>NC_087344.1:101211118-101826673 GCF_030014295.1 Loxodonta africana
TTAGGTTGTCTATCTCCATGTGTGCATGCATGTTGTAAGTATATGGAGAGGTATAGTTAAAAAGGTAACAGGTTTGACATGAAGTATGCAGAAGTAAATTGCCCTCTTGCTTCTATGATGGGGAAAGATGAAATTAAAGTTCCTTATTTTATTTGTAATATTAACTCAAGCTAAATAATATCACTAGGCGAGCTGTCTTTTTTGTCCTTTGAAATCAAGGAATAGTTTCAGGGAATAGCTTTAGTTTCCTAAAATGGAGATATATGGAGATTATGGATACCCATATATTCTTGTGGCCATGATTCTTAAAGATGGTCAGTGAAAAATTGTCTTATTATATTTCTCAAATATTACGCTGTGTTTGGGATACCCAAGAACTGTCTCATGCCTCTGGGATGGAGGTACCTATTGCTTTTCTAGGGAATGAAGAATTAAGACCTGGCTATAGCAATGTTGGTGCAATGGTTAAGAGCTTGGCTACTAACCAAAAGATTGGAAGTTCAAATCCACCAGCCACTCCTTGGAAACGCTATGGGGCAGTTCTGCTCTGTCCTAAAGGGTCGCTTTGAGTTGGAATCGACTTGATGACAACTAGTTTGGTTTGGTTTTCAGTATAGGAATCTTAAGGAGTCCCTGGAGAGTGCTAATAGTTAAGTGCTGGACTACTAACCGGTAGGTTGGCAATTCAAACCCACCCAGAGTTGCCGCGGAAGGCAGGCCTGGTGATTTGCTTCTGAAAGGTCACAGCCTTGAAAGCCCTACGGAGCACATATGGGGTAGCCATGAGTCATAATCAACATGTACGTTATAGGTATATATTCAGTGAGACAGTTGAAAAGGCAACTAAAAACAACAACATAATAATCTTGATGGTGTTTTCTATAAGCCCACAGCTTTGTTCACAATGTTTTGAAAGCTTAATTATGAATGACTGTTAAATATTTTCCTTTTACTTACTTATCAGCGTTTTCTGCAGCAAGACTTGCTTCCTTTGCGTGTGGAAGGCCCCAAGTTTGTTTAGAAAACAAAGTCTGTCTTATCATAATTTTGTTGGAGAGAAGATGCAGCTACATAAAACAAAGAACAAACCTGTGAAACTTTTGCTCCTCATATCAGGCTTCTGTTTTAGAGAAGCGTAAATGAATAAAATAGCAACTTGTTACACACAGGACTCTGTTTAAGGGAGTCTTTTATTTACAGAATTGAGTGGATTCCTCCCTGAAGCAAAAAAAAAAAAAGTAATTTTAGTGGATCTTGAAAGCCTTTAGATAAATACTCCAATCTTTCCGCCTGCTGCTGCAAGCTTAAAAAGCAGAATAGAAGGTCTGAAGCCTAGTCTTTCCAGCTGTGTAACAAGCGTAGAACAGAGGATTCTAAATATTTACTTCTCCCCCCTCCCCACCCCCACCCCCACACTGTTCTGTGTTCCAGTCTGACTTGATTACTTGCTGTTTGTATCCAAAACCCTTTTCACACTGAGTTCTCTCAGCCTGTGCCTCCAGGAATGCCTGTCTTTCTTCTCTCAGATCTCTCTTCAGGGGAAACCTATCTATCCTTCAGTCTGCATTTCAGATGCAGCTCTTCCTGAAGTCTTGCCTGACTCCCCAGCTGAACGTGATCATTTTAGAATGGGGCCACTCCTTTCGTGGCAAGTACCTTACCTCCTTTGTGCTTTGGCTCTGTATTGTTCTTATTCTGTCCTGTGTTTTGGTTATTTGTATACTTAATATTGTTCCATAGTCAACACACATTTACTAAATCCTTGCTTTGTGCCAGACACTATATTACCTACCAAAACCAAAAGGTTTAAGACGTGGCCTGTGATACGAATAACCTCTCTGGATATTTCTAAATACAACTTAACTCTGAGTACCTAAAGAGTAGAAACAGTTATGATTCTTTGGTATCCTCTCGCAAAGCCTGGGATCTTGTACATAGTAACTGCTCAATGTTCATTGAGTCAAACTAGTTTGACTTAACCACTTGGTGTGTGTGTGTGTGGTTGAATTTGAATAGCAAAGATTGACTTGGCTCTTGGGGTTTAAATAAAAATAGCCTCATTTACTCACTTGCAATTATACTGTGATCTTATGTGGTTTGTAAAGGAAGTTTTTTTCCACTACCCCGCCATGTACTCTTTGAGTGTTTGCTATTTATCTTTGAAGATATGGTAACAATTAGCATGTGCCAGGTGATCAGAGTTGTATTTAGTAGCAATAGGTACTGTGCTAGCCTGTTCATGTGGCCCCATAGAGCTACCCTGGGGATCTTCAGGTAGAGACAACTCCAGCCTCTGGAAGCCGTCAGCTGTAGCCTTCATCAAGTTCCCAGAGGCACCCATAATCTAACAGAGGTTAAATGACTCTGAGTTGGTTCACACTTGTCTTCCTGAAGGATTTCTAAAGCGTGGGTGGCCTTTGGACAGGTTCACTGGTGCTTTGATCTGTGGCAGTGTCCCAGACATCCTTTTACCTAGATGGGAGAGGAGGAGCACCCCAGAATGTGGGTGTGAACTAGAACTAGAGTTGCCCTTCAGGAAGCTGCAGCCAGGGCTCCTGGGCAAGTTATG
The DNA here is from genome assembly GCF_030014295.1 of Loxodonta africana. NCBI lineage: Eukaryota > Metazoa > Chordata > Mammalia > Proboscidea > Elephantidae > Loxodonta > Loxodonta africana. Next base: position 101,213,688 of record NC_087344.1, read on the forward strand.
GATGGTCTAGGCCTCCTTTGTTAGGTGAGGCCCAGAATCCCAGCTTCCATTTTAAATGGGCGTGGCAGGTTGGTAACAGCCTGAGCTTAGTATTTAGCATTCTCTCAGAACTCTAGATGGTGTAGAATTTCTGGATGCCTAGGACTGTAATCAAACCTGAACTCTTGCCTGGAAATGTGCTCCCCTTCCACCCATTTTTGCCATCGTAATGACGAGGGTAGCTATCAGTAATATTTTGAACTTTCCTGTAAAATTGTGTTCTTCATCGAGTGTAGTAGGAAGTATTTCTTTATTTGGAGCATTAGACGGCAGTCTGAGCTGGCAGAAATGGTGCCGCTGCCTTTTTAACGGCTGGACACTTATCACGTTACTCTGCCGACAGGAGTGATGGTGCACCCACAAAGGTGTTTGGTCTTGATAAGCTTCTTAAGAAGCAGACTTTTTTTTTTTTAAACAGCTACCAGACTCTTGTTTCAGTTTCTTAAAAACAAAACAAAAAAAAGCGATAGACAGACTTTCCCCAACAGGATAGAACATATTATAGACAATAATGCCTAAGTTGCTAAAACTGTGTTTGGCTTTGCTCTGTGGCGTGTGCATGTGAGTGTGCATGTGTGTGTAGGAATGCACACGTGGCTGCTTGTGTTCACACTTATTATATGGCATTAGAATGGACACCAGGATGGCTGTGTAACCTTGGAGGATTTATTTGCTCTCTCAGTTTCTTTTACTCTCAACCTTTTATCAGATGATGTTTATTATGTTCTCTGAAACTCTTAAATAGAAAAGCTTGTGGAAAAAACTTCTAAAATGCTAAAATTATTCCTGGCTAAAAAGTTTTACAATAAGATGATGATGTTTAACCCAGCTACTTGAATAAGAAGCCAAGCAAATGGAAATATGATCTGTTTAAGAGGGCATTTTTTAAGAGGAAAAAAAGTTTGATGTTTCTATTAGACTGACATTATTCGTCGTATTTTTATTTTAAGCATAGTTAGGAAATATTTTGAAAGTAACCATTTAACTGTAGTGATATTTCTTCTCTGGCTGAGCCCAGGTATAATAAGAGATAAATGTTATCTGTAATGCATGCTGTGTTGAATCATCAAAGCCTCATCTTTATTAAAACATTGAATATAGGATTTAGGAAAGGATTTTGGTAGGTATTCCTAAAAGGTATGAATGAAATGTCTGGCTGATCTAATTCAAGAGTAAATAAGAGAATCTGCTCCCCATGGACACCGTGCCTACAGTGCTGTGCCTGTGAGGGTGTGGCTGTGACTGTGTGGGCTTTTGTTGGGGGAAAGAGAGGACAGGAATAGGGCTGTGCCCTAACATGGGAACCATGTGCGCTAATGGAGACAGCAACATTTGGTCTTTGAAAAAAAGGGGATTTCCTATGCATCCCTTAGGGGTACTCAGGGTTGATAGAAAAGCGAATTTCAAAAGGCACACCTCAGGAGCTTTGTTATGGAGCACAGAGAGAGGAGTGTCTGTGATGAATCCAAACTTAGAATGAATGGTAGGGAAGAATCCATAAGGCTCCAAGGACTTGAACCTCCAGGGGAGAAAAGCAGTAATTTATGGATCTCTAGAAATTATGGTTGGGTTCTTTTCCCTCTGAACTTAGTCTTCCTTAGTCACGTGACTGGAATTCAATTATCAGTGCCGTAAATAATCTCGTGAATGGAAGCAGTGTGTTTTGCAGTGAATTTCTGCTTCCTAAAGGAACCCTTAGAAGTTATTAGAAATAATGCTGCGCTCGCCATGATTCTGAAACAAATGGTCACAGAAGCACAGGACTACATCCCTGGAGAAAGTGCATTTTAGATGAGTCAGATATGTACTGGTGACGGATGGTGTGAAGGTTGGATATAGTTTTTAATATATATTTTTTAAGCAGGCTTTATTTAGAAGTTTATAATTGGTTTTAGGATAAGGCCAGCCTGTTGATGCGTAACAGAGTTGATCTTTTGGTTCCATTAGTATCCTTGAAATATTTAACAAGAAGCTGAGTTCAGCATATGAGCCCTTTTAACCATTGGAGGTGAGAGAGATGAGACAGACCATGTTGGATAAATCTTGTGAAACCAACAGGCGACCCCTTCATTCTTCCATCTTCCCCCATCCCCTGTGTTCTAGGCCAGGAAAGGTCAGCTTTTTATGGTCAGAGGTCTGTATGCCTTTGAAAATAGCCATTCACCTACTTCTCCTCAGCTAGTAACAATTTATGTCTTGAAGATAGCAAGGAGTGCTGATTTAATTCATTTCCCAACCAGTGTCCTTTCATGGGAGAGAGCAGGCTGGTAAAATTGTTTCAAGAACCAGAACATTTTTCTTGGTTATTTATAACACAACTTGACCATCTAGCTACACAGGGCTTCCTTCAGTTGAGAAAGTCTTTTGAATCCAAAAATAATAATGCTTTATATTTGTACAGTATTTGCAGTTTTATGAAGAACTCTTCACATCCGTTTTCTCATTTGATTTTTCTGACACCTCCACAAGTTAGAGAGGGGAGGTGTTGTTACCTCCACATTACCGATGAGGTACCTAAAACCTAGGTGCTCTTGAGCCCTGCCCAAAGTTTCAAAACCAGTAAATATGTGGGACTCGAGCCCCCTAGATTTTACTCTGGCTGAAAAGCCAGTACTCTTTCCACTGTTCCATTTTGATACCTTTGGAAGGTTTGCTGCTCGTCTAGGAAAGAAAAATTGGCAGCTCTTTCCGAGGGATATGGAAGTCTGCTGGGACAGAGAGACAGCTCTGAGAGAGTTGCACTGGCTCATAAGTAACAACAAGAAGAGATGGGGGGGGGCGGTCAAGGGACCTGGCCTTTGCCCTAGTTCTGTTGCTCATTCACTATGTGATTGTGGGCAAGTCACTTAATTTCTCTGTGCCTTAGGTTTCTCCAAGGATGGTAATCTCTAATCTACCCTAGCCATCTCACAGAGCTGTGGTAAAAATGAAAAGTAATTCATGTGAGAGTTCTTTGGAAATAGACATTGTACAGATGAAAGATGGTGTCCCTGTGTATGATTTTAGTATTTGAGCTTAGCACATGAGGTGGAAAAGCAGCATTCTCCGTTTCACATTTATTTGCCCCCAGTCAATCTCTTGTTGTTAGCTGTTGTCAGGTTGTCCCCCGGTACGTGGAAACCCCATGCATAATAGAACGAAATGCTTGCTGCCCAGTCGTGTGTTATCCCCAAGGTTGGTTACAGATCAGACCATTGTAATTCATAGGGTTTTCATTGGCTGATTTTCAGAACTTGATCTCCAGGGTTTTCTTCCTAGTCTGCTTTAGTGTGAAAGCTCCACTGAAACCAGTTCAGCATCGTAGCAACATGCAAGCCTCCACTGACAGACAGGTGGTGGCTGCTTCTGAGGTGCATTGGCTAGGAATCGATCCTGCATCTCCTGCATGCAAGGCGAGAATCCTACCACTGGACCACCAGCGTCCCCTCTAATCAATCCCTTACTCTTCTTAATTCCCCTTTATTTCCTTTCTCTCGCCTCTCTGGGCAGGGCTGTGGAGTTATGTCTGAGCATTTCTTTTGAGAGGTGAGGGTATGCCGTGGAAGAAACACTGACTTTATAGTCAGAGAGGCTAGGGTGTAAGGCCCAGCCCCACCACTTTCCCGCTGTGACTGGGCAAGTAACTGAGTGCCTCTCAGCCTAAATTTCTCCTCTGTAAAGCAGGGATAAGAGTGATACCTTAAGGGGAATAAGTGAGATAATGGATGTAGTGTCCTCAGCATAGTGACTGGTACTCAATAAGCTCTCAATAAATATTATTGTGTTAGGGGAAATAAATAGAGATATATAAAGGCAAAGCTGATGGAAGAAGTGGAAGGAAAGAAGAATGGCTTTAGGATTTGGCCGTTTTCTCCTGTTCAAGTACACAGTGTGTTATATTATCTTTCAGCTTTCATTTTCTCTCTCATCTTTTTTGCCCTCAGAAATGAGGCATCTTAAAGGAAAAGACAGCCTAGGAAGTGAGGGGTTTATGCAGATGGAGAGGTCCATGGCTAAGTGTAGTTTCGGAAGCCCTGCCCTGAGTCTGTACCCGGCCTTCTTGATTTTGAAATACTTGCGCTCTCAGCAGGCCAGGGTAGTTTGCAAAGCTGTCATGGAGGCTTTTCCCAGGCAGCATTACCAACTCCAAAAGCTAAATGCATGCCTGTACACACTTCACAAAGCAGATGGTTTCTTTTGCTTTCCATGTGGTCTAAAAATGAAATGGACTTTTAATGGAAGGAGTTGGGGAATTCCACACTCAATTATGAATCTGGTGTAAGGGTGGAGACATGGTACACCACAGCTTTTAGAAGAAGTTGTTACTCCCAGTTTCATCTGGTAATGGGCTGGGGAGATGAGAGAAAGTGAAAAAGTAAATGAAGCTGCTACCCACCCGGTAGCCCAAACCTACTGAGTAGCCAGGCATTTGCCATTTACATTTGAAAACTGACAAGAAGGAAAAGAGCTTATTTCCTGCTTTGGTCCCACATGATGATAAGGAAAGGCAAATTAGTTTGATTCCATTTGATACACTTTGAGTGCCCACTGTGTGTCAGCCACTGTAGTATAAAGATGTGAGGACACAGATTTTGTGCTTGAAAAAGTTAGTTTGAGCCACATTTGATGGGTCTTGAAGTGATGCTTTGAATGGGAAAAGCTAGAGTTTTTGGATGGACTTTTAACAGGGCACCAATGGGAGTTTATTTGCTCTTCTTGGGATCCCTTAGCATGCAGTGAGGAGCACTCTCTGTAGCTGGAACATGTTTAAATTTTGGTGGTCTTGAAAGTGCCTCATCCCCAATGCCAGTATAAAGAGTTTAAAAAAATACTGCAAGTCTTGGCATTTATTATGCATTAACAAAACAGTTACCAAAATATTATTCATTGTTGACTTTTAAACTAAGCCTTTCTGTGTTGATGCTTATTATTATCTCAAGAGTATGAGAAATGTTGTAACTACAGATGGGGAGAAGTCTTATTGATTGTCAGGGAGAGCACCAAGTAGTATTCAGTCATGGTTTTTGTAAATTCATGTGATATCTTATTCCCGCCTCATACAAAAAGGTGATATTAAAAATGAACCTACACTGTAGGAAGCCTTAGTTTAGGCCATCATTTATGCTGGTGATTTTGATATTTGTTTATTGCAATATGCCATATGCTGTGAAAGTAAATTATTTCATAGATAGTGATTGCTTCATGTGGTCACCTCCTGTCAAGTGTCCCTTTTTCCTTCTTGGGTTATAGTTATATATTCAGTCATTTCATCACCTGTTCGTTCAACAATTTATTGACACCAATGGTGTGCCACACCCTGTGTTAGGCACACTCCTATCATCAAGGAACTCACAGTCCAATGAAGAGACAGAAGAGCAAATGTGATAAAGCTTGGTTTGTGATAGAATTAAATACAGAGTATTCAAAACCATCATTCTAGAAGAGGCTTCATCTAAGCTGCGTTTTAGAGGATGAATGGGAGTTCACAGGCAAAGGGTGCAGGGAGAAGATAGAAAGAGTAGCACATAAAGAAACGCAGAGAGGTCAAAGAGAACAGGGCATGTTCTAGCAATTGTGCATAGTTCAGCATAAGACTGCAGAGGAAGGCAAGAGTCTGTGTACGGAAGCCTTATAGCCCTTCCAAAGCCTGCAGCTAACTGCTGGGTCACCAAGAAAGGAATTGTACATGGCGACTGGCAAAGGGCTGCTAGAAGGGCCACACTTCCAGTTCCCCAGGTGCTAATTTTTCTTTTGCCATTGTTTTTATTGTAAATGTTATTGTTTTAAGTTGGGCTATAAACTTTGTAGAAATTCTGGTGGTGGTGTGATTAAGAGCTATAGCTGCTAACCAAAAGGTAGGCAGTTTGGACCCACCAGGCACTCCTTGGAAACCCTCTGGGACAGTTCTGTTCTGTCCTGTAGGGTTGCTATGAGTCTGAATCTACTCAATGGCAACGAGTATATGTAAGTATAAACTTTGCAGGATAAGGGACAGGCATGAATTAGTGAGTGGTAAATTTCTAAATTTCCTTATAAAAATAAGTCCTACCAGGTTTTCCTTTCATCTCAATAGATATTTTGTAAGATAGAAAAAAAAAAAAAAGGCTATTTTAATTTTTAGAAAACCAGAAGATGAAACAATTGGCTGAGTGGCTTTTCTTCTTTCTAATTGCTTACTTCCATTTAAAGATTTTTTCATGTAAGCTGCGTTGATATTAAAAGTAATTTATTTCTAACTGTAAAAGGATAATATTCTATGTAGTGTAGAAAATTTGAAAAAACAATATGGATGAATATTAAAATTAATCTTAATCTTACTATTCCAAGAACTAGTATAAAATTGCAGGTGGCACAGTGGTTAAGGCTTGGCTGCTAACCAAAAGGTCAGCAGTTTGAATCCACCAGCCACTCCTTGGAAATCCTAGGGGGCAGTTCTACTCTGTCCTATATATAGGGTTGCTGTGAGTCGGAATTGACTCAACAGCAATAGATTTGGTTTATTATTCCTTTAAAAAATGTTTTTCTTCCATTCTTTTTTTCTATGCACAAACATATTTTTTTAAAAAAAAAAACTGGGTTATACTAAAAAAAATTAAAAAAAAAGAAATCCATTTGTTTATGAGATATGTGTTTTATTATGTTTCCATGGTTTATATTCAGTCATTTGTTTGGCAAAACAAACCTTTTAAATCCTGTGTGGGGAGCTCAGATGATTATTGGGAATACCAAAAATAATAAAGTAGTTCTTATTTAGTTCTCTGTATTTATGAAAAAATATAAAAGAAGCTTATTAGAGGTTAGTTGAAAGACAGCTTTAAATGTATGTTGTAAAAAAACAAAAACCAAACCCGTTGTTCAGTCCATTCCGACTCATAGTGACCCTATAAAAAATAAAAAAAATAGGGCTGTATTATTCCAAACCAAAAACCAAACCCAGTGCCGTCGAGTCGATTCCAACTCATAGCGACCCTATAGAACAGAGTAGGATTGCCCCATAGAGTTTCCAAGGGGCATCTGGAGGATTCGAACTGTCAACCCTTTGGTTAGCAGATGTAGCTTTTAACCACTACACCACCAGGGTTTCCATGTTATTCCAGTTTCCTATATCTTCTGTGTACATCCTGAATGCTGTTTAATGAATTCATGAGGAGTCATAAGAATAGCCCCAATTGTAAAAGGTAAATTTTATGATACCACTTTACCTAGCAATGCTACATCCGTTATCTCATTTAATTCTTACCCCTCATAATTGTTCTCCCTATTCCAAAGATAAGAAAATCGAAGCAAAGAGAAATTACCCCTAAGGCATACTAAGATCCTCAAGTAGGTTCTGAATGATAAAACAAGGTTATAGTATATTTAGCACAGTGTTTGTAGTAAGAATGTTTTCTATCCTCTGGGATTGCGTGTGTGTGTTTGGAAAACCTTGCATTATACATGTATGTTATACATCTTTTGGTTTTCAGCTATGCAGACTCCTCTTTCTATAACCCTCTTCCGTCTTCAATTTTGAGCCATCCTGAATAAATACGAGTTTTATTAAACCATCTTTATTGTTGGTTCTGTAAAACCTTGACATTTGCAAACTTTTTTTTTTTTTTTTTGTCTTTAGTCCCACACAGTAGCCACTCTTGCAAATCAACCTTGGGAAGTTAGCATTCTTAATGAAGATCTATAGGAGACTTTATCCTTAGACAGTAAATCAGCTCTTTCAAGGCACCATTCATCTCTTCCTTCAAGCGCATGAATTGGTATATGGCACCTTACAAGAGCTCATTTATCTTATGTGGGTCCCGAGTTATTCCCTCTGCCCACTTCTCCTAGATCACTGGAGATCAAGGCTGAAGTGCAATGAGTATGGCTTTGTGCTTTGAAATTTGCCAAGGTTAGCTGAGGTGCCTGTGGCATTGACCTACAGAGAGCTGATGCTGAGTGTCACCCACAACTTTTAGGGTGGTATCTTCCACACCAGCAAATGAGCTAGTTTGCTAAAGCATTTGAATTATGCTTGGTTAATTGAAAGTGGCTTGGTTAATTATGAGTCGGAATTGACTCGATGGCAGTGGGTTTGGTTTTTTGTTTTAGTGGATATGAGTTCGGAATGGATTCGATGGCAGTGGGTTTGTTTTTTTTTTTATTTGGTTTAACGGGTAGACAAAACAGGGGGAGTAAAAGTTTGTTACCTTGTATTCTACTATTTGGGAATTTTTTCCTCTTAAATATCTTTTCTAAACCATACTGGCATCATTTTGGCTTCATAGTTAATTCTAATTAATGATACCCAAACCAAAAATCAAACCCATTGCCGTTGAGTCAATTCCAACTTATAGCGACCCTATATGACAGAGTGGAACTACCGCATAGGCTTCTAAGGAGTGGCTGGTAGATTTGAACCGCTGACCTTTTTGTTTAGCAGTGAAACTCTTAACCACTGCACCACCAGGGCTCCATATTAATGATAATGACGAACTATTGTTAAGTACCTATGCCATATGCTAGGTGCTTTTATAAATTTCCTATTTTTTTTTTTTCTTACAATCCTTCCATGATGTAGGAGCCACTGTTCTCATTTTATATGGGAGGAACTGATCATTACCAAAGTTTTAGCTTGTTGCAGAATACATAAACAGAAGTGGTGGAATCAGGATTTAAACCTAAGTCTCTCTAACATGTGCCTCTATGACCATCTTCTGGCAAGGTTGTAGCTTTATTGGAATCATCTGTTTGCAAGAATGATGTAAACTATATTTATAAAACATTTTGGTAATAAATTAATTGAGGGAGAATCCTACTTTGAGGTTGCAGTCAGGAGTGGGCCTTAACAGGCAGGCTTAGATTGCCAGTAGAGCTAAAATTTGTTTCCCTACAAGCAGGCCCTTAGACAAGGGTTTGGGTGCAAGTAGTTTATTTGGGAAGAGATAACAGGAAGTATGCTGAGAGAGTAAGTTCGGTAAAACAAAACAAAACAAAAAAAACCAAACCCACTGCCGTCAAGTTGATTTCTACTCATAGCGACCCTATAGTACAGAGGAGAACTGCCCCATAGGGTTTGCAAGGAGTGCCTGGTGGATTTGAACTGCTGACCTTTTGGTTGGCAGCGGTAACACTTAAAAACTACGCCACCAGGATTTCCAAGTTCAGTAAAGGGTGGCTTAATGAAAAGGTTATTACCGTGAGCAGTTGGGGCATGAGAGACTATAGAATCAAAAACCAGTTGCCTACAAGTTGACTCCAACTTATGGCCATCCCATGTGTGTCAGAGTAGAACTCTGCTCCACAGGGTTTTCGACAGCTGGTTTTTTATAAGTAGATTACCAGGTCTTTCTTCTTCTACCTTTTTTTAAAAAAATTGTACTTTAGATGAAGGCTTACAGAACAAACTAGCTTCTCATTAAACAGCTAGTACATACGTTGTTTTATGACATTGGTTAACAACCCCACAACATGTCAGCACTCTCCCTTCTTGACCTCGGGTTCCCTGTTACCAGCTTCCGTGTCCCCTCCTGCCTTCTAGTCCTTGCCTCTGGGCTGGTGTACCCCTTTAGTCTCTTTTTCTTTTATGGGCCTGTGTAATCTGTGGATGAAGGGTGAACCCCAAGAGTGACTTCATTACTGAGCTAAAGGGTATCCGGGGGCCATGCTCTTAGGGCTTCTCTAGTCTCTGTTAGGCCAGTAAGTCTGGTCCTATTCTGTATTTGAATTTGGTCCTGTATTTTTCTCCAGCTCTGTCCAGGACCCTCTATTGTGATCCCTGTCAGAGTAGTCAGTGGTGGTAGCTGGGCACCATTTAGTTGTACTGGATTCAGTCTGGTGGAGGCCATGGTAATTGTGGTCCATTAGTCCTTTGGACTAATCTTTCCCTTGTGTCATTAGTTTTCTTTACTCTCCCTTCTCCTAAAGGGGTGAGACCAGTAGAGTATCTTAGATGCCCACTCACAGGCTTTTAAGACCCCAGACACTACTCACCAAAGTAGAATATAGAACATATGGTCTATAAACTGTGTTATATCAGTTGAGCTAGATGTTCCCTGAGACTATGGTCCCCACAGCCCTCAGCCCAGTAAATTGGTCCCTCAGGGAGCTTGGATGAGTCTATAAAGCTTCCATGACTTTGCACCAGGCCTTTCCTCTGAGGCACCTCTAGGTGGACTTGAACCTTCAACCTTTTGGTTAGTAGCCCAGCACATTAGCCATTTCCAATACCAAGGGACACACCTCATAATTGTTTCACCGAGGGGTAACTCTTATTCCTTATTGGTGAGAGTTGTTCGGGGACCTTAACTTTCCCGCACTTCCAGCCTGACCCACTCTCCTTGTGAACAGAGAGAGCACTAAGGCAGAGAGACATGGGCATGTTTGAGATGGAAGGCATATTCACCGAAGTTGCAGGTAGCCACCAGGATGGGTTGAGCAGCATGTGGGAAGGGCACCAATAGTTTCTGCTGCATTTTTTTGAAGCCAGCACCAATGCTTAATAAAGAAGCATCCAGACTGGTGACCCTAGCTTTGGGGATTGATAACCTTGTATAAGCAAAGCAAGGCAGCAGGAGAGGCAGTGAAGCTAGGATTAATCCTTGGGAAGGAGCACAGGATTTGGAGTCGGGCAATCTGGCGCTTTGGTCCCAATGTGGCCTTAGGCAAATCACTTAATTTCTCACAGCCTCAGTTTGCTCATCTATAAAGTGGAGCCTCACAGGGCTAAAATGTGACAATGTTCATAAAAGCCTTTTCAGTTATAAAGTAACATAATTAATATAATATGTTGTTCACATTGGAGTTCCTGATGGAAGCATCTGGTGGCTACCAAGAACTAGTAGAACTTCAAAGGCAGCTGTTTGCTTTATATGAAGCACCTGAAGAATGCTAGTTTAACACCTAGGAAGCCTATACTCAAATATCCTGGCACTTGGGAAGTCAAAGTTAAGAGAATTCAATCCCTTTCTAGCACGCTCCCCCCCCCACGCCCCCGGTTTGGTTTCCGACTCAGTGCGGATTGGTAACCCTGATCCTGCACCAGAATAAGATTGTATTTCCAATAGCTCCATACGGAGTCCAGAATTTTTTCTGGTGAAAGTTGGTTTGGATTTATAAACCCATAAATCAAGCATTGGCTTTCAGTAGCAAGTCCACTGGCCTTTAGAAGGTGTCATGGAGGCTTTCGTCTGTCTCTCTCAGTCTCCGTTTGCTTCTGCCAAGAGATGACTTCTCCAAAGGTGGCAGATATCAGGTGAACCCGGACTGTCTGCATGAATAACTAGGAAGAGCATTTTGGTATCCATTCTTCAGTATCCCCTGACCTCTTCAGGAGCGGCCACACTGCAAGGAGAAAGATAGATGCCCCAACTCTATGCCCTCACGCCCAGCACCAGGGCCAGGACTGCTGTTATTTCACCCCTCCCACCCCAGTTAGCCCCTGGCTTGAACGCCATCACTCAGGAGGGAACATTAAAAAAACCCACACCTCTGACTCATGCTTTGATTTTGCGGCGTAGAGAGGCAAAGACGCCGTAAGGAGCTTTTAGGGGCCATCACCATGGAGCCTCTTTATTGCCTAGCAAGAGCCTTAAATGATAATGGGAAACCTCACTATTGATTGGCTGACTCTTATTTCTTCCTCTCTGGGTTCTGAAGTAAAAGTGATGGTTCAGAATATTTATATTACTCATTGGATATATTAAATTAAACATACGAAAACCCTGCAGCCATTTAAGATGAGGTTGCAGCACTGGCGAATAAGACTTTATTACCAAAAGATAGAGTAGTAGCTTTTAGTTGTGGCTTAGGTAGAACGTATATCGATGAGAAGCATGGCTCAGCAGAGGTATTGGGACTCTCAAAAGGGGCTCAGAGCGTGCTTTATTTTAAGAAAGCTCTTCAGGCCTAACTTCTATAAACACCCAACTCTATGGTGTGAGGAGCCCTGGTAGTGCAGTGGCTAAAAGCTTGGCTGCTAACCAAAAGGTCAGCAATTGGAATACACCAGACATTCCTTGGAAACCCTATGGAACGGTTAGTTCTGTTCTATCCTATAGGGTCACTGTGAGTCGAATCGATCTGACGTCAACAGGTATATGGTGAGATGGGGTGGTATAGTAACAATGACTTAACTTCTGTCCTGGCTGACCATAGCCCCGTTGACATCTTGGCAAAGGCTGTCACTGGGCGTGTGATTAAGGACCAGCACTTGAGTTCTGGGACTGCAGATGCAACTCACCCTCTCATAAGAAAATTTCTGTTTACTATAAGAAGCCATACAGATTACAACCTCATGTAGTATAGGTTTCAGAAACATTTTTTTCCCTTTCTCTCTCATCTTAAAACCCATGGGAAGTTAGCATGGATGGTGGAGGACAAGAAGGGTTGGCGGGCTCTGTTAAATGATGGGGCCAATGTATAAGCGCTAGAATTTTTATTATTGAGTCACTACTCAGGGTTTTAAAAGATTCTGACCCTTAGAAAAAATACAGGGCCTAAGGCAGCGAAATGGTTAATATGACTGCCTCCCTTACAGGTTTCACCAGATATGCTTACTCTCTGCACAATGGATAATTGTTAGCTCTTGTTGTGCAGATGCTGTTGCAGATGGAATCCTGTACCTGCATGCATAGCAAATGAATTAGACTGGCAATCCCCTTTATAAAGCATAAATATGTAATTTGTTCAGCTGTTGTAATTAAATATGTATGTGTGAAACAGCCACCATTCAGGTCATTAATGATGCGCCATGCCAAATTAGAGCTTACAGACAGTAATGTACATTGTTGTGCAATGAGGGAATTGCAAATAACATAGCTAAACCTTTCCTAGTAAAGTGATGCATTCAGCAGCTTTAAAAGGAATATTTACATTTGTAAGATTATTTTTATTTAGAATATATGTTTTTGTTCACTGTGAAAGCCTATAAGATGGACTTTTATCACCAGTTTAGTTTTATTATTGTTTTAACAGTTTATCATACAAATGCCACAGACTTTATTAAACATGCTGCTTGGTGATAAGTCTTAAGTATCTTCTTACATATAAAACAGTAGTTACCCCTGGTTTTCTCCATGGTTGTGATAGAGAGAATTGATGTATCATAGCACCTTGGAACGTCTTGATTATTTCATTGCATTAAAAAAAAAAAAAAACATAATATTTAAATTCTATTCCCCACCGGTAGATAAAAAAATTCCTCTGACAGTAAACAGTATTTTTATTTCCATAGAAATGGGGCTGAGAAAAATGCAGTTATTATAATATAAACAAATAAAAGTGGCAACTTTGCTTCTTGTGCATTAATTCCCAATGAGTTACTTGTGAGTCCAAGGAATTTCCTAAGAAAAGTGTCATCTATGGGTCAAAATGGTTGTTTTTTAAATTTTAAGACTCAAAGTCTATAAAGTGAATGTACTTGGGAAAATTATTGTTCTCTCCTTTTACTCCTTGGTTTCATGTCACAGACTTTCAAAATACTTGAAACTGAAATTTAAGTATATTAAACCTGTTTTTTACTTTAAATACTTTCTGCGTTTGTATTTTGGTTGCCTTATACAGACAATCTATTTTTAACACACATGTTGTTTTGACGGTTGGTACTGAGACTGCAAGAGCTAACCATCTTGACCTTTCTGTCCACCAGGGCAGCAGGAGGAAGCCTCTCAGAGTTAATTCTGTCTTGTTCACAGCTGGGAACAGAACATTCCTCTGTGATCCGCTTGCACGTGATTTGCTGGGATCTCTTGGAAGCTGGACTTGATACTTTAAGTCCTGGGCTTCTGAGGTCGAACACATATCAACTTCAGTGACACGTTTGGTTAAGAATTAGACAAAACCAATGTAGTTGTTCACGTTTTACAAACAATTGAAAATGAAATTGTTTGATACATTATTTTAATTTTGGAACAAATTCAAATTTAGAAATTTCTTAAGTCTAACATTATTCAAGATTTAGGACCTCGAAGAATTTTCAGTTAGAATTCTAAATTGTGTATGAACATAAAATTATCAACAAATAACAAATGTTTCAGCTGAACAAATGAGTATTTTTTTTTAAGCAGATGAAATCATAATGGCTTGCTTTACTTAAATTATTACTCCATAATGTAAAAAAATTCACTTAAAAGAAATTCCTATCTTTTTATTCTTTGATTTTACTGTCCCATTTCTGGTATAACTTTTTGGTTCAGCAAAACAGAAACATTTCATTTGCAGCATTAAGAAAAAAAAATTTTTTTTAATTGTACTTTAGATGAAGATTTACGTAACAAACTAGTTTCTCATCAGTTAGTACACTTTTTTTTTTTTTTCTTCTGTGACATTGGTTAACAGCCCCAAGTCATGTCAACAGTCTCCCTTCTCAACCCTGGGTTCCCTGTTACCAGCTTTCCTATTCCCTCCTGCCTTCCAGTCACTGCCCCAGGGCTGGTGCGCCCCTTTAGTCTTGTTTTGTTCCGTGGGCCTGTTCGATCTTTGGCTGAAGGGTGAACCTCAGGAGTGACCTCATTACTGAGCTGAAAGGATGTCCGGGGGCCATACTCTCAGGGTTTCTCCAGTCTCTGTCAGGCCAGCAAGTCTTTTGAGTTAGAATTTTGTTGTACGTTTTTCTTCAGCTCTGTCTGAGACCCTCTATTGTGATCCCTGTCAGAGCAGTCACTTGTGGTAGCCAGGCACCATCTAGTTGTACTAGACTCAGTGTGGTGGAAGTTGGGATAGATGTGGTCCATAAGCCCTTTGGACTAATCTTTCCCTTGTGTCTTTAGTTTTCTTCATTCTTCCTTGCCCCTGAAGGGGTGAGACCAGTGGTGTATCCTAGATGGCCTCTCACAGGCTTTTAAGACCCCAGATGTTACTCGCCAAAGTAGAATGTGGAACATACTCTTCATAAACGGTTATGCCAATTGAGCTAGATGTTCCCTGAGAGCATTAAGAAAAAGTTTGATTATGGATTTTATTTTTTATGAAGATAGAAATATCCTATGGGTGACAATGATTACAACATATCATGATTTATCTTGATTGTATACAGACTGTGCCTGGAATACTGAAAATCATGAAACAACTTTTCCCTGTTAGCTACATACTTAGCATCAACTGTGGATTCATAACTTTTCTGAGAAGATTTTCTTGACACTCCTTTTCCCATTGAGTTCCTTTATACCAATTAGAGATCGTAATCTTTTGATTGGCAGCTTCTCTTATTTCTACCAGTTTGAAAATTATGCTTTTGTTGTTAGGTGCTATCAAGTCAACCTCGACTCATAGTGACTCCGCGTGACGGAGTAGAACTGTCCTATGGGGTTTTCTTGGCTGTAGTCTTTACGGAAGCAGATCACCATGGCTTCTTCATGAAGGTGCTGGATGGGTTCGAACTACCAACCATTTGATTAGCGGCTGAGTATTTAGCTGTTTGCACCTCCAGGGCTGATAAAATAGCACAATGTATATTTTGATTTTTGGAAAGAGATTTTGAAGGATGCATTAATGTATTCAAAATGTCTTGTTGCACCCATCTATCAGAGGTCTCTCCTAATTTATTTCCTTGCAGGAATTTCAAAGATGCTTAAATTTATCAAATGATGATGGCTGAGGAATATAACTATAGAATACATAGAGATTAGAATTGGGAGGTGTGTGGGAGACACCAGACCTAAGAAAGTGCCAGTGGTGGAGTGAGGTGGGAGTGTGCAAAAAGGTCACACTAGGTAGTTTCAGCGAGGAAACACTTGTTTTCGCAGTAGTGGTAGTAGCTGTACAGTGTGGTTTGGCTCATTGCAGCCCCTTGCTCTGGAGGAACATGTGAAACCAACAGCAAGTCTATTGGTCTTATATGAACTGAGGCAAGGCTGTGTCTGCCTTAAAGAACTTAACCATTACTAAAAGAGTGGGAACACCCCAGTGGCCAGTGGCTACTGGCCAGGTGCTTTATGATAACACCACAGGCAAGCCTGGCCAATCAGATGCGATCTTTTGCTGGCACTTGCTCCTTTGGCCACCACTGGAGTAAACACTTTCCCTTGGATGTTGGTTTTCTGTTGTGTCTGGCAGCCACACAGGGCTGCTTGAACTTTAGCCAGAGGCAAATATTTATACGTCAGAGTGTGCAGTGTTCAACTGGTCAGGCCTGAGAGAGGGGGAGACCTCCGTGCCTTTTAGCCAAAGAGGATGTGTCTCCCCTCTCCCCCCTTTCCACTGCGACATAGTGAAGTGGGACCATACTGGAGGTCATTTGAGCTCAGGCTGCACGTGCTTCTTTCCAAAACGTATACACACGCAAACTTGGGATGTGCTTTCTAAAGGGAGGACGTCCTGATATTTCTGCCTGCTCCTTTAATTCCTTTTGGAAAGTTTACAGTTAATATTTTCCCTGGAACGTTGTCAAGCTTTTGACAGAGCCTGAGTGTATGCCGAACTGTGAAATTGAGCCGGAGAAGCAAGTTGTTAGAAATGTGTTTCCACTCAAATCCGTAAGGTTTATTTAAAAAAAAACAAAAACAAAAACATGAAACTTCAGGGGGGGAATTGAAAATGGGACTCCGCTTGCTTCTCCTGGTGCGGGCTTGGTCCGCCATTTTAAGAAGCCAGCGAAGGGCGACGTTCCGCTCCTTACATGGCGGCTGTATTTACTCGGCCGCAGCCAATCACGCCGGCCGTGCCAAGCCACGTGACGTGCCACGAGGGCACACACAGCCATTTCCTTGTTTCTAAAAAACTTGCTACCTCCAGAGTACTCTACCTTGTTTTGCATGCCAAATGTTCCTGCAGAATGTGTCTAGCAGACTGGCATTTGTCCATAAAGTTATTTTAGTAGGTAAAAAGTCTCTGAGCACTTGAGCTTTGTGCATTCTTTATGTAAAATGGATTTCCCTTCTTGGCCAGAGGCCAAGGCTACAGCACACTCGCTGGGTGAGAAGAGAGCTTCTCTGCTGAGAAACTGGTGGACCGACACACTCTAATTTTTTGGCTTCTGACCAAACAAGCTAGATGGATGCCAAAATTCAACAAAATAACACATTATTGTGTGATAGGAGCGGTGCTGGAAGAGAGCAGGAACTCAGAGGAACTCATACTGGCCCTTATTTTGAAAAGCATTGTCACTTCGGAGAGCTTTCTTAGGGCAAAGGGAGGAAAATGGCAAAACCCAGCCTAAGAGAGTAAGGTATAATTTGCGCATAAACTTGAGGGAAGGAACCGAAAACAGGAGTTTAGAGTTTTATGAACTTTTCCCAGACGTAGCACGCAGTTTTCCGATTTAACTTTACTTAACATTCTTTTAACCCGATAGGCTCCATCTGTGTGCCTGAGCTGAATGCTGGGCTGCTTATGATGCGATTTAACGTGAGATTTAAACACTTAACAAAGGTTTTTAAACCAAAAGATAGCAGCAAGTTCCCAAATAGGATTTTAGGCCGGCTTATTAGCAGTAACAGAAAACTTTGTAGATGTGCTTTATGCCTGTGCCTAGTGACATCTGATTTTGCTACGTGAATGAAGTCAGGTATTAATTACTTGTGTGATGTTAGCAAATCATATAAGCTCTCTATACCTCAGTTTATATGTATGTATAGTGAAGGCATCAAAGAAGGTAGTTAAGATTTCTCTGAACTCTGTAAACACTAGAAGATGAGTTTCAGTATACAATTGGAGTAAACATGGAACACCCAGTTTTTGTATGGCAATTAGTCAAGAGGAAAATGGGTAGTTCAAGGTGCCTTTATCCTTATTCAGACTACAGTGATCCTGCTGCAGCAGTACATCGACAGGCAGCTGCCAGAAATTCAAGCTGAATTCAGAAGAGGACGCAGAACCAGGGATATCATTGCTGATGTCAGATGGATCCTGGCTGAGAGCAGAGAATACCAGAAAGATGTTTACTTGTGTTTTATTGACTATGCAAAGGCATTCGACTGTGTGGATCATAACCAATTATGAATAACATTTCGAAGAATTAAAAATTTCTAAATAATTGTGCTCACGAGGAACGTGTACATAGATCAAGAAGCAGTTGATTGAACAAAATGAGGGGATACTGCATGGTTCAAAATCAGGAAAGGTGTGTGTTAGGGTTGTATCCTTTCACTGTACCTATCAATCTGTATGCTGAATAATCTGAGAAGCTGGACTGTATGAAGAAGAACGGGGCATCAAGAATGGAGAAAGACTTATTAACAATCTGCGTTATGCAGATAGCACAACCTTGCTTGCTGAAAGTAAAGAGGACTTGAAGCACTTACTGGTGAAGGTCAAAGACCACAGCTTTCAGTATGGACTACACCTCAACATAAAGAAAACAAAAATTCTCACAACTGGACCAATAAGCAACATCATGATAAACAGGAGAGATTGAAGTTGTCAAGGATTTCATTTTACTTGGATCCCCAATCAACACCCATGGAAGCAGCAGTCAGGAAATCAAAAGATACATTGCATTGGGCAAATCTGTTGCAAAAGACCTCTTTAAACTGTTGAAAAGCAAAGATGTCACTTTGAAGACTAAGGTGCGCCTGACCCAGCCATGATGTTTTCAGTTGCCTCCTATGCATGTGAGAGGTGGGTGATGAATAAAGAAGACTGAAAGATTGATACCTTTGAATTGTGGTGTTGGCGAAGAATATTGAATATACCATGGACTGCTGAAAGAATAAGCAAATCTGTCTTGGAAGAAATACAGCCAGACTGCTCCTTAGAAGCAAGAGTGGTGAGACTGCGTCTCACATACTTTAGACAAGTTGTCAGGAGGGATCATTCCTCAGAGAAGGACATCATATTTGGTAAAGTAGAGGGTCAACAAAAAAGAGGAAGACCCTCAATGAGATCGACTGATGCAGTGGCTGCAACAGTGGGCTTAGGCATAACACTGACTGTGAGGATGGTGCAGGACTGGGCATTGTCTCATTCTGTTGTACATAGGGTTGCTGTGAGTCAGAACCAACTCAGTGACACCTAACAACAACAGCAACAACATGGGGGCATTGGTGGTTCAGTGGTAGAATTTTCACTTTCCAGGTGGAAGACCTGGATTTGATTCTCCATTAATGCTGTCTTGTCAGTGGAGGTGTATGTGTTGCTATGGTGCATAATAGGTTTCAGGGGAGCTTCCTGGATAAAATGGACTAGAGAGAAAGGCCTGGCAATCTACCTCCAGAATCAGTGAAAACCTTAAGGATACTAGTCATCTGTCTGATCTGCATCCCATCGTGGCGATTGCGTAGGGTTAGGCAGCATTTCGTTGTGTGTGTGTGTATGTGTGTGTGGCGGGGGGTGGTCGCCATGAGTCAGGGTTGACTTGACAGCAGCTGACAGTATCTCCCCTTCGTCTGTCCTTCACACAGCAGCCAGCGTGGTCTTTCAAAAAGTAAATTTGTTTCTACCACTTCTCTGCTTAAAAACCTTGAGTGGCTTCCCATGCAACTGGAATAAAATCCAAACTTGTTGCCATGGGCTACGAAGGCACTGCACGATCTGGCTTTTACATGTGCATCCAGCCTCAGCTTATACCACTGACTCCTTTGATGCACCAGCCTTACTGGTCTCCTTTCCATTTTCAGAACCTGCCAACCCCTTTGCTACTTGTCTGCCTAGAAAGCATTTTTCTAGCTCCTTATGTGGCTGGTTTATTCTCACCCTTCAGCTCTCAGCTCAAATGATATCTCTGTAGAGGACCATTCTGTCTAAAATTGGACTCCTTGTTTCTGTCTTTCATAGCACTCACAGAAACCTGAAATACTCTTGTTGATTTATATGGTTACTCATTTATTTTCTGTCCTTCTCACTACAGTGGTAGCTACATGGGACAGGAGTACTGTTTACCACTCTCTTTTCTGCTGCTTGTACTGCACCTAAGCACATTGGGAAAGAAAGGGCAAGTTAAATTACCCCCAAAATACATACTTCACTTACTGTAAATTTCCCTGAAGAATCCTATTTGTTATCACCTATGCTCAGAAAGCTTTTATTTAAAATGCTTTGTTAGACAAATGCTTTCAGTTCTCCTTTGAGAGTCAATAGAGGACATTGGTTCAGGGAGGACAAAACTCTGAACTGTCAGCCTGCCTGAACTCAAATCTCGGCTCTGTCATTTGCTAGCCTTATAAACTTAAGCATGTAATTCAGTCATTATATACCTTGGTTAGAGGAGCCCTGGTGGCACAATGGTTAAGCACACAGCTGCTAACTGAAAAGTTGGCGGTTCAAACACACCAGCCACTCTGCAGGAAAAAGACGTGGCAGTCTGCTTTGTAAAGATGTCCAGCCTTGGAAACCCTTCGGGGCAATTCTGCTCTGTCCTATAGGGTCTCTGTGAGTCAGAATTGACTCAAAGGCAACAGGTTTAAACCTTGGTTTCCTCATCTACAACATGGAAATTAAAAATAATTCCTACATTCTAGGGTCATTCTAAAGATTTAAATGTGATATCATATGTAAAATACTTAGCACAAAAATGTTAGCTATTACTACTGTTGTTGCTGCCTTCGCTTAACAGTGGCAGGCTCAGTACTAGGCAGTAGGAGTGTACTGTGGTAAGAAACTACCTTTCCATTAAATAGTTCAACCAGAGGAAAAGGCATATATGTCAATAGGTAAATTACATATAATACATTGTGCCGGGGGCTCTAACGATAGAATGAGCAGATCATTAAAGAAAACTGAAGAGGGAGCAACAACCTCTTTTTGTTATCAGCAAAGGTACCTTATAAGAAATTGCATTTGAGCCAGATTAAGTTGCCTTTTAGGTAAGATGTTTCTTAGAGATAGTTAAACAATAGTAGTGAATAGAGATGTAATTATTTTACTAATGCACCGTATTTGGTTTTACATAGATTATCTCATTTAATTCTCACAGCAACCCTGTGAAGCCAGTACTGTTACCGTCCTCATCTTACAGAGGAGGAGACTGGGCCCAAGAGAGATTACATGGTATGCCCAGGGTTACACGGCTAAATGACAGTGCTGGACTGTCATACGTTTTCCCTATTAAAACATATGTGCTACCCCTGCTTAGTCACACCGACATTCCAGTGCTGCTTGCTTTGCTTTCATCATGTATGGAAGTTGTATGAGGATTCTGTAAAGAGCCAGTTTCACCCTGTTAGTCCTTGTTGCCCTATTGGTAAAATGTCAACCGTAATAGTATCTGCCTACCTTATGGGGTGATTATGAGAATTAAATGAAGTAATTCAGGTAAAGTGCTTAGAACATTGCTTGGCATATGTATAAGAAAAAAAGTTTCCATGGATTTGATTTGGACTCATAATGACCCCATGTGTGCCAGAGGAAAATTGTGCTCCATATGGCTTTCAATGGTGATTTTTTTCAGAAGTAGATCGCCAGACTTTTCTTCCTAGGTGCTTCTGGGTGGACTTGAACCTCCAGCCTTTCAGTTAGCAGCCTAGTGCATTAACTGTTTGCATCACCTGGGGACTCCACCATAAACTTAGAGGGGGAAATCCCTTTTCCTCTGCTCAGGTGGTCCAGATATGCTACCACACAGATCAGATTTGTTCTCTGAGCATGTTAACCATTTGCATCGCTAAAGTAAGTACTTAATAAATATTTGCCGTAACTTTTTATTATTACTGTTATTAGAGTTGTTATTTAGCTATGTGGTCCTTTATGGCCTTGTCTCAGCCTCTCCTCTGATGTAAGTCTCCATACTCAAAGAGAGCAAGTTCCCGGCAGTTGAAATGGCATTCTAGCTACTAGCATCAGCCCTCGGCTGCCTCTCCAACTGCTGTAACTGCTTTAGTAATTTAAAAATTACTCTTCCCGTTTTATATTTCAACTCAGAAATCAATGCATCTGTGAGGCAGTTTGTTTTCCTGGGGAAGTGTAAGGAGCTGTAGTGGGGGTATATGGAGACGTGCTCCGTTTACACTATTGCCACCCACTCCCTGAGCAGTGTCAGAGAACAGTCTCAGAAAGATCTGTTCATTCCCTTCGCAGACTTGGTACCACAGACTGGCCTATCCTCCATGACATTGGTTGTCTGCGGAGTAGAGAAGCCTTGATTTCCCACACTTGCCTCTGATTCTTGTTCCTAATGTTTTCAGGATTTCAGAATCATGTTCAGATGCCCATGTTTAGAGAACTAGTGTCCTGACTGCTAAAAAACCAGAGCAGGACTTGTAGCCTGGTTTGCCGTTTCCTTTTGTTGAAGTGAGTCTCAGAGAGTGGACTGTGCCTGCTGTCTGTACAGGATTTGGAAAAGGCAGTCTGGCAGCGAGGCGGCTAAGCAGTCCCTGTTACTTTGCTTTCCTCGAGAAGGTGAGCCTGGTTTGGCTGCTTGTTTACCTGAAGCAGAGTTAGCTTATCCTTGAAGTTTTCTTACATGAATGTCTTTAGAGTTCAGAGAAGGAAGAACACACTCCTTCAAAGCACTCAGAGTTACAACATATAAATAGCCCTGCTGAGCTGAACAAAAGCATCTATTGTGTCTTGTACAGAAAAGCAAGATATATACTGGGAACCAAGAACAAGATACTGGGGATTTCTTTCCTTTCTTTTCTCTCCTCTTTTTTTTTTAGCTTGAAAAATTTGTGTTTCACATACGAGTTGTGTGTTCACTCCTGGTTCTTGTAGCAGTGTAATTCAATAATCTGGGTTCAAACCCTGACCCTGCCACTTGGCTATTGTTTGGTTTTAGGCAAATTATTTAATGCTCTGTGCTGTAGTTTATTTATGTCATTATTTTAATGGATTCTGTAAATTAATCTTATGTGGAAATCTGCTATAAATACCCTAAGTCATAAGGCATCTTAGTTATCATTCAGTGTATCTAAAATTTTTCTCCTTTGACAGCTAGGACGAGTTTTAATCATTATTTTACTATTAACTGTTGCTACCAGGACATACCTAATTTGTATTTCTTCCAAGTTAAATAACTTAAGGTTATACTAATTGGTTTCTAACCCAGTATTCAAAGCCCTGTGTATCTGATACAATCCAGGGGCAAAATACCTAACTTAGGTACAGGAAATGACTTTGAACTTAGTTTCCTCATCTGTAAAATAAGAACAGTAATACTTACCTAACAGGCACATTATGAAGACGACACATGATATATGCATGTGTGTGTATGTATGTATGTTTGTATGGGTATATATACATATATATGTATGTATGTGTGTGTTTCTGTGTATATATATATATTTCCAATAAAGTGTAAAAATTTTGGGGCATCACAGCTGTTATGAGAGGCAGTCAGGTTAGTAAAAGATCAAATAGATATCTATGACCAAGTCAGAGTCCTGGAATGAGGTATAGGTAGGCAAGGTGAAGGGGGTCAGCAAGTGGGTGGCCTTCTATGACCAGGAGCAAGCAGCAGAGGCCTCAACATGTCAGGGGCTGGCAAGGTGAGAAGGAGGTGAGTTCAAGCCAAGGCAGGCAAGGACGTGGAGTCCTGAACTTTGGCTCTGATCTTTGAGCAAAAGCTCTTGTCCTGCTCTTCTTTATGCCCTCTACCTGGGTAGTGGAAACCCTGGTGGCGTAGTGGTTAAGTGCCATGGCTGCTAACCTAAAGGTCAGCAGTTCAAATCCACCAGGTGCTCCTTGGAAATTCTATGGGGCAGTCCTACTCTGCCCTGTAGGGTCACTATGAGTCGGAATCGACTCAATGGCAGCAGGTTTGGTTTTTGGTTTTACCTGGGTAGTGAATGGCTTCAGAACCTGGAATGCAGGTATAGGAGAAGGTTCTAAAATGTGGTTAAAAGATATGCCATAGGTTGCTTCTCTAGTTTTCAAATAAATAGACCAAAATCAGTAAGTTCATTACAAATGTTTTATTATACAGACTCTATTTGCATGTGTTAAAAAAGCTTCCTTTTCTTACATATGTGGAGAGACTGGCCAACAGGAGTGCTAAAAATGTGGAATCATAGACACTCATTAAATACTTCGTGATGATGGGTTGACTGAATGTAGATCACATATGGGATTTGGGAAATCCAAGTCCATATTTACAGTTTTAGGACAAGGGAAAATGTCACACACTGCCATTTGTGATTACAATATTTAACTTTAATAACAATAATAGCTTTTGTTGAATGTTACTATGGCAGGCAGTGTTTTAAGCTTCTGCATCCAGTATCTCATTTAATGCTCACGATATGGCTTTCAGCGAGGTACTATTACTGCCAAGGAAATTGACCCCAAGCAGGTTACTGCGGAGGCCCCAGCTGCAGAAGCATCTTCTGTTCTTCCCTTTCCCGTTAGAGACTTTGTATTATTGTTGGTACTAAGCACAAAACCCTCTGAGCAATTTTTTTAATTGAGGTTTTTTGTTTTAATGGTCTGGTACTATAAAAAGCCAACTTGGCCAAAATGCTTCCAAGACCAGACGTGGGTTTTGACACCACAAAAAATTGCAGATAAATAAAGAAACATGGCAGTAAAAATGAGGGAAGATTTTTATTTTTTAAGCAAGCAAATGAGGTCTCCTTGTAAAATTCAGGCATGTTTCCTTGGTATTTCAGCTCAGTGTTACAATGCCTAGCTACATTAATCTGTTACTGGGTAACTCCAGAAAGAATGTTAGACCAAACCGTTAGCGGACTGGCAGTTTATCCCCCTTGAACATTATTGAAATCTGACAACATTCTCATAGTCTCTGCTTTCTTTTAAAGATTTGGCTATCAAAAATACAGGTACGTGAGATTAACTGAGAGAAATGAATGCCCAAATAAATAGTAGTATTTAAAATTGCAGGTTGCTATGATTTATGATACAGGCTTCCCCATGGCCTGGATGGATAAGTACTAAATAGGATTTGCTTTTGGGAGAATCTGGGTGCCTGTTCCACCAATTCTGTTTGTCTCCAGCCTGGTTTGTTGGCTTCCTCCTTTTCCAGCACAACTTATTTTGGTTCTGAGAAACAGCTTCCTCCCATTACATGCACTAATTCAATTAGGCAGGAGATAGAGCTGAAGGTTTTTACTTCCATCAGCTTCTGGTGTGTAGACATCAGCTCTATGTTGAAAAACTTTGTGAGGGTGTCATGATTCACTTCTTTCTAGGTTCTGATCCCTTCTCGACCTCATGACCCCCTGTAGCAGTCAAATCAATCAATCAACCAATCTCTCTCTTTCTCTGTCGTCGATCACACAAAATGAGGGTAAGTGTACTGATCAGAGATCTGTCTTGGTTCACAAATATTGGTAAGTCATTAAAAAAAAAAAAAAGTCATTAAACAACCGTAAATTTTCTTCTGGTTGATAAGTAATTCTGAGCATGTACGCTGGGAGTTTAGTTTGCCCCTACAGGAACATGTTTCCTTTTTTTTAAAACTGTGTCTTAAAATTTACAGAAGAGGGCTGAACAAGCTTTGAAGTGTTTTAAAAATAACCCAACAGAAAACTTCCTTTTGTTTCTTTAGTCTACCAAATTTTGCCTAATTTTATGCCACCATGTAGAACTGAGCCATTATTGAGGTTTGAAATGTGAAAATAAGGAGGGATTTGTTTATATTTCCATTTTTGACTTCATTTAATGGAACTACTGAAGCACCATGTGGGTGGTGATCTCAGAGGTATTTCTGATCTAAAGAGGAAATTCCATCCATCGCCCATGGTACTGTGTCTCATTTGGATTCTGGGGAGGCCTTGGCTAGTCTCATCAAGCATCTCATCCTTTGGCCTAGTCACTGGCCCTAACCTGGATTTCAAAATTTGACCATTTCTGTTTTCCACTCTTAAACACTTTTATACTCAGTTTCTTAAAGTTCTCTGTTAAATATTATTCAGATTAGTCTATTACAGAGTCCAAAATAGGCAGATGCTGTCAGAATCCCCTGATATGGGGGAAATTTGGCCCTTACCATTGAATGCGTCTTCAAAACTTAACCAAGGTTAGCAGACGGCCACGTTTGGTTTTGACCAATTCATAAAATGTCCAGGTGCTTATGAAATTTTTTATCTTTGCTATTCAAAATACTTGAGTATAAAATTGAGCAGAAAAGCATAAGAAAAGAAGCTTTTCTGTGACTTCTAGTATTTATCTTTTGATCACTGATTACTACGAGAAGAATCTTTTTCAACTTTTCCACTTCTAGAGGTCTCTTAGGTGAAGTTACAACTGATGATAATTGGAACTTATTCTGTCTGATATTCTTCTATCTCCTCCATGTCTCCTACCCTTCCTGCCTAAAGAAAGATGGAGTAGCTCCTGAATTAAGTGTACTGAAATAAATGGTTTCTAACGTATAATTCTTTCTCTTTTGGCGAAATGTAGAGTAGATGACTTTCAACTTTGTTCTGCAAATATTTGTCTATTAGTTGTAGAAAAGAGGTGGAGAGTCATCATCTACAGTTGGTCATGTTTTGTTCCTACACAAAAACATGCATTTACTGCACAAACTGTAAATCTACTATATCACAGAAAAAAATTCTGTATGTCTAATGCATTTATTTTACAGTCAGTTCACTTTACCCTCTAAAAACTTTCCCCCATTATTTCCTTATTGCCTTTATTGGTAAATCACCCAAAGGTAATGGTCCTAGTGAAGATTCTTAAGAGCCTGTCTCTATGCTTACATTTTTATTCAGGTTTTTTTGTCTACATATACCAAAAGTCAACTTTTTGACCCAATTAACTGATTGACCTGATGAATTTAATTAAAAGAGTGGGAATGCTTGAGCAGGAGGCCCAGCATTTGTAAAATGTGGTAGTTAAGATTAACAAGATTAATTTGATTTGGTAATTAATTAATTTGATAATTTGATTAACAAGGTAATTTAGTGTCAGACAGAGACCTGGGTTCAAATCCTTACTAACTGGATGACTTGGCCTTAAATTCTTTGCGTGTCATTTTTTTTTCCATCTACTGAGAGGACATGAAAGTACTCACATCATAAGGTTGCTGGGAGAACTGACGAAATAATAAAAAAAAAAAAAAACTGGTTAGTTTATTGTTTGGCCCCAAATTGTGGCTTGGCAATAGTACCTTTAGTTGTATTCCAGGATTTTGAAGACATAATGTCTCAGATAGCTGTCAGATTTCTTTCTGGGTGAGCAGAGAATCACTTCTTTCTCAGAAGACATCAGTAACCCAAGCATCATATTGTCTCTGTATTTTGTTCACTCTTCTGCAGTTGAGCCAGTCCTCCCTCCCTTATTCACATCAAAGTTAGGTGGTAATAGTAGTTTCTATACTTTAAAAGATAATGTTTTATAATTTTCACATAAGCGTATTTTAGTTAATTTTCACAAAACCCCTACAAAGTAGGTAGGTAGACATTAGGTCAAAGAGAGAAGGAATTTGAGAGCTAGAAGGAAATGTGTTGGCCTCTATTCCACCCCGTCACCTTGCAGGTGAAGAAATAGGTCTGCAGAGATGGTGACTGTGTTCAAAGTCCTAGGTAGTAACTGGCAAAGCTGGCAAAGTCGGCCTGAACTCAGATCCACTTTCTCTGGTTTAGCGCCCTTTCCACCATATACTGATCACTTTTACTTTTAATAAAAAATGCCCTATTCCTGGCCTCTTCTTGACAGGTTGCTCAAAGCTTTTAATTTCTAAGGCTCTCAAAACGGTTTAATGAATATATCTGGATTAGATCCAGAAACTCTGTCTCTATAGAGCTCCTTTCAGTTTTTAAGGTAAGTACAACATAGAATTCATTACAAGTTCTGTCTTTTTTTTTTTTTTTTTTAAATCTTGGCTCTTTTTTGTAAATTGTGAGAAATCAGTTCTGTAGACCTCTGCTTCTATCATCACCCTGTCACATATGTTCCTATGACTTTAGCTGTCACATTTTTAATAATGACAACCAGGAATACAAAATGAAAAGTTTTCAGTGAATTCTTATTTATTCTATAATATAGTGCTAACCAAGAGGTCAGCAGTTCGAATCCGCCAGGCGCTCCTCGGAAACTCTATGGGGCAGTTCTACTCTGTCCTATAGGGTCGCTATGAGTCGGAATTGACTCAATGGCAGCGGGTTTTGGTTATAGACACAGAGTTTCTAGGTATATGTATTTAAAGGTTTTCTCTTTCCACTGTATTTTATGGAATATTAATTTTGCTTAACTGAGATTTCTTTGTCAAAACTGCTGTCTGATCACAAGGTCTTATGCAATCGTAAATCAGTTCCCCTGTTGGTTAATATTATCTTAGCCACGGAAGCAAGTGACCAACACGTGCAACTTGTATGTGAAATGCAACCCAAGGGGCCATGAGTCTTTGACCTAAACCTTAATTTTCTTGAATCCTTTGTATTTCAAGGTCTAGCCTGTAATTTACTCCCACAAAAATGTTGTTTTCCTGACCTTTCTTGCACACTCACCTGTGAACATCATGCTTTTTCTTATTTTTGGTTATATTGTGTCACTAAAAATTAAGGAATTTTTAAATACAACTTATTGCCTCAGTCACCCTGTCTGCAAGTAAATTATATTTGAAAGTTTCACCTTTGTATTTAAGGAGCCCTGGTGGTGCAGTGGTTAAGAACTTGGCTGCTAACCAAAAGGTTGGCAGCTTGACTCTACCAGCAGTTCCGTGGAAACCCTATGGGGGAGTTCTTCTCTGTCCTTTAGGGTCGCTGTGAGTTAGAATGGAATCGATGGCAATGGTTTTGGTGGTGCGATAGTTAAGGGATCTACTTCTAATGAAAAAGTTGGTGGTTTCAACCCACCAGCTGCGCCTTGGGAGAAAAAACCTGGCGATCTACTTCCTAAAAGTTACTCTGTCATGTAGGGTCACTATGAGTCGTAATCGACTTGATGGCACACAACAACAACCACCGTTGTATTTATTAGAATTATAAATTCCTTTATCTCCTGACATTCTTAGCCCATTGGAAGGTGATGCTTAATTTTTGTAAATATATTTTAATAAACTTGCCATTTTGTGACTCAGTGAAAATTTACATTTAATTAACTGTAGAGTTTTTTCAAACCACAAGATATATCTATTTCAAATACTACTTCTTTGTAGTGTTTCAGAAACTAAAAATTCAACTTCAGTTTTTATTAATCTAGTTACAGTGTCAGAAAAAAATTTCATGTGTAAATAAAGCAGAGTAAAATATTTAACAGTGAGCCTGGTTTTTCTTACAGAGCAAATGAATTTTTCTGTTACAGGAATTTGATCTTTTTTGGTTAGATTTTATTATATTTTCCCACATTTGGATTCAGAGTCCTGCTAATATTAATTGCAAAGTATATTTTAAACTCTGTAGTTCACACTTAAACAAGTTTTTAATTTTATAAAAGCAAATTACAGATAAGTTTGCTTTGTGGCTTTTCTTCGGTTTTGTGTGTAGGTGTGTTTTAAACAGAATTTAGTGGTAACTTTTGAGAAAATTATAGCCATTGTGTGTTATTGGAAACCAGAGGTGGAGAATCAGTGCCCAGCACTTGATTTGGATAAGAAGTTTATATGAATTCTAGAAAGGGTTTTCAGCAGGGCAGAAAATTTGCTTCGCCACAGGCAGTATTCAGTACTGCTTGGTAAATTCCTGTGTCATGGTCATGGAGACCTTTGTTGAAGTTAAAGGAATCTTCACTTGAACCAGTTAAAAGCTAGTTTAAGGTAATTTTGGCAAGTATCTAGAATGGAGACAATTTAAGGTTTTGGTGTTTTCTGCAGCTTTTAAAGATACATTTTAGTACATTTCTTAGTATAGAGCAAATTCTGTAGGCAATATGACTGTCCAGTGGTAATTTATTTCAAAGGGCCCATGCTAATACATAGGAGACAACCATATTTTTTTTGTTTTATCAGCATGCTTTATTTTGTAAAGACAAATGTGTGCGGAATGCGTATTTGCTGTCCAAACTACTTAATGGGCTTACTACTGGAGAGTGTAAATTCTAGTATCTGTAGCCTCCAGCTTGCAGCAGTGTTGTCCGAAGCCCCAAACAGCTGATGTTAATCTTCAGCTTGTTTTGTTGCTTTCCAAAAATTAACTTGAAGGAGAATAAAATGTGATATAAATCTATTGCTGTACATAATAATAATATTAGCAGTAAATAAATAAAGTGACATGTCCTGCATGCCACACTTTTGAAAAACTTTAAAGGAGAGCACGTGCGTGTATGTGTCCGTGTATCTGTGTCTAGCAGAACAGGGGAAACAGTAAATTGCTGGCTTTTAATCAAATTGATGAATCTTGCATTTCTGCCTCAATGATATTTGTGCCTTAAATTCACATGGCTGATTTGATAGCTGTATTTGGAATGTAAGAAAGAGAAAAGGGTTTGGACCCCATATTTATGATAAAAAAAAAAATACCCCAGAAGAATTCCATGGCTTATTTACTACAAACTGAGATTTCCCAGAGAGCTGTAGAGGATGCAATTTGACATATTCATTTACTACTCTAGTTCTTTATACTCGAAGATTTATATCATAGAAGAAATTAGTACGCAGAGAAAAATCCAGAAAGTGGTTCTCTTCATATTGCATGAGTTAGCTATGACACCTTCTCATTTTTCTGTTTACTGGGCGTCCTGGACTTGCCTAGAAGGAGCAGGCTTAGAGAGACTGTCCTTACTTCAAATAGAGTGAATAGGTAGCATTAGGCAAGGAAAAACAAATGAAGAATCCACAAGGCAATTCATTAACCCATTTTAAGATATTTTGAGGCAACTTGCTAAGCTTCAAAGGTCAAAATGACCAACATTTAATTTGTCACGGAAAAAAATATTGGTAGAAGAAAGAAGTTAGCTGACTTGACCTTTAATGCTTAACAAGTTGTCTTAAAATGTTTTTATTCATCTTGATACTTTGCTAACATGATTCATCTTCTAATCTATGTAAATGTGACTTTTAAATCGTATTTGGGATTATGTGAAGGCTTAATTCCTATGGACTTTGGAGCAGGTGGGCTGAGTTCTTGATTGTCATGCATTGATGTGTATCTGGTTATTGTCATGGAGAAACCGCCCCCTGCAAGGGTGATGTAGTATGAAAGTCCTAGGATCTCACACTGAGAAGTCACCCCCCCCTCCAAAAAAAAATCAATAGCTGTCCGGCTTTGGGAGTCCCTGGCTGGTGCAAGCAGTTTACACGCTTGACTACTGGCCCAAAGGTTGGTAGCTTGAACCCGCCCAGAGGCTCCTGGGAAGATAGCCCTGGCGATCTGCTTCTGAAAGGTCACAGACTTGAAAACCCTATGAAGCAGCTCTACTGCACACATGGGGTCACCATGAGCCAGAAATGACTCTACAGCAACCAACGACAACGTGCTTGAAACTGAGAAAAGGGTCTGAGGCTTTAATCATTTTTATTTCTTTTCATTTGTTCTTCACCTTCTATCTGAATTGCAGTAGTGGTCTTCTGGCAAGCAGTGCCTGTAAGTGGCCGGAAGGCAGTGCTGTACAGTGAGTGGGGTGATGTTGGCAGAGCACTTTCCAGGCATGCTAGCACCTAGCGCACAAGCAGAGAACTTTGCTTCTGCCAACTGTGACTTCAGAACCCAGGTCTGTTCCTGAACCTGGGATGCCCAGCTGTCAGTGTGTTGCCATATGTCACCAGCACATGGCACCCTAATTAAAATTTCAAATTGCGTGCATTTGTGTTTGCTGGCTGCCTTGCTTAAAAGGCAGAGACCTCACGGCCCCAGCTTGCCCCTCCTTCATCACTCTGAAATATTATGTTTGCCATCCTTAGGAATGGTTGGAAAACGGCCTTCCCTCCTAAAAAAAAAATCACTTTCTAATTCTCTCACCTCTCTTTATGAAGTGAGAAAATAGTACCTGCTTTAAAAGAGAAAGAGGGTTGTGAGAAAGTGTATCTGGTGCCCGTGTCTAGAATTCTGAAGTCCAGAAATGTCCCTGCTTTATTTGTGGCTTGTACAGATGACAGTTCAGGCTGTATCGCTCTTTTGTTAGTTGAAAAAAGTGAATATTAGTATCCCTTAAACATAGTATAAGAATTTTTTTAAAATGAAGCTTATTTATTAAATTGTACCTTAGGATTAGGACAATGTGAGGTTGTGTTAATAAATGTATGTATTTGTCCTGTCTTCTGTTACGTGCACATATATAGCACTCTGTATGTTTACATTTGAGATTTTGGGAAAAGTTAAATTGGGCCCTCCTGGGAAACAGTAACAACAAAATTCTATTAAAGTAGGTGCTTCTGTGCAAAGCAGGGAGGACATACTGCTGGATGGGGATATCACCTGTTAATAGCTATCATGTATTGATCATTTACAAAATGCTGAGGAAATGACAAATTGGTTCCCACATGTTAGATCTCATTTAACTCTCACAGCATCCCTGTTATAGAGCAAAGGCTAGCGTCCTCATCAGAGATGAGTGTACTGTGGTTTATTTACGTAACTTTTCCACAGAAACAACACACCAGTGTGTAGGAGAAGGGAGATTTGAATACAGATCTGTTTGACTGGAGAACATGCATATTGCTTCTCCTCTGGGAGGAAAATGCAAGGTTTTTTTTTTTTTTTTCTGGTTTGTTCTGGTGCTAGCTTGCTAGGTATGAGGTGTACCTCCAAGTGTATACTTTTGTGTGTTCTCCTAGGAAGTTCTGTTGTTATCTTCCAAAGTTCAGCCAGAGTGATGCAATTCATTTCATACTGACCCCTGGTTGTCATTTGCAGTGGTAACAACCTAAGAATATTTTCAAGCACAGCCAGTTTGGGAACATGCTGTCTCATGGTGAAATTTGCCTGTGGCTTATTTGCAGTCTCTGATGCACTCCAGCATTGGGCTGTATGAGGACGTTATTGCCAAAGGTGTCACTGCTCAGGTGATGTGACTGATCAAATACGTGTCATAGAACTTCTCTCATTTATTTTCTTACTTGTGGTTAATGATGAGGCTGCTTGTCTAGAGAAACAGGAGTATGTGTGATTTTCATTCTCACTACCTAAGAGAATGGTAATTACCTAGGGGAGGCAGCGTGGTGCGTAATGGTGTGGACTCGAGCCCTGATCACCAGTTGAGATCCCAGCTTCACCTTTTACTAGCAGTATGATCTTAAGCCACTTCACCTCTCTGTGCCTCAATTTCCTCATCCGTAAAAATGGGATAATAATGTTATGTGTTACTTCATGTAAAACACTTAACAATAGTGCCTCCTGGGACATTGGAAGCCCTCAATAAATGTTAGCTAAGATTAACGATCACGTTTAACACTTGATGCAGAAAAAGTTATTTCTCAGGAAGACCAAATTGATAAAAAAAAAAAAAAAACAGAGAAACCAAACCCATTGCTGTCAAGTGATCCCAACTCATAGTGACCCTATAAGACAGAGTAGCGCTGCCCTGTTCAGTTGCCAAGGAGCTGACCTTTTGATTAACAACCATAGCTCTTAACCACTACGCTGCCAATTGATCCAGTCTACAGAAGATTCTGATATTAACATGTTAACCCTTTTTCAGCACGTAGCTAAATGAGTCATTCTCTTGCTTTGACCTGCCAATCAGCAGTCATTGATAGAGCTTCTACTGTGAAATGATGTATGAAATTTCCAAACTAAAAAAGTGTCATAAGCTTTAAAGAGGTATCAGACATGGTGTGTAAACAAAACATATCCACTAACTTACGTTTCAACAAGTGCCGTAGTGTATTTACATATTTAGTAAAATGAGTTAACGCAAACGCATATTAAATGTATACTCATCCTCAAGTAATGGCAGAAAGGACAAAAAAAAAAAAAAAAAGAAAAGCTACACAAACAAACCAAAAAAAAAAAAAAAACCCCAGAAATTTGGATAATGTATGTAATGCTGAGAGTAATGTTTCTAACAATGATGATAACAGTAATAAAAGCCAGCGGTGCACATTTATGTGGTTTCTTTTCTGACTATGCCCACTGCCACTGAGTCAATCCCAACTCATAGCGACCCTATTGGACAGTGTAGAACTGCCCCTTAGGGTTTCCAATGCTATAAATCTTTTACAGAAGCAGACTACCACATCTTTCTCCCACAGAGCCACTGGTGGTGGAACGGCTGACCTTTCTGTTATCAGTTGAAGGCTTGAACCACTGTACCACCAGGGCACCTCTTTCTGACTATAGACAAGTTATTTACGTGTTTAGGAAAATTATAAAATTTTACTACCTACAATTTTACAATCACAAATTATTATTCATTTCTCATAAAACCCCCGTTTGTTCTGTAGAGTTGCTGAAACATAGCAAAGTGCGAAAGAGAAAACAACTACTCCCTCTACATTTTATTTAAAAATAGAAAATTCTGATGAGAATCAGCAACAAGCCAAGCCATGTATTAAGATTTCACATACTTTTTCTTAGATTTGGCTTTTTTTTTTTTTTCTTTTAACTCCAAGTATCATATGAAAAGAGGTCCCGTTAACTTGAATCAATATCCTTGATCTATGGAAAATATAATGGTTGTTCATAGTTATTGCAAATTTCATTGTGCTGATTTTAATCAACACATCCCGTCCTCTGTAACACCACTGCCTTGGTATAAAACTGGCTAATGACCCATTAACTGACCTGTTTTCTTTCTTTCATTGGGCTTTAAAATGTAATGCTCTTTCTGGTGCTCAAAGAGATATATTTGTTTGAGTCTTTGTGCATATTATGTATCACATGAAGAAAATTATAAAGAACTTGATGAAAGCTTAAGGCAAACTCTTAAAACACTGTCAGGTCAGATTCCTGTCTCCTTTGAGCTAAGAAAAAAAGGGTGAGGGCCATTAGGAGGATAGCAGGTAGTAAAAGCCTGTTTAATGTAACATCAGTTGTGGAGAAAATATTAGGTACAATTACATAAGGATTGCATGAGAGGGAGCACCTTGAGCAGCATAATTTAATTAGAATGAATTTATGAGAGCGAGGTCTTGTGCCATTAGACAAAGGGAAGGCTGCTGTTGTGTTCTCCTTTCGTGAGAGCGTTTTAATGAGTTTCCATACAAAGTATTTCAGGTAAAAGATTTGTTGCAAGTGTGAGTAGAACTGTACCTCAAAACAAAAACTGTCAAGTGGCTGCAGTGGAAATTTCTGCTGATTAAGGGGATTCAATAAAATACTTGGGTATTGGTATTTCTTAATGGCGATTTTAATGAACAACCATCATGTGTTAGGTAATCCTTTTTTTTTAAATTAGTATTATTAGATTGAAATGTGTTCTTTAGTTTGTCAGTAAAAATTGAGTTACTGTCCTGTCCTCCCTTGACCCCAGTCTCCCAGCGGCAGGTGTTAGCTCACACCTGACTTAGCTTTGCAAACTCATTGATTACCTTGACATTCGAGAATGATAGGTGCCAAGGATGACTGTAGATAGAGATTTCGACTTTATGGCTTGTTTCCTACTTCTGGCAAGAAGGAATGAAGGTGTTATCTCCCTATAGTGTAATTGTGATCATAAACTTTATCAGGGTTCTTTTACATAAAATCCAAATAGGAGAAACAGAAGGAAAACATTATGGTGAAACTTGGTGAAGGAGGATACTATAAAAGCCTGATCTTGACCTTGGTCAAAATATGCTCCCTAAGATTCCAGGAAATCTTCAATATGTGAGAGTCACAGGGGAAGGTTTGAAACAAAAAATGACAAGAGGATATTTTGTTGTTGAAGGATTTATTTGAGTGCGTTCCTCAGAAGGTATGTTTTTGGGATTTAGTGCAAATAATTCTGTTAGTCTTTTCCTAGATATTCTGGCATGCCAGGTGGTTAAAGAAGGATAACACATACCAGATCTATGGAAATGTCATAAATTATTACACAGTAATATAAGTCTTTGTGGCATCCATGACTAGCGTTTAAAATGAGCACATTATAAAGATCTGCAAAGCCTTGTGTGGTTATTACTGATTATTGTGTAAAGAACACTTTGTTTTGTTTTGTTGTATTTTCCACCGTTAGGTTTTATTTATAAAACAAAAATTTAACGTTTGTATAGGAGGAGGATTAGCAGGGTGTGAAATAAAGAATAAAAAACCCAGTGGGGAAGGATATTTTATATGTCTTGGAGGGAGTGGGAGAAAGAGCTTTGCTTAAAAATTTCGCCATATGCTAACTATACACAGCACTTCAAGTTTATTTATTGTTAAAGCCTCATGTAAATCACGTCATTCTGAAAGTCATGGAAACTGCACATTTGTGCGTTAAACTATGTAAACAACAAAAACTGGTCATCCATCCAATTGTTGCTTCACTTATTTTGAATTACAGTGCAACTTTGTGGCGGGTGAATTGGGGATTACACAATATAGCGATTTCCTGTTAACACCTACATTTTTGCTGATCAAGCAAGGTCTGCTGGTATGAGAGCTTAACCTTTCTTTTATTTTTCAAAATGTGTTTTCTATTCTGAGTTCTGTTGGTGCCTAGGGTTTCATTTTTCTGCATGTGCCGCATGTTAAAGCCTGCCCTGTCTAAACGTAGGAGTCACACAGTGGAAAAGACCCTGTAGGCGGGTGGAATCTATACTGGAGTAAGTTCAAGAATACTTTGAACCTATCGGTAACATTACAATAGGGAGAAAGTGTAAATGCTATCACTTCAGGTGCTTAAGTGTACATGTCAAAATTAAAACACAGAGTTACTTGGGGTTGCTCACCACCCTCCCATATTTAGAAAACAGAAATATCTTTGTACATAATGTGTCTCCTCCCCTTTGGCTGCGTCTTTTCTTCTGCCTGAGTTGCCCATTTTTTCCTCTGCCTGTTGAAACCCTGCTCATCTTTTGAGAAGGTGCCTCAAATCCTTTGTGGAATAAGGCAGGGAGAATGTATTTCTTCTGCCCAGCCTTCCTTGATTAGCCTTCTTTCTTTTCCTTTCGTCCATTGCATACGGTTTACATTGCTTTACAGTAGTTAAGTTTGCATTGTAGTTAGCTGTTACGTCAGTCTGTCTCGTACACTGGGCTGTGTTCTTCTTGAACACTGGGACTGTGTATTCTCAGTGCTTATGACAGTACTTTGTAACAGTGGAGGTTCAATAACTACCATTTGGACAGTGTTTAAAAAAAAAAAAAAATGAGACAAATCTACTTCAGTAGGAGCCAGGCCTTAAAGTGGCAAGGAGGTAAGGATATATTTAGGGAAATCTGTGCATCTCCAAGATCATGGCCAGTTGCCAGGCTCCAGTTGGACCATGCCACAGTTTGACACATTGACCCATGTTTCCAGGTAGATTCAAGGTCTGTGGGTGTGCTGTAGTCTGTGAATGCCCATTTTTGACCAAAGCAGTAGTTTTTTCCAGATGTTCCTATGAATCCATTTTCCCCTTTTCTATAAATTATGAAGCGTGCCCCCCCCCCCAAAAAAAACTACCTAGCAATTAATAAAGAACTGGAACGAGGACCTTTCTCTATCCGGGTTGCGCACCTCAAAGTGCCATCCACCTTTCCTATAGCCCTTTTAAAGTGGGTCTAGACTCCAGGAACCTCTGATGAATCCATTGTTGTATGGATTTTACCTATTTAGCCATAGACTCAAGGGATCAGAGTTAAACTTAGGTTTTGATGAGTGAACTGGAGCCAGTCTAACTGATGGATTGAATTCTGGACTGGAAGTTATTCATCCCTATGCTGATTCATACCTAGTTCCTAGGAGGTTGCTGTGGGCCACAGAAATTTCTATAGATCCATGCATATATTTGAATTCAGAGCATGATGTAAATGATCATAAAGGTAGTACCTGATAAAAGACACAGGAAAAGGACCTATCCCCTTCCCCTAAAAAAAAAAACAAACTGTTACTATAGTATAGAATCCTAGGTGGCTACGTAAGTGAGTTTCATTTTATTTGTACCTACCTCCATTCCTTTTTAAAAAAAAAAAAAAAAAAATTTTTTTTTTCATTCCTTACAAAGACAATATGGCAAAAATATATTAAAATGTGGTTTAATTTCTAGTTGTGGGTGTTTATACTATACCTGCATCAGCCACCTTGTGGCCCCCTTAGTTTGATATGATTACTGAAGACAATGAAACTATCTGGAGACTGGACATTGCTTTTTACTTTAGTTAGCACAAACCTAGCTGCCATTCTTACCTGCCGGGGTGGTGCATTGAGAAGGACTACAGCCTGTGATGCTGTAACTGTACGAGCATGCATTCGACATACACTGGATGATGCTGAAAACGTTTGGGTAGACCTTTTTTCTGAAAGAACTTGCACATTCATTCATTCATTCAACAACTATTTATTTAGGACACACTGCACCACGTACTGTTGTAGGCACGATGTTCTATTCTGTTGGCTCACATACACTTTTCTCTGTTTTGAGGGCTAAGCATGGTGTTAGGTAAATGATAGGACCCATTGATTGATGTATAGTCCATTGCCAATTATAGATTTATTTTGCTGTGAATTCATTTAGGTTCTTAACGGCTACCCTATGAGGTAATACTATTATTATTCCCATTTTACAGATGAGAAAACTGAAGCACAAAGAGGGCAAACATTTACTTTAAGGTCATACTGCTAGCATGAAAGTTATAGAACTGGAATTTGAACGCAGCTTCTTTTAACTCCTGAGCTGTCTATACTCTTAACAGGCTATAAACTTGCCCAAGAATTTCAACAATACTTAGCCTAAATAATGCACAGCATTTCAATTTCTATGACAGTTCATTAACAGATTTTCTTGATTCAAGATAGGTGTTTTATCATAGAGCACAATTGTCTTAACACTTGTATTAAAAAAAAAAAAAACTCTCAGAGGTGAGGCTTACTCATGGGTGTTATAGTGGTGATGATATCAAAGTATATAAACTTTTAGAATATACAAATTTAGAGTTCTTGGAGATGTCCTAATCACTGGATTCTGTTTCTTCATTTCAAAAATGTGAATGTAGAAGGTCAGAAAGTTGTGAAATTGTCAAGAGTTCAAACAATTAGTTAGCAGAAGAGGCAGGACCAAGAGGTACACTGTATTGAATTCAGCTCATTAGAACTCGAGTGTTCTGGTATTTATTCCAGTGTTTCAGTGTTGACACAGGTCACAATATTTTGCATAGATTCACAGTTTTACAATATTTGACAAGGACTTTGCAATGACGTCTTACTCTTTTTATTTTGCAAAAGTTTTTAAGATACAAAATTCATTTATAGAAGACCTTTCATGGGTTAAAGTTTCATCTTTCAACATTTTGTATTCATTCAAAACCAGTCTTTTTTCCCAACGCATTGAATCTTACCAGATTATTTGCAGTGTTTCTTTGCTGAAACGCTTTCAAGCTTTGGTAACAGCCATTGCTAGGAAGAAAAACTACAGACACTTCCTTGGCAACTAACAAGGCTTCAGATCAGACTAATTTGACCAGGAAAGAAAACTGGCTGAACTTCCATGGGCGTTAAACTGAAACAATACCTGGCACATTATCTTTTAGTCAAATAAGCAGGAGTAGAAACCAATCTGAAGATTTTCTTTCCCACTTTTGATAATTCTTGTTAATGTGACCTCAGAAACATACATTGCCTCCTTTTCTGTGCATCCTCTGGCCTGATGGAATTTATTCTACTTGGGATGTTACCGAAAAGCATTTTTAATAATGTAAGGTGTATTCTAGGTAAATAGAAATTCAATAGATACTGGCTTTGGATATGAACCAGACAGTCACCCAGCCATTCTTTTCTTCTTTGTCTTTCAGGACTATTTTTTTTCTGCCCATCGCTGCCCTCCCAAGACCACCCATGGTAGACACACACACACACACACACACACACACACACCATTGTGCTGTAGTTTACAAACATTTGCATTTAAAGAGTGTTTTGAAAATGAGATCACTTGGTGGGACCAACATCCCTGTTGTACAGAGCCATCATATTGAAATAATGAGTAAATGAACTCTTTATAGTTGCAGGTGTGTATCTAGAACAAATGGGTGGAGATTAGAGGCAGACAGAAGAAGTCAGCTCAGTGTGAAGAAGGCCATAGTAATAATTGCAGGTGGCCAACAGTGGACTGGACTTACGAAAAAGCTGGGAATTCCATATGTGGGAGGGAATGGTTCTGCTGAAGTTGTTCAGAGAATTTGTAGCTCGAGAGGGCTGGAAAATTAGATGAGGAGACCTTCAACATTTTGTCCAAGTTTTAAGATTTTGAACCAAAATTTAGTGAATTGTTGGTTTGGGAAAGAACTGATATTTTTCTTTGATAATTTTATTTCTCTCAGATTTAAGTAGACAATCACTGAGAAATTATTGATGTATAATAAACAATAGACCCATTTCACATATGTCCATATTTGGTCTTCCTCCATGAATTTTAAATTTAAAAACAAGACCACAAGGCATCTTTAAACTGTTTAGCTAGAAACTGTGAAGTATATAATTGTCTTTACTGATTTTTAACTTGATGGTTTTATTCCTAAAAGTTACTAATTGCACTTACATGTGCCTCCCTCTTCCTTCCTCAGTCTGTTAGTTGCCATTAAAAATAAACCTGGGTACTCACAGGACCTCTGGAGTTTAGTTGGTAGACCAGAAGTGTGGGAGGAGTCCAGGAAAATATGTAGCTGTAAGCTCTCCTCTTTGACCAACAGAAGCACCCTTGAGATGTTCCCGGATGGAATTCCTGTGACTGTCTCTTCTGTGAGGTGGGACTTCTGTGGTACCAACGGCAAAGCTATTCATGAATGAAAAGCCCTCTCTGGTGTTGCCATTACTTTGACAGCCTCTGTCTGCCTTTGCTTTTGTTAGGCTTAGGCCTTTTATGTAGGCATCATTTTTAAAAAGATTAGAACATACCTCCACGTTAGTGACATCCAGTGAGTTATCATTTTGGGGGGAATGTGCATATTTTACTTTGGTGTTTGTGTGGGGTCTTGTGGAGGAAAAAGACTAGAGAGTTGGACAAAGTCTTACTCAGCATGGATAGATGGTATGCCTTGTAAATGCAATCAGCTTTTTTCCCCTTGTCTTTTTGTGTGGGTTTTTTTTTGGGGGGAGGGGGTCAGTAGAGGGAGGGAGAGTTTCAGCTCTTCACAAATGGATAAGGTAAGACACAATCTGCAATGTGGGGAGCACTTTTTAAAACAGAAAAACTCCCAGGAGACCCACAGCGTTGCAGAAGTAGGTCAAGTGCTTCTTAATATTTAGCTACTCTGGACCCCTCCCTATCACTGATCATTCCTTTATTTTTTTCTGTTCACAACATTATGATCAGACTCTAATTCTTGTATATCAGTAAGATCTTGCATCTGGAAATCCTGCTGCAAGCAAGTTCTGACCAATTCATCATACTTTTCTGCCATAGTCTAGCTTTGAAAAGTATGGCTTATGCCAGAACAAAACTGAGCTCAGCAGAGGAACGAGAAATATATAGTGGTTTAAGAGTATAAAGAGGAAAAGATCGTTCTGGTGGTTTTTCTGTATTTATGTTTGTTTTGTTCTTTAGT
Organism: Loxodonta africana; assembly: GCF_030014295.1. Classification (NCBI taxonomy): domain Eukaryota; kingdom Metazoa; phylum Chordata; class Mammalia; order Proboscidea; family Elephantidae; genus Loxodonta; species Loxodonta africana. The sequence goes on from NC_087344.1 coordinate 101,254,969, forward strand.
TTTGAGAAGACCCAAACTTTCCTTTCCTTTTTTTTTTTTTTTTGTAATGCAAGAGGAAGCAGTTTGACATGTTCCAAGTATGATCTTTGAAGATCAGAGTTTGAATCTGTGCTTGTGCCCTTAGGCAGATTACTTAGTCTTCCTAAGCTTCAGTTTGCAGTCTGTAAAACAGAAAAAGTAGCAGTATGTCAGAGGACTGTTATGAGGATTAAATAAGACAATGCCTGCAGTCTGTAGCACAGGGCCCCGAACATGGTATGTGGCTTGCTGTTATTCTTGTATTAACAAGGCTTTCCTTGTTTTTATAAAATACATATTATGCTTTATTATTGAATGTGATTTTAGAATTTTAATAAACATGCCTGGAGTCTAAGATTTAAAACTTTAAAAAGGGCTCAGACATGATTTTTTGTGTTTTGGTGATTAAGTAGCAGGCCGTTGAAGATACTTATTTTATGGCATGTTTAGGAGAAACACTGATGAAGCTCGTAATAGTCACGGCCCCTTTAATTAGAAGGCCACATAGAAGAGTTGTTCCCAGCACGGCCTGGGAGGGGGGTGAATTTCCTGCTGCATCCAAGTAGCCCTGGGTAACAGCTCCAAAGAATTGCTGAAATAAGGGAGCTTGGAAACCAAACAATGCAAGTGTTATTTTTTTCCCCTATCAGAATTAAGTCTATTGCATTACAATGATAATAAGTAGAAATTTATTTTTCGGAGGAAAAGAAATACTTGAGAGAGTTTCGTCGTCTGTCAAATTTATATATTTTGCTTGAGGGAAACCGGAATCTGTTCATTCTGTAAAAGCAGTTACTAGTGTCCAGATTGTTGTCCTAAAAGCCATCATAAACCATATAGGGTTAAATAGTTTTCTCTTCCCCCAAATGGTTTACATATGTCATTTATTTATTTTGTTCATTCACTTTTTTTTCCTATAATCTCTTTGAGAGCTAGGATTATATAGTCCTCAAGGAACACACCACAGTATGTACATAGGCTCAAAATAAATATACATAGCTTCGTTTTTAAAGTTGTTTTTTATTATAAAGAGCAGTATGATCTCATTATAGATAATTTAAAAATACAGAAAAATAGAAGTATTCACAGTTCCACCATCCAAAAATAATTAGCATTAACACATTGTCGTATTTCCTTCCAGACTTTTTTCTATTAATAAGAACTTGCCGGGGCACAGAGCTGTATGCTAGATATTCAGGATTATGTTATCCTCAAAGATCTTCTAGTGCTGGGGGCAGATGATGTAGGACAGAAATAATGGTAGCTGTGCAAAGTGTGTGGATGTAATAACAAGAGAGACAGAATAACAGGGAAGGGTATCATACCCTTGGGCTCCTCCACCCCGGGCTTTCTCATCTGTGCAGTGGGAAATGCAGTTTTCTTCAAGTGGAAAAAGATTGTAAAGAGAACGTAGTTGTTGTGAGCTGTTGTTGAGTTTGCCCCCGACTCACGGTGACCCCTTGTACAATGGGATCAGACTGTCGTAATCCATGGGGTTTTTGTTGGGTGATTTTTCAGAAGTAGATTGCCAGGCCTTACTTCCTAGTCTGTCTTAACCTGGAAGCTGCACTGAAAGCTGTTCAGCATCCTAGCAAGATGCAAGCCACGCTCAAAAGAAATCTTCAATTTGCCTTTATGGTAGGTACCAAGGGTAATAAAAAAATAAAGCAACTCAATTTTGTTGTATTACGGCAGGTTTCAGCAGTTCAAATCTTGTCATTGTAACTTCTTTTCCTTAAGTATTTCTCATGGGGGCTTAAATTACTATCACTAATTTCAAGTATGGAAGGAGTGATGTAAGCATGAGAGAAGGGGATTGAAGATTTTTGAGCACCAATTTTTGCAGCATCTGTCACAGTCCTACCTGAACGACTACTTTCCTATTGCGCTTTATCTGATTATTCCTGGTATGGCCCATGCCTCTCTGACTTTTCTCATGCTGAGTCATGCCCTGTTCAGTTATATTTCTCCACTATCGGAAAAAGACTGGAAGAATGGATATAGCATTGGGAAATGTGCGAAATTTCCAAAGATCACTTGTATTGAAAGATGATTTAATTGTAGTCCTTTCTGATTGGACTTCTCAAGCCTGTTATTCTCATCTGCAAAGCAAACGTTTTTTATCCCTTTTCCCTTGGCTGTCTTGTTGCCATCTGCATGCTCTGCTCAGGTAGACTTCTCTACAGAAGAGTATGATATTCTAGTTTGCCTAGCTCTTTGGCATTTAAACAAGCTCGAGAGATGCATAAATTTAGCAAAGGATCGGGGCCAAAATGATGGCTGAACTGGAATCATTTCACATTTTTCAAGCTCTGTATTTACAGCAATAAATTTCAAGCAAGGAAATAGACTGCAAGGAGTACACTGTATTAGGAAGGAAGTTTGTACACTTTTGTGGCTTCTGGGTATCTTAGTATAACCTTCTTCCCACTTCTGGTTGAGTGAACTGAAATGGATTAGCTGAGGGGCTTTTTGGTTGTTTAGGTGTTTCAGGTGTTTGACCAGTGAAGGGGTAGGTTTTTCCAGTTTCTAAGTTGTGCTCCCGGAATTATGTTATTTTGTACCATTATTTTTTAACGACACCGCTCCTCCACACAGACACACAGACACACACACATATACTTGTACACATAGGCATCTTTCTGAGAGCCTGTCAGTACCCTCTAATGGCTATTCCTCGATAGCCACTACATTTTAGGGACTTTGGAATCAAATGCCTATGTTAACCTAAAAAAGAAGCAGTACCCATTTTTCGATGGGAGGATTACAATGGTACAGGAAAAAAAAGTGTTCCCCAGTATTTGAAATCTTATGAATATGTAATAATACTGAGAAAATTTCGGTGCCACAGTTGCCTTGAATTTTGAATCAGTGGTTGGCCACAATTCAGAAATGAATTGCTGAATTACCGTTTATTTAGTAACAATAATATTTAAATAATAATGATGATGGTGGTAAATAGTAACAGCTTATTTTGTAAAAGACAAAATAGCAAGCTAAATGCTTTACATGCGTTATCTCATTTAATTCCTTCCACAACCTTTTAAGTGTTACATTAATCCCGTTTTATAAATGAAGAAATTTAGTTTTTGAGAACTTGAATCGCTTCTTTTAGAATGTAAGTAATAGACACCTAGAGTATATAAGGAACAACAGGAAATCTTCCCCCCTGCATATTCCATCAATGAGAGATTTTGAGGGGAGGGAACCTCATTCTTAAAAAATGAGAAACCCCCTTAGTTTTAGCCCTCCTTTATTTATTTTTTTTTTTAGACATGTACACTTATGGTGTAGATTCAAATAAGTAAATAGGGTTGTTGGATTTGTAGTTGTAGGAGAATGGGGTTGTTTGTGGGAGATTTAAAGGAGGGGTATTTTTTAACATGGAAGTCTGATTTTAAAAGCGGCTAAGCAAGCATAAGCAAGCAGGCTGACTTTTCTATGCTCCAGGGCACAGGATGGGGGCAGAACATCAAAGAGAGATTCCACCTACTGCTTAAATTCCACCTTTCACCCCGTTGAAAATGTTCTTATGTGTCACCTTTGGGCACACACTAAAGCTTGTTGTTCTGTAGAGCTACCGAACAAATTGCATTTACTTAGGACAGAACAATATTAATCTATAAGGATATTATTGATTTCAGAAAACATGGCTTTTGAATTATAAGTGCTTATTATCCAGTATAGACAGGATGAGGTAGGTACTGAATCACCTTTATCTTTATATCCAAAGTGCCTGGGGGTAGTATCCAGCAGAAAATATGGCAAGGACTCATAAAGCTTCTTGAACATGAATGAATGAGTGAAGGAATAAACTTTATAAAGTGCTCTTCCTCATCTACTAAGTTTCTGCCTATGAGTTTTAAAAAACTTCATTCTGTATTAAAAAGAGGATGCATAATATAACTTTTATCAACTGTTCATTCAACTGTATTGCAAATGTCCACATTGCTGAAAGAAAACTTTGTGGCTTGGTTCATAAAAGAAAATTCGCAACCGAAAAAGTCTTTTATATTGGGCTTTTCCAGTGTAGTTAGGACCACACCTTCAAGAACAAATACTACATCTAGTCTTACAGCCCCACACCCTGCTCAGCGCTTACCCGGCTGGGTTATGGGCCAGGCTGAGGTTGAGCAGTAGGAAGGAGGAAACCATGTGGTTAAACCACTTGTGGATAATCGAAAGTAGACCATACTTATTTTCAGTTTGGCAGCTGCATTAACTTTTTCCTAATGTGTGCAGTTTTCCCTGGTTCTACTAATGTCGTCTTCACGCTGTGGCCTGCTGACCATTAGTGGTCTGGCAGAGACATCTGAGGAGGCTCACCATTGCTCCCCTTGACTACTCTTCTGTCCGTAACAGTGTTTTCTCTGATTTGGCTGTGTTCTCTGGTAGCAAGGAGTCAGACCAATTGCAGTGACTTGAATTTGGCTGTATGTAACAACTTACAGCATATGGAAATAGTTGTGGCTCCTCCAGATTTTTCATATACTTTGATTCAGATCCTTAGAAATTTCTGGAGGGCAGCTGATGTCTGAATCCACGCATGTACCAGTCTTACTGCTCCAGACTTAGATATCATTTGAATTAGAAGTAGGGTGCAGCTGATGCAGATATGTGTGTTCTGATGTCAACAGGAGACAGGGGTTGTGAGTATACATGTTCGCATGGGACAGACTGCAAATCCAGATCTCCAAGGATGACTCAGTGTGTCTAACCTTATTTATAATGGGGCCCGTGTCTTCTGCTTTGTCTGTGTTCTTCTTGTATGCCATTTGAATCTGCACCGCAATGTGGGCATAGTTTTTTTACCCAAATTGTACTAGAGTTCGAAGAACCTGGGATTTTTTTTTTTTTTTCTTTTTCCCCGAGTTAAAATGCCCTTGATCCTGCATAATGGGCTGCTAAATAGTTATTATTTCTTTAGCGCAGTTCCTTGGAAAGGACATCTGGGGTTTCGTAACCCGTTGTCACTGAGTCGATTCCAACTCATGGTGACCCTGTGTGTTACAGAGTAGAACTGCTCCATAGGGCTTTCTTGGCTCTAACCTTTATGGAAGCAGTTTACCAGGCCTTTCTTCTGTCAGCCTTTAGGTTAGCAGCAGATCCCCAACTGCTTATGCCACCCAGGCTCCTTGGGGTTCCACAAAGGTCTAGTAAAATTGCCTTTTCCTCTGACGTTTACCAATAACCTTTCAGTTCTGGGTGGCTTGAAATAATGGTCAGAGTGCATGTTACTCAACTTCTCCTGGCTGCTTCTGTGCATTCATCCTGCCCTCCCACCCCAGTCAGAGAGTGTGAGTCCTACTGAGGCAGCAGGCATGTGTAGAGACTTGGTTGTGCCTTTCATAACTCTGGCAGGGAAGGATGTACCCCAGGAAAGTGGGAACTGAACTATTGACCTGCGAGACTTAAAAAGCTCCTTTGAAGTTCACTGGGAGTGTGGATGTTTGGAAGTGCCCCTCAGTCAAACCCAAACCTGCAGGGGTCAGCCAGGCCTAGACCGCTTTCTTTCTACAGGTGTGTGGAGGGGCACCATTTCATGACTATGCCTAGACCTGAGTGGACAGTTGATTCTTCTTCTTCCAGTTGCCACTGAGTCAATTCTGACTCATGGTGACCCCATATGTGTCAGAGGAGAACTTTGTTCCACAGAATTTTCAGTGGCAGATTTTTCAGGAGCAGATCACCAGGCCTTTCTTCTGAGGCAACTCTGGGTGGACTTGAACCTCCAACTTTTGGGTTAGCAGCAACCTTTCAGTTAGCATTAACAATTTGCACCACCCAGGAAAATTGATTAAAAGATGTCAATTCGGCATTTTATCAGAGTAAGAGAATTCAACTCTCACAGGCATGAGGGGACGTACTGTATTGTGTTCTGCTACGGGTTTATTAGGATATTTTCTGCTGGAAGGTGGTTTTCCAGTTTGTATTGAACTATTTAAGTTAATCGGAGTTCCACCCTTATCCTTTGTAGGTAAAAAAATAGAATATCCTGGAAGGCAAAAGTTTTGCTACTATCTTGTGTAGGGTATCAATAATGGGAAAAATCGGGAATAAAAGCCAGAGAATGGTGTTTGGCTGATGGAAGTTAAACCTTGGGCTAATAATAACTTCATTTGCAGAGCAGTTAGCAGTTTGTAAAGCACCTCACGTATATTATTTACATTTTATGATTACTTTCTGAGGAAGAACAGCTATTGTTATTATGACCATTATCAACATTATGAATATTTTCCATTTTATAGATGAGAAAAGTGAGGCTGAGAATTTAAGAGATATTCCCAAATTATTAAGCTGTAGCTTCTGAATCTGTGTATACAGGAAAAATCCTATTTTTTTTTGCCACTGTAGTATACTGTAGCTAAGCTAAGCTTTCTGAGGACTGCCCTGTCTCATGTTACCTCATATTTGGCATCCTAGCAGAACTGAAAATGTTTTATAAATGCATATTTTGGTTAATGCTGCAATAGCCAGAATAGCAAATGGCATTGAAGCTGTATACTTTGCTTGCTAAAATTAGCACTGTTGGTGAAATAGCCCTGAGCTCTGAGTTACTCTAAAACTTAACTTCGATATTATAATAAAGTTTGCAAAGCACTGAAAAGATCAAGACACACATGTTTTCTCACCCTCGAATACCAGGTAGTACTATAACGTGTCTGGAGTCTTCAACAGAAGTGGCCTGCAGTGAACTATTTATTGAAATGCAGGTGTTTCTTGATACATAACTATCTTCCAAACTGATGAAAAGTGTATCTAAGCAGAATTTTCAGTATTGCTTTAAAATGTGTTTTTAGTGAAGAGAGTTAAAAAATACATTTGATGGATTCTTCAACACTGCAAGCTGCTAAAAGTTATTGTACTTTTATTTGAGGTACAAAACATCTTGTATTATGTACAAAATATTTTCCTTATATGTAACACAGTTGGAAAACTCTAATGGGATGTGCCCATGCAATTACTAATTGGGTAGTGCTGCGAATTTTTGATAAACATGTTCCCAGTTTTCCTGTTCTGAAAAAAAGCTTTAAAATCATCCACTGTTGGAAGACAAAAGACAGTATCCTTATTAGGAGACGTCATTAGGTATGTTTAGAATGAGGTAAGATATCATAAGGCTAGGTTAAAAAAAATCAGAAGACTTAACTCCATCAATAAAAATGCAGATTCTCTTGTAGCTGATTGAAGTCCTTTCCAGTGATGACCACTGAATATGAAAGACTTAAAGTAAACCTCACTGTCATTGTAAAAGTGTAACTTAATCAAGTAGGCAAGATATACCAACTTACTATCTACCAGAGCTGTATTTGAATAAGGATGATGATATTTGACCTACAAATTACTTACTTTTTATATTCCCTGTGAAACTTAGGTAACTAATATTTTTAGAGTTTTCAGCTGTTGATTAACTTAGTTCAGTTACATGATGGTCAGAGGTATTTCCCATGTGACTTGGCATCAGATTCAGCTGAGGTCATTCTGACCAAACAAGTAAACTGAATGAGACCACGAAGACCCAAACTTCGGTACATGTGGTCAGTGCTCATGTACCTTGCCTTGGTTAAATAAACCCTTGAAATACTGAATATATATATGCCCCAAACTTGATAATTTCCCAAATTGCTGGTTTCACCAAGTGGAAAGAGAAAGCACTGATGGTTTTGAACTTTGTATGGCGCTGGTGCCCTGTGATAGTGGTATCTTGGCACAATTAAATGTTGTTATAGTGGCTCCTTAGTTCATTTATTCATTCACTCTGTCCATCCCATTCACCCTGTCAGACAATCTGGCCCTTTATTAAGCATCTAAACGAATAATTTCTTTTATAAGGATCAGCACAAAGCTGGTTCCTATCAGGTGAAGGTTAAAGATGTCCCAAATGTCCAGCTTTTCCAAGCTGCTGTACCACTGCATCATCACTAACATCAACTGCTCCCTCTCGCTCCTGTCTTTGAGTTCCCTAATTCGCTGCAGCATCTCACAGAACTCACAAACCTATATAAAGGAAATGGCTCACACGGTTGTGGAGGCTGGCAAGTCCCAAATTCGTGGGTCAGGCATGGCTTCTTTTGACCCGTGAGGCTGCGGAGGCTGATAAACCCAAGCTGGCTCACAAGGCTGTGGAAACTGGCAAAGTATGTCACATACAATGATTGAGTGGGAGTATGCAAATAAGGCATATGCAACCTGTGATGGTTGGGGTTGTGTCAACTTGGCTAGGCCATGGTTCCCAGTATTGTGTGGTTGTCCTCCATTTTACATGTTGTGGATCCTGACTTCTACATATTAATGAGGCAGGATTGGTATAAGGTGTGTCTTGGGTTGCAGCCTTGCAGGAAGGCCTGACTCAAGCCCCACCCTTACTAAAGTTATGCCCTTCCCTGAGGTGTGGCCTTCATCTAAGGCCATATGTAAGTATGTGTCCTGGCAAGGCTCTCTCTCTCTGCATCTGGATTCCACATTCAGTTTGTGATCAACTGATCTCCCCAAAGGCCTGGTATTTGACCTGCCAATTCTGGGATTCGCCGGCTACATGATCATCATGTAGCCTTTTCCTGGTACATGCATCTGTAAAACTTCAATAGCGTGTAACTTCTTGGGGTGCCCAATTCAGTACTGTGGGTTCCAGTTTTTACCTCCCTCCCCCACAAACTCCTAAAATGGAAAAATATATAAGAAGAGTATTCAGGTGAATATAGAACTTTCAGAGAAAGGCTGCTATTTGTTCTGGAGGACTGGTAGATTGAGTGTTATGGTGAAACATAGTAATTGTCCCATTTGATTCTTGACTTGAAAAAGTTTCATTGTTTCAACTGAATTGCATCGTCAGTTTACTTTTTAATAAACTGACCAACAAGACATAACTGACTCCTCAGGTAAATTAATTGCCTTTGAGGCAAATATATGGAGTAGTTATTCATGTACTGTTTCTGGTGTCAGTGTGTAGCAGTAATTTTTACTGTCCTATTTTGTTGAACTATCTGTGTATATATTCTCTAGAAAGGGAATTGATTAAACTTTGAAAGAGTTTGCATCTATTGTATGAACTCTATGTCCATAATTATACCTGGGAGAGAACTATAGGAAAGTACAGAACTTACCTGTATGGTTAGGACAGGTGATATATATATATATATATATATTTCTTTAGCTTTCCTTTAGCTGCATTTTAAGAGCTGTTAGGAGTTCAAGTTTTGGTTAATAATCCATGACAGAGCTAAAGTCAGGAGGGGAAGGTCCCAGAGGAACTGAGCTGGATCTTGTTGGGAAAAGCTCAAGATTGGGAAATGGAACTTTGGCAGGCATAGGTCAAAGGAGGATATGAAATATTTGCCCCACAACCCCATACATGATTAACCTTTATTTTGGAAGGAAAAGGCTTCCCACAGTTCTACAGAATTAGAATAAATGTCCGTTCTGTGGTTTATACACTTTTAAATGTAACAGAAACAGTGTAGTGCAAAGAATATAGGTCTAAGATCAGGCACTCACTGTATTCAGCCCGAGCTCTGCCACTTAGGAACTGTGGGACTTCAGGCAGGCTGCTTGTTATCCACTAGCCTTAGTTTCCTCAACTCGAAAAATGGTAGTGTTAATACCTATATTATGGGGTTGTTTTGAAGAAGTGAGGTAATGTCTAAAAGTGACTGGCACATAAACCAGTTGCCATTGAGTCAACTCTGATTCATGGCGACTGCATGTGTGTGAGAGTAGAACTTTGCTCCATGGTGTTTGCAATGGCTGACTTTTCAGAAGTAGATCTCCAAGCCTTTCTTCCGAGGTTCCTCGGGTGGACTCGCACCTCCAACCTTTCGATAAGCAGCTGAATGTGTTAACCATTTGCACCACCCAGGGACTCCAATTGGATGCTTATTAATAAATGAGCGCTTAGAAGATAATCCCATCTTGTTCAGCAAAAGCTTAAGGCAGGAAGCTTATAAAAAAAGAAAAACCAAACCCATTGCCGTCGAGTCGATTCCGACTCATAGCGACCTCATAGGACAGAGTAGAACTGCCCCATAGAGTTTCCAAGGAGCGCCTGGTGGATTTAAACTGCTGACCTTCCGTTAGCAGCCGTAGCACTTAACCACTATGCCAACAGGGTTTCCAGAAAGCTTATAGGTAATGCTTACGTATTTCATTACTTCAGTAGCATTTGCCAGGCATATTTACCCCATTGTTGCTAAGTAATTAAAACAGAAGGACACATATCTAAATACGCGGAGGCATATTTTGTGATTGAGATATCACTCCTTTATTGTAAATGTTTTGCTGATTCTCACTTGCCTCTGCGTCTCTGATGATTTACAATTGTAAATGTAAATGATCTAGAGATCTTCTGATTGAAATGTGGGTCCTTCACCTGGTGTTCATGTACCGACTTCAGGAGGCCTGAGAATCCCCCAAGTTGTTACACAAAATGGTGTATGTTCATAAGTATACATATTTTCATAGCTTTCATAATTTTTTTCTTTCTGCGCTTGCTCTTTTTTTTTTTTAATTGTACTTTAGATGGTTTACAGAGCAAATCAGTTTCTCATTAAACAATTAATACACATTTGTTTTATGACATTGGTTGCCAACCCCACGACATGTCAACACTTTCCCTTACTCGAACCTGGGTTCCCTGTTACCAGCTTTCCTGTCCCCTCCTGCCTTCTCTTCCTTGCCCCTGAGCTGATGTGCCCATTTAGTCTCGTTTTGTTTTATGGGCCTGTCTAATCTTTGGCTGAAGGGTGAACCTCAGGAATGGCTTCAGTACTGAGTTAAAAGGATATCTAGGGATCATACTCTTGGGGTTTCTCCAGCCTCTGTCACGCTGGTAAATCTGGTCTTTTTTTTGTTCTACATTTTTCTCCAACTCTGTCTGGGACCTCTGTTTTGATCCCTGTCAGAGTAGTGAGTGGTGGTAGCCGGGTACCATCTAGCTGTGCTGGACTCAGTCTGGTGGAGGCTGTGGTAATTGTAGTCCATTAATACCCTGGACTAATCTTTCCCTTGTGTCTTTGGTTTTCTTCTTTCTCCCTTACTCCAGATGGGGTGGGACCAGTTGAGTATCTTATATGGCCATTTACAAGCTTTTAAGGCCCCAAATGTACTCACCAAAGTAGAATGTAGAACATTTTCTTTATAAACTATGTTGTGCCAGTTGAGCTAGATGTCCCCCTGAGCTTTCATAATTTTTAAAAGGAATAACCAATTATAACTGGTTGAGGTCCAGCTGATTCTCACTCATGGCAACCTGTGTGTGTCAGAGTAGAGCTGTGCTCCAGAGGGTTTTTAATGGCTGATTTTTCCAAAGTAGATTTCCAGGCCTTTCTTCCTAGTCCATCTTAGTCTGGAAGTTCTGCTGAAACCTGTCCAGCATCATAGCAACATGTGAAGCTCCACCTACAGGTGGTAGCTGTATGTGAGGTGCTTTTGCTGGGAATTGAACCTGGGTTTCTCATATGTATTGAAGGTGAGCGTTCTACCACTGAAGCACATATTCCTTATTACAAAAAAAAAAAAAAAAGTCCTATCCCAAAAGGGATACCCATTGCTGTCGAGTTGACTGTGACTCTTAGTGACCCTATAGGACAGACTAGAGCTGCCCCACAGGGTTTCCAAAGAGTAGCTGGTGGATTCAAACCACTGACCTTTAGGTTAGCAGCTAAGTTCTTAACCACTGTGCCACCAGGGATCCTCCAAAAGGGATACAGAAAAACAAACCAAACCCATTGCTACTGAGTCAGTTCGACTCTTAGTAACCCTATAGGACAGAGCAGAACTGCCCCATAGGGTTTCCTAAGAGTAGGTGGTAGATTTAAACTGCTGACCTTTTGGTTAACAGCTGAACTCTTAGCTACTGTGCCACCAGGGCTCCCCAAAAGGGATAGGGGCCCCCAAAAGTTTAATATTGATTCTAATGATGACCACCTGCTTAGATTTTTTTATGCCCAAGAATATATTGTATCCATTAAAGATATGTTTTATCTCAATGGAAACTTAGGTTTTATGAACCCTCAGCTGCACAGAGACTCCTTAGAGCACTCAGGAATGGGAAATCAACCACAGCTTCACTGTAAAAGACCAAAGCCATCAATGCAAAATTAATTCTGCTTTTCACCTTACACATTAACTCCAAAAATATGTGAATATTATGACTTGAATAATAGTGTTATATTTTTCTACCTGTCTACAATTACCATGTATTAAAGATATTAGAGAGGTTTTTTTTTTTTTGGCATAAAAAGGGTGTGATCTTAAAATTATTAAAACATGGTATGTGGAATATACTGTAGACCATACCTTAGACCATTAAGCTCGGTTTTTTGGTTTTATATATTTATTTATTTATTTTCTTAGCAGGCATATAGACTGCCATTGCCAGAAAGGTTAGCTCTACCTGTCCTTCATTTGGAAACCTTGGTGGCGTAGTGGTTAAGAATTTGGCTGCTAACCAAAAGGTTGTCAGTTCAAATCCACCAGGTGCTCTTTGAAAACCCTATGAGGTAGTTCTGTTGTGTCCATAGGGTTGCTATGAGTCGGAATCGACTCAACGGCAAGAGGTTTTGGTTTTTTGGTTCTTCATTTGTTCTGTGGGGTGGCAGGGGGGTGTTTCAATGGAAGATTCAGATTGATCATAAAACCCACAGCAGGCAGCCTTTCACCTTGAAATGTTCCAGTAACAGCTGGGAAATTTTCAAAGAACACATATTGCCAAATACCAGGGAACTGGACAATTTGAGGAAGTATTTAATATAGGAAAAAAACCTAAATTTAATATAGGGTCTTAGCAAATTCTGTTTGTTGTCAAATGGACACATTATGATGTGTGTAAGAGCTTGAAATATCAGACTTCGTGAGTTGGGGGCATAGTTGTATTTGGCATAATTAGTATTGTTGTCCAGCTTCATTAGAAAGGTATTTCTCCTTAATTAACATCTCCTGAAATATTCCTCTTGTACCTTGGGCATGTTCATGTCTGTTATTGCATTTTAAACATTGCTGATAATACAGTCATAGCACCGCTGAAAAGCCCATCTCATCAGTGTTTGCCACCTCAGCCAGGTAGATGCCTGGTAGAATTCTTTCACTATTATGCAGTTGTGATGGCTTCTGTAGACTTGTTCTCCAACTTCATTTGTTCATTCAGTGTATAAGTGTTGAACAACCATTATGTGCAAGATACTGTTTTGTGTTCCAAGTATTATTTCATTGCTTTAAAGAGTACACATCTGGGCAGTGTACTAAAGTCATTAAAAAGTCATTAGGTGTGTTTTATCCAGAGAAATGGCTGAGATAAAATAAGGAAATTAAGTAACTTTGTCAGTCTGCTAGTGTCTAAGATGATGAATATAAAGTACAAATATAACTGAAGTTTTTTTCTGGATCACACAATCCCTCATAGCTTTATGTGTAGCCTGCATTGTAAAGCGATTGTAATAGATTTGCTGCTTTTCTAAAGCTGCCTCTAGAAGACTTTTAGAAGGATTTTGAATTTCTAGCGGATTTAGAAGGATTTTGCTTCATTTTGGCTGGAAATTTGGTGTCTCCATTGAAACTTGGAAACCAAACCAGACAGATTTGGGTTCTCATTCATCATTTAGAATGTCAAAGAACATAAAAATGATAAAGCCAGTTCTGCCCTAATTCTTGAATATTCATTATACTTGGTTGGTTTTAAATTTCTACTAAGACTGATTTCAGTCACCGCTTAGGAACTCTGTTGCAAATAAGTTACACAGAAAACCAGTGAGGAAAGAACAAACCCCAGCCCTATAATCATACACTTTTCTGCCAAGATTGTTAACTAGTTATGTATCCTTGGGCAAAATTACATAGGTAATCTTTCTGGCTTTCAGTCTAATTCTTGACAGTTATAAAATTTTAAGAGTCTACATTCTATTTCCTTTTTCTATAAAGACAGTGCTATGGTAGTAATGTAGTAATAGTTTATATCCACTGTGTCTCTGAACTTTTATTCCTTGTAGTATTTGGGAATTTAGTGCAGTTTAGTAAATGGTGATTAGCACTATCACACACCGTTGCCAACTTTAAAAAAATACATTTACTGTTAGGATTGAATTTCGTAAAAGGGATTTAAATTCTTAGAGCACAAGTGTCTCTAACAGTTAAAAAAAAAAAAAAACTTCTCTTTATTATTAGAAGATTTATCTGTCCTCATCATGTAATATTTGCAAAATACATTCCGATAAAAAGAAGAAAATAAAAGCCACTTAGGGAAAATTATCATTAACATTTTTTAAAATGTTGGTGTTTAGACTGCCAAATATACATATGTATTCTTGAAGTCCTTTTGAAAAGTTCAATGCTATATCATAGACACCTTTGTCATTATATATTCTACAGCATCATTTTAATGCCTGCGTTGTACTATATAACATGGGTGGATCATTATTTGTGAAATCAATTCTGTGCTGTCAACTGAGTTTGCAAGTTCTTGTTATTATAATTAATGTGGCAGCCCTTATAGCACAAGTATGACTGTGTCCTTATTAATCATCTTTAAAAAACAATATTAACTTGTGCTTTAAAACAAGACTAAGTGATATAGGGAAACCCTGGTGGCGTAGTGGTTAAATGCTTTGGCTGCTAACTAAAAGGTCAGCAGTTCAAATCCACCAGGTGCTCCTTGGAAACTCTATGGGGCAGTTCTACTCTGTCCTATAGGGTCGCTATGAGTCGGAATCAACTCAATGGTCGCAGATTTTTTTAAGTGATGTGGAATTGATCACTTCCTCCCTTGTATCTTTTCTTATTGTTTGCACACTTTCTAAACTAATTATTTTTCTAACTACTCACTTCATTTATGTTTAAAGCATCTTTTAACATTTATGTGTATATGTATGTATAATCAAAATATATATATACACAGTTTTCACAAGTGTAAGCAATTTGATTATTAAGCTTGCAGATATCTTATATTTATAGAATTACCAGTTATTTCAAATTATTTAAAACAACAGAACAAGTATAATAGCTCCCATTTGGGGGTGGCAGATAAGCTAGGGCACATTCTGTTGGCATTTTTGACTAAAAATATGGGGATATGTTTTATGCCACTGATTCTTCCTGGTGATGAGAAGTAAGTGAAGAATTCTTGGTTCTTAAGAAGGAAGAGGGACAATAAAACCCACACTATTTGTCTTTATGTATATATTTTGTAATAATCTGTTGTTTCCTCTCTACTTTCAAAATCTGCAGGGTCCTGTGTGCATCTGTACGTGTGTATATGTGTGTGTGCTTTCCTTGTAGATACTGCCTTTCTATTCATCATAGAATATCTTAAATGCCGTTGGAATACTTTACCCTGTCCCCTCCAATTTGTGGGTTTGTGGGCTAGTCCAGCAACAGGCTTTGGAGAAGTTACTTGCTACCTTATTATAACATACTTAAACTCAATAGCAATTCAAGCCTTACTGGGTATTTACCTAATTTATTGTGGCAGTGTGGTATTTAGACCACTGATTAAGTGAAGTCTGTCAGTAGAGTTAAAAGAAATTAGAGACACTATCATTGCTAAATCACTTTACAATTCAAAGAAGAATTGTAAACATATGAATCCATTTAATTATAATAGTGCCAATTATAAGAGAAATTGTAACGCTGAGAACAGTAGCTTTTATGTAATCATAATAATGGCATGTATTTATCTTGGTTTGGCAAGTTCGGCCTTTCTTTAATACTTGGCTTTGCCTAAATAGAATGTGGTTTGCTGAAACCCACAATAACCCCCACACCCTCCAATTTGTTATTGCAGAAAATGCTGAACAATAATCATGCAGTATGAATGGTTAATGTATGCGTGGGTTCCTAAGTATCTTTGAGGTTTAAAAAGTGTTTTTATTTACATTCTTCTCTTGGCTGAAGGTATAAAACAAATAAATCCAAATCCAAATAGTGTTAAATATTCCCCTCCCTTTCATACCAACATTTTACAGAGTATGGACAATCGTAGCTTTAATTCATTGTTTTCTGTGCTTCTTGTTTTTCTTTACCTAACACATATCCTTTAAATATATTTCAACTGTAATATTTGGTATATAATCCATTTTTAAATTGCCTAATACTTTGAATATAGCTTCCCCCCAATATAGGAATAATCAATTTAACAATATTTATAAGATTGGCAAATTTAACTTATAATGTTGTATTCAAATAACGCCTGTAAGAATTACACTTATTTGAAGAATTTATGTAAAAAATTACTTATATTCTTTATTTAATAAGAGTACTATTATTTTTGAGGAAGAGGTGCTATCTAATGGTATAAACAAAATTACTGTGAAATTGAAACATTTCTACACTTTAATCTCAGGGCTTTCATTTATTTCTGTTTCCTGCTTTCAGAGAGGTAATTTGCAGCAGTTCTACACTGTGGACGTATAAAAGTAGAAGGAAATCCTACTTTCCTAAGCAAAGATAAAAGGAATTTGTGTTTAAAAAGGGCTTTGATAAAAACTTGTTTTTTTACAATTCATGTGGGTCTTTATTTTAAGAATAAATAGACCTTCCATGGACATCTGAGAATTCATTGAAAAAACTGTACAGTATAAAGAACATCAACAATTCAAACTGTTGATTTTTTTTCGTTTTTACCTGATAGTAAAGAAAGTAAAGATAAACAAATGGTAGGTTTAAAAAATTGTCACCCTGAAAGGGTTAATATTTTTATTACTTGAAATTTGATATAAAGTCGTGGGCAACCCATGACATGGTTTGGAGTACTTGATTATTCTTTTCTCAATAAATAAGAGTGGCATACAGTTAATTTCAGCACTGTAATTGAGCAATGCATTCTGGGAAGTTGAAAAGCACTGTAAGATGAGGAAATGTTTTAGGGACTAATCATGAGAAGAAAGAAGCCTTTCATAGCCCGTATGATGCTGTTGTCAGAGCTAAAGGCAGATAATGATTCGGTAATAATGGCACATTGTGAATATTTAAGCTGAAAAGATTTGGGCAAAATGAGCAGACATTGTTGGTTTGTTAAAACTGAACAGTTGGTCTTTGGGCTTCAAAAGCACTCTGAACTCAGAGCAACATTTTTATTCAAAAATTTCACTAAAACAAGACACTTTTTTGGAAGTTACAGCAAACATCACTAAGAAGTTTTACAAAGTTGCGCAAGATGCTATGGGCTCTCATTTGTTGCGGAGAAATTGAAAATTTTCACGTGTTTCTTCTTAGATGTCTTTTTTAATTTAGCTGGCAGAAGTAATACCTTCAAAGAACATTCTCATAGCAGTGATGTAAAATATTAAATATAAAATGCAGAGTGTCGGATTGCAAAGAAAGTGAAGTAATTTGCATTTTGTTTCTAAGGTTTCCATTACACCATTTAGAGCCTTACAGCTGAGTTTCTATGTACCTTGTCTTTTCTCCTCATTAGTGTATTTTCAACCTGTTTGTTTTTGCTCTTGAAACATCTGTTAAATGCAGATTTACACAGCTATAGTTTCCCATTTTGGGGTGAACGTTACCAGGAGCTTGAGGTTTGAGTCCTCATAACCTTCCTTTAACTTAGGAATGGAGAAGAACTGAGCCCTGAGCCAAGAGCAGTATATTTTAAAACTTACTAACTTTAATGCCAGGTATTTAGATTCAGTAGCACATCTGGTAAAAAGCTAGATCCTGTTTTGTCAAAGTGTAGGCAGTAACATACAATTACATTGAAATAAAGCTTTTTAAAACTTTAAAATGTGATTCTGTTAGAAAAGAAAACTTTCTAGAATGGGTTTTAGGACAGAATGCAACTTTATTTTAAAATCTAAATGTATATAAGATATGCATATCTCCTGTGAGTTCTCATTTATTATATATATGTGCTACAATGATATAAATAATTCCAAGCCTGGCATTTCTTTTATAAATATACTTTTCATGTATAGTTTTACACAAAGACTGAAATGAAACAGATTTCTGAGGCTATACAAATTTTTTTTTCTTGAGTGAAAAAAAATGATTACTTATTAAAAATGGCTTCACAATTTAAACCAAAAATCTTTTTTTTATTTTTGGTTTCCGCTCTGAAAAGATTTTTTGAAGGGAAAAAAAATGTTGCCGTATGTTTACACTAACATTCATTTTTACCCATATGCTTTAAATCTGTGTATTTCTTTAACCAAATATTGTTTATTTTTAGAACTGTTTAATTTTTTCCTTTTAACAGGGATTTTTTTTTTTTTTAAACAGCAGTTCTTTTAAAATAAAGCTAAATAAAATTACACGCTTTAAAGCACATTTTCTTCAGGAGTTCGGACCGAGAAATAAATCCTTTATTACCATTAGGTAGACTAGCCTTTGGGCAGGAAATAGGCAGAGTCCAGAAGCGAAAATAAAACAAGAACAAATGTTTACCAGGAAAATACGCTGTGATCCACGTATATTCTTGTATCACTTTTTTAAAAGTAGTTTTTATTAAAGGTCCCACACATAGCTGTGAGCAGGAGAGCCTTTCTCTGTACTTCTGCAAGGAGATAAAACTTGGATTTTGACTCGCTACCTAGTCAGACTTACATAGTTTTCCAAGTGTGATACAGGAAATTGAGACTATAAAATGAGGTTGCTTACTTGGAAATGCCATAAAATTTAACTTTTTCTAGAGCAGAGGATAAATATTTCCAATTGAATATAAAATAATCTTTCCCATAATCACTTTTGACTTTTTCTTAGATTCCATATAATTCCAGATATGTGTTCTAATTTTTTTTGGGGGGCGGGGGGAGGTCCAAGAATGTGAATTTCTGGTTGGATAGTAAGCAGTAGTTCTGTTTAGAATGAAAGTTATTGCCCCTTCCACCCCTCCCTATTCCTACTTATTCAAATTTACATTTTCTAAGTAGGCAACAGAAACCCTGGTGGCGTAGTGGTTAAGTGCTGTGGCTGCTAACCAAAAGGTCAGCAGTTCGAATCCACCAGGCGCTCCTTAGAAACTCTATGGGGCAGTTCTACTCTGCCCTATAGGGTCGCTATGAGTCAGAATCAACTGGATGGCAGTGGGTTTTGTTTTTTTTTTTTTTTCCTTTCTTTTGAAGTAGGCAACTCTCTGACCAAAATCAAGGGAAGCAGGGTTGCTAACCTCTATTAATAAATAAACTGAGGTTTCCCAGGGCTATCAGCTAAAACTTCGTCACCTAGACCTCTCAGAAAAAGAAATCCTAAATTTTGTTTTAAATAATTTAAAGCCCATTCTTAGAAACCAGCCTGTTTGAAAACTTGGTCTCTCCACTGACAAATTACCAGATGGTTCTTGCCCAATATGAAGAGAAAGCTTGCATTAAAGCCTTTACTGGGGAGGAGGGACTTCTAATGATGATAGAAGAGCATTTCACTTATTATAGTATAAAACAGTAAGGGCAGTTAGCGTGTTTAAAAGAGGGAAATGATTAAAGAATTTCAATTAGTTTTTTAAAAAGAGTTTATTGTCTTGAACTCTGCTTTTGAATTTAATTTTGAGCAATTTTACTTAAAATCTAACTTTTAAATGCCCCAAGTTAATACGATACAAGTATATTTCTCAATACCTGTGTCTTATGATATGCTCCATGGAAAGAGTGTTTTTGTTTTTGGTGAAATATGTTTAAAATGTGTACGTACTGTTGTCCGTCATGGAGAGTCACAATGCACATTAATGTATTAAAGGGTCTGAGAATTTTGTTTAACTTAGTAGTCCCCAAATTTATTTGTCAGCAGAAACCTTTTTTGCATGTAACCCCTGTGAACCCCCGCAAACACACTTTGAGATATTATGCCCTTAGTGGGTTAATTCTCTGTGTTTAAGCAAAAAATTTACTCTGTCTCTGTCCCTTTTGGTGTAAAAATCATCCTCTTGCTGACCCTTTGGCTCAGCTGAAGCCCTTAAAAATTATTATGTTCCGGTCTCCATTTGGGGCCCAAGTGCTCACTGGTGGGGCACTGTGCCTCAGAAGCAGGGCTCCTTGATTTAGTTGTCTCACCTCCTCTCCTCATCCATCCAGTCCATTGCAATTTACTCAAAGTACTTCAAACTGTGTCCTTGGAAGACAGAGTGGCCTGGAGCTATTCCAAGTTGGCAAGGGGATGTTCTAATAAAGCTCTAAGTGGTACTACTTGCTGATCAAGAGGAGGGAAGAAGGGTGGTGAAAATGTGATGCTTCAAAGGTCGTTTCAAATGGCTCTCAACTCTGTTTTTTGAAAGTCTCACTTTTCTTTCATACCATAATCTTGAGGATTGGACGTATTTGTTAATGAAGCTCTCTTTTATTCTGTTACTCCTACCAAGAAACAGATATTCAAAAAATACTATCTTCAAGATTCATAACGTTGGAATTCATTCACCGCTTCTGCTGTAAGTTTGCCCCATTCCTTAAAATGTGTTTTTATCAAATCTATTTGAAAGTTCATCAGAAGGAAATTGATTTGAAGGTTTTAACTTAAAACTCAGTAAATATCTTAATGGAAAACCATTACACGAGTTGTTATGTACTTACTATCTGTGTGGGAAAGAGATGGAGCAACTGTAGCAGGAAATTTTATTTTTTATCACCAAACGGAAGCTTGCTTGTTTACGTCTTAATTGGCATCTTCAGTATTTGCTCAAAGAGCACAAATGGCTCTTTTTCAATTGTGATATATGTGCTTGCATCTATCTAAGAGGTTTTAGGTTTGTGAGTGTATACAGTCATCATTAGTAGAAAAGATTAAAATACTTATTTCAGTGTTTGAGCTGTTATTGATCTAAAGTCCTAATTAAAAAAAAAAAGGCCCACGTTATATACTATCGATTTTGTAATCTTCTGACCAATTCAGCAGTTCCACAGGGTTTAATGCAGTTTGTTAGATAAAATTACAAAAATTACAAAATTTCAGGGGACCGTAAGTATATATTTAAAACTTATTGTAAGTGAAATAGGATCCTGAGAATAAGTCATATAATTTGCTAATTTACCAGTTGCTAAAACTTTAAAAATATCTAATAAACTAAAATGAAATGTTGGACACCCAGCAAATGTGTAACAGAAAAAAATCCAACTATAGCAGGAAAATAGTAGCTGTGGAATATTTAATGTGGTACCACAGTGGCATTACAGAGATTAGTGACCAGCTGGGGTTATTAAACCTACAGTTTTGCCCTGTGCCATCCGCGACAGGGACATTAGGCATACTTGGTAAAGCCCGGAAGGTAACATGTGCCTCAACAGTCAGTGCTTTGTGACTGTGTTTTAACAAGTCTCCAGATATATATTTACATGATAGACCAGACTAACACCTTTAAGTGTTATCTGTCAATCAAAATTTAATAATGTTCCTTTAAAAAATATGTATCTGGTGTTCATTTCTATTGTTACTCTACTGATTTTGTATTTTTATGTATTTATTAAGAGTTTATGGTCACCTGACCTCCTGGCAGCCTTCCCTAAACATCGCATTCACCCTGCCTGCCACGGATTGCTGGGGTCATTTTAACCCCTGTGAAACTGAAAGCTTCAATAATGGAGTCCAAAGAAGGTGGAGAAGGGCTTTGCAAAGTCTCCCAAATAAAGAAACGCCTCAGTTTATGGGTTTGGCAACCACCCACCGTCCATCATTTTATTTGTGTTTTTGGCAAAAAGGATTTTACATCAGACAGGTATTATTAAAAGATTTTATTTAACACTCACATGCATTTTGTTCTAAAAACGAATGCTTGCTCAGAAGTCTGAGAAGGTTTCATGGGAAGAGCAAAGCAATCTAAGCCATATGTATTGGGCAGGTTGCCAGTTGTTTGCCAATATGCCCAAGCCACCTGGCTGTGCATTCAGCCAAGTATGCCATTCCGACCAGCCAGCTTTAACCTCCGGGCTGCTTTTCAGTGCTTAGGAAACTCCAAAGGCCTGGGAGCCGCACTTCATTTCTCCCATGCCAATAGTTTTCACTCACTCAGACAAACTGCACAGCTACACTGACCGGTAATTCACAAACGCCCATTTTGAATGAGCTCTCCTTTTGTTTAAAGCACCATTCACTGGTGTTGAACCAGGGCCATAAGATGAGTCTGGAGATAGCAGACTGAAACCTTTACCCATATGCCATAGACAGACACTTTGACTGACAAGCAGCATTTTATTCCCAAGCCTGCAGCAACAGAGTTTTTGATTCTGGTTTGCTGAGATTTGCGTTGGCTTTATTTGCCACTGGTTTAAATTTTTATTTTGGGCGGTTCTAACTTTCAAATGTTTGGAAACGTTTGTTCATTTGGTTTTCCCTTTTTGTTTAGTTTAGGAATTGGTTGCACTGTTTCATAATTTATTTACCAAGCCTGATTTCGTAATCTTTTGGCAATCTAGGTCAGGAAAAGTGTGGAGCGGACCATCTAAAAATTGTTGATAGAATCTTGAAGGCAGATTTATTCTTCTAAAAAGTCATAATAGAGAAAGTTTTACGCCTGAAAGGTGTTACATTCTTTCTTTTATCAGATCATAAGAGTTATGTAATCTGTATTATTTCTGCTTTTTTGCCTTGGCTCTTTAGAAACTCACAGATAAATTTAATTCTTAATCTCAGTAAATATTTCGGCTGTGGTTTTTACTCTGACCACTTCTCTTCTTTTAATTCTCACAGGTTTTTGTTCATATTCTTCTTCTATGATGTCCTCAAATTTGCATGTCTGTGTGTGTAATACATGTTTGTGAACCATCTCAAATCATTTTTGAAAAGTGGGTGAGGCAACTGATAAGCAGATAAAACTTCAGAGTAGAAACTTTAGTCTATTCCTAATTAAAATCTTCAAATGGATTTTTCTGGTATAAAAAGCAGATGTCTTGGATTAATTAACCCATCTTTGAGGTAAGGGAAGCTGTGATGATTTAGGCCTGTGACTTTCATTATCATAAATTTCTGTACTAGTGTTTGGATTGGCCAAGTTGTTATTTCCCATCAGTGTTGTGGTCTGTACATTCTTCTTTATGCCACATTTCTCTTCCTGGCTCCATGACCACTATCTCTCAAATCTTGAAGATCTGTTATGGCTTGGTTCCAATTTAATCAGTCTGAATGGATCCTATTGAGTAACATGACTCATTCACCCTGCTGAAGAGAGCCTGAATACACTATTTCTGAGTGTTTAAAAAAAAAAAAAAAACGATTATAATGTTCTTTTTGATTAGAATCATCATCATTTCAGGAAAAAAAAAGTGATCTGTTTGTGTGTATTTTGGGAACCCATTTTTCATTGCATTAATAAGACATGTTCTCATGGTAACATTTTGGCCAGGGTCCTGTGACACACTCAACAAAGCCCTGAGCAAGGTGGAGTGGCGCAAGCTCACAAGATGGATAGACAGAGCTGGGGGAAGTGTCCCAGCGGGTTTTTGCAGTCTGTCAGAGGAGCTGCAGCTGTAACCACCCATCTGTGCATCCTTGGCTTGGGCTGGGCTTCAGTATTGAGCACTTACCGCAAAGAAAGATGTTCAAAAGAAATGGATGGTATGGTTCAAATAATAATGACTAAAATGTGACAGGACTAATGTTTGAAGGGAAAAAAATCTGATGTTCCATAAACTGTAAGTTTTAGCATTTCTGAAACGCCAAAATTTCTGCAATATTCATTTCATTGCTTGTTTTTCTGAATCCTGCTAGAAGGAAATACTGGGATGTCAGCTTATTTTTTTTTTTTCTCACATGTACATGAGGATATCCAGCATGATGTTAAGTTAAAAGGAATTCTTATGACCATATTACCAGTATCTTCTCAGATTCATGTTTTATCTTAGGAGTTTAGGCTTCATACATCTTTGTTAGGAAACGTATATGTTTCCTGAGTATCTATTATCTCCTCTTTCATTTTGAGACATACGTTTTTCTTTTGAAAACATTTGTGTGCAACAACAAGCTCAAGGATTCTGGACAAAGAAAAGGCTGTTAATTATTTGTACCTTCTAAGGTTTTTATAAAACCCATTAATAGCCAAGAATATAAATATTCCCCCAAATAATACAAAAATTCTCTCCTTTTTTTGATATAGGGAAAAAACGAATATGTTTCATCTGGATTGTCTGAAATAAATCACTAGTGAGATCAGAGTTAAAACAAACAAACAAAAAAAACCTGTAGTATTATTTCCTTTATTGGATCCTATGTTGCATAATGTTTCTGTACAAATTAGCTTGACCACTTTACTGAACTAAAAAGCGTATCATTTAAAAGGTATTCTTGGAAAAATAAATTTCTTTGTCATTTCTCCCAATACAGTCCCCCAAACCAGTTACTCAACCATATATCCTTAAGGAAAAGGAGTATCATTTGTATTTATGCTTGAATATTTGTGATGTATTTAAAGTGTTGTGAAATTCCTATCCCATCTTTTAAATATTTTCCCATACACAGAGGACCTCAAAGCAGCATTGCTGCCTTAGGCAAGGTCCTTGGGAAAAAAAAAAAAAAAAATTTTTTTTTTTAATTCCCTTTATTTGATCTCACTAAAGTAGATGAGCTTATCAGGCAAAAATGGAGCATTAAACCAGAGGTCATCTAAATGAGAAATCACTTATTGAGTGCCTACAGGGTACAAAAAAAACCATTCTTGCCCTATAAAAGATCAAAGTTTGATTGAGTCAGAAGCCATGTGCATTTCTTTCCTCCTCAACATTCATTTATTAATATTAGTTTTTCGATCTGGCTTTCTGGAAAAATACTTATATGTTGAATTTTCTACTGAAACCCAGGATACATGTGTAAAAACCTTACTAAAAAATGTTTTTTGAGGGAAACGGGATTTGATGAAATTTAACACTGATTCCAAACTTTTAAAAGTTCATTGAAAACCAATAACAAAGGAAATGAGTACCCTTAACATGATAAAAAATTCTCTGTGTCACATCAACAGAAAGAATTATACTGATTATGAAATATTGAAGTTATCCCCAGTAAAATCAGGAACAAATCAAACATGGTGGTTATTATTATTACATTATTATTATTATTTCATGTTCTACAGGTTTTGGCCAGTGTAATCAGAAATAAGAGCTACAACTATTTAAAAAGAGGAGACAAAATTATCATTATTTGCAAATAATAGAATTGTCCACTCAGACAAACTCAAAAGGTTCAACCAAAAATATTTGGAATGAATAAGAAAATCTACCAGAATATCTGGTTAAAAGATAAATACCCCAAAGCGAGACTTTTCCATCACAAAATCATCTCCAATAAGAAGCTACAATAGGAAAAAAAAAATCTCATTCAGAAAAGCAATATGAAGCACAAAATATCTAGAAATAACCTTAAAATAGTTTGGCAGTAATTTGATGAAGAAGCCTACTCTGAAGTTAGTTTTCTGAATTATGAGGGCTATTTGAATGGGAAAGAAGGGCATCTAATGTGATCATCCCTGTATGTTTCTCTCAAGCTGCAACCTGGAAGTTATCTTTTACTCCTCTTTCATGCTTCACATCTAATCAGCCACCAGATTCCTCCAAGTCTACCTTATTAGTATTCAGATCAACTTCTCATCTTCACCCCACGCTTACTTTAGATTTACACCTTTATCATATCTAGCCTACACTACCTCTGTAGCCTCCTGTCTTTGCTTCCATTCTTTCCCTATCATCCATTCCTTCTGTCTGTTCTTTGCATTACTGTCAGAGTCATCTTTCCAGAAAAGGAATTATCACTCACTTGCTCACATCCCTTCAATGGCTCCTCATCACCTGCTGGATCAAGTCCACATTTCTCAGCATTTCTTTCAAGGTTCTTTATGACCTGACCCCCTTCTCACCCCTCTGGCATCATTACTTGCCTCCACCTCACCCCTCAGACATGGACTCACCACCATTCTCCAGCTCTCTGATTCAGCTGTATTGAAATGCCTGCAATTTACTGAGGTGCTGCACTTTATTTATGCCACAAGACTGCAATATCAGTATGGTGCTATTGTATACCCTCATTCCTCTACTTTGAATGTTCGCCATTCAAGTGGCCCCACTGCTTGGAAGACTGCAGCTCTTCTTATGACACTCAGTTTAAGCATTGTATCTTCTGGAAAGCCATTCCAGATACCTTCTTGCAAAGTTAGGGACATACCTGTTCTGTTTCCATTTAAAAAAACAAAACAAAAAAAAACCAGTTGCTGTTGAGTTGATTTTGACTCCTGGCGACCACGTGTGTTTCAGAGTAAGACTGTGCTTCGTAGGGTTTTCAGTGGCCTTTCTTCCAAGGGTAGATTCAAATTGCCAACCTTTTGGTTAATAGCTGAGTTCTCAAACATTTGCACCACCCAGGGACTCCTGTTCCCATACCCACTGCAGTGGAGTCAGTTCTGATTCATAGTGACCCCATAGGGTTTCCAAAGCTGTAAATCTCTACGAAAACAAACTGCCACATCTCTTTCCTGCAGAGCCACAGGTGGTTTTGAACCACTGACCTTTTGGTTAACAGTCGCTTTAACCACTGTGCCACCAGGCCTCCTTTCATTTATATACTTCCCTGTTGCACTTAGCATATTACATTGTAGCCACTAGTAACTTCTACTGAAGCATGAGGTTGTTCCATCCCTAGCATCTAGTCAGTGCCTAGCGCATGGTAGCTACTTAACAATTGTTTGTTGAAATGAATGTCACAGAATCTCTCCTTTTAATAAGTTTGCAAATCATGAAGTTCTGTGTTCGTGAGAACATTTTATAGCTGTGTAATTGTTTTCTCAGACAATTGCTTTAAATTTCCTTAGTTTTTTTTGGCATATTGGAACTAAACAACAACTGGACTTAAAGTATAATAAGTACATACATATTTTATGTCACAGCTAAGTTTGACAAACATTTAATGTTTTTTCAGGAATAAATAATAATAAAATTTTATGAATTAGGGTGTAATTTGTATTTATGTTGTCAGTGGTAATTATTTTTTTATTAGATGTTATATGCTGGTTAAGGTCATTAGTTTATGTGCCGACATCTGCAATCACATGACAGCAGCTTATTTAAACTAATGAATGATATAAAATCATAGATGTGTAAAATTTAGATCCATTCAAAAATATTTATTCAGTTTCTTTTATGTGGTGAAGACTGACTTGGTGCTGTAGCCTTTCAGAAAGATATAACATAAAGCTCAGCTTTTAAGAAAGTTGTACAGAAGATAACACCTGCTTACATAACAGCCAGACCAAGATTAAAAACAACAGCATTGAAACCTAAGAAGGCTTGTATTGTCATCCCCATTTTATAAATTAGAAACCAGTTTCAGAGAAGATTGGTGAGCTTACTAGCATTGCCCAGTTATTAATAGTGAGCTTGAGGCTGCAACCTAGATCTTCAATCTCCTGATCAAGAGCTCAAAACAAAATTTAATGTGCCAAAGGTAATTTAATGACGTTTTTAAAATGTAAAATGAGTCCACAATGATCAAGAACAGAACTATGATCCGTGAGTTTTCGAATTGTTCCCCCTACTTTACTTACGGAGCCCTGGTGGCGTAGTGGTTAAGAGCTTGGCCACCAACCAGAAGGTCAGCAGTTCGAATTCACCAGCTGCTCCTTGGAAACCATGTGGGGGAGTTCTACTCTGTCCTATAGCGCCACAATGAATTGGAATTGACTGGACTGCAACGGGTTTGGATTGGTTTACTTATGCATTTATGGAAGTAAATATTGAGTTGATTATATCTGAATAATAAAGCATGGCATTTGGGTGACTCTTACATTTTGTACGCTTTCCACAAACACTAATTAATCTAAGCTCACAAATCTTCCTCTGAGTGATTGTGCTAGACCTATTTTAACTAAAGGGGAATACCAAGCCATATATATTATATATGTATGTATTTATGTAAAGCATAGTAGAGCAGTATTACATAAAAGTTTTATTGCCATGAGTTTGGGATGACATGTTGTAAGTGGTAAAGCCACAAGTGAATTATGCAGGTCATCTCAACCAAATGCCAATAAAATGTTTTTACTGTACCACATCATCCGGTATTCTGCCTATGCTACAAATTTAAAGGGAACCAATTTTAGAAATTTCCAGAGTTGTAAAAGTTTTTATTGGTACTATATTTTAAACTTGTTGGCCTGTAAATATTGGTTCCGTTAATTGTGGTAAAAATGCACAGAGATAAAACACACAAACAAAAAAACCACTTGAAATGGAGATCTTTTTTTAAAAAACATGTTTCTTTCAAGTTTAGTGAGCTTTAAGTATAAATGCTTTCTTTCTTCTCTCTTCCCTTTTAATGTAAATCTGTTTCCTTTTTCAAAATCCACCTTAGCCCCATCTCCAGGAAGCCCCTTCATAGGTACTTTCATCATTCCAAGTTTGGTTTTATTTTTCTGAACTCTTGGTTTTACTTGTCTATAAATCCATTTGGCAAATGTTTTTATTTAATAGCTCTTTTGGTGGTGGTTTATTATTAGAACTTTAATTTAAAGTTTATCATTATTAGGGTTTTAATTGAGCATACATTGTCTTTCTCAAATAAATTCTAAGCTTCTAGTATTCCATGAGGAGCTCCTGGGAGCCGCAAATGGTGAGGCGCTCAGCTATTAACCGAAAGGTTGGCCAGTGCTTCAAGTCCACCCACAAGCACCTCAAAAAAAAGATGCCTCTGGCAATCTACTTCCACAGCCATTGAAAACCCTATGGAGCACAGTTCTACTCTGACAGACATGGGGTCACCATGCGTTGGAAACGACTCAGTAGCAACTGGTGTCTTTTTAATCTTATTTATTTTTTTAGTATTCAGAGCTGGCCTCTAGGACAGTGCTTTTTTTGTTTGTTTTTTTTTTTCCTTTCTTTTTCCCTCCCTCCCTTCCTCCTTTTCTTCCAAAGACATGGGTTGAGTACCTACCATGCATGTTTTGTCTAATCTATACATTGGAGATATAGAGATGAAAGGCTGCCTAGAAAAGAGCTTGTGAAAATGTTCTCAGACTTTGTGTACATAAAAATTACTTGGGGGAGGGGGAATTGTGAAGGAAGCAAGCCTTTCTACTAGAGATTCTGGGCTGAGAACTGAAGACCTAGACTTCTAAATACCAGGTGATTCAGATGCAGGATGTGCACAGACCGCAGTTTAAGAAATCCCTGTTCTTGGACTGGTGAGAAGGGAAAGTTCCATACTAATCATCATAATCCTATGTTATTTAAAAAGTTCTATGATAGCAAGATGCTCAAGTGTTTAAGGAGCCCAGTGAAGGGGCACCTACTGAAACTGAGGGGATCAGAGGAGTAATTTCATAGTTGGTACTTAACACTTGCTCTGTGAGTAAAAGAATGGGTATTTCACTTTAGAATTAGACCAAGGAGGTTGAAATTTGGGGGCTTTGTGACCTTGAGCAAATTTACAAACTTATCTCCGAGCTTGAGTTTTCTCATCTATAAAGCTGGGGTGATAGTACTCATCTCACATAGGTTTCATGACAATGAAATTAAGTGATATAAGTAAAATGCTTAGCACAGTGCTGTCAAGGAGCAATGCCCAGTTAATAATTACATTTTCCCCTTGTGGTAGCAGTTGCCTGGGGATACCTGTGGTTTATAGTTGGGAGCGAGTGTGACCATGGGTCAGTGTGCCTTCAATGCTTTGTCGTTGTTAGTTGCTGTTGAGTCAGTTCTGACTCGTGGCGACCACATGTGTTACAAAGCAAAACTACTTTTTAGGGTATTCTTTGGCTATAATCTTTATAGAAGCAGTTTGCCAGGACTTTCTTCTCCAGAGTTGCTGGGTGGGTCTGAACTGCCAAACCTTAGGTTAGCAGCTGATTGCAAACTGCTTGCACCCCCAAGGACTAGGTAATTTCCTGGAAAATACAACAGTAATCATGACGGGCATAGCAACTTTCTACAAATTTATGAAGGCCATGACATCTGTCTTTGGTACCCTGGCTTCATGTTTTAGTTCCTCCACCCTCTTGGTAGGTCCTATCTTTATCTTAGTTAAGCCTTTGTACCCTTTATAAAACCCCACTCTTCAGAAAGAAGCTCTTCCTACAAAATGACAACTTGTGTTAAAGTGCACAGGAAACAGGAACACAAATGTTTGTTGAGTGATTAGAGGAACAGAACTACTACATCACAAGAACTACAAAAGTAGAAAAAAGATAGCTTGTTATTTCATTTTTAAGAAAGTAAGAGGGCAAAATTTTACCCACTCAACTGAAGTTTGCTTTGCTCTTATACAGACTCATTATTTTTTTAGACTAGTGTCTAACGATGCAGACTACAGGTCATCAAGCAATGATGCTACCTTATTCATATTGTTTCTGAGCTCCCCTTCCCTCCTCTTGCCCCCCACCTTCAGACAGAACATTGGAACTGCCTCTTGTGTTCTCAGGTTGATAGACAATACATTAAAAACCACTTGACCAAAAAACAAAACAAAACAAAAGCCAAACCCATTGCTGTCGTGTTGATTCCAACTCATATCCACCCTATAGGACAGAGTAGAACTGCCCCATAGAGTTTCCTAGGCTATAATCTTGACAGAAGCCGACTGCCATGTCTTTCCCTGCAGAGAACCTGAAATGGACAGTTAATCTGTG
Organism: Loxodonta africana; assembly: GCF_030014295.1. NCBI lineage: Eukaryota > Metazoa > Chordata > Mammalia > Proboscidea > Elephantidae > Loxodonta > Loxodonta africana. The sequence goes on from NC_087344.1 coordinate 101,285,489, forward strand.
TCCAGGTCAGGGTATACTTATCGTTTCAGAAAATACCCATCTTTAAGAAGAAAAAAAGATGGGGAGGGAGACAAGGAGGAGAAATGGTCTCTAGGCCAACGTCAGCATGGGGACAGCTATTCTATTTCGAGCTGACAAACAGGAGTCACCTGAGAGAGTTCTTCAGCTAAATAGGTGTGAAGTGGAGGGTGTATCTTGAGGGTACAGCTACTTTGGGTCCCACAACATATGGCACAAGATACTCTTGAACAAAATAACAGAAAATGTGTGTGCTCTGTGTTTTTAAGTTAGGTGTTTTATACAATTTTTACATTATTTCTTTGGTGTGAGTTCTTACTATATGCTTCATCACATCCAAACCCAAAATTGTGACCCTCACCTACAAAAATGCTATGTAGACAGAGACAGAGAAAAGGCTGAAGTTTTGGGGCTAACAAAAACCTTCCAACCCACGCCTTGGCCCACTAATCTAACTTGTTTTAACTGTTACTAGAAAATATTTTTCCTTTTATTTTTAGCCTAATCATAGGACCTCTTTCTTCTTTCTGACCGTTCAGTTTTTGTGAATTCTTATTTTTTCCTGCTGTCATTTAGTTTAACAGGACTCCTGTATTTTTGGTCATATTAATATGTGAAGGGCATCACCAGGAACTGTGTGCATTTTAGTTCTTAGGCAGAAATCCTCCATTTCCTGAGTTATGTCTAAACTAAAGAGCTATGACAGTCACTCTTTGGCTTTTTATCAGTGAGAACACCGTAAGAAAATTAATCTTTAGAAAAACAAAACAAAAAATAAGCTCTTTGAAGCCATGGCCAATGACTTTGTAATGTTTTTACCCCAGTGCCTAAGGGGTTTAATGGAAACCCTGGTGGCATAGTGGTTAAGAGCAATGGCCGCTAACCAAAAGGTCAGCAGTTCAAGTCTACCAGGCACTCCTTGGAAACCCTGTGGGGCAGTTCTACTCTGTCCTATAGGTTTGCTATGAGTCTAAATTGACTCGATAGCAGTGGGTTTGGGTTTTTTTTTTTTTTTATTATTATTATTATTTAAGGGGTTTAATAATTGTTGAATGAATGAATATGAATCTAGAGTTTTTGTTCACAACTCCACTATAATGGAAGCTCCTAGAGGGCAGGGATTTTTGTCTCTTTTGTTCACTGCTGGGTGGTGCAAATGGGTAAGCACTGGGGTACTAACTGAAAGGTTGGCAGTTTGAACCCACCCAGAGGCACTTCGGAAGAAAGGCCTGGGGATCTATTTCTGAAAAATCAGCCATTGAAAACCCTATGGAGCACAGTTCTACTCTGACAAGCGTGGGGTCACCATGAGTTGGAACTGACTTGAGGGCTGTTGGTTTGTTTTTTTTATGTTTATACCCCTAGCGTCTACAACAGTGCATAATGCATAGTAGACATGCCTCTCTTCCCTGTCCCGTGTGTTGAATTGAATGAATGAGCTCAAAGTATTTCTTAATCCTGAAACAGTCGATGACATAGTAATTTCTTATCCATATTATCGAGACCCTCAGATTTACATAGCCCTGTTTCAAGTAACAGCATTCTCATACCACTGCAAACTCTATACTTGTAATACAATTTCCAAGTAGTTTTATTAATTCAGAGATATTATGAGAACGTTATCTTCGTTGGATTACATTAGTGATAGAGTAGTTAAGTGTTTTGAAAATTAACTGGTAAACAATTATTTAAGTCTCTGTGATGGGCAAAATATTGTGCTTAAGTATATTGGAACTGAAATTCAGCAAACAATACCCATTGTTTGACTTTTTTTTTTTTAACAATAGAATCAACAGGTGATAAGCCTTTTTTTTTTTTTTTTTTTAGCTTCTCAAGTTTTTGTTTTGTTTTCCTTTCCTAGCACTGTTTTCAGATACAGTGGCTTTCAAAAAGTAGAATATTCTGTATGTAAAAAAGAATGCTATTTCCATCTTCTTGTATTCATTCTTGTGCCTACTCTCTAGGTTTTTGATTTTACTCTTAGCTGGGTAAAATCACTTTACCCAGCTACACTTTGCTGGGCCTCAGCTTTTCCACGTGTAAAATTGGCCTAACAATATTCATCTGCCTAGCAATTGAGGTATGAGACTTAATTAGGGAACATCTGTAAAAGCTCTTGAGCTCGTTCTAGGAGTCAGAATGAAAGTGCATTGTTATTAATCACTATTATTATTTTTAAATGGCTCAGACCCATCTCTAGATTTAGTAGTAAAATGAATGCATCTAATAATTCTTTTCATGTACATGATCTGTGGTCATGTATTTCACAAATTAAATGGCAGAATACTTGTAGGATATGATTATAATGATCTAAGTAAATGATCCTCAACCAATTCAAAATTATGTGCTTAAGACCCCAAGGAGCTAAAGCAAGCACTTTGCTTTGTTACCTTTCAGTTTCTTAAAGAAACCATTTTATGTCAATTTATGTGAAAGAAAAAAAAAAAAGCTTTTTTGGTTATTATTATTAATTGGACTTTTCTGTGTAATTAGGTTGGAATTTGGTGAGGGGTGAAGGGGTGGGTCACTTCTTAGTTTCCAAATAAATCTCTCTGTAACATTTTGTCCATACTATACGTGTGTTGTTGCTATTTGTCCTCAAATCAGCTCTGACTCATGGCAACTTTATGTATAAGAGAATGAAATTTTGCCTGTCCTGTGCCTTTCAGTATCTTCGATGTGTTTGAGCCCATTGTTGAGTCTACTGTGTCAATCCATACATACACATGAGTCATTTTACATATTATTGGCTTAGCTTTCAGTCAGTTGAAGGATCAAGCATAATTGTGAGCTTTGGAAGTCATATGTCTTCAAATATCATCTGAAAAGATAACCAGATATATTATTTTTACAGTTGTTCTCTTGCCTGTGCCTATATCCTTCTGTCAAGAATCGGCTTTGGGGTCTTGAGTTAGGTAATACTGCAAGTCAGTGGAGAATTGGCTCCCACTGCAGATAGTCTGCCTTCTGCTTGAATTATCTCAGGCAGACATCCTGGCTAGCTGCAATGCAAAACTCGGATGGCTCAAGCCTCCTAAGACCTAAGCTTGGCAGCCCACTAAGTTGGAGAGGAGAAAAGAAAAGGGAAATTCTATCTTTCTGGTGCTTTTCACCTCTTGGTTTCCCCGCTAAAAATCAATAGTGTGGTCGATAATTGGTTTTGAGTTGTTCAGTACATGCTGGAGTTTTTCTGATGTAAACCTTTGGTGTCTGGGCTTCAGACATTATAATGTGTCAGGGAAGGTTTGATGGCTGCCATGACCATCCTAAAAAAAAAACATTTTATTCCCAGTGACAGCCTTTGTAATGTGAGAGGGGAAGTCAGATCAATTTTTACACCATTTAGTTGTTGGGAGAAATTTTTTTTTTCACCAGGAATTGATTGTTCTATTAAAAATTTACCATATTTATGTATTTTCCTTCTAAACACCAAAATTAATAAAATGAGGCCTTTTCATTAAAGAATATTTTAAAATAAAAAGCATCTTAAGCCTTGCTCTGAATAGTTAAGACCCAATTGTACCCTGTTCAGAGTTACCAAATTCCTTTTGTAAGAACTGGAATGACACTTTTAATATTAAATGTATCCAATTGGGAAAACCTGGTATCCTTTCTGAGTAGTGATCTGGAGTGGTGGGATCAGGAAAAAAGGAGCACAATGTCAGCTGTAATTCTTGGATGGTTTTGATGGAGACTTTGGCTTCCTCGAAACTATATGGTGGTTTTAATGGATATTGTATAATTACAGTAATGAATAATCATTATAAGTGATGTCTATTTATAAGTTCTTATTTGCATTTGAATCCTTTCTATGAATCTCTCACAACGTGGATTAGCAAGTCATTAATTTTCTAAAATAATATTTTTAATTGTTTATTTACCTATTTTCTCTTTCATTTTAATATTTATTCTTCTTTAGCATAATCTTATCAGAATTATCCTTGAAAATCTTTCAGATAACCCCTAGTATGCTCAATGCATGCAAGATGGTAAAGTGGTATTTATAAGATGTCTTCAAGTTTCCAAAGTTACGTTTCTGAATGTAATGAAGTGCTTTTGTAAAATTGTGTTGAAATTGCACCTTACAGAAAAGCAAATGCTGTGTCTTAAAACAATGAATACATTGATTTGAAATAATTGTTAGATATCTGAATAATAATATTTAAATAAGTACAATATTTAAGTCAGGCTTCTTATCTTCATACAGTGTTAGATATCAGTCATGCTGTATTAATTGAAAGGACTGGTATAATCTCATAAAAAAACAGGCGAACTCTGGGCTTTCCTCTCTAGTAAAAATATATCATTCATGTCTTCCATTACTATGCTATAATTCTGGTAAGTGAAGCAGAACAGAATCGATAGAGCAATTTATCAATGCATTCCAAACTATTCTAGCATGGTTTACGTCATGCTACTGCAGATACTGTCATTCAATAAAGAGACGTCTAATAGTATCAAGACTTCAGACTCATCTATTTCAGCATAATGTTTTCCTATGTAATGTTCTAATTTTGGTCATGGCTCAATTAATTGTTTCACTATGTATCAAATTATGGGAAGTAAAAATACGACTGAATTGAATTTCAATACAAATTTTTAAATTCAATCTTCAAGTTTAAAGAGCACTACAGTATTGTAAGCATTGTTAATTAGTACATAAATTTAGCCTTTTCATGCGGTGTTATTGATTATATCACAACTGAAACTAGACTACAGACCAGCTATCCATCATGCCTGAAGAAGCATTTAAAAAAAAAAAAAATCTGGCTAGGGATATTATTTAGTGATTCAAAAGTTTTCCCTTTTAATATCAGAAGAATCAAAATTCTTTAGGCTTCATCATCATATTTTTTATTAGTTCATTTAGTTTTTTTTCATAAAATCGTACACAGTATGGTCTCTTTACCATAAACCATTCCTTATACTGATGTTACTAAATATTTGTAATATGGAAGGGAGGACACTGAGTTGCACATTAAAGTGTTATTTATTTCAAAATGGAAAAGTATATTTTCAAATTACTGTGTTGTCGTTTTCCTTTTTGATAAAGTGGTAAATTACCATTGGTGTTCTTTTAGTTAATTCAGCCTTCTACAAAAATTCATAGGTCTGATAATGACACCAGAGTTACACCAATACAAAATTATCTGTATTCCAGATTTGTAAGGTGCGAGGAATGTTTTTAAGGCCAGAATTTATTTTTGTTTGTGTTAGGAACATTGAAACTTAAGAGTGAGATTGAATATAACGGCTTTGTCAGAAAATATATCTTAACTCTTGTTTTTGTTAAAAAAAAGCAACATGTACAAGTGTTTCCTTTTTGTTTTCTTTTAAACTAGTTCTTAAGTTTATATTTTTTGGTTTATAATTTCTTTATCTAAGGAAGGGTCTTGTGCTACATGGCTTCTCAAGATAGTTTCCATGAGCTCATAAAACAATAAGTGGGGCATACTCTGAAATTTTGTCATCATTTTCTAGAATTCTACCCCATGAAGTGTGATGACAGCAATGCTCCTTTCTATTTTATATCTTGAATTTGAATGGGCTTGGTAATGTTTTGATGTAAATTGTAGCTATGTTTTTAGCCATCTCTTTCTTTCTTTATACCTCCCATTTTCTACCCACTTGTGGGTAGGAATATTGTTTTCCTGAGAGCTTGTCTGCTAAAGGGTTAAGGAATCAGATTTTAAGCTGCTTTAGTGCAATGTATTTATGTTAAGGAAACTGGGATGTCATTACCTCGGTGAAGATGTTGTAAATTGTTTTGTTGGCAAGATTTATTGAGGGTTATTTTACCTGATATCACACTGTATTGTTTAATGTGGACTATTTTTTAACTAGCATTCTATTTAAACAGTGTCGGCGAGTTCTGAGAGCTTGCCAAACAAATTCTCAAAATGGTTGCCAAGCTGTAAGATGGCTGCCAAGGTCTGAGCATACTGAACAGGTTCAAAATGGTGACCAACTTCTCAGAATTTGCTGGTCAGATTTCCCTGCCGCCACTGTCCCCCCTCACCCCCCCCCACAACTGCTACCCAAAAAGGAAAGGATAAAAAAAAAACTCGAAGATGCAAGACTTGGCACCAACTCCTTGGCACGGGTGGTTATAGTGTCATCCAGAGATTCAAGTAGTTACCGTGTACTACTTGTTTCACATGCTTGGCAGAGGACTGTTCAGGGGAATACGTGAGGTGAAAAAAACCACTGTAAAGTAACATGGCCATTTTCTCTACCTTATCTAATATGCACCAAATAATTCTTCAGAAAGAGGGGGAAAAAAAAGGCTGGACAAGGCAATACGTTGAAAGAGCTTTTTAAATGGGATTGAAGAGCATTAACTAAGACTTAGGGCTGTGCCTTTTTGTACTGCTTGCCTAAAGTGGCACAAACTTTATATACAACAGGTTTAAGATTTATTTTAGTTTTGCATTTGTTTACTTAAGTTTATAGCAATTGCTTTCTGGCAGTTGTGCTACTTAGCAGATTGAAATAAAATCATAAGGGTGAATTAAAACATACTGCTGTTAGTGCTGATTAGAATTTTAGCTTAGTGTAAATACCGGATGCAGGGTCCAACTTTTCAGACACTTGGCATTGGCTCAATAGGGATCTCCAGGCTACACAGGAGACAGTGTGTGTGTACTTGGATGCTTTTAAAATTCTTGGATAGGTGGAGCATACTACTTCTGCTGGCATGTTGGTTCATTGTGCTGACTGCATAATATGCTTGGGTTCCAAGGTAGACAGAAAGAGCTAGGGAAATAATAAGAAGAAATAGTTTGAACATTAAAAAAAAAAAAAAAAAACCACTGAAAAAAAATGGTTTTCTTTAAAACCTCAAGAAATTTTTACTGTGTGTTTTGGTTAGTGATATAAATAGCTGATTTAAACTAAGCTGAACTGTAGGTTTTGTAGTATTTTGAAGAACGATCTAATAGCAAATGCAGTTCTGTAACTTGTTAAAATTTTCTCTGTGTGACACTTTAAAAAATATACAGATATACTAACTTTTCTTGGGTGTCACCTTAGCTGGCGAATTCCTTAAATATTCTCTTTAATATGAGCTACAGGCTACCTTTTACGTTTTGATGGAGACCTGAATTCCTAATTTGAAATCGATAACAGCATTTATGTAATACTTAAGTGGCTATTCAAAATAGCTGGCTGTTGTGGGTTTTTTGTTTTTTTTTAATGTCAATCGGAAGTGGAATTAGCTAGTCATAACATTTGGAAACTCTATGGGGCAGTTCTATGGGGCAGTTCTACTCTGCCCTACAGGGTCGCTATGAGTCGGAATCGACTCGACAGCACTGGGTTTTAACATTATAGTAATTTTGTTTTATAGTTTGAGCTATTGGAAATCTACAGTTTTTGAATTTGTTCTGTCCTGGAGTCCCCAGCTGGGAAGATGAACCACTCTCTGCAAACTTTATTGCAAAATGTAGCTAAGAACTGTGACTTTTCAGTTATTTGATACTGATTTTTCTCTTGCTATTTCATGAACAATATTTGTAGCCATCTGAACCTCTTCTATGTTCATATGCAGTCTTTTCTCTCAGAATAGGCAACTGGCAACCAAAGATCAAGACCCAGCCATTCAATAGGTTAAACCAGATTTTATTGACAGTACTGAAATTTGAACTATGCATCCTTCCATGTAAAAGATCAATGCCCATTAAGATGCTCCAGCTTTAGAAATTTCAGCTTAGTGCTATAAAGGCATTTAGACATTAGTTGGACAAATATATTATTTGAAAGTTGCATAGCACATATCTTAATACATATTTATGGAATGCAACTGTAATGTTATATGATATTGCATATGTAAAACAGCTTAATTAAAAGCCTTGCTAATTCTCGTGTGCGTTATTGTAAGTTAGTGACAAGGATCCTAAATACAACCTTTTTATTAAATTAAAAATTAGGAGTCTATGCCTCTTTACAATAAAGCCTAGTAGATTTCTAATCTTCAAATTAGAAATGTTTAAGTGGTACTTGCCATTATTTTTTGTTTATTTCATATTCACTGAAAATGTATTTAGGTGAGTAATATTGTATCAAAGGCAAAAATTAAGTTATTTAAAATTCATGATTTTTAGTTTGTTCATAATGGATTATATCCATGAATGGGCAAGTCAGTTGAATTTTTTCTCAAATTTCCTGGAGCATGAGATATTTCTAAATTGTATCTTATAAAATGCTGAGCTTGGAAAGTTCTTTAGTAGGTAAAGTAAGGCATTATTTCGAAATTCCCAAAGAATTCATCAGCTTTCTTATTCGTATAAAAAGCACCACATTTTTTCAGTATCTCGAGGAAAAAAAACTGTTCGTTTGGCCATTGTGGAGATAGTCCAGATTTTAGTTTAGTGAATCACAAAATTTTTTCTTTGGGGCAATTTTCTATTTGCCCTTCCAAAGTGAGTATTTTAATTAAAAAGAGTTGTTTGTGCTTCAGGTTTATGTAGTGGTGTGTTTGGCATTTCCCCCTTTTCCACATAGTATACATGTATAATTAGTACATGGGGTGTCTGTGTATACTTGTGTCTACCCAAGTATGTATAGAGATATAAATTTTACTTTCTATATAGTAGCTTTCTGCATAGGGCAACCCAAACAGCTGTTATTCCTTTTTATAGCTTCTTTAATCTATGTGCCAACAAGTCAGTTTACAAAATCTGTTTTGTTGATGACTGCTGCGATAATAATTGTGGTGTTTTGTGGCTTGGCAAAAGGCTGGGGTCTACTCTGAGGACTCTTGCCAAAGGCTTTGAAGGGGTTGAGGTGGATTCACTGCCAAAATGAGTCACCACACTCTATTTTATTTAGTGTCCTTCTGCCAAGGCCTTAGACACTTTCTGTTTTCATTCTTTTGTAGGCTTTCCTCCCCACATTGTGGTTTTCTTCACAGCCAGAGGCCTGGGTCTGCCAGGATAGGTGAGAGATGCTGGCTACCCTTTACTAAACGCCAGTGCACAGTGAAACTGAAGGACTAGGGGGTTAGCTGTTGTGTGCCTTGAATGAATATGTGACTTTAATTATATAGTTATGAATTATAAATAAAATGATGGACTTAGATAATCTAGTACGTTATAGTCACCTGGATTTGGGTCAGAAATTCTCTGAAGGGTAGTTATTATTTACTTTTAAGTAGCATTCAAATAATGTGACAGTGTTTTAGTGATTTTCATAATTGATTGTTTAAAAACCCTAGATTATTCATGAGTTCTGGCCACAGGCCCAAATCTCGAATTTTTCCTCAAACAAAAGAGTACCATCCTCCCCCCTTTAATTGGCTGAATAGTTTTCTTCACCTGAACATATTTTCTACACATAGCTAATACACTTTGGAGAGTAGTCTGAAAGATTTTATTTCTACCTGCCTAGATTTAAAACATCACCTGTAAGTGGACTCAGAGATAGGAATTTCTGATCTATTGTTTAAGGTAAATGAGAGATTTAAAAACTTCTTTCTTCACTCAGTACTTTCAATAGATTGAAATAAGGTGTATTAAACATCCTCTTACTAGGTTCTTCCAACCAAAATACACAGTATATAGAAATGTGACTGGGATATATTTGAATCTTCAAAATAGAAACAAAAAAGACATTTCGTACTTTAATATGAAGAGAACTTAACTGGACATTTGATGACTTCCAGCCCAGAAATTTAGATGGCTTTGTCTTAGCTAAAGTTATGACACCATTCTAAAATATAATAAACTATGTAGACAGAATTATATTGAGGGATGTAGTTGTTTTCTAAGTACCCATTCATTGTGTTAGCTCTTTAACACGCTACACAATAAAACTTCATTATACTGTACTGTGAAAACATTTTCATAAATATAAAGTGCATTTTTCAAAGTGCAAAACCCTAACTGTAGGCACCAAAATATTTTCCACATGCTATGGTCAAAGCTTTTGTTCCTCAGGGAAAAAGCTGCTATAAAATGGCTTTATTGAATAGTTTGTTTATAAAATAAATGCTATTAATGTTTGATAATTATTCCTCATAAATATTTCAGGTACACAACATATAATTACGGAGGTAAAGAATCTGAGAAAATATTAGGATAAATGTTTATCTGATCATATACATAAAAGGTCAGCTGTTCACATTCAAATAAGTTAATGTATGTGAATGTCCTTTGTAAGGTGCAAAATATTATATAAAAATCAATAAGTTTACATTTTTATTTCGTTTTTGTTTTCTTAAACTTCAAGTTATTAAACTCACTCCTCCATGTATCTATTTCATTTGAAATAGCAAAAATAAGAAAACAGAGGGGTTACTAAAAACCTGTAGTCACTCTTTGATATAAATTCATTCTGAATTTAAATACTTAAAATTCACGGCAAGATTCCAAGAAATTCTTTTGGGTCATGTATAAACCACTCAATCCCTGCTTAATACTCGAGCCGTGTGAAGAGTTCCAGGTGAGGTTCACTTAGAGCCTTGTTTAAACCCCATAAAAAAATAGACTGGGTGAAATCCTGAGAATCCCAAAGATTCAAAATAACTAAACCTGGTACATAGAATTCAAACCCACTATTTTCTAGTGGCTGCTTCATGTGTTCAAAATTTAAAGACAAACTTTGTACTTGGAAGTGAGCTGTTTTATTTTGGGAGGTATGAATCATAAGCTACTTAGCATTTAAATATAGTTATCCTGTTGTGAAGATCTAATTATAATGCTGTTTAGAAAGAGGACCTGGAACCTCTTTAACCCTTTGCCATCGAGTAGATTCCGACTCATAGCGACCTTATAGGATAGAGTAGAACAGTCTTGTACAGTTTCCAAGGGGTGCTTGGCGAGTTTGAACTGCCGATCTTTAGTTAGCAGCCATAGCACTTATGCACTACGCCATCAGTGTTTCTGGAACCTCTTTACAGGTATTAATATTTCTAGGATCTCACAGAAAGTAGATAAGACATAAATATAGTAATTGTCATTGAATCAGCTCCATCTCATGGTTACCCATGTGTGTCAGAATAGAGCTGTGCTCTATAGGGTTTTTGTTGGCTGATTTTTCAGAAGTAGATCACCAGGCCTTGCTTTGTCACCTCTGGGTGAACTGGAGGTTTAAGTCCACCCAGAGGCACCTTGGAAGAAAGGCCTGGCCATCTACTTCTGAAAAATGAGAGAGTTGGACTAAAATGTCTTCTCAGATTCCGTCCAACTCTTCAAAAAAAAACCACACCTGTGTGTATATATATATATACACACACACATATATATGGAAACATTGTTGCTGTAGGTTTGGAAAGCCTAACTCCAGAACCAGAAACAACAGTCTCTTTGTCATTGTCCATTATATTCATTTTGAGATGAGATGACTGATCTATTGAGAACACATAATAAATCACTAATCAAACCGCCCTTTATTCATTTCCATAATAGAAAGTATAATCATAGTCACCACATTCTGAGTACTTACTCCATCATAGACACGTACTGGGCTCTTTTCATGAATTAGCTCACTTGTCGTTCTGTTACTCTTCATTAGTAACCTAAGTATCTCATTCACTAAGCATTTTGCATGAATGTTTTTACAGGCCAGTGTCCTGAAGTTCTCAAGAACCTGACATTGCTCTTGCCTTTAAATGTTGACTCAATCTTTTAACCATTTTCTTTTAAAAAAATTTTTTTTTATTGTGCTTTAAGTGAAAGTTTACAAACCAAGTCAGCCTTTCATACAAAAATTTATATACACCTTGCTATAAACTCCTAGTTGCTCTCCCCCTAATGAGACAGCACACTCCTCTCCACCCTCTATTCCCTTGTCCATTCAGCCAGCTTCTGTCCCACTCTGCCTTCTTATTCCCCCCACCCCAGACAAGATCTGCCCATATAGTCTCATGTGTCTACTTGAGCCAAGAAGCTCACTCTTCACCAGTGTCATTTTCTTATAGTCTAGCCCAATCCCTGTCTGAAGAGTTGGCTTTGGGAGTGGTTCCAGTTTTGGGCTAACAGAAGGTCTGGGGACCATGACCTCTGGGATTCTTCTAGTCTCAGTCAGACCATTAAGTCTGGTCTCTTTACGGGAGTTTGAGGTCTGCATCCCACTGCTCTCCTGATCCATCAGGGATTCTCTGTCATGTTTCTTGTCAGGGCAATCATCGGTTGTAGCTGGGCACCATCTAGTTCTTCTGGTCTCAGGCTGATGTAGTCTCTGATTTATGTGGCCTCTCTGTCTCTTGGGCTCATAGGTACCTTGCGTTTTTGATGTTCTTCATTCTGTTTTGCTCCAGGTGTGTTGAGACCAGTTGATGCATCTTAGATGGCTGCTTGCTAGCATTTAAGACCCCAGACACCACTTGCCAAAGTGGGATGCAGAATGTTTTCTTAATAGGATTTATTATGCCAGTTGACCTAGATGTCCCTTGAAACATGGTCCCCAGACCCCTGCCTCTGCTACTCTGGCCTTCGAAGCATTTGGTTTATTCAGGAAACTTCTTTGCTTTTTAGCCATTTTCTTTTTTACTGTTTGTCTCATGATAAGTTTTGTAAGCATTAAGTAACTTCATTTGTCAGTCCATCCATCTGTCTATCCATCCATCCCTCCATCTATCCATCCATGCACCCATGCATCTATGTATGCATTCATCCACGGGTCCATCCACCCACCCATCCATCCACCCGCTATGTATATGCAGCATTTTGTGCATTGGGAAGAGCTAGATAAGAAATACTCTTTGTTTTCAAGGAGCTTACAAATCCCAAAGTTAAAAGTACACAATGAAAAAGTGTCGACACATCTTAAGTTCATCACCTAAATACAGTGATAAATATTTCCAGATGGGCAAAATGTTAAGATGACATTGAGTGAAGTGTGTGCTTCACAGACTTTCATGTTTCCTTCTCAAATATGAGGTGATACTCTGAAGAAGTGGGCTTTTAGAATATGTGTTGCTTAGCCGAGTTCTAGGTGCTAAAGAAAGTAAATAGTTGCTAAATGCAGTCCTCAGGCAGCCAGCCATATCTTTGGAGCATGTATTATATACAAAGCACCACACTAGGCACTGTCTGTTGTAGGGTCAGCTCATTAAAGCTATTCTCTGGGTCCTTGTTAATGTCATGCAGACCTTGTGACAGGTGTTACAGCTGCCAGCCTGGCACAGTTCATTGGGGGCTTACTGTAATTGCTCTTGATGCCACTGTTAATGGGTTGGGGAGGAAGGGAGAATCATGGGTGAGGGGAGGTGAGAGCATGTCCTCAGGCGGTTACTGACATCTGGTCAGCACTGCTGCTCTACTGAAGTGTGTTTGGTGCCTACAAATATTGGGCCTTTGAGCTGAGTATGGTGCCACCACTGGATTCCTTGCAGCTCTGATTTTATAGCTGGCAGTGGTTTTGACTTGGTAAAGGGGGATTCCATCTCACGGCCAAAACCAGGTTATTGCCAATGTGACCCTGAGTGAGAACTTTCTTAGGTTTATTAAATGAGAGAATAAGTATACTCATGCCCTTCTTTTATTGTTTCCCGGTTTTGAAATTTTGGTTTGTGGTGAGAATGTTTGTTTTTCATCATTGTCTCTGAACTCTTAAAGTACTAAATTTCCTTTTGAAGAGTTTTATGTATGTCTTCATGAATGTACGATGATAAGCAAACATCTGTCTGAGGAACTTCTGAAAAATCTTACCCATTCAGCCAGCATTTCCCAAGCCCCTGTGTGCCAGCCGCTGAGCCAAACCCACTACCATCGAGTCGATTCTGACTCATAGTGACCCTATAGGACAGAGTAGAACTATCCTATAGGGTTTCCAAGGAGCGGCTGGTAGCTTCCAACTGCCTACCTTTTGGTTAGCAGCCGAACGCTTAACTACTGCGCCACCAGGGCTCCCCACTGAATGAGGTGCAGAGAAAATAAAGGCCAGCTGGAGAGACCAACTCATGCACAATGAACTGTAACATCAGGCAGACTGTGATTCATGTGAAAATGACGTGAAATATGTAACAATGGGAGTACGATTATGGTCTGTACGTACTCTAATGCCTGGTAGCGCTTTTAGTAAAAAGGCTTGGGTGAGATGGATCTTGGAAAACTTCACGCACAAAAAGTTCTTGAGGCACAAATCAGATAGCTCCCTAAGATTAAAACACATCCTTTGAGAAGGGAAGGTTTCAGGCTATGTGCAATCCCCAAGCTTGAATTTGCCACAGAGCTAAATTGAAAGTACCTACCTCTCCTGTGGTGGCGTAGTGGCTAAGTGCTACAGCTGCTAACCAAAGAGTCGGCAGTTCGAATCTGCCAGGTGCTCCTTGGAAACTCTATGGGGCAGTTCTACTCTGTCCTATAGGGTCGCTATGAGTCAGAATCAACTCGATGGCACTGAGGTTTACCTGTCCTGTAAGTAGCCCTGGTGGCTAAAAGTGCTAGGCTGCTAACGGAAAGGTTGGTGTTTCGAGCCCACCAGCTGCTCTTCAGGAGAAAAATGTGGCCATCTGCTTCTGTAAAGATTACAGCCTTGGAAATCCTCTGGGTTAGCTCTACTCTGTCCTGCAGGGTCACTATGAGTCGGAATCAACACAACGGCAATGGGTTACCTCTCCTATGATCTTTTCTTTCTTAACAGCAGTAGTGTCCTGGGCTGTGTGCTCTTTTGGTTGGAGCAGAGCCGTGGCCTCTTGTTAAGTTGCATAGGAAATCTCTGAGGCAATTAATGATGGGCTTTAAATGTGTATTTAAAACCAGTCACAAAGTTCTTTGTGGCAGATGCCCATACTGCAGCCTTAACCTAAATGCCAACTTAAGACACTTCTTCTTTCAGTGTGCTCAATAAATATTCAATGACCATTTCTGGGATCTTATAAAAAAACTTTTAAACCACTTAATTATAAAGATATTAGTAACTAAAAAATTGCCAATTAAATTCTCCCCCAAATTCCCCATCCCTCTGTGCAGACCCACTTCAGATTGCTCGTAGAGAAATTGCATTAAAGCTCTAATCTTACCATAGTGATTTTACCAATGTAAAGGTAGCATCTCATGGTCCCTGAAGTGATATATTATTGGAAAAGCAGGCATACGATTTTGCTGTAATTGATTCTAACTCTTAAGTATGCAACCAATCTGTGTATATCTCCTTTTAATTATTTATCTGAGTCGTCAGAGGTAAGTAGGCAATCATGTGATGATCCATTCAAGGAGCTTAAAAGGAAGGCATTCATCTTTTATATGACAGACACACTGAAAGATATAAAATAATACATTTTTATTTTACAATTTCGTTGATATTTCTAGTACAAACTGTTGAAAAACAGCTTATTTATATAAAATGCCCAGTATAAATTGGTTGAAAAAATGGCTGTAAGAATTAAATTTATGAAACTAAATGAGGAAAAAGTATTTGGAACACAAGAACATAAGAAATAAACTAATAAATTCTTTTCAGAAAGAAATATTCCTATAAATCCAAATGTTTACTAACGAGATGTTTTAGTTAGAACAAACAATGAAAGAATCCCACTGTAAGAAAATTCATCCAAAACATTTATTAAGTATCTTCTGTATGCTAAACAATGTGGTATTCGCTACTGGGTGAAGAAAGTGTAACTGGGGAAGGTTAGGGAATACATAAAAAATATTCATTATTTTGTTCCTTTTGACAAGTTTGAATACACAGGATACACTAGTGAAATAGTGATGTCAAGGAGGCAAGCACAGTATAGTTTGGAATCATCATGGAAGTATATTTGCTGGAAGAGATGAAAAAATAAAATACAATTTCTTTTCTAGGAAAATATTTTATTTGTATGTTATGCTTGGTTAGTACAAGTATACAGGAAGCATATAGAAGTCTCCTATTTTTGATAGATTTTTTTTTTCATAATGTTTGTAAGGTGCTGGATACAATGTATAATTCCTTGTCCTAGTCCTCTATGCTGAAAATGCTTATTTTAATTGGATTGCTTCTTTGGAAGCAAGACAAACAGTACATTGCTAAAAGCTTCTGGAGGGCATTTTCAATATTTGCTATAATTTAAGTGCTAGAAATGTGCTTCCATTTATATGCAAAGGCAATACTGCCTTTTGTAAGTGTAGAGTCTCTGAGACGTTTATACTATTGTCTGTTTAAATGCAAACAGACAAAAATTATGTTTAACCTCAGATTAGAGGACCATCTCCATCCTTCTCCTTTGTAACTTTTTGGCCACTCTTTCTAAATCCGCTCTCAGTAGCAATTTAAAAGTCGCTTTTTTTGTTTTGCTAAAAAGGAGATGTTTATTTCTATAAGAAGAGCATCAATTCCATGCATTCTGTATGTTGTGTGTCATAAATATCATTTTTACATGACTGGCTGAATTTTTCATTTTTAATTAAGATGTCTGTTGTAGCCTAAAACTTGAGAGTGTTCACACTGAGAGATAAAAAAAAAAAAAAAAAAAAAAAAATTTTTTTTTTTTTTTATATACTTAGAATTAATTACCTTATTTTAACAGCACCGCTGGTAATATAGATAAAAGAGTTGAAATATAAAGTTCTAGGCTCTATATGGATAAGTATATACTTGAAACGGGTTTAGAAATTAAATGGCTTACACTGTACAATATGTTTCTTAAACCTTTAGAATATTATATGTGACCTGACAAAAAATTAAATTGTAGGATAACAATGAGTCAATTTTGTGCCTATTGAAATGGACATTGGGATATAGAATGTTCTGCAAAGTATTAGGTATGTAAGGTGAAAAAGCTTTCTTTACCTCTTTTCTGAAGCCAAGTCAAAGATTTTGCTTTCATACTGTGCCATTGAAAAAGATACTATGAAAATATTTTTAAGAATCTCGGTTTGAAGTCCCCCCCCCCGGCCCCGTCTTGGAAGTAAGAGTTACGTTTAATACTAAGGGTCTTACTATAGGATAATATAGCTGTGTTTAATGTAGGGAAACTCATTGAAAATCGGTATGGATTGGTTTATCTGAACTCTTGCTTGGTTAAACTTACTTTTGGGTATTCCGTGAATTCCAGACGCCTCTTTCTTTATGTCTTTCCTATGTATGAGAAAACTGTATACAGAGAGAAAAGACGGAAATGATGGAGATGCTTTCATTTCCTTTATTTTCACTTTTGTTCCATTCCTCTCGGCTTGTTCTTTGTTTAAATAAACTCTTGTGGTATGCCTTTCACACATCATCGCTCCTTGCTTCAAAGGCTTCTTTTAATAACTTATCCCTGGCTCACTTTTCTTTTGCATATGAAATTGATTTAACTAAAGGGTATGTGTGTGATTGTGTTTGTGTGTGTGTGTGTGTGTGCCTACGTGCACACACATCTGTACAAATAAAAATTTCACCGGAAAGGAAAGTCTGTGATCTCTGGTTTATTGTAAATATACACACACAGAGAGAACTTGTTGAAGTGGGAAAGCCTAAGTTTGGAGTCGATCCGTTTTTAAATTCCAGAGTGTTCTCGTAGTGCTGTCTCAACTTCTTCAACCTGAAATAGGGATGATAATATTTACTTTGCAAAAGTTGCTGGGAACTTATGTATATGTAAATCGCCTAGCTTACAGTGGTTGCTGTTGTTTCTATTTTTAGGCAGTCAGTAAATGCTGACTGTTATTATCACCATCATTATCATTATATATGCACACAGCTGTATGATACATTTATTTTGAAGCTGAGAATAAATGAACTGATAATAATAAGGTAACTTGTAATAACCAAAAGGTTGAGATTAAGGCTTTTGTTGCTAAAGGAATGATTATAAGTAGACTCACATGAAAATTGATAGTTAAAATAACCTGAAAATGTTAAAATATTAAAAAATCATTACAGTGTTATTTACGTGATTGTTATCAGTTACCAAACCAACTGATATTAAAATAGGAATTCATTTTTTTATCAACGTGCATCTCTAATTTAAAAAAAAAGTTTTACCAATCACAAGTGTAAATAAAAAAAAAGTAATGATTTTCTGATAGGATACAAAATAACATATATATATGTAGTTGAGAATTTGAAAATACTGTATTAGGACATAAGCTGTATAAACTGTCCAATTATTTTGCTTGCTCTCTAAATAATCTGTATCAGTTTAAATATTAAGACTTAACAGGTAATAGAGGTATCAATTCAGCTACTATTTCAAATACAGTAACTCCAATGAGTTCTTCAAATTCTTTCTTGATATTATTAGAACTGTGCCAGAAAATTGGGAAAGATGTCTTTTTCATCATTGTGCCCTAGTATCAAGCCTCAGTGCCTGCTCATAAAACCCACTCACTGACTACTTAACTTGTGTTTTCTTTGGGTAAACCCTCCCAGTAGAAGTTCTGTATTAATCAACTTGTAAGGTTAACAGTAAGTATTTTATTTTTTTGTAACATACCAACCAATACCTACAGTGTGTTGAATGCTCATGTACAGCTAATTACCTACTGGTACAGTCTAGCACTTTTTGTTTTTACCAGTTGTATTCGTCAGGATCAACCTGACGGCGATGAGTTTTTTTTTTTTTTTTTGGTTTATTCATACCAAAAGTCAGTTCTGTTAATCTTAGACCAATTTATACCAGTCTTATTTGTGTTGTTATAATGTAATTTAATTACATTTAAGTGAATTGTTGATACGCAAGTTCAAAATGAAAAAGTTTCCATGAAACTAAGGTCATGCTTTGGAAAGACTAAAGATAAGCTACAAAAAATTCTACCAGATTAAGTATGGGCAAGAAAACTATAAAAAATTGAGGAAACATATAAAAATCTTAAAGGGTTCTGTGCTCAGATTGCTTTAGAAGTGTCTTTAAATTCTTCTATTTTAAAAACATAAATCTGAAAATCCTATATGAAGAATTCTAGGTGTGATTGATTTAAGAAAGATGCTGTAGAAGTCAAATAATGGCAGAACCATAATTAAAGTTAAAGCCTTCTCTCTGCATAGAAAGATTGGCCAAGGAACATACGTATATGTGCTTAAAGTTGAAATGTTTAGGGTGTATATGTCTCACTAAAAAAATTCTCCTTTATATAATTTTTAAAATTAACCGATTAACAACTAGTCCTTATGATATTGGACAAGAGAGTTTCTTACTCTAATTCTTGTTCATATTCTTTACAGAGTTTTAGAGATATTCTGTTTCCTTCTTACCAAGGAAAAGGAGAGGAAGTTGGCAGTGAGATTCTTATCTCGGGCTGTGAGACTTGTAAAGGGCCAGGACCAAAATTTATTATGTGGTTGCTGGTATTCTGAAGTTGGTCCAGGTTTTGGTTTCCATAAAGAAGTTCATTCCAGCTAGAAGAGGTCCCAGATGGTCTGATTATAGACATTGGGTGGTAGCTTAGTGGAAAAGTGGACAACATTGAGGTCCAACTGCCAGAAGGTGAATGCCCCAAAGGTTGAGCAGATCAAAGAAATTGAGTGCTTGGGCAAGTGACACTACTCCAGGCAGGTAGTTAGCATCAGAGAAGTCTGTCCACAGCTAGTAGAGCTCCAGGTGCTAGCCTGGGGTTCAGCACCAGGATTCCAATACTTGGGAGGCAGGTAGGAAAGACTAACTCAGCCATCTCCAGTTCCAGATGAGCCAGAGTACTTTAGAAAAGACAGGTACAGGAGTTGGCATGTAAGGTGGAACTTACCTGTTGGAGAACGTGACACAAATTACTGGTATCAAAATTGAGCAGAGTAAGAGGCTGAGGACGACTTAATGCTGAGACCCATGGTGAATTTGAGCTTTACAAGTCCGTCTTGTCTAAGGATGGGAGAGCTCTCAGATTGGGACTGTTACGCAATTGGAGATCAAGTGGTTTAGCTGGAGCAGTAGAGACCCAGGTGAGGAGTGACAGAGTTCAAATAAGAAAGGGAATAAAATTGCTCTCTGTCTGTCTGCATGAAGACAGAGGGTTTCCAAGGAGTGGCTGGTGGATTCGAAATGCTGACCTTTTGGTTAGCAGCCGTAGCTCTTAACCACTGCATCACCAGGGTTCCAAAGCAAGTATAGGCATTATTTAAAAAATAATCATTTATCGACTTACTGTTTTGGTAAATTTGGATTTCTTTAATTTTGTTTGTTGATTTTGTTGCTGGTGTTTGAAGGTGGAGTATACACTTGTAGCTCAACTAAGGTGTTTGAGTTGGACTTCATAAATGTAAAACTACTTTGCACGGGCTTATTTTATGAGTCTCATCTTACACCATTTGTGGCACTGAAGGCGAGATCACAATCCCCATAGTGTTAGGGTGGTTCATTCAAAGGTTAGGCCATCTAAGTTTATAGTAGTGCTCTGCAGTGTAATTGTAACTAATTTCCACTGTTGTTTTTGGAGAAAACTGTAGACTGTAATTATGTGTTAGCAGTTTTAAAACAGCTCCCTGCATTGTCATAGTCTTTTAAATGGGCTCTGTTTAAAAATGATCTTTCATGTTTTGATTGCAAGAATATAGCTTACACAGGTCTGTAGTTAGCAAAATACAAGGATCTAGTAAATGATAGAGCACTACACAGCTTGAGAAGCATTTGTTAAACATCTGCAGCACAGCCTTGGGTTGAGAGGGGAAGATGTGGGAGGTGTAGAAATTCCCTGCCCTTTAATAGTTGAACAGTTCTGTTGGACAGTCAAGGTATTAACATAGAATGGCTAAGGTCTCTTGTGGAAAAAAAAAACCTCATAGTAGTTTTATAAATGTAAAAATGTTGTACATGAAGCTTATTGTATTGTTTTTTATTTTTGTGGTCCAGTGATAAGACTCAGAGCAGAATTAGCTTAAAGTTCCATCTCCTAGAATTAAAGACAACACTGTTGTGTCTTTTGACAAACGTTGCACATCTCTCTCCCAAATGGCAGGTATCTGCATATAGTTAGTCTGCTGGACATATCCTTCCCTTGCTACATTTCAGTGCCATATTAGTAATAGAATTTTAGTGTTGGTTTAAAACACAGTGTGCCTTAAAGCAGATTGCATAGTTTGCACACTGTGAATTGTAATTAAAGTGTAAGGGGTGCTTATTATGTCAACAACTGGCATGAGAACCCCCGAGCAGCAGGTGACCCTGAGCATGTGACGTTTGTGACAGCTAGGATCCCCTTTTTACTGGCTTAGCAGTCTGAAAGTCCAAATTGAAAGAAGCCCAGAGGCTGTATATTTCATTAGATCCCAGGGGAAGTACAGGATACAGCTTCCTTCTGTTTTCCTGGGAGGTCGCCAGAAAGTTTGTAGAGCTCTGTTTCTGTCAGAGGCTCAAAAGAGAAAAGAAAACGCACACACAAAACAAAACAAAACACCATACACACCACAAAACCATCCACCAATCACCCCCAGGACCATAAATTTGACATTTCCCACAGTCTCTCAGAGACCACAGTGTTGCTGTGTCAGCAGTATGCCCCTTGCTTTGAGCTGTTTGAAAGGGAAGGCTCGGTGTTGTAGCATTTAAAAAAATGTTTAACCTTCAATATGCAGTGATTCTCTTGGTCTAAAACCATGACGAATTTTCAAGTACAGATATCATATGATTTGCTTTAAAGGCTTTTGCGTTATGCATTGCATGTGTCTCCATTATGCATGCTCCTTACCTCCTAAAATGGGGTACAAGACCGAATTTAGAAGGATGAAACCACATGTGTAATGGAGGAAACAGACCAAGGAGACATCCCATATATGTTTCAAATCTTATTGTGATGGGGTAAACCATTTAAAATGTGGTCACATTAAAAATATGCTACTTTAGGAGATTGAAAATCTTTCAAGAATAGATTTTTATTGTATTCTATGGTAAAAATTGAAAATAGACCCCCTCCTGCCCTGGTTTTGTTTTTGTTGGCAGGTTTTGGTCTTTAATCACCTTTGAACCTGACCAGAGGTTGCTGCCATGAGTAAAAGGGTGCCTCTTTTTTTCTTGGCATCTCACATTGGATCGTAGGCTTCTTACAAAGTTTGCATATCACAGAAATGGAACCTTTGTAGCTTAACCTTGGTAATACAGATTTTTTTGTAGTTGATTTTGAACCTGGGACTCAAGCGTCCCACATCTGCTAGTCTGACCTGAGGAAGACCAAATTTAAGCCTGGTAGGAAGTATTTCTAGCTCCAAGTATACCTGTTCTTGGCTGCAGTAGTCAAGAGTTGGACACTTGTGATCTTTAGGAGTTTTTAGAAGTACATTGCCAGACCTTTCTTCCTAGTCTGTCTTAGCCTGGAAGCTCTACTGAAACCTAGTCAGCATCATAGCAACAAGCAAGCCTCTGCTAACAGATGAGTGGTGGCTCTGCGTGAGGTGCATTGGCCGGAATTGAACCCAGGTCTCCAGCATGGAAGACGAGAATTCTACCACTGAATCACCACTTTCCCCGTCCATATACACCAGCATACCTCTTAATCCTTATGTGTTGTTAAGTTTAAACCAGAAAGTAAGAATTCTCTGAGCCCAGACTCTACTTTTTTTGGGGGGGTGGGGGGTAGGGAGTTAGGTCAAGAGGGAAATATAGAAAGGAGGGTTAGCAGTTGCAGCGTCTATGCTTGTGTGTGACTATGTGTGTGTGTATACTTATGCCAGCCTAAGAAGAGAACTCCAAGGCTTAAGAGAAGGAAGCACCCTTGTAATAAATTGGGTAAATAAAACCTTCCGACTTTGCTGCTGCATTCAGGAGCGGTAATTAAAGGACTACTAGTTGTTTTTATTATTTAATATTTGCCTTCGAAATACGTACTATGTTGTTTTACGATCTATACAAAATCACATCACTTCATGGATACTCTAAATATAGCCTATTAATAAATGACTTCTAATAATACATGGCTATAGGGTCACTAGGAAACACTGGTGGCATAGTGGTTAAGAGCTATGGCTGCTAATCAAAAGGTCAGCAGTTCAATTCCACTAGGCGCTCCTTGGAAACCCTATGGGACAGCTCTACTCTGTCCTCTAGGGTCGCTACGGTCGGAATCAACTCGACGGCAGCAGGTATGATTTTTTTGGTTATAGGGCCTCTATGATTCAGAATCAGCTGGACAGCAACAGGTTGGTTTTTTTTGTTTCATGTGTAAAAATAACCCATTTTTAGAACTTTTGACTAATTTGGAGAGGACACTTTCAGTTTCAAGTCATGTTTTTAAAATATGTGATTGTACGTATCTTAAGCCAAAGATAAAAGCTGTTCTGTTGAGTTACGTAGGGTTTGGCAGAAAGGCTACTTGTTGGGATTGGTCATAGGCATAGCAGCATTTTCAACCTGGTTTTAATACCCATCTTCTTACATGCATGCTACACTGAAAACCAAGAAGGAATTTTTTTACGTCACATTTTAACTGTCTAAATTTTTTTGTTGTTGCTGTCCTCTTCTGGTCACAGCAACCTTACTGATGTACTAGTCCAGTCACAATTGTGTCTCTCCACATACTTACTGAAGTGTTCTTGCTCTCTGATACAGATCAAGGGAACCTCAATAATTATACAATAAGAAATGCAGGTGCCCAGCATCCCATACTCTAGGGTTTTTCTATCATAAGGGCATAAAAGGATTCCCATCAAACAAGATGTGGCTGCAAACTAACTTTCTTTCTTTTTTTTAATAAGGGATTTTCGTTTACTTTTTTTGCCACGTAAGCAGGAATGGAAACCTTGGTGGCAAAGTGGTTAAGTGCTACAGCTACAAACCAAAAGGTTGGCAGTTCAAATCCACCAGGCGCTCCTTGGAAACCCTATGGGGCAGTTCTTCTCTGTCCTATGGGGTTGCTATGAGTTGGCATCGACTCGATGGCAGCGGGTTTGGTTTTAAGCATAGAATGAACAATTTCACCCAAAGACATCCATTAGTTAGGAGAGCTGCAACACTTAGTATTAACCTTTCTCTGTTTAACTTGCTGTCCTCGAATCTGTACAAGTGTGGGATATCCCCTATCCTAAATAATCGGTTTAAGGTGAAGCTTCTATTACCATTTCCTTTCAAAACTAACTAGGGTAGAGCGCTCGCAATGTTTGCTTTTCAAAAGTAATGAGAATTGATGAAAATCTGTACTATTAAAAATAATCGAGTGAAGCAGTGCCCTTAAGTCTTTGAAACCTAAAATTATCACTAAATTTCATATCCTATTCTTTTCCTCCTGCCAACATCCTCTTCATAGGTTATAAAAGCCTTATCAAGGATTTGCATGGAATATTATAGGCCTAAAATGTTCCCCCCCCCCTTAGGAATTCCTGTGTGTCCTTCTTTGTTTTACAAAACTAACTTTCCCTGTGTTTAACCTTACTCCTTGTACTACCAGTTAACCAGTTGCCAGCAAGTCAGTTCCACCTCATGGTGTCATGGACTGACTTGTTCTCACAAAAAATATCAATTTGGCTACACTGTGATTTCCAGTATTGTGTGATTGTCTACCATTTTGTTATCTGATGTGATTTTCCTGTGTGTTGTAAATCCTATCTCTGTGATGTTGATGGGAAACCCTGGTGGCGTAGTGGTTAAGTGCTACAGCTGCTAACCAAAGGTCTGCAGTTCAAATCTACCAGGCACTCCTTGGAAACCCTATGGGGCAGCTTTACTGTGTCCTATAGGGTGACTATGAGCTGGAATTGACTCGACAGCAACAAGTTTGGTTTGGTTTGGGTTATGATGTTGATGAGATGGGATTAGCGGCAGTTATGTTCATGAGACAGGACTCAATCTACAAGATTGGATTGTGTCTTGAGCAAAAGTCTTGAGATATAAAAGCAAAAAGCAAGCGGAGAGTCATGGGGACCTCAAACCACCAAGAAACAAGAGCCAGGAGAATAGCTCGTCCTTTGGGCCCAGGGTTCCTGAGCTGAGAAACTCCTCAGCCAGGGGAAGATTGATGACAAGAACCTTCCTCCAGAGCCAACAGAGAGAGACAGGCTTCTCCTGGAGCTGACGCCCTGAATTTGGACTTGTAGCCTACTAGACTGTGAAAAAAAAAAAATTTCTCTTTGTTAAGTCCCTCCACTTGTGGTATTTCTGCTATAGCAGCACTAAGACACTTGGTGACCCCATGTGTGGTATAAGGTGCTCCTTAGGGTTTTCAATGGCTGATTTTTCAGAAGTAGATCTGTAGGCCTTTTTTTCTGAGGGGCCTCAAGGTAGACTTGAACCTCCAACCTTTTGGGTAGCAGCTGAGCATGTTAACCACTTGCACCACTCAGGTAATCCGCCCTTCTCTTACGGATAACAGGAAATGTTCTTAGATTCTGGTTCCAAAGAATTTGCAAAGAACTGTCAGAATTGTCTCATGTTCTGAGTAATCCATTTCCTTTTAGAGTCTAATTTTTATTGGCTTATGTTTCATATATTACATTATCACATAGGATTGTGAGCACTAAATGCAACACTTGTCCATCTCTGATAGCCAGAGGAAGTTGCTTCCTTACATGTAGCACTGTCAGGAATTTTAGCCTTAATTGAGAAATCCAGCTTTCTAACTAGATTTTTGTTTCTATGAGAAGATAGAAAAAGTCTGTAAACCATCTCTGGGTTGGCCTTTGCTTCAAACTCTTGTCCAGAACTAGCACCTCCCCACTTTGTTCCTTCACTCAGGACTCACTTATTGAGCACTTACTATGTGCAAGCACTTTTTTTAGTTTAGTAGGATCCACGTGGAGTCCCTTGGTGGTGCAAACGGTTAACACTTGGCTGCTCATCGAAAGGTTGGAGGTTCAAGTCTACTCAGAGGCACCTCGGTAGAAAGGTCTGGTGATCTACTTCTGAAAAAATCAGCCATTGAAAACTCTGTGGAGCACAATTATACTCTGACACATGAATGGCCATGAGTTGGAATCAACTGATGGCAACTGGCAAGACCTATGTGACCTCAAGAGCTTGTTGAGAAGGCAGATGGGAGAGAAATGAAATAGGAGCTGGGCCTCTTTCTCAGTAATCATGCTGTAGGGAGCCAGAGAAAGGACTGATTAATCCTGCCAAACGGAAGGGGAAGGATTCTGTCTTCGTTCTCTTCTGCACCGGATAACCTTCTAAATTCAGGACAAAGATCTGTGCTATATGAATATGACTAACAGGGTCAGGAAATTATGTAATTACTTTGTGTGCCTGAGAATGGTATTGGTGCAAACAGAGGGTAAAGGCAAAGGCAGAACTGTGTAAGATGAATGAAATCTTAAAAAATACTTGATAGAAATCATTGAATATATGTTATGGTATTAATGAATGTATTTTTAATGTCAATTGAGGGTTAATAAACCCAACGCCTAGTTCTAGCGATGAGTGAATATATCGACACATTGTTGCCATACAGTTGAGAACAGTAATTTGGGCTTGTTTGTGCAATACCAATGAGCTAAACTGTACAGTCATCCATCCCTCGTTCATTAGGCAGAGGCGTTGGTGTCAATAGGCGGAATGGGGTGTGTGTGTGTGTGTGCAAACCGCACCCCCTGACACTGTCAGAAGAGGCGATGCCAAAAGGACCCCAGGGTTTGCAGCAGTGGTGGCAGGTGGGCCTGCGCTGCAGGAGGAGAGGCCACCAAGGCAGCGGCGTCACTAGGGTTGGTGTCACCTGTCACCTGTCACCTGATGTGGTAACTCATCACTATCCCCCCACTCCACTCCATACCCCCGTCGCCTAGTGTGGTAACTCATCACGTCACTCCCCCCGCCCCATCACTCGCCAGTCAGTGTGGGGCGCAGCACTGACATTGGGCAGAGAGGAGGGTCAGCCAATGGGAGAGTGGAGCAGTGGCAGGGAGCCAGGGGGCAGGGCTGGGAGGGGCGGGGCTGCACAGCATGGAGCTAGGCCCTGCTTGGGGGCAGGATGAGGTGTGCGCTCCGCCCACTGGGGGGGCTTTCGCAAGCTGGCCAGCCCACAGGGGCAGTTGGGGGTGGGGGGGTGTGACGCCGTGAGGTGCGACGCCGTGAGTTACTGTAGTGGGCGACGCCAACCCTAGTGATGCTCCTGGGCAGAGGGATTATTTAGTTTGCAGTAGATCATCCTGTGGTGTAGTTTTGTTTTTAAATTTAGCTGTGTTTTGGTGCTTACAGAAAAAGAGAATGGAGTAGGTCTAGTGTATTTGTTCAACCAAGGCTGAGGGCCAGTTTGAGTAATGCAGGCCTCAAACATTAACGGAAAAGCCATGTTTAAACTTTCACAGTAATCATCTCAGTGTTCTACTTTGCTTCTAAGAATGTGACATCCATTTTCTATGTAATTTTTCAGAAACCATCTATACCCATTTATTTTCTCAAGATAATTTCAAGCTGATATTTTAAGTTTGGTGAGCACCAGGAATCACGTTTCTCTCTTTTCTGGCACTGTCTTATATGCAGTGTGACAACACGCAGTTGATGAAAGCCTCAGAGGATGAACGTCAGCTCCCTAGGTTGCAGGTTAACTGCCATGCAGACTTGCTGAGGCAAGAACTTCACCATGTTTTTGTTCACTACTCTGACTTCAGTGCTGAAAATAGTGCTTGGTACACAGAAAAAGAAAGAAAAGTTCAAACCCATTGCTGTTGAGTCGATTTTAACTTGCGGTGATTCCATGTGATACAGAGTAGAGCTACTCCATAGGGTTTTCTTGCTTGTGAGCTTTATGGAAGCAGATTGCCAGGCCTTTCTTCCATGGTGCTGCTGAGTGCGCTCAAACTGCCAACCTTTAGGTTACTAGTTAAGCACAAACTGTTTGTACTACTCAGAGACCTGCTTGGCACACAATAGATCCCTGAATAGTACAAACAGTTTGTGCTCAATAGTAACCTAAAGATGCTTAATCAATATTTGGTGGTTTTATTTGATATGCTGACTAAATGATCAGTTAGAGTGTATTATCAAGGAATTTTAGTAGCGTTTGTATTGCTTTGGTTGCTAAATAAATTGTAATATTTTAATCAGTGTATCTATGATAGAATTTCCAAATTTATTTCAGGTTTATCAATGACATCTGAAGTTCCATTTCTCTTTTATAATGATTCGTTTCTTGAGACATACAGTTCTTAGCAGAAAATGATTTAGACTCAAAGAATTTAAGAATTTTAGGGGAAATCTAGAGCTCATTTAATTTAGTAGCCTTAGACATGAAGTAAATAAGATCCAAGTTTACCCAACTTCTAACAATTGGTATCGGATCCCAGATTTCCTGATTCTGAACCTAGTGTTCTTTTTTGGATATTAAGCTCAAATGCCTTGAAAACTTTTCCTCTCTGTTGCTTTCACTTTTGACCTCTCATTTGTGAATACTTACTTTAGGCTAAACAGGGAATAATAAAGTCTCTAGTTAGAGGAGAACACGGAGATTAACTTAACTTTACGTGCAAATGTTACAGGCCTAGTGTAAGGTACAGCCAACAACAACAATTAAAAAAAAAAAAACCAAGTTGGTGATCTGCCTTCCATGAAAACGTTATTTTTCTTATTACAAGAGAACTAATTAGTGGATTTTCTAATGTAAGAAAATTTTGCTGTAAGTAAAAGTTTCCTCAGCATGCCAAAAGCAGATGGTGGCAGTGAACAGTGTTTTCTTTTGCCAGGTTTTGTATATGCTTTCTAAACCTGCAAGAGATTTTGCTTTTCCAGATTCAGATTTCTGATCTTTTTTATTTTAAAACTGAAATAGAAACTTATATTTAAATGTACTTGCATCATGTGGTCTGTTTGACATATCATGGTTACTTGAAAATGTTGAGTAACATTTGATGTTCTTCACAAATTTCTTCTCTGAGTCTTGGGACTTTTTATGTTGTTATCTTTCTTCTGCTTATCGAAATGAAGAGTTTGTGCTTGAGAGTGCTTCCATAGGGGGTTTTGATTGGGCTATGCAAAGCAATGGGTTTTCTTTATGTGGAAATCTCTTTGGTTGGGTTGGGTTTTGTTTCCAAGTACTGTATAAATACCAGCATTTCTCAGTAAGGTTGCTTAAAGCATACCTCTGTATTCATTACCCTGTCAATGTTTGTGGACAGTTTTGCATAATTTATTTCTACATCTACTATTGGCAGGATGTTACTACTCTTTCTGTTAATTTAAAATTTTCTTTTTACCTAATTTTTTAAAAAAGTTTTATTTTTTTGTTGATGTTGAGAATAGACACAGCAAAACATACATCAATTCTACAATTTCTACACATACGATTTAGTGACATTGATTATATTCTTTGAGTTGTGCAACCATTCTCACCCTCCATTTCCAAGTTATTCCTCCCTCATCACTGTACCCTAAGGTTCCTATCTAATCTTTTGAGTTGCTGTTGTCAACTCGATCCCATATTAAAAAAAAAAAACCAGTTGCCGTCGAGTTGATTCCAACTCATAGTGACCCTATAGGACAGAGTAGAACTGCCCCATAGAGTTTCCAAGGAGCGCCTGGTGGTGGATTTCAACTGCCAACCTTTTTGTTAGCAACTGTAGCTCTTAACCAGTACGCCACCAGGGTTTCTTACCCCATATAGATAGTTCTTAAAAGAGCATAATGCTCAAGCAAGGCCTTTTTTACTAGTTAAGCTAAACTATTGTTTGATTTTAAGATGGCTTTAGGTGATATTTTTGCTTAAGGTCTTAAGATTACCTCAGAGCAGTAGTTTCAGGAGTTCATCCGCCCTCCATGGTTCCAGAAAGTCTAGAGTCCATGAGAATTTGAATTTTGTTCTGCATTTCTCCCTTTCTGATCAGGATTCTTCTATGGAATCTTTGATCAAAATGTTGAGTAAAGGTAGCCGGGCACCATCCAGTTTGTCTGGTCTCATGGCAAAGGAAGTAGTTGCTCATGAAGGCAATTAGCCACACATTCTATATCCTCTTCCTATTCCCGACCGTCCTTTTTCTGTTACTTCAGGTGAATAAAGACCAATTGTTCTGCCTTGTGTGGCCACTAGTAAGCTTTTAAGCACTACACAGCAAATTAGGAGGTAGAATAGAAGCACTAAACACATTATTAGGCCAATTAACTGGGATGTCCCTTGAAATCATGACCCTAAACCTCCAAATCAAGGAACTAAATCCAGTGAGGTTTTCGGTTGTACATAAGCAGCCTCAGCAGCTACTCTGTTGTTTTTGTAAATATATTTGCCACACAACTTTTGTCAATTCAGCTTTTCACAGGTGTACTGCTTATTGACAGCAATTTCAATAATCGTCTCTTGCCTGATGTTTTAAAGTTTCCTACAAATATGTTTGTTTAAAGTCTTCCCCTGTGAAGTCTGAGCATGTCCATACAATATCAGCACCAAACAAACCAAACCAAACCCAATGCCACTGAGTCAATTCCGACTCATAGTGACGCTACAGGACAGAGTAGGACTGGCCTGTAGGGTTTCCAAGGAGCACCTGGTGGATTCAAACTGCTGACTTTTTGGTTAGCAGCCATAGCTTTTAACCAGTATGCCACCTGGGTTTCCAGATACCAGCTCAGGGCTATTCAAATGCATTCTGATTTTAAGGGTAATTGGAAGGATGTGTGTCTGCAGTGGTGTACGGGAGAATGTTTTGTAAGGTAAAGACTTACGGCTTTGTCAGCAAAGGCTTTAGAAAATTTCCCCTTTCCATCAGACCTCCATTTGGAGCAGAAAAGGGAATCACTAAATAATTAGATAACGTGTTAAAGTATAAAATAAAAACGAAAACCAACTCAGTGATTTTTTAGGTAAAATTAACAAGGAATCCTTCCAAAGTACTAAACAGAAGAGATTGTGGAATCGTGTTGTATTTGGAGGTTATAGCTAGAATCCAAGGAAATAAAACAAGGGCCTTTATCCCTTTACTACTACAGGTGGGAAGTTTTCACAACATTCTCATGTTAAGCTCTGCTGTTACTGCTCCAGCCATTCCTCCAATATTAACCTGGTAATCCAGACACGCTATGCAAGACATTCTTTCACCTTTAATCCCCGAATAAACTCTGATTTTCACTTGTAACTTTTCCATGGTGTTGCAAATAAAATATCCCATCTCATTTGAAAAATTGCTATTTCTATTCCCTGTTGAAGGGATGCAACTTCTTTTGTTACTGCCTTTTTTTAAAAAATTGTTTATCCTTTGATTTTGTTTTTCTCAGTCATAATTCTTTTTTACCTTTTTTTCAAGTAACTACAATATAATACAATATTTAGGAAGGATATTAATAGATTTCAACCCAAAACTGTTATGAGTCACTGTTTGCTATTTTAAGGTCATGAATCTGAAC
The DNA here is from genome assembly GCF_030014295.1 of Loxodonta africana. Lineage (NCBI taxonomy): Eukaryota > Metazoa > Chordata > Mammalia > Proboscidea > Elephantidae > Loxodonta > Loxodonta africana. The sequence continues at coordinate 101,316,588 of NC_087344.1, forward strand.
AGACAGAGGTGATAACTGAGATCACCCTGAACCCTGTGTTAGCGCTCTGGCTGAGCTGGTCCTCCAGTGACTGGTGCTGTGGTTTAAACATTGCTCCGTGAAGCCCAGCAGAGGGAGGGCGTGGGGGTGAGGTGTGTGAAAATGGCATGATTTGCAGGTAGAACTGCTTGCTTTCGTTTTATATACTGGTGTTGAGCTCCCCTATAGACTTTTTCCTGCTTTCCACTGTGACCAAAAAATGAGAATTTTCCTCCTCTTCTTTTTTTTTTGTGAAAAGATACACAACAAAACATACACCACTTCAACAGTTTCTACATGTACAATGAATTCATTGTCCACCTTTCTGGACAACCTTTTCCAAACTATTTCATCATCAACACAAGCTCACTGTGCCCCTGAGCTTCTCATCTATCCTTTTGAGTTGCTGTTGTCAATTTGATCACATATAGGTAATCTTTAAAGGATTATAATGCTTAGTGCAGGCATTCTTTTCTAATTAGGCTAAACTGTTATTTGGTTCGTATGCATGCGAAAGCTGGACAATGAATAAGGAAGACTAAAGAAGAATTGATTCCTTTTGATTATGGTATTGGCGAAGAATATTGAATATACCCTGGACTGCCATAAGAATGAGCAAGTCTGCCTTGGAAGAAGTACAGCAAGAATGCCCCTTGGAAGCAATGATGGGGAGACTTTGTCTCATGTACTTGGGACATATTATCAGGAGGGACCAGTCCCTGGAGAAGGACATCATCCTTGGTAAAGCAGATGGTCAGCAAAAAAGAGGAAGACTCTCAATGAGATGATTGACACAGTGGCTGCAAACGTAGCAATCATTGGGAGGATGACACAGGCCCGGCCAGTGTTTTACTCTGTTGTAACTAGGGTCACTATGAGTTGGAACTGACTTGACAGCGTCTACCAACAACAGTTACTTGGTTCAAGGATACTTCAGGAGATAGGTCCAATTCAAGGTTTAAAGATTTCCTCATGGTAATAGTTTCAGGGGATCATGTACCTCAGTGGCTCCAGAAAGTCTGAATTTCCATAAGAATTTGACAGTCTGTTCTTCGTTTTTTCCCCTTTTGATCAGGATACTTCTGTAGAATCCTCGATCAAAATCTTCAGTAATATCACCAAAAATTTTTAAAACCATGTAGCTGACAGATTTGTAATTATTGTTGAGTGTAAAACAGATAAGCCATTTCCTAATTACAGAAATCTCTACCTCCCCTTCCTCCTTTGATAGGCTCTGTAAAGAGTTCTAACTTAGAGAAACTCCATGTTACCACCAGACAGAAGTAGAGATGGGGTAAGCAACTTCTCTTGTTGTTGTTGGCTGCCATCGAATTGGCCACTGACTTATGGCAGCCCCAGGTACAATGGAACAGAACTCTACCTGGTCCTGTGCGACACCCATGATTAGTTGCAGATCAGACCATTGTGATCCGTAGGGTTTTCATTGGCTAATTTTTGAAGTAGATCACCTAGTTTGTCCTAGCCTGGAAGCTCAGCTAAAACTTATCACCATCATAGCAACACACAGCCTCCACTGGCTGATGGGTAGTGGCTGTGCCTGAGCGGCTATTCTTAGGAGACAAATAATGTGCAATTTTATAAATGATATAGAGCCGAGTGAGTAGAATTCTTAGTGAACGTTATGAGCTACCTCAGGACTGAATAAAATCTCACAATGCTTTGCATATGGTAGGTGATCAAAAAAAAAAAAGGAGGGAGGTGGACTGAAATAAATAAGCTTCTTCCTGTGAAAGGTTAATTATTAAGCACTCTTTGGAGTGGGGGATCCTTACTGATTTTTGAAGTGTGAGTAAAGTTCCAATCACTCAATTTAGACGTTGTAATGAGGAGAAGCTGTTGAAATAGCATATGTATTAGAAAGAGACCTTGTAGCAAGGATGACTTTTTTTTATTAAAATAAATGCAAGTGACAAGTATGAAGCTTTTTTTATTTTTTTAAGGACATCCTGAAGATGGTTCATTTGGCTAATCCTACACAAACTATTACTAGGTGTTGTATGGGAGACAGTTAATTTTAGGATTATTACTAAGCAAATTACTCATCCATACTGAGTTACTGAGGTGGAAAATACTTATCTCCCTGTTACATAGCCACAGAAAAGAAAGGAGATTGCTTCCTAAAATGAAAACAAAAATAACAGCATGAACGTTGGATGAAGGTAAGAGCACATAAGCTCAACTGGTCCTGAACTGGGTTCGATCTATGATGAGTTTCTGAAAACGTTTTAGAATTTCGAAACTACATAGCTAATTCATGTTTTTTAGTTATCTAGGTTTATTTTTGTCCTTGTAATGTAGAAAGTTTGCCGTTTTCTCATTTGTATCAACTCACACATTTTTAAAATTTTAGAATTCAGTATAACCAAAAAAACCAAACCCACTGCCATCGAGTCGATTCCGACTCATAGCGACCCTACAGGACAGAGCAGAACTGCCCTGTAGAGTTTCCAAGGAGTGCTTGGCGGATTGGAACTGCCGACCTTTTGGTTAGCAGCCGTAGCACTTAACCACTACACCACCAGGGTTTCCAGAATTCAGTATAGCTTTAAGTTTTTTTTTTTTTGGTTATACACTAAAGTTCACTGGAGAATCACTGGCTAATCTTTTAGCAAATTCAGCTACTTGTAATATAAAGATACACAGAATGCCATGGCTTCCAAGTGTGGTTCAAACATCCAAAGCACTTGGAATTATCACCATGTAAAGAAATTTAAAAATATTGTACTGCAATTAATTTTAAATAACTTAGCACTGCATATGTCAAGGAGAAAGCCATGATAAAATCCAAATGGAAACTCTTAAAAATGAAATGATTCAGTACATTTAAATCATTCTATCTATCATAAAGGCATAAAGCAGAAAAAAAAAAAAAGACTATTTCCACTTGTAAAAGGCTGGGGTGAATTTGTAAAGAATCAGATATTTTATTGATATTTAAACTTTATTATGATAATATGAGAAATATGAGGATCATTTTTAGTTGAGCAAATGAAAGATAACTTCCTATATTCCTGCAAATCTTTAAAAAAAAAAAAAGTTTTAGGTTCAGAAACCAAGTTGTTGGGGGAAAATATTGTCAGTGTGGAAACTGAATGTACATTATTTTGAAGATATATATTATAGAAGGTATATTTTGGCTATTTTTAAAAGGTATTCTTTTAAAGTCTAGGACCTAGACTAAATCCTTTGAAGACACATTATTCAGTAAAAACAAAAAACAGTAGCTCCTAAAAAACAAAAATTTCTGGTATACTCTATGACATGGAGGATTAAGATATAAAGGGAAAATATTGTTTATGAGCTTCTGTGGTTAGGGGTTGGCAAAGTCACTGAAGATAAACATTTGCAACTCTTAGTGGGTTATTTGCGGTCATTTATAAAGAAGAGACAGTCTTTGACTTACAATGATTATTGCACTCATATTATTGCACTTATGGTCAGCAGTGAATAAGCAGATATCACCCAGTGCCCCTTGATGAAGGCCCCATCCCAGCCTTAAATGCAGACAAAAGACCAGTGGCTTGATTCTAATGATCTCTTGTAAAAATAGAAGAGTAGGGCTGGAAGGAACCTTTACATGACATTTGACTTTTTCTCATCATAATAGTCATCATAATAGTCTAGTCGTTCCAGCCTGGCAAGGAAAAATGGGTAGGAGACCTTAGAAAGCAGGTCTTCTAACCTAGCCTCTGTCCTCACAGCATGGAATATACCACCTTCTTGTCATGTGTTGTTGTTGTTGGGTACTGTCCAGTTGATTTTGATTAATAGCGGCCCCATGTGACAGAGTAGAACTGCCCTATAGGGTTTTCTAGGCTGGAATCTTTATAGGAGCAGATTGCCAGGTCCTCCTCCCGTGGAGACACTGGGTTTTGAACTGCCAACCTTTCAGTTAGCAGCTGAGCCCTTAACTGTTGCACCACCAGGGCTCCTTTAGTCACATAGTCTCCCCAAAGCCAGAAAATTCACTCAAATTCACCTGTTGAGATCCCCCCAAGATAGGCCCCTGTATTTCATGGCCTTGAAAGAGCTAGTTTTTTACCTTCTGATTTCAATTCATTTCAACAAACATTTTTTAGTCCCTATTGAGTGTTCCTATGATTCTGAACAGATTAAGACGGACTAGGAAAAAGGGCCTGGTGATCTCCTTTCAAAAATCAGCCAACAAAAATCCTCTGAATCAGGATGGTTGGACCTACAATCGATCATCGGGATGGCACAGGTCTGGGAAGCATTAGTTCACTTGTGCATGGGGTTGTCCATGAATTGGGGGCCAGCTGTACAGAACTAACAACAACAAAATCAACAATATATTACAGATACTGTACTCTGTGGCAGTAAAAATGAGGCAGGAAATAAAAGTAAATAGTGCGATGGTTTAACCAGTTATGTACTTTTGAACACCTGCTTCCATACCATGTACAGTTAGAGAATTAATTCATAACCATTATAACCATTGCCATTGAGTCAGTTCTGACTCAGCGACCCTACGGAGCAGAGTAGAACTGCCCCATAGAGTTTCCAAGGAGCACCTGGTGGATTTGAACTGCCAACCTTTTGGTTAGCAGCCATAGCACTTAACCGCTATGCCACCAGGGTTTCCAATTAATTTGTAGGCACTTTAAATTGTGCCATTGAATCCTCATAATCTTGAGAGTCAGGTATTTGGAAGATGAGTAAGTTGAGGCTCAGAGAGGTGAAGGGGTTTGCACAGTTCCACAAAGCAAATATAAGTGGCCAAGCAGGAACTCAAAACCAAGTTTTCTAACACCTAGTCCTTTGCCCTTTCACTGTACACAGTGACCTCTGTTTAGGAATAAAACTCTGTACTATGGTATTGTTTCAAGGGGGAAAAATCTGAGTTGTAAACATTGTTTTGATTTTTTTAGACCATACCCAACCAAGGAAATGAAACCAAACCTGTTGCGGGAGAGTCACTTCTGGTTCATGGCAAGGCAACCCCATGAGTTACAGAGTGGATATGCTCTATCGAATTTTCTAGACTGTAGTCTTTTTATGGAAACAGATCGCTAGGCCTTTCTTCCTTGGTGCCACTGAATGGCTTCAAACCGCCAGCCTTTAAGTTGTCAAGTGCAAACTGCTTATGGCATCCTGGGACTTCTGCCATGCCCAGTAATGCTAGTTATATAGTAATATCTCCATATGGCTCTTGAAAGGACTGTCTAAACCTCGCTGTATCTTACCAGAGAGGCTTACCCCAACCATTACTCCAACGCTTAGTGTTCAGGTTACTATAGATTTTGTTCCAAGGTTGCTTTTGGTGGCACAGATTGCTGTTAATAGTAAAAAGAATAAAACCAATTTCAAATGTGCACATACCATGTTGCTCTACCTTAATTTCACCAGGAGACAAGATTTAATCAAGAGGGAATGTCACAGAATCTTGATTTTATTATCATTATTCTGATTGATCAACAGCTCCTTGAGGGTAGGGACTGTGCCTTGTTTTCATTTTGTATCTCTAGTTATACAGGGTGCCTGGCACAGAGTAGATGCTGAGTGAATGAATCAGTGAATGGAGTGAGTAGATCCAAAGACAAGGAAGTCAGAGAGGAACCAGTGCTGTTTTTCAGGAGAATGATCTGGGATCGTTTTCCCCATTGGTTAGGAGCAGTGTTTCGAACTTTGCAGAATTCTGGATTTGTCGAAAATCTCTAGTTGTCACATCATTTGCCAGCGGTGGAATTGATGAACACACTCATAGACAGTCTTGTTTTCTAAATGCTTTGGTGGTGGTGGTGGTGGTGGTGGTGGTGGTGGGCAGGGGGGGGGTCCTGATTTACCAAACCACAGATTCGACAACCTTCTCATTAAGGTGTCTGCATTTTTGGGGCAACTTGTAACTATGCCATTTTCCTTTGTATCTTTTCAGGAATTATTTTCTGGATATAGATATAGAGGGCCCAGGTGATTTTTGAGAGTTTGGCCATGTTGTCAATGGTTTTAAATTTCTTCCAGCATGTGCTCCCTCCTTCATCCCCACCACCACTTTTTCATTCTCCTTTCCTCTTTTTTTCCTTACCAGGCAGGAAAATATCACAGTAAACCCCACCACCTTGTCATCCAAAATTCCTAGGGGAGCCTTAGCTCTGGGGGTCTTCTTCTTGAGGCCTTAACCTTACTTTTAGACAGTTGTCATTATCTTTGTCTAAAGGTCATAGCTAAATTGAATAAAAGGAAAGCTGTGTTTTCCTGTCCATGCACAAAGGCAGTATTGACTTCCCTAATCCAGTTTGCTGAGGGGTGAGAGAATTAAATTAGATATCTAAGCACAGAAATTGAGAGCCTTTGAAAACAAAGATAAGGAGACAAGACTGTATTTTCCCTTTTCCTGGGAGCTCTGGGCTCAAGATTTTGCAGGTGTGTCATCTGATCCATGGCTTGCATCGATCAAAACTGTGCCAATGCATATTTAATTAGCAAGGGGACCCTGGATGCATTATAACCATCATCCCTATATTGAATGGACTGTCAGACTTTCTGAACACCTCCCCACCCCCACCTTCCCTTCAACCCGTTGCCCCCTCTCTTGCCTTGTTGTTTGGGAAGCTTCTGCATTTTGTCTGAGTGGCTAAAAGTTTTCTTTGTTTTTAGCTGCTGATGCATACAGGACCACTGAGGAGAATACAAACAAGTAGAGCTTTAAAGTGTTTATTTTGTCTAGGAAGACAAGCTAAACCAATTTGATTCTTTTCGTAAGATGTCCAAATCCTGTAGAAAACGAACAAGAAAAACAAAAAAGAAAATAAGTATACTGTTCAACTGTTCCTGTATAGATTTAAAAAAAAAAAAAAAAGGTGGTTTCTATCAGGATAAAAAAAAGAAGATTCTCAGAGGAACACTTTAATAGTAGCATTAAAGAATAGTAATTTTATATTATGATATGAAAGCATTTTCTTTTAAAACTCCATGTTTTTTGATAATTAGATAGCCAGCTGTTAGTACATATTTATCAGTTCAGTTTGCATGATTAAATTCACCATTCTTTCACGAATCTGTCGTGCCGTTAGAGAATCCAGTGAGTGTAGAAAAGTTATTTCAGATAGAAGGCGGACAAAAAGTTTGAGCTGAATGTGCTTTAAAAGAGTTTCCAAAATTTCGTGGGAGCCTGTCTTGGTGCGGATTCTTAAAGTGGCAGGAAGTTTGGAGTTGTGCCTCAGACAGGTTATTTCATGATCACTGTTCATTTTCGCACAGGTTACAAAGCCTGAATACCCAGAAAGTGTGTTGACTGATAAACAGATGAAATGCACAAAGACTGCTTAGAATAACAAGCGACAGACTGTGAGCACATGTTTAGGACTCATTTAAACTCATCAGCATAGTCTCTAGCTCAGAGTTCTCTGTCTCTAGTCTACTTCTGAGGTAGCTTCTTGCTGGTAAAGTAATAAGGAATTTTTTCCCTGCTGCTATGATTTGCTGCAGAGACTCATGGGAAATTCATTTGCATACATCTTGTTACAAAGACTGACTACTTCCTGGCTTAGACAAAGTGTTGCCTGATAAACAGACTTAACACACAAATGTCTGTCTGGAATAAACAACGGCAAGCTGAGATTTACATTTCCATTATCAGAGATAATCTCTTTCCCAGTATACGGGAATTAAGACCCTTTTCTTTGACACCAGATCTGTGATGCTGATGTTTTATACCAGAATCACATCATGTGTGGATTAGAATTGATTTTTTTTTAAAGAAAAAACTTGTTTAGATGGGCAAACCTCTATGGCAGAGATAAACGTACATGTATTTGGCACTTCGTAGTTTCAAAACCACGTTTTCTTGCATTATTTTATTTTATTTTAATGCACACAACAATCTTGTTAAGCTAGGCAAAACAGTCGTTAATGTTCCCATTTTACAGATGAAGAAACTGACACTCAGAGCAGTTAAAGTATATAGCTGAGGTTTTGGGGGCACTTTTTGTACCATTCCATGGTCCTCTCAATAGTGAAATACAAATGAAAAGAAAGTTACCACTTAGGATGTCACGTGAAGGGAAATGGCATCAAATGGGGGGCATTTTAGTATTTTCATAGAGTTCTTTACAGACATGCAGATACATGACAATAATGCATGGAGAATATAATGGTATGCGTCATTTCCGTTTTGACTCTCATCTATTTTATAACATGAAAGTATTTGAGAAAATACCCTACTTTAAGTTGTACAGATGACTATGGATAAACTTTAAGTATACTATTCTGTTTTAGGGTCTCTAAGAACGTGGTGCTACTATTAATTTTGTTTATGAAAAAGGTGACTAAAAGGGGAAATTGAGCACAATTCTTGTATTCAATCAATAATTTTATAGTGATGACTTTTTATGGAGGTCTTTTGAGTCGGAATCGACTTGACAGCAATGGGTTTTTTTTTTTTTTTTTGGCTTTGTTAACACAGGGGTGGGGAGTGACCAGGTAGACTCAAATGACTTGAGTTCTGAATTAGTCAACCATCATATGTCAGTGCACCTTCTGTTGTGGGTAAAACAAAATCCAAATGCTTCCTAAACATTTCAGTTTATTTCAGTCATAGAATCTTGTCAAAGCAAATGAGAGATATTGTAAATTTAGTCTTACGGTATCATGGATGCATATCTTTTATAATCACCAAATTCCTACCACTGACTTCGTTTATAACTTTACTGAAAAAGCTAGTCATTACTTGAAACAAGCCTCATGCGAAGATTGAAGATTTAAAGATTGAGTCATTTAGTCATTACTTTCAGAGTGACTGAATTTGTAATTTTTAGAGCTTAGAAATGAGTCCTCTGCACTGTCGTAAAACAATAAGAGTGGAGCCATTTTATTTTTTTTCTCAACGTGTTAAACCTCTGTAATCATTCCACAACCTCCTTGTACACATAGAAAAATAACACATTTATGAGTAGGTGATAAGACGGTTGAATCATTCTTCAACCTAAACAGTCTTATCATCATACACAGTCCTGACTAAACAGATGGGCCTCGTATATGAGCATTAATGCCAAAAAAAAAGAACTGAATTCCTGCAAATTTAGTATTTCACAAAGGCATTTTTTTTTTAAGTTTTAAGGAAAAAATGGTAATAACCTAGATTACATAACAACCTAAGTACGTCCTAAAAATGCAATACTCAGGAGTGACTAAGAGGTGGTTCTGCTAGCAGCTGGCAGCTCCCGGGGTGGTCTGGTGGAGCCCTTCCAAGTCACTGCTGCATGAACACAGCCGTCCCTCTCTGTCCGAATCAGGATTAGAGGATAGGAGGACCAACATATGCAGACTAGCCTGGTCCTTTTGGACCTAGGGCGTTCTCTTTGCTACATCTCTCCCATCTCCCTTTTGCTAAAGAAACACTTGCTGTGCACACTTTAATTCCTGTAGTTATTGTGCAATCCATACAAACCCTCAATTCTGTCGTACTGGGAAGGCTACAGAGATCAAACTTGGTATTTTAAATGCAGTAAAGATGGACTTCTCATATAATGAACTCATGAAGTGTTTCCATTTTTAAAGCTCAGAAAACTTTTATGGTTGCGAATCACCTCATAATTTATCTGTTTTAAAAATTAGGTTAGTGTATGTTAATTTTTCATTAAATGTGCCGCGGTTGTCTTCATCTATTGACGTTAAATCTTTTAAAGAAAATGTGAAGAGGTTTGGTTATTCACTGTGATTATTCACTGAGTTGAAAGGATTTTGTTCATTCTATGGAAATGCTAGTAATAATTGCATATTTTTATATGGTACAGATTTAGTGATGGTATTACAGATTTCTGTTTGTTCTTTGCCAGATGGTGATGGATAATGTTATATTTAGCTGATGGTGTTGTATTCATCAGTGTTTACACTTAAGCTACAAATTGTATATATATATGTACACCTGTAGTCTGACATTCTACATTCTCAAATAAAGGTTTTTCAAATATTTCCTCACCTCAGTCTTTAAGGTCATGGTGATCCCAGAAAAATTAGACAATATTCCTAAATATTATAAAGTATTACCGTAACATTTCTTCTATAACTACACTTATGAGGCTAGTAAGCAAACTGTGATTATTGTAGTCTTTTGATTTTCTAAATGTACTGTATTTTGAATTACTCTATTATTATTAATAATATTACTCTATATGGGTTATTATTAAAATTACTCTATTGACCATCTGGTATTATAACATATTTGTTAATAGTAATAACATAAATGCCTAAATAAACACGTTATGATACCAGATGATCAAAATAGAGTAATTCTAAACTTTATAATACTAATTACAAGTAGAATTACTTTTCCATTATAACATCATAGATGCAGAAAAACGAATCTTGGTAATCTTTGACCTGACTCTTTTGCCGTGTATTCATCTTCCCATACAAAAATGTATCTAATTTTTGAAGATCTTTAAAGGGCTACAATTGTATAGGGTACCAGTTCGTTTTATATTCAGAGTGTAATTACTCTTATTCCTTATTTTCTTTTACCCCGGGAATGCGGGTAACTCTTCCTTTATTTGAAGGAGGAATGTATTTATTCCTGCCTCTGCTTTTCTTTTTCACTCTATAAACCGCTCCAACTCTTTTGGCTAGAATTTTCACTTTATTTCTTTCACTTGACTTATTCACTTTTGTTTCTGGATGCCTTCTGGCTTCTTCATATCCCTTTTAATTTGGGAGCTGTGAGACTGGACACAGAATTCTAACAAAGACCTTTCAAACTTCAACTTTAGCCAAATCAGTATGCACAAAGAGAGGTTGCAAGTTAGGCGAAATTATTTTTCTTCTAGTGGGACCAGAATTTGTACTTTTATGGTTACAGACTGCATTGATACCATGTTTACTGAAGAGGAATTACACTGGCTTGTTTTAGGGCGTGGAGGGTTCTTTACCCCTGTGAGTCTGCCCTTCCTTTATCGGCTTTTAACAACAGCTGTTGTTAGGATTTGGAGGCACTACGTGGACATCAGAATATGGTGGGTTTTTATCTTTGTATTTTTTTAATGTGTGAAATATTTGTCTGTCATTCATTATTTTAGGCTGCACACATTTCTGGAAGGTCTCCTGTGAGTCAGACACCATCCTCAGTTCTTGTTATCCTGAGGAGCCTATGTGGTGTGTGGGCCAGTAAGGTCATAGGAGTGGAGTGTGCAATTTCTAAGCACTGTGCAAGATTTCCCACCCATGAACCGCACCGGTGTGCCTAGCATTCCTTTGCCAGACCCCAAGAAAGGGCACATCAAGCAGAGATAACAGACTTTTCTGCCCTCCTTATTCATTTTATTAAATAAAATTCCGTTTCCCTTTAAGCGTGAGCTTAGTATATTTGTCATTCAGTGGCAGTGGTTCAGTTGTAGAAAGCTGAGCAAGTAAAAAATTCACATCTTCAGTCATGGGTACAGGGCTTCCTGTTGGTGAGGCAAAAATATTTTGGGACTAGATAGAGGTGGTGGTTGTACACCATTGTGAATGCACTGGATTGTTCACTTTAAAGAGGTTAATTTTATGTTATGTGTATTTCGCCTCAATTAAAAAAGAATGCAACCCTAAAGAAAAATTCACCTCTTGAGTTTGGCAGTTATTGAGCTCCTTGGTGAGCCAGGCGCCCTGTGGAAGGTTCTAGGGATTGAGAGAAGAGTAAGAAAGGAACTCTTCTTCAGGAACTCAGATTTGCAAAGGAGAGAAATTAAAGCGATTTTAGTACAACATAATACCAGTCCCACCATAAGAGATGTACATGTACAATGAGAGGTGGACTGGAGAGGAGAAGGTGTGAAACTTTACGAGGAGGGCGGGGAAGACTTAACAATATTCCATCTTTGCTTTGTGCCAAAAGAACATGAAACACACGGAAGGGCTGTCTCTGTTTTTGCCTGATCAGTTTTACCATAATGATGTGTGTTTGTCATCTCTCAGTTTTCCAAAAGGGATACTCTTTGAGGTTCCATTCTGAAGCGGAGCAAGTTAGAGGTTGGGGGTACTAAATATGCATAAGTAGCAAATCCAGTCCAAGGTTTTTGTTCTTGCATTGCACACATTTATGGAGCAGAGACTAATATGTAGGCATTAGGATTTATTTTATTTCTTTCCCCAGTGATTATATTGAGAGTGAAGTATCTTTGTCTGAGCACTTCAGCAATATAGCTGTAGGCGCCATAAAAATGCATAGATAGATGGCTACCAGTTCAATTAAGAGGTCTTAACTCAGGCTCCTATATGCAAACCCTGTCTATTTTAGGTTTAAATTTCTGCTCATAAATTTTTTAAAAACCTAAAGAAACTATGCTTTTCAAGGCTAGGTTGAAGTCTAAACTTCCTTAAACAAAAAGCAGATCAGATCCCCAGATGGGAGAAAATATTGATAACTCTAATGTACTTCCTTACAGTAGCATTTCCAATGCCATCATTTAAATACACCCTAAATAATATCCTCTTCATTGTAGTATACAAAGATTCTGGGAATCATAGGGGACTCAGAAGAAGGTATTCCAGTTATACTTATTTGGGTTTGTTTTATGGGGCCTCCAGTTATTTCAGGTAGTAGAAATCAGCTGACCAGGTGATAACTGTCTGCAAAGTATAAAACATAAAGTTACTTGGCTTCTGACAAATCTCTATCAAGTATATAAAAGGGAAATGTAAATGAATTGCTAACCTTCATGATAGTATTTTAATGCAAATGCTTAAGAAAGAGATCTTTCATTTGTATCAATTATGTATGAATAGAAATTAATTTGTAATTCTGGTCATCCCACTGGCTCCATACTTAACAGTGTTGATTGGTTGGTTGGTTGATGACCTTTGCAATACCAGAGAAAGTGCCCAGGCATACTCAGTATGGAATAGCAACGGGGCTGAATAGTTTTGTTCCCTCTTAATAAACAGTGGTATTAAACAGCTCTGGGAAGAAAATAATTATTGAAGTTTGTAGATCATTTAAATTTTCTTCTCGATTTGGCTTTGCCGATCCTTTATTAGAATGGTGTATTTCAGTATGCAGTCCTCTAATGGATAACAGTCTCCAGCTTTTGAATAAAACTAGAGAAATTAAATTCTGTTCTCAGTTTGGCTAGATGCCTCCTCCAGTGTTTGTATCTGAGCTTTCACAAGAGCGCTACGGCCCCTTGCAGACGAACTCTGAGTGTTTTCTTGCTGCTCAGTTGTTTGCTGTTTGTTTATTTTTCTGTAGCTTGGAAGTTTAAACCTTTTTTGAAACTACCTATATCCATCTTTTGTTGCTGTTCATGTTTTCCATAACCACGTTAACCCACAATATTTCTGTAAAGATAGGGTGGCAATCCAAACGCAAAAGAAAAGTAAAAAGAACAAAGAAGTCCACTTTCGGACTCTAAAAAAAAAAAAAAATTGGTTCTCTCATATTCTTTTTGCCTTAGTATTAATGGATAAATGTCAGAAAAAATAATTGGCTTTGTATATATAAATTAGGTGACATAAAAAACTGTTTTTCTCATTTGTTCATGGAGAAGTGATTAATCAAAAAGATATCGCTAAGCTATCATATGGAAACTTTGGTTTGCTAGTATTTGTCCAAATAAAACGTTCTATTTGGCAAAATTTTATACATCTATTTTGGGACATGGTCAGGAAAATTTTTAACTTTCCCTATATCAAAATTATGTCATATTTTACTTTGCATTTAGCTATAAATATTAATGGTTTAAAAATTCCTACAATGAAAATAATGGAGGTATGTCTTCCTCCAAAAACAAGTTGAATTACCTCGTAGAATATTTAATTTATAATTTTAATGGTAGAATTACAGTATCGTTCCTTAGAAAAAGAGAAGATAGTCATGCCGTATATTTTTAATGTTTGCTATAAAAGTAATGTTAAATTATGTAGTCAAAATTAAAATATGGGTCAGTATAAATTTCTTCACATTTTCCATTTTTAATGCAGGTCTTGTGTGTACTTTTGGAGTTCATTCTTAAGGATTTCTCTAAAGATTTTTTACATATCCAGCTTTTTATTTGTGTCTTTACTGTGCAGATGTTAGAAGGTGGTGAAAGCAATCACTTTGCCAGACTAAAATAAAAATTCACCTTTTCACATCTTTTGTTATTTGAACCTTTGAATCCACACAGAATTTTTGCTATAACTACCAGGTTAAGATTATCTGAAAATTTTACAATAGACATTTCCTTTGTAGTACTTTCCTATAATTAAATTCTTCATTTGCTTAAAAGCAGGGAACTTTTCTAAAATAAATTATCGTTTTTGGACCTACAGTTACTCGTAGTACTACTTCTTTCTGCAATTTCTCTAAGAAAGAGAATGTTGATACTATAATTCTGTTGCAGTAGAAGTAATTTTTTCCTTTTAATCCCTGTTAGGTGTCATGACTTTTTGATCTTGCCTTGAACTTCATGCAGGAATATTGCTAAATTTCATACGGCTAATTCTAACCCTGTGAAGTATCAAGGTAAACGCAAGATCCAGACTTTTCACAGATACAGAGGTGTTTCTATTTTTTTTTTCATTTGTTTGTTATATAATAATGTTGTAAATGGTTTCAAGTCTCAGAAATTACTTTATGTCAAAAATTTCTCCTTAAAACATTATGCCTGATTTTTCCTTCTTATCCCACAGAAAAGATATCATAAATATGCTTGTTTCTAGTTCTGTGATTTTCTTTTGATGTAGCTTAATTTTTATCTGATTTTAAAATTAAATGTTACTTTATATTAAATTGTCCCATTTAGAAATTAATTGAATTAATTTTTAGGTTGAAAATCCAATTATGTTTTTTAAATTGAAAATAAATTTAATAAAGGTGCGCAAGAACCTGTTTTTGCTAATAAGCCCCTAGCAGATCTCTCAAATGTATCAGTACAAAAAAAAAAAAAAACTTACAAAGTGAGATAAAGACTTTTCAAGTAATTTCCAGTAAATTCACTACGCATCAGAGTTTCCACTCTAGAATATTAGAACTCTGGTATTTAATGGTGTTAGTCTGCGTAGTCTGTTGCTGGAATACAGAGCTAAATATCAACAGAACTTGTTACTGTTGTTTGGGTTGCTTTTATATACCAGCTTCAAAATATGTTTTGACACTTTATTATGTTCTGAATCAAGCTTCAGATGTGTGTAATGAAGGATGAAGTCTTTATCAGACTCTAGTGTATAAGTAATGGAGAAGAGCAGTTTGGAAATGGTCTCTCCTTAAAAGGATGGTTTCTAAAGAGTTTCTAGATACAAGCTGGCACAGACCAAGTGCTGCTGGAGGTGTAAACAAAATCGAGCGTCCTCTCTAAAGGCACAGCTGCACCTTTCCCCCTTTCTTTTCTTTTTCTATCTTTGCTTTTTCATGTCATTTCTTGTAACGTTCTCCTTATATGCTGAACCTTTTGAGAAAGTCTGGCACCTCTGATCCACTTTTGCTCACAGACCCTGTAATTTTTGGCCGTATTTTTATGTTTTTCAGATTCAAGTCAATCTGAAAGTCCCAGCCAACCAAGTGACGCTGACATTAAGGACCAGCCAGAAAATGGTAAGTTTAGCCTGGGACTCTAGCTGCTGCATTCAGAGTACACAGCAGCCAGCAGCCAGCAGCCAGCAGCCAGCTGAGTACCAGAATTTGGGATCTGTCCTCTGGGTGCCCCACAGTAGGAATAATTGGGAAAACTAAAGGGAATAGTTCAAGTAGGTTTCTTTTTGGAGGACAATTTCTTCATTCTCTGGGTGGCTCTTGCAGCCCCAAACCCTTTTTATTCCCGCCCCCCCCCCCCAATTATATCAGGGTACTTACTCATGAGAGCCTTAGTTCCCAGGAAATTTGATGGGTTTGATTTACCAAATCAGAAGCTTTTACAGATTGAGAGGAGCCTTGGCTTTTCATTTCGTTTTAGCCCATTTTAACATGGCAAATGCCCCACAATCTTCTTCACTAGTGACTTAAGATCTTTCACTGATAAGGACTTCTAGGAGTACGACCCTTTGCTACTTGCTTTAAGAAAACCATTTTTGCCTTTGAAGGATGTTTCCACTTCATATTGTTTAAAATAAAACAGCGAGGGTACATGACAGTATTGAGTTTCTCAGTTGCATAAACATACAGACTTTCTGCTACAGAAATCCTATTAAAATAGAACTCATATTTCCTATATAAATGCAATAGTATCATACGGTAAGATACTAGTTTTGTGGTATGCACTCCAGGTTTGAAAAAGATTGTCATGGATTAGAATTGTAAATTGAATAAAACCATCAGTTTCAATAAAAACAGAGAAGGGAACTCGGAGTACCTGTCATATACTAAACATTGTATTAGGTGCTTTCACAGATATCATCTCATAAAATTCCAGTGTACCCTTCTTTCATAGTAGAACTGAAAGCAGTAATGGGAATACTTGACTGTGAGGTAGGTGCCTGTGAAGGGAATATAGCACAGTGGTTAGAAGCTAAGACTGTGGTATCAGATCCGCATTCAAATTCCGGCTCTGCTATTCTTATCTTTGTAATATTGGATAGCTTATTTAATCTAATCTTTCAGGATATTGATCCTTTAAAATGAGAAAATAATATTACCTACCTGTTGGAGAATTAAATGAGACAATGTATATAACGTGCTTACCATAGTATCTTTCGCATCATTTATATTTTTAAAAAATGTTGGCAGTTGCTTAATATTACTCATTATTTTTCTTGTCATCATAATCTTACTATACTGTTTTCACCTATTTTATTTATTTATTTATTTATTTTTCAATAATACTGAGTTTTTGGTGAAAGTTTACACAGCAAGTGGGTTCCCATTTGACAATTTCCACACAAATTGTTCAGCGACATTAGTTACATTTATCACAATGTGTCAGCATTCTCTTGAATTGTGTTTTGTTTGTTCCCTTTCCAGTACTCTAGTTTCCCTGCCGCCTTTTGAGTAATTGTTGACCTTTTGGTTTCATACTGATGGTTTTTACCTAGTGCTCTGATCTTATGGGTAATATCCTTTATTTTGTGTGCCACTCTGTTGTTTCCCAAAATAGTGATCTCAGGAGGTAGGCTTGGTTCTAGGTTTAAAGAGTGCCTCAGGGCAACAGTCTCGGGGAGTCCTCTGTTCTCTACCTTTCCAATTTGTTTGGCTTTTTTTTTTTTAAATAAGAATTTGAGATCCACTCCATATTTTTCTCCTACTCTGTCCGGGACCAACAATTGTTTCCCTGGTCAGAATTAGTCAGTGGTGATAGCCGGGCACCATCTAGTTCTGGTCTCTGGGTAGATTAGGTTGTGGCTGGTGTAGACTTGTTTCTTCTCTTAGTTTTTGGTTACCTTCTTACTGTTTTGCTCCTGGTGAGTAGAGACCTGTAATTGTGTCTTAAATGGCCATTTGCAAGCTTTTAAGACCTCAGGTGCTGCTCACTTTACTAGGATGCAGATCATGGTTTTTGGTTTTCACCTGTTTTAAATAATCTCGTTCCTTGATGCTCTCTTTTGTTGTTGTGTGCACTATTCCATTTTAAACTCCTTCTGATCTTTTGAAATAGATTAATGAATTGAATTATGTCAGATGGAGGATTGGGGTATGGCACATTAGAAATCTTATCACTAATTTTTTAGATTTTGTTTCATTTTCTAAGTCTGGAAACTTCTTTATTACCTTGTCAGGCTATAGCATCAAACAGAAACTATCTGGCTGTTCCTCGCCTCATCCTGGTATTTTGGTGATATATATATATGTGTGTGTGTATATATAAAACAACCTATATGTATATATATACACACACACATATGTGTATAAATATATACACATACACATATGTATATATACACACATACAAATATAAGCACATACATATGTACATATATACACACAGAGCCCTGTGTATATATGTATATGTATTTGTATATATACATATATATACACGTGTGTGTATATATACATACACGCACACACACACACACACACACACACACGGAACCCTGGTGGCACAGTAGTTAAGAGCTCAGGTTGCTAACCAAAAGATTAGGAGTTCAAATCCTACAGCCACTCCATGGAAACCCTATGGGGCAGTTCTGCTCTCTCCTATGAGTCAGAATCGACCTGATGGTGATGGGTTTTTTTTGGTGGGGCCGGGGGGGCGGTTTATACATTTTTAAAAATATATATACTGTTCTTAAAAAAAATCAAAGTTGTATTTTCAAAGCAGGCTTTAAAAGAGAGAGAAAGAAAAAGAAGAGAGAGAGAGATCCGGAGGTTTGTTTTTGGGGTCCTAGAAATCGACTCGAGGGTACTGGGTTACTGGGTTTAGAACAGTTACATCTTTTTTTTATCGACATTTTAAACAAGTGATATTTACACAGTAGTTTCATTCTTTATTTTCCACTTGGCCTATAGGTGAAACCATAAGGGTTTCATCTTTTCGTGCATTTATATATAATCTCCCTGAAGACACGTCCGGAGATACTCATTTGCGTTTTAAATAATCTGTGGACTGTAGGTGTAGTTCACGTATTTAGGTCTGGCCACCACTCTAGCCAGCCTGTGATTCATCTGTCGTCATAAAATGGCCGACAAGCTGTTCACATGCAAATATAAATTCAGAGCATGAGAGGCCTGACATGCCTTTCTGGAGCTGCTTGCAGTACCAATATCGTGCATTTTCTATTCTAAAAAGCAACCAAAATTGAGGCATGGAGATATGAACTAGCTTTACTTTTAACCCTCAATTATTTGGTGATACCTCAAGGATTTTCAGTAGCATTTTGGGGGAATCAGGTAAGTTCAAAGAAAAAAAGTATTAACATCTAAGAGAGAAAGTAATTCCTACAATCCAAATTGCCGTTTATTTCAGAGAAACGGGAGAATCTGCTTTTTCTCAGACAACCCCAGTTGAAGCTCAGACTAGAGGAACATCAGCCTACTTTCGGCTTCCTCTCTCTGCCTATTGTTAATGTCAGATGAAATTATTGGAGAAAAAATGATTTTATTTCTTCTCTAAAAACATATAATCCCTAGAGGGAAATATATGAAGATCTCAGAGTATTTACATGCATTAGACAACTTTCCACTTTCTGGCATTGCCTTGGTCAGGATGGTGTTCTCTCTTTTTTATTACCCCAGGTTATGAAGATGAGTTTCTAAAAGGTTTTTGGTTGTTATTATTGTTTATTTGGTTTTTTTAGGAGGGAACTCTCATGGATCTATCAACAAAGTTCTGAGAACTTTTGGAATCTTGGTGGATTGAAGAAGTGACAGATTTTGGTTTTCACGTAAAGTGGGAACTCATAACTCCTTCATGTATGTGGGAAAGGAAAGAATATTCTTTTCATCCTAGCTCTTAAGGAGAAAGGTAATGGGAAATGAATGGTATTTCCCTAGTAACCCTTCATCCAAACCCATAAACCAGGCTGTATAACTTTACGTAAAGTGGATGCAGCTGTGTCTTCCCTGTCCAACTAGTCTTTTTTTCAGTGGAATTTTTGCTTTCTTTTCTCTTGCTCCCTTAAAAGTCAACCGTAAAAGAAGCAAACCTTTGTCCAATTAGAGCATTAGATGGGAATTTTGAAGAAATTATCCTAAGCCTAGAGATAAAATATCAGAATCTTTGAAACTCAAAATTGATATAATATAAAAAAAACTCTACTTCTAGGGTCAAACAGACCAGGGCTCAAATTAAATATAGCTGGGTGACTTTGAGTAAGCTATTGCTCCCAATCTCAGTTTTATTACCAGTAAAATGGGAATACTCAAGGTACCTACCTTGTGAGTGTTAAAATGAGAACATGCATATGAAACAGCATAATGCCCAATTCACAGGAAGGACTCAAATGTAACCATTACTATTCTCCAGTCAAAGCTTATCGTATCTATAATGAATATACATGTTTGAGAAGGCAAGAGCTGGGAGCCTTGGAGTGGAAGGGGTTAGTGCCAGAAATAAACTACTTAAGATTTTTCGTCGCATCCATTGTAGATAACTATTCCCCAGAATATCAGACGTAGGTCTCCTACTTAAATCGGCCCACAATTCTCACAGCACCACATCTATTTTACTGTTTAGTTCTATCCTCACATTCCGTTCATCTCTTATGAATTTGAGAGCCAAGAAACTGCAAAAGTGATTCACAGTTGCTGGAACCTTCAAAACGATGTTGCGTGTGGTTTCAGCAACACTACTGAGTCTGTGATCTTATGGGTGTCCTTTTCTCTTTCTGGGTCTCCATAAAAAATCACCTGCAAATTGAAATGGTTGTATTCAATGAACCCTTTAGCCCCTTCCACTTAAAAAATACTTCTGTTCTATCACATGGGCTTCTTCTCAAGCATGGATGTCAGAGTACAGCTTCTAAAATCAGCTTTTCGTAATTCTGGAAACAAGTTGACTCCTCCCAGATGCCTTTAATTTTAGCTGAGTTTTTCCAAGGGACAAACCAAATTGAATCTGGTTTATTAAAAACTATAAGCTGATTAAGGATACGATTCATGACAAATACCTTTTTAAAATAATCTTGCACAGCATGTAACTCTGTGCCTTGAACTTAGTAGATACCCAGTACTTACTTGCTTGACGAATAAAATTAATAAATAGATGAAGGTGTTGTCATTATCTTCAAATGTATTTTGAGTGCCTGGTCATTCCTGATTTGCCAAGAGTTTTTTAAGAAAAAGTCCTGGAGAAGCTAAAAGCCTAATTTGAGCGTAGGGGAGGGCTGTGCATTGACACATGTATGCACAAATATAACTAACAATACTAGGAAGCCAAAGCTGGGGGCTAGGTGCTAATTGCCACAGTAGACCAAGTTTTTTGTTTTGGCCTTTCCCCACAATGAGCAGGTGTGATCAAAGGTGGGAAATACCATCATGTTAGCTTATGCTTGGTCACCAAAGAGAATTCTATTCAGACAAAATTCTCAGCTCTGACTGGTATCATTCATTTAATCCTTTGGCATATTGTTGAAACGCCCCCCCCCCCCCACTTTTCAAGAGCCCCTGAAGGTTTTAAGTCTTATTGGTTGAGCTTTGACATAGGACATCTATTTAGACCACCTTTGTGAATTTCTATGATATACTTTGGTTATTGTTAAAATTATTTATGGCACAGAATATTTGAAGCACCTGCTTGGTATTTGCTGGGCCTGTGGACAGTCCTCCAGTGCTTTCATTCTTTCACACGTCAGGTTAGTCCTTAATGAGGGAAAAGCACATGTGATAACCCTCCTGCTTAATTCAAGGCATGCTTCTGTAGGGCCACAGTGAGTCAGTGTCTGAGACAACAGCCTAGTCCAACACTGGCACTCTGAAAACACACTCCTCGCTGGGACTCCCTGTTATCAGTGAAAGAACCCTTAAGCAAAAAAGGAAATGTGGGGTCCTCTTGCCAGAAAAAGAAAAAGCTATGTCTACATCTTTTTTTTTCTATTTACTATCTCTCATCACCTACCCAGCCTGCTAAGAATAACCTCATCTTAAGTGGTTTCTAAATATGGGATATTTATAGCAAAGAATCAAAGTTGGGTTTTAGATAGTTTTCTTTAGGCTTTAATCATGTTTATTCTTCCTCATTTACCTGGTAGTGTAACATATGTTGGTGGCATCAACCCTCAGATGGGGCTTTTACAATCAGTGGGAGGCCATTAATCATGACACTGTCCCCAGATTTTGAAAATTTCCAGCTTAACCTGCCAATTTGAAAATCACCCTGGAGTATGGATTGAATCTCGCCTTCTTTTTCGCCATCTTCATTTCTGTTAAACTAGATATCTCTGCTAAATGGCACTAAATGAATGAGGAATGTACTCTCGTCTTCAGTGAAAATTGTCAGTATCTCATTAGTTATCACTTAACTAACTTCTGTATTTTAATGTTTATGAAGTAATTTCCAAGGCTACTGGCTTCCTGACTTAAGATTTATATGTAAGGATTCATTTTGCAATTTGGGGGTAAGAGAACTATAAATTGCTTTTTTATTTTTTGGATAAACATTCTTTTATTTGACAATATTGTTTAAAAAATGCAGGCCCTCTGCTTTAACTTTCACTACCTTCCCAAATATATAGTAGATTAATATATTGCCATATTAATAAACAGTGAGAAAAGCAAAATAAATTGATAATTCCATCCCTAAGAATTGCCACGTACTGCTGGATGGACTGCTGGTGTTAGGAGCTATTTTGATCAATGTGTCATTTTCGTTGGGTCATTTTAGGAATTTTGGAGGCAACACAGCCTTACAGTTCACATTTTATTGGGGAAGCAGGAGCATTCTAGCAGCATTAACTTGTAAATACTATTTATCAATATTTCATAATTTGAATAACTTTCTTTTACAATTACCTAGCAACAGTTATTCTCTGTAGTGTTCTTTTAAAACACCCTGCAGGGAAAGACCCAGTAGAGTGACCACCAAAATAGCAGCAATAACAGTAATGATCAATATTCTAAAATATGTAAAGGTCCCAACTCAGGGAGACATTAAACCTAAATGCCTTCTGGTTTCCAGATCTATGTAATTAAATTCTGACTGATGGATTTTCAGAAATGGGATGGAGCTAGTCTCTCCTTTTTAAGAGACTAGAGAACTAACTAGAATTTGATCTAAAATGTCTGTCCGAGACCAGGTGAATTCTGCTTTCTTAAATATTGTTAGCAGATGTGACCTATCATTGTTTGCAGAGGCTCTTTAGACAAAGGAAATTCTTGGGTCTTGCCTGTGAAAGATGAGGTATCAAGTGCGGCTGGGATCCTCCCTGTGCGCAGTGTGCTGAATTTAACTCACAGGATCCAGTGTAGTTAAGGGGCCGTTTTGACTGAAAATGAGGAAGGAAATTTCTTGTAATTTTGAAGAATTGGTTTTACCTCACACGTTATGGGTATTCATTGTCCTACAAACAGAGGATTAACTAGCTGAACAGGCTTTAGGTATTTGGATAGTAGCCAAAAAAAAGGGAATGTTTTAGACCCCAAGCTCCTGATCTCCAAATTCCAAAATGGTCAGGGTGGGTGGTCTGTTTCAGACATCTCCTCCCCACCCCCCACCCCTTCACACACAAATAGTTACAATGGGAAGAAGACAATAAGGACTGTCTGGTCCTCGAATTCTGACTCTTGTCTCAGGAGAGCCAACCATTTGAGAACCCATTGGATGTAATGTCCCCAGTAGAAAAGTATTTTTATAAGTGTTTACTTATAACTTATGTAAGATTTTGTAAATATATCTGTAGGTCTCAAAAAAAAAAAAAATACTATGCCATAAAATTCATGTCGTATTTGAATTGGGCTCAGAAAAGGAAGCAAATGAGGAACCGTCATCAAACCACAGTATGGTGGAAGGTGCGTCTGGTGCATGTCTCTGGCTGCAGCCCATTCTGTTATTGCCCTGTTTTCCCTGAGAGCTAAGCCAGGAACTAGTGTGCTACGATTCAGAGTGTATATCTAATGGTCACTTTCACACACTTCCCTATCAATTAAAAATCCACATCAAAGAAAAAAAATCAGCATCATGAAATATTGGGGAGGCTAGTTTGGGTCAAGAATAGTATGTAACAGTGCTTAGGGGACACTCAGCCTTAAGGGTGATGGAGAAACTTGGAAACAATTGATGGTGATGGTTGAACAACATGATGAATACAATGTCTCTGAACTGTACATGTGAAGGTCGTTGAAATGGCAAATGTATTGTGGCCTATATAATTACCACAATACAGAACATATTAACAATAGCAGCAAAAAAATGAAATGAAGAAAATAATCAATGGAAATGCACCAAAATATTAAAAGTGGGAATAATAATAAAAAAAAAAAGACTAGTGTATAAGTTTTCCTTGCCACAATTAATAGGGTCGTTTCTGATTTGACGTTTGATTGTGGATTTGTTGTTTTTAAGCCTGAATATTATCTTTAGGAAGGAATTACCCATTTGTGAATAATATTAGTAAACTGAATGTAATATAAATAATTTATTTGGGGATTTGGAGATACTAATCCAGAATGATTAGTTGTCTGCTACAAAAAATTCATGTGGCCACAAGAATTTTTGGCACCTTTTCCCCCTACAGCTTCCTCATTCTTTTTTCTTCTTCAGGTTTTACTCAGCTCCAGGCAACTCTGTTCCCCTGGCATTAGCTTGTCATTAAGGAAATCTACTGGGATAGCACAGTACAGGTGGGGGAGGGATAGTATTTTCTACAGACTACTTTGCCCCAACTCAGTTGTTAGTTTCTGTACTTGGCTGATTTTAACCCAAAGGAAACAAGGGAATCTCATATGCCTTACCCGCAGGCCTCAGATGGCGAATATCCAAAAAGAGATGTGGAAAGGATGTTATGGCAAGGCCCAGCAAAATAGAAATAGCTTTCCAACAGTCTCTCCATGAAGGAAATTCAGTGTTTTCTTAGATCTCTGTAGGTATTTTGCAACCAGAGAGCTTCTCAGCAAGCAGCATTTGTGAACTCAGAGATGAAGAATCAGGAGAAGCCAAATCACAGCTTCCAAATAGGTCAGATTAGCAAAAGAGAGTCACTGCTAAAAGCCTGACACTCAGCTTCTGTTAAGGGGAATCAGTTGTCCAATTCACTTAGAGACTCGTGCCTCAGTTTTCTCATAAGTAATTCAACAGACAGTTATTAAGGATCTGCTTGCTACAGTTGGACTATGTGCCTTAAGCGTTGAGGGAGTACAGAGATGGATCAGACATCCTGCTTTTGAGGACCTGACATTCTGGTAAGGTCATGATTCAATCACTCATTCAGGAAATATTTGTCTAGCACAGGCATCATTCTAGGCACTGCAGTGAACAAAGTTCCTGCTTTATGGAGCTTGCCTTCTGGCCAGAGGAGACAAGCAATAAACTAACTAATATGTGTGTAATATGCCAAGCAGTATTAAATGTTATAAAGAAAAATAGCATAGATAAAGGGTTAAGCAATGGAGGGTGTGGGTGCTATTTTACATAGGGTGGTTAGGGAAGGCTTTTCTGATCTCATGACATTTGAGACAAGACCTGAAGAAGGTGAAGAAGTGAGCTATGCAAAGTATTATAGGGAATTGTGTTTTAGGAAGAGGGAACAGTAAGGGTAAAGGCCATGAGGCATGTTGGAGGAATAGTAAAGGGAGCAGTGTGGTTGGAGGAATAGTAAAGGGGTCAGTGTTGTCAATGAGGGGGTGAGCCGTAAGAAATGAGGTATAGGGTAGCAGGAAGCTAAGTTACAATGACCTTGTAGGCCAAAGTAAACCAAAACCAAACCAAACTAGTTGCCGTTGAGAGTTGATGCCAACTCACGGCAACCCTACATGTGCATTAGGGGAACTATGCTCCATAGGGTTTTCAATGGCTGATTTTTCAGAAATGGATTTTCAGGCCTCTCTTTTGAGGAGCCTCTGGGTGGACTGGAACCTCCAATCTTTCAGTTACCAGCTAAGCATGTTAACCATTTGACTACCCAGGGACTCCCAGGTCAAAGTAAGAACTTGGTAAATCCTTAATGTGGCCATGATATACTCTCCAAAGGAATACATATACCAAATCCCTTCATTTCTTGGTACAGTAGCTCTTTCCCAAGCCCCTGCAATGTGCCAGTTGCTGTTCTAGATATTGAGCTCAGGGGTGGGCAAGGCAGGTATAGGATTTAGAGTAGAGTCATAGACAAAAGCTCAACTCATAGCATTCTCAAGAAGTGATGCTCTTTCATCTGCCTTGGTAATATCTTTTAGTTCTTGTCTTATGCTTATGGTACTAAAAGCTGACTTACTTGCATGGAGTATTTGAATTCACATACCCATTCACTTGTGCAAACTATTCCTTTTTCATTTAAGGGAGTTCTAAATCTATGGAGTTAAAAATTAACCCTTTATCTCAAAATGATATTAGATTCTAAGCCCCTGAAGTCAAGTACATGTACCATAAAGGTTACTTTTGCTTCTTAATAGTTGCCTGATTTAGCAAACAGCAACAACAACAAAACCCAAAACCAAATAAAAAACAAGATGCCAAGTTAAGTTGGAATTTTAGGTAACTAGTGAATAATTTTTTAGTATTGCATGAGATATATTAAAAAATTTATACATTGTTTATCTGAACCATGTCCTGTATTTTATCTGGCAACAAATCCTAATTCTTCACACATTCCCATGGAGGTTAAATGGGCAATACTAATAGCAGCATATGAAATGTTTGATTAGCCTACGATAGTTTCACTGATTGGAGAGGGTCAAACCACTGGAATTTAACCCACTGAAAATGAAACATGGGAAAGGTACCACAAAGTCCTAACGACTGCTTAAATTCCATTCCTCTTGCATTTGCTGGTACCTAGCCCAGTTGTCATCTTGGAACAATAAGCCATTTGTAAGCCACAGTCAATAAGTACAATACAGTAGTTGAGAGCCACTCAACCTATGCAAGTAAGTTTAATTGGAATATTAATTGAGTAAACCATTGGGACAGTATGTGAGTCACTTCTTCAAAGCAAATGAAAAGGAAGTATATCTTGTCACAAGATCCAGTTACTGGCAGACTATCTAGCTCATGAAAGATGATGAAAATAGAAAGTCAAAGAATACAGTATTGGGACATTCCACATTCAAAGGTAAAGTAGACAAAAGGCATTTCAGATAAACTCGAAAATAGCAGGCGCCATGTTTTTCAAGTACTGGGAAGCTAAATATATATATATTTTTTATTTGTAATTAAGGACTGTTTTTCTAGGCATAACAAGAAGGTATTAGAAAAACATGCTGTGGCCTTTGAACCCTCCTAGTTTAAGAAAGAATAATGTTTACAGATTCAAGGGAGGTAGCTTTGGAAAATAGAGTTGCTCTATTCAGCTTTAGAGCTAGATAATGACAATAACAATGATTTCAGTAATAGTAATCATGCTAATAGGTCATGTTCATTGCTGACTTTCTGTGTGTCAGTATGGGTTAGTTTATGTCTTCCAAGAAACATGTACCCTGACAGAGTTAGATGTGCAATAAACTTATTGGGAGAAACAGCTATGAAATATAAAGGGGTCGGGGGGGAGCGGGGGGAGAGCTGGAGTAGCCAGGAGAAACTTCAGACCATGATAACAGGTCTTACACCTGTGACAGGAGAGGGAGGAAGGAAGGAGGATTGGGCAGGAATAGCCCCAAAAATCTGCAAGGTTCTAAGAACATTTCAGCCAGACCAGTGGAGAGTCTGAGCAAAAGTCACCTGTTGGAAGAGTTCTGTGTCTCTTGGGAATGGCCTTACCTTAGTATATTCCCCCTCAGTCATTGGTTGGGAGCAGCCCAGAGGAAGTGTAGCCTTCAAACAAATGTGAGGGTGGGCCCAGATGGATGACAACTGCATAGTCAGGCAACTATGCTCCTTGTAGCAAGAGATCTAAGTGGCTCATCTTCACAGCGACCACAACCACGCAGTGTGCTAAAATCTCATTTAATCCTAAAAACAACCCAAAGGCGGTAGGTACTATTAGTTTGCCCATTGTACAGATGAGGAAACAGAAACAGAAAGAACTGAAGTAACTTGTCCAAGTCGAGAAGGCAGAAAGAGTATTCAAACTTAGCCTAACCTCAAAATCTAATTGTTTAACCTTAGATTATATTATAGAAAGAATAGTATTCAATTTTTAGTTTTCTTACCTATTGATTATGTAATTTTGGCCAAGTTATTTAAACTCTTGGACTTGTGTTTCCTTATGGATAAGGTAGGATTTCATCACCTTCCCAGAGTATGTGTTTTGCTTTATTCTGAGCTCAAACAATGTTTTCCTTTTCCTTCCTCATGTTTTTCTGTCATCTAGGATTGTCACTTCTTCCCTTATCCCTCATCCTCTCAAGTATCTGCGTCAGCTTTGTCCATGGTGCCCACAGGCTTAATTACCTCTTCAAAAATAAAGGGACTTTCTGTGGGGATTGCATGTATGTGTGTTACGTGTGTATGTGTAAAGTGCTCGGCACTCGTCCATAGTCCACTCAATAAAATGTAGCCCACCTTTCCTCTCCTCTACCTCATTGCCTCATGGACATAAACCATGTGCAAGAGAACAGTCTAGAACAAATCTCTTACTTGTTTTAATTTTTTTGTTATTGTTCTATTCTTTGGAAAAATTACATTCTTTATTTTTCTTATAAACATAACTTTTTCTACTGTCTCAAGTATTATGAGCATATGTTTCTTTAATGGATACTTTTAACAGTGGACTAAATTTCCATTTGATTTTTCTGCTGGAGTTAGAGATCGTAAATGAGATCTTTTGTAAGGTATTTATGCCAGATGCCATTATGTTTGTTGGATGGCATAAAACAATTATGATTGCCAATAAATTTGAAAGTATTTCACATTGCAAAATATGTAGGAATGTAATTTTACTGAAAACATAAAGTGTTTATTTCCATTTCTTTTTTGGGTGCAGTACAATAGAAGTTTGCACCTCATCCCTTTCATTTTAGTTTTTTGAATTATTTAAAAGAATTGGTTAATACTCTATTTCAAGTGAGCAAGACAAAGTTCATTAGGATATGTTCCACATTTACAGATCATATTAACTCCACAGAGAGGTTTATCTTCTTTTAAAATTGCAAATGCTGCCCAAACTGAAAGCTTTTCAACTTAATGAGTTTGTACAGACTTAAACTGTAAGATCCTTAACAGTACAGAGTGGGAAAACGAGGCACCTTGTTGTCAGAGCATTAGACATTTCTAAAAGTAACAATGCACAGAACATATCTGCCTTTGAATCCTACTAGATTTGCAAATTGATATCACGAAGTGCATACGAGTAAAACTTTAGCACACTCTTACACACACTTGATCAGAGGTGCCAAATGGTGGTCCTTGAAAGGAACCAAAGGAAAATCTTAAAAGAGATCGTACATTACTTTTCCCTAAATAAAACTGCACAGGCTGAAAGTATCAAGATTTTTGCTTTTGACTCTTAGGTCTGTAAACTCATTGTTTATCATACACTTACAGACGTTTTGTCTGTTACACTTTGGATTCATTTAATAAGAGGATGGGGAGAAATGAATTATCCATTATTTAATAAAGGCAGTTTAGAAAATCAAATACTTTGAGAAATAGGGTCCACATGAGGAAAATATCTTACGAGGTCCTTAATGGTGAAAAGATTCGGAAGTCTCTGCTGCAGGAAAAAAAAAAAAATTTTTTTTTTTTTTTCTTTTCTGCTGCAGACTAGTGATTAATAGCTTTTAACTTTCTCTTAAGGATGAAGAAGAAAGCAGAGAAAAGTAGGTGCTGTAAAGCCAATGAAGACTGATTGTGCTCAAGGGTGCCCATCATTTCCATAACCTAGTATCCCTTGCATTCATTCTGAGTTGGTAGTGAGGGTCAACATGGAAAGCAGTATGGGATTCTGACGGTGCTTCTCTACACAAATTGATGAGGAAAGCATAATTTTTGCACGAAAGGCCCTAACAAAGTTTGATTGGCTAATCATGCATAATTGTATGGAATATTTGAATTTTGGGCTCAAATCTGTTTCTATGTGGATTCTTTCTATGCATTAATGACCCATCGTTGAGTAATACTGTGTATTAGACACTTTAAAACATTAGAGTATGTTACCTTAATTTAGCATAATAATTCTGTGAGGTAGGGGATGAGGAGAATGAGGTTCAGGGAAGTTGAGGCGTTTGTCCATGGTCAACGTCAAGTAAGTAGCCGAGTAAGTGCTGCTTTGTCCCCCTTGGGAGAGCTCTGAGACTGAACAGATAATGGATAGTAATGATACTAATCTCAAATAATTTGCAGGTGTTTATATTCTTAGTGTATTTTCTGTATGCCCTGTCCCTCTTCCCCAGGGAAATTGTAAACTCGCGGTCAGGCAGTGACAGTGATGATGAAATTATGATGGTTAAGCCAAAAGAACCCGTTGCTGTCGAGTCGATTCTGACTCATAGAGACCCTATAGGACAGAGTAGAACTCCCCCGTAGAGTTTCTGAGGAGCGCCTGGTGGATTCGAACTGCTCACCTCCTGGTTAGCAGCTGTAGCACTTAACCACTATGCCACCAGGGTTTCCGTTATGATGGTAAACCCGTTGCCCTCGAGTCGATTTTGACTCAAACGACCCTGTAGGACAGAGTAGAACTTCCCCATGGTAAAAACTGATTAATTAGTTAAAACTAGATCATCTGTCAGTCCTTTTGCCTGGATACCGGCAAATGAAAACAGCATATATCACGATAGGCTGAAAGCGAAACCAGTAAAAGAGGATGCTGTGTCAAGCCTTCAACCTGCAGAATTCTACATATCCTTTGGGCTACCTCACGTACTGTAAGTGACGTTGACCATCAGGTTAGGTACTAAGTGAGGGAGAGGACATTATTAATAATTAGTTTATTTTTTAGAAGATGCAAAATGAATAGAAATAATAATCCCAACGTCCTTGGGGGCACTTCTAATGTATGTTTTGAGGAGAACTTTCTTCTAAACTACATACTCCTTGGGGGCAAAAGCTGTTGATTGTTGTTGTATTCCAAACACAACGCCTGGCACTCTAAAT
The DNA here is from genome assembly GCF_030014295.1 of Loxodonta africana. Lineage (NCBI taxonomy): Eukaryota > Metazoa > Chordata > Mammalia > Proboscidea > Elephantidae > Loxodonta > Loxodonta africana. The sequence continues at coordinate 101,347,082 of NC_087344.1, forward strand.
ATTTTGGAGTGAATGAATGAGTACATGAGTTAATACATGATTCTGGTCCTCAGGAGTTTCATGTCTTTTATGGGGAAAATAATATTTAAGTATAGGTTAATACCCCCCTTTCTTAGTCATACTTATTAATATATGTGTTTATTCCTGTGCTAGGAAATGGGGGTATAAAGATAAATGAGATGCTGACCCAGTGCTCACTGAGCATATATTCTAGTGAGAAAGACAGATATTTAAACAGATATTTGCCATACAATATTATTATGATGATTTCCTGAAGGTATTTGGACAGCGTTTTGGGCACATGGTGGAGGTAGGTACAAGCGATAAAAACTGTGAAAAAAGCAACAGTAGTTAAGTTATAGGTGTTCATAGAAGAGCTTATTAGAGATTTGCTGTAAATATGGATGTGTATATATGTTCCTGGAGTCCTGGTGGCGCAGTGGTTAAGCGTTTGGCTGCTGACCAAAAGGTCAGCAGGTCAGCAGTTTGAATCTACCAGCCGCACCTTGGAAACCCTATGGAGCAGTTCTGCTCCTTCCTACAGTGTGTCTATGAGTTGGAATTGACTCCACAGCAATGGGTTTTGGTTTTATATATATATTCCTAGATGTTACCTGGGGCTTCCTTGCCCCTTGGAATTAGTTCAGAAGCCCCATTCCACACCCTGAGGAAATCTAAAGTCTGCTCCAGGATTTCTGCATGTCCCTGGGAGTGCTTTCAGGCTAAATTCCCTTCTGGCTCTCAGTTCTTGCACCTGCTGAGTTAGTTCAGTTTATAGAGCTTCTCCTAAGCCATACAATTCTCTCTCCCATGTTCTGAGCCCCAGATGTTTGGTTCAGCACCTTCTTTATACTTCTGTACTGTATATACATAGCGATGATGTAAGTAGCAGACTTTGGTGAAAGTTGGGGGAATGGCGCCAAGGGGAGGTGTGTACATGTTGTGTCTTGGAACACGCAAACCATGCACATTGATTTCAGACAACCCTGTTCTTCAGAGTACTTAGGCCATGTGACCATGTTACCTGTGTCCTCTCTTCTTTCTCTTTCCCTTTCTTTTCTGGCCTTTTCTTGTTTTGTTTTATTTCTAAATAGCAGGGGAGCTCTCTGTTTTTTAATAAGTAATGTACCATCAATATATTTTCCTAATCAGTGAATTCTGGTGCTGTCTATAAAATAATAGATGAGATATGTAGTTTCTGTATGTTTGAGAGGGAAAGTATGAAGTCCCTGTTAAGCAAAAGAAGCGTTATGAATAGAGGCCCACAAGAAGAGAGGACTTAGCATATATGTTGTTGTTGTCGTTGTTAGGCGCCGTCAAGTCAGTTCCAACTCATAGCTACCCTATGTACAACAGAATGAAACATTGCCCAGTCCTGCAAATATAGAGTATAACAAATAGCCTGGTTTAATGAAAGGCAGCGTGTTTCTGAACAGTTTGTAATATCCAGTCATATCATGTTTAATTCTTGGATGGCCAGTCATCCAGTGTGTTCTTGGAATGAAGCTTGCTGACTGACTGGCTGACAGATAGAAAGCATCTGTAAGTGAGAGACGGAGATGAAATTAAAATGCGACTCCTTTGGCATCCACCTTTCGAACCTAGGCCTTCCCCACTTTAATTCAATTTAGGAGATGTTGGGTGGGAACTAATACAGTTAAAGAGAACTTCATGTAATCTCGCTAACATCCTTAGAACATGATGCTCAAGGTTTTCTGGTCAAGGATATTTACATTTGCATTTATAGAATAGTTAGAGCCAGAATTCTGTGCGTGTGAAAAGTCCTTGCTCTGAAGATGACATTTCCAAGCTGTCACAATCTGATGCGCTCAAAGCTAAAACTGAAATTGCCTTTTACTCTGTAAATATTGAAGAGAAGGCTCAGCCTTGCACCAGTAAATTTGTTAGTCAAGGTACTGGCCTAGTGGGTCAGAATCAGAAAAAGTCCACTTTTGAGTTTAAATTATAATAAAATTCAATCCTGAAGGATGTAATATGGAGACCCAACAAGCAGCCAGGGTCCCACACATTATTCCTGCTGGCCATCAGGCCACTTTGACGTTTATATTCTAGTGCAGGTTGATGTGGAAGTATGAGCAGATTATCTTTGTTACTTAACTGTTCTTATCTCTAGTTTCTTGGTGTTTACAGTGAACTACAGAAATCTTCACACCAAATCTTCACATTTTCTATTCATTCATTCAACCAGTATTTATTTATTAAACATCTGCTGTATGCCAGGCACTGTTCCAGGCATTAGATGCAGGACTGACAAAGAGAGAGAAGTAGGCGATGTGCCTCAGATCACACACGGATGAGCAATAGAACTGAGAGCTTTGGTGTCAAGTTCCTTGTCCACTGTTCTTTCTACTACTCTCTTCTTTTCTTAGACTTGCTGTTCCTCTACCAGAAATAAACTGAAGTTGAGAGGTGACTTGAGAAGCTAGTGAAATTATTCTCATTTGCCAACAGGTTGTAAAGTTTATTTAGAAGTCATTTTAGAACTTTGAATCAAATTATCATAGTTTTAATATCACATTTATTTGTGTGGGAGCCCTGGTTGCACAGTGGTTAAGAGCTCGACAGCTAACCAAAAGGTTGGCGGTTGGAATTTACCACCCTCTTTTTGGAAACCATATGGGGCAGTTCTACTCTGTCCTGTAGGGTTGCTATGAGTTGGAATCCATTTAATGACAACAGGTTATTTGTGCAATTTTCTGGATTCCATGAAGTGGATTGTAAATTCGATGTAAATTCCCTGGATGGTAACAAATGGTTAAGCAGTCAGCTACTAACTGGAAGGTTGGCGTTTCGAATCCACCCTGTAGCACCTCGGCTATTTAGTTCTGAAAGATCACAGACATTGAAAACTCTATGGAGCGCAGTTCTACTATAAAACACGTGAGGTTGCTATGAGTCAAAGTTGACTCAACAGCAACGGTGTTTTTTTTTTTTTTTTTGGTTTAAAGTCCATGAAAGTAAGGAACTATCATTTTCTTTTCTTTTTTTACTCTTCATTTTCTCCTTAGCACAGTGTCTGTCATATATACATGTCCAATAAATCCCTGTTGAATGAATGAATAAGTGAAGAACTGAATGAGTCTCTTATGCCTTATTATATCTTTATTGTTTGTCACAATGTGCATGCAGCATGAGTTCTCCATGAAAGTTGGCTCCTGGCAAAGATTTCAAATGGCATCGTCCATATTCAGTGGGTCTCCATTTAAAGTGCGTAATCCCCACCCCATCTCTCTGCAGAATTGTATACTCAGTGCTTCGATGGCCAGTCAAGCAGCTTGCAGTTTTCTTTGCTATATTGTGGTAGATACCTGTGATACCTGGAGGACCCTAGGCTGCAGACACAGCAAAAAGGCTTTGTGGCAGGGCATGAGAGGTTTGCTGCCTGTCAGAGAGGAAAGTTGCCTTGGCAGAGACTAGCAGGATTTCCAGCTCTGGAAATGACAGCCTTCTTTCTTCACCACCAGCATCACCATCTCCCCGCAGCCATTAGTTTTCGTAGTGCAGCATGCCGACACAAAACTGTGCACTAGGCGGGGCTGGAAGTAAATAGTCCAGGTGCAAAGTAAATCCTTGTTATATCACAAGCTGTATGAGGTTGAGCAGGAAAAAGGAAAACAAGAATAAGACGGGAGTGGGCTCTGAATTAGAGTGTAAGCAAGTACATGTGTGAAAAGCAAGACAACACCAAATTCATATTATTTAATCAAGTATATATATGAATTTAGAACTTGGTGTCTGTCTTGCTTACTCTTTCATGATCTCGTAGGGTACAGAACATGGGTAAAGTTTGAAGAACTGATGAGTTTGATTTTTTTTTTTTTTGATTAGAAGATAACTTCTTTTTTGAACGAAACAGCGTAGTCCTCTAATTTGAGCTTTGGCTGATGCATGGTTGGAGTAGGGGAGGGAAAACAGTGACTCTGCCACTTGCTAGCTGTGAAATGCTTTTAAACATTGTCCTTGGTTCAGACCCTGAAGTTAGTACTTATTAAGTGTAAATGACTTTGGAAAAAGTACTTAACCTCTCTGTGCCTCAGTTTTCCTATCTATGAAATGGGGCTAATTATTCTAACCTTTTTTGCCCCCACGTATTAGAAGGATATAATGAGATCATGTATCTGAAATACTTCATAAATAATCAAGCCATATATAAAACAAGCTATTGTAATAATTTTTGTTCATTAGGGATTCCTTGATTTTGATCCATGGTTTTCTGGGAAATGCTAGGAAGTGACTGAGTATACTCCACTTGTTTTTTGTTTTTCTTTCCCTTTCAACCCAAATGACCTCATTTTCAGGTTGAATATGGTTAGAAGGCTGTTGCATGGGGAACCAAAACTCCTTTCTTAAGGGCAACACTTTTTACCACTGGCACACAGCTTTACCTCCTTGCCTGCAGAGTCCTAAGGATACTGAAAGGTATTCTTTCTGCCTTTACCATGGCACCACTTTTACCCTCTCTTCGGAACTAATCTAGCATTCTAAAATTTTCAGAGACGATTCTTTTAAATGTGGACGTCCAAAATTACCTCCAATATTAAAAACAAATAAGACCCATAATATCAAATAATGATATTCCAGTTGATCTAGACTGTTTCGAATATGTTAGAATATGAGCCTTTGGCTTCACATTGACTCGGACTTATTCCTTCTTTAACTTCCTTGAATGCCCAGACTTTTCTTCATTTGCATGGAGTATATTCACCCCAGTGGCATTTAGACCCACTTTTTACTTGGCGTTTTCTTAAACTTTTCTTTTTCTGGAACAATCAGCTCAGAGACAAATAGCCTTGAATCACTGTATGCATTTATGTATGTGTGTGTATTGATTGATTGATTGCTAAATGGGTATACTTCGTTATATGTGAGGGTTGTAGAAATACAATTGTCTTCACTGATTCTTAGGTGTATTTTATAGCCTTAAAAGGAAATAATTAGCATCCTTTTTCTTAAGCCACTGGTCTAAAAGATCTGTCAGGCATAGGATTTAAATCCCGGATGAATTATTTCTAAGACTTTAGTAGAAAATTTGGAGAACCTTCTGATTCCAACTCTTATATCTGCTTTTCGGCCTCTATTTTTACTTACACACCAAATATCTGCTTCTTCATGACATCAAGCTCATTAAAAAAAATAATAACAAAGGAAGGAACAAATGAATGAAGGAAGGAATGAAGAAAGGAAGGAAAAGTTCCATAAAAAGAAAACATCTGCTACATATTGAAAGGACTGTGATATGTTTGCCTTTTTGTGCATGTTTCTGGTTGAACTGAATTCTTTTACCTCCCTTTCTCAGAAAAGTCCTCCATTGTGCCCATCTTGGGGTACAGCAGAGTGAGCATGGCTCAGTCATTTTCAAGCCAATTCTTTTGCTCTGTTGTACTTACCAAGGAGTCTCTTTCTTATAATCTGACGTACATGACATAAATCAGTGGGGAGGAGCCTCCTTTTGTTAAATGGTTTATTCATTCACCAGCCTGATGAAAGTTATATGAACCGCAATGAATCACAACAATTACCAGTTTAATTCTTTTTTTTTTTTACCCTGTATTCATTTAAAAGGTTTGCTCTATAAATATAGGACCTGTAGATAAAAGGTTTCTCTAAAAATCACTCTCTTTTCAAGATGTTTTCATTAGTTGGTATTCATTTAAGTGGGTTCTACTCTGCATACCATTAAAGGTGTGTGTAAATGTTTTTATTGGTTTCTTCCCTATCTTCCACTTTTATATTTCCTCTGTAAGAGGCAATGCCATTAACCTTAGCAATGCTGAGTGTGATTGTCTTTCGATCAGCCCCATCATTGCAAACCACTGATCCATAGCTTACATTACTTAAACCACTGGTTTCTAAACAGAAAAATAGCCCCATTACCTTCTTTGAAATGGTGATAGGCTGTCTGAAAAATCCTTTCAAAAAGAAGAGTGAGCAAAAATACTCACTAGTTCCTTTGGGAATAGTCTCTTTCTTTGATATAAGTGGTGTGGTAGTATTAGTAGAGTTTCCCATTTTAACTCTACATGAAACATTTATTGAGTGCCTGCTGTGTTCAGGGTGCTGTGTAAGACACATGGGTGATACGAAGATGTCTTAGATGCAGTCCTTTAGAAGCATCCTTTTTTTCTGCAAGTAATGGACATGTGTGCGCCTAATAATAGTGCAGGGCAAATATGCTAAGTGCTTCAAGAGTGAAACAGACTCAGTGTTCTTAGAGTGTAGAAGAGAGAATGCTTTAATTCAGACTTTAGTGACAGGGAGTGGAAAGTAGAGGTGGTAAGTTGTGTTGCCACCAGCAGAGAAGAAGGGTAAGCAGGGCAAAGGGAGAGGCATGTTTCAAATCCGTAAAAGAGCACCACCAAAGGCACAGTGTGGTCTGGAAGTTTCTGGTGAGCTTGGAAAATAGCCGAGTAGAATGGCCTGACTTGGGTCTGAGGAGATGAAAGAAAGGCAAAGTGTCCACAGTATGGCCTTCATGTTCTGACCTTCCCTTGTTGATATGTATTGCAGCATAAATCAAAGACACTATCAGTTCCTGCATGGCGTGTGGACTCACTGTCATCAGAGTATAAATCTTAACCCCACCCTATCATTCAACCAGTCAGTGTGTTGGTAGAAAACCCACTGAATTAGGAGCCCAGAGACATGGGTTCTATTCCGGGCTTAGCCATTCACTAGCTATGATCTTAGATAAGTAGCTGTTCTTCTGAGTCTTAGCTCACTTTTCTGTAAAATGGAGATAATAGTACCTACCTCATGGTTGGTTAAGAGTCTTAAATGAGATAATGCATGAAAGATTTTTAGTATAGTACTCAGCAGATACAGTAAAACCTTCGAAAGAGGGAAACTTGTCAGAGTAGGAAAACTCGAATATTTTCCACTAACAGATAGCTATAGAAAAGTGGCAATACTGTACCCTGTCAAAGGTGGAAAACTTGTGAGACCCGGAAAAACAAGGCAGTCCCGTCGAGTCTTGGTTTTCACAGGTTTCGCAGTAGCTAAACCCACCCACAGCAAACCCACGGCCACCATGTTGATTCTGACTCATAGCGACCCCACACGGTTTCCAGGGGTGTAAATCTCTACAGAAGCAGCATGCCACATCTTTTTCTAGCAGAGCCACTGATGGTTTCCAACCGCAGACCTTTCAGTTAGCAGTCTGTTGCTTTAACCACTATGCCACCGGGGCTCCTATCACTGTAGCTAGTGCTCAAAAAAAAGGAAACTACTAATTTTAAATGTTAAATATCTTATTACCCATCTTCAGTGAACTGGACTTTATAAAAATTATTGATAACATACTGGAAAAAATTGTAACATAGTGGAAGAAATTCTTCTCTCAAAGGGGTTGTATTAATTTGGAAATAAGATCCTGTTTTTTGTTTTGTCTTTTTCAGTAAAAATCCCTCTGAAACTGTGCTCGTTTGTATTTGCTGAGTAGCTATTTTGACAATTTTTGGACCTGAAACAAACAAACAAAAAAAGCCAAACCCACTGCTGTCCAGTAGATTCTGGCTCATAGCGACGCTATAGGACAGAGTAGAACTGCCCCATAGAGTTTCCAAGGAGCTTCTGGTGGATTCGAACTGCCGACCTCTTGGTTAGCAGCCGTAGCACTTAACTACTACACCACCAGGGTTTTCTTGGACCTGAACCTTATGTGTATTGAAAATAATTATATAATAGTCTACTATACTATTACAATATAAAAGAAAATAACAAGGCTTTTTTTCCCATGCTTAGCAATTGTTCTAGTGCTTTAGTGAATCTACAGAAGCTAGAGAAGCTAAAAGAAGATGATCTTCTCTAGTTACATTCTCAGTGCTGAATTTTTCCTTCTCTTACAGATTCCCATCCTGTATCAAAAGGCTCTAAAGATCCCTCAAATCACTGTTAGCTTTCACTGCCATTACTGAAATTTTGCATCTTGATCTTTTCATTGGCTAATATTTTACCTTCTTTTTCCATCTTTTGAGCTCCCTTCTGAACTTTGAAAAGACACACATGTTTGAAAGCTTGGTTTGGATATGTTTTAGGCAATGGATAAGAGGTTTTTAATTTATATTCCAAAAATGAGGACACTGCCTCTTTAATTTTTCTTTTAAACTTAATCTCTATGTCTGTAAAGAAATACTTGCCCTTAAAGTACCACCTTTCAGAAAAGTGTTTTTGTCAAAGAGAAACCTTAATGGGAGCACTATAGTTAATGAAATTGAGGAAAATGTCTGGCAACACAGAATTCTGCAAGTTTGAAACTCGCAGTAAAATCTCAAGCAGCCCAAATGGAAAATTACCCAGCCTGTTTCCTCAAGATAGACTTGTTTGTACAGCTACTCAGAGTTTAAATGGCAGAACAGTAGGTACACATGCTGTACTTATAAGCTGTGTTTGTATTACAATGCTGTGTTTTTTAACCACCTTTTAGTTTGGAACACAGGCTGGTTAAGGCCTTATTTCTATGCTTCCTGGATTATTCGTGAATAGCCCAGTTGTGTTTACCAACCAGAAACAGAGGAACAAAAAGGCAAATAAATTTGCTGTGAATACTTCTCATCTCTTAGGTTTTTACTTCTGTTTCATATAAAGAATATTTTAAAATTAGATGTTGAGTCTCACACTCATCAGAGAGTTTTCAGATATCTGAGCATTCTTGAGTATATTCTTCTTTCGTAGAGTCTGGTTAGGGGTCTCTGAAATATACAGAAAACTTGGATCCAGGAGCACGCCTGGGCCTCTCAAAGAGCAAATAAAAAAATGACATTTAAATAATTTTTTCTCTTATTATGGCCGATTCCACAGATATTACCATGCTTACTGGTAAAATACAGTTTATCTCTGATGATCATATTTTATATGCTATGGGCAATAGCAACAATAGCTAACATTTATTATACTGTGGAGTTTTACAAAACACTTTGCCATGTAATAATATCTCATGAGTAGCTTGCAAATTTTCTTACCTGCTTCACTAGAATATGATTAGTAAGCATACTGAATTTTTCCGAGAAAAAATTGCACCTGTTTGACATTTTTGAGAACAAGACCATTTAGAAACTAGGACCTATGAACTCTGAGTTCTTATTAGGTAAAACAATATTATAGCAAGTGTCATCGTCATTGTTTTTGTTAGGTGCTGTTGAATCAGTTCTGACTCATAGTGAGTGACCCTATGTACTGAAGAATGAAACACTGCCCAGTCCTGTGCCATCCTCACAATCGTAGCTATGTTTGAGCCCATTTTGTAGCCACTGTGTCAGTCCATCTCGCTGAAAGTCTTACTCTTTTTTGCTGGCTGTGTACCTTACCAAGTATGATATCCTTCTCCAGGGACTGATCCCTCCTGATAACATGTCCAAAGTATGTAAGACGAAGTCTCGCCATTCTCCCTTCTAAGGAGCATTCTGGCTGTCCTTCTTCTAAGACAGATTTGTTTGTTCTTCTGGCAGTCCATGATATATTCAGTATTCTTTGCCAACAGCGTAATTCAATTCTTCTTTGGTCTTCCTTAATGTATACACGAATATATGCACATATATAAACCTCTGTTTTCATAAAGATTGGATGGCTTACAAGAATATTTACAGTAAAATGAAAAATATAAACAAATTTAAAAAAGGATCGGGAAATATAAAAAGTAGAAAGGCAAAATCAGAGGAAAAATTTGAATAAAAATTTTACCATCTGGCTCTACATAGTTAATAATATTGAGACATCAGTTTGGTTCTGAATTTCCTGGCAGCCAAAGCAAAAAAAGAAAATATGTATTATCAATGACATAACTCTCATTACCCATGAGAAGAAACATACTAGTTCCTCATAGGAAGAAAGCTTTTCCTGGCACTTTGTCCTGATAATTTCTCTTATAGAACTTTAATGGGAGGACACAGAAGGATAGAGTGACATTCAGTGTTATTCAAGTAAGTGTCATAAGAGAAGATTTGGTAAGATAGCTTCTCTCAGGGCACTCTAACTATGAGCTGAATGGGGGCAGTGCTGGTTCAGTGGTAGAATTCTCGCTTTGCCTGCGGAGGAGACCTGAGTCTGGTTCCCAGACAGTGCACCTCATGCACAGCTGCCACCTGCCTGTCAGTGTGGGGTTGCATGTCAGTACAATACTGAACAGGTTTCAGCAGAGCTTCCACACTAAGATAGATTAGGAAGAAAGGCCTGGGAATCTACGTGTGAAAATCAGCCCATGAAAACCCTATGGATCACAATAGTCCAAATCCACAACCTATCATGAGGATGGTGCAGGACCAGGCAGTGTTTCATTCTGTTATAGATGGGTTTGCCATGAGTCTGGGCCTACTTGATGGCAGCTAACAACAACAACAAGACGAGAACTTAATGCAAATGTGTAACTCAATGAAATAATGCTGAGTGAGCCATGAAAGTAATTTGCTTATTATCCATCAGGAAATTTATATCATGAAATCTGTATCATGAAACTTACAGAGCTAGAGAAGGAGGTAGGTCTCATAGTCTTCAAATGATTTTAATATGTCTTCTAGCCAGGCTTTTGATTAAACCTGGTCCTAAGACAGCTCACATTGATATTTTTAAAGAACTTGTAAGAATCGTATCCATCTACTTTATAGAATAAACAAGCAGAGTTGGCTTCACAAGGTAAAAGCTAAGTCTCCTTAAGAAGATTCTTGCCTGCCTGGTTATAGGGAAGGAGGTGTTTGCCTTTGTGGTTTTTTTTAAAGGTATTGAGAAATTTCCCTGTAAAGTGTCTTCCCAATTGCTGAAGAATCCCTTTGACAGTGGATAAAGTCTATTGTTGGTTGAAGAGAACTGAGGTTTGGAATGCAGAGACTTTTGAGAGAAGGTGAGAACACACTGATTTACTTCACCTCCAAATTTCAATGACTGATATTAGATTCTTGTCTGAAAGCAATGTTTCCTAGTGGAAAGAACTCTGGGTTCTTCACAGGGAGTGAAAGGGTAGGTTCTGTCCCAGCAGGTCACCTACAAAAGCAAACAACAGTGCTGTTTCCTCAGGTGCCTGTTGGCAGCACTCAACCACTGCTGACCTGGTGACCTTTCCATGAGTTTTGTCTACAGTGCTTCTGTGGGAGAGAACTTTTCTATTTACAGTATGACTTGGATACACTATGGTTGCTTAGGACCAAAAGGGTTATTTACATGTGGGAGAAAGTCGTAGGTGTGACAGTATGTGTTCTGACAACTGCCATTTTCCGATGCAGTCGGTGATGAGAGTTCTCCTTTGACCTTGTTCATTCTTTGCAGACAGGTGTGAGCTGGTACCTGTATCCTCATCAAGCTGTAGATACTCAAGATGGGAACTCTAGAAAAGTCTTTGTTCATGGTAGAAACCATATGGAATGTGGTAACTTTAACAAATTGTTGAGTTGTTTATCATGATATTATACTGTTTAGCCTAACAGTACAAAAAGAGGATTTTATTCTCCAAATACCTAATTCCTCGCTACAGTTATTTTTTAGTGTGCAGCCTCGGATTTATTTTCATCAGATAGCAACTGGGAGGTCCCAGGACAGTGACTAAGTGGGAATGAAATGACGACTGAAAGCTTAGTTTCTAAGAATCTTGTTTTTGTGGAAATCCCCCTTAGACTAATGATAGAAAAGAAAACATGTGGTGTGTGTTGGGTAGATCATTCCCCAGCAGGATGTTTTATTTTTTCTGTTTAGTCTTCGTCCATAGTAACAATTATATTGAATGCATCAAAAATGAAACATGCAAACCCTGTTGACCTATCTTGTAATCAGCACAAATTAGTTTTGGGTCAGGAAAATCCAGCTGCATATTAGTTTTATTAGATGTTCCCAAACATTTTATTTCAATATTTTGGAAAAAACACCCACAACAAACCTAAGTTTTCAATGTGTTTCCTATTCAATATGTATTTTGCTTTTTAAGGATAATTAAATTGTATGTTTATAATTTCTTTGTTCTTAATTCATCAAAATGCTGTCTTTTGGGAAAATAATTTCACCATAAGATGGTTGTCCCTTTTTTCATCAACCTGTTCCTAGAAAGGAGAATGTTGTTGTTGTTGTTAGGTGCTGTAGAATCAGTTCCAACTCATAGTGACCCCATGACAAGAGAACAAAACACTGCCTGGTCCTGTAATTCTGGAAAAAGAACGTATGTTTTTCTTAAAAACAAAAGACTTCAAACTCTAAAAAGCTTTTAAAAGTTCAAACTATTACTCTTCATTTATTTCTAATGATATCAAAATGAGTTTTTCCTATTATGATTATCACAATCCAAACCCATTGCTCTCGAGTCAGTTCTGACTCATAGTGATCCTGTGGGCCAGAACTGCCCACAGGGTTTTGAGGAGCAGCTGGTGGATTCGAACGGCCAACCTTTTTGTTAGCAGCCATAGCTCTTAACCACTGCTATTGGTAATTGAGTGAGAAAATGAGCTGAGCACTATGTTTGCTTTTCATTTTAACCCTCTTTTTATTGATGAGGAAACTGAGGCTCAGGTTAGTTACCTTCCACAGGTCACATGCCTTCCAAGTTGTTCCATCAACATTTGACAAACATTTACTGTGCACCTACTGTGTGTCAGACACTGTTTTAGTTGCACATGATACACCAAAGAAAAAAGCACCTAAAATTCCTGTGCCTCCTGGAGCTTATATTTTAGTGGATGGAAACAGACAACTGAAAAATAAATGAGAGCTACAAGAACTAGATGGTGCCCAGCTACCACTACCCACCTCTCTGACTAGGATCATGATTTTTCTTTTTTTTCTAGTGATAGAAGGTCCCAATTCGAGTCGTGAGAAAAAATGGAGAACAAAATCCAAATTCATAAAAAGGACCGGACTTATTGGTCTGATAGAGATTGAAGGAACCTCAAAGACTATGGTTCTTAGACACCCTTTTAACTTGACACTGAAGCCACTCCCAGAGATCACCTTTCACGCAACTAATAGATAGGCCTATAAAATAAACAGTAACAGCAGCAAGGAACAATCATCTATATAAGACCAAAAAGGCAACATCTGCCCAAAAGCAAAGATGAGAAGACAGGAAGGGGCAGGAAAACTGGACAAATGGAAACGGGGAACCCAGGGTGGTACTGGAGAGAGTGCTGACACATTTCGGGGATTGCAACCAATGTCATGGAACAATTTATGTTTAAACTATTGAACGGGAAACTAATTTGCTGTATAACCTTTCACCTAAAGCACAATAAAATGTGCAAAAACTAAATAAATAAATGAGAAAAATGCATTGTGTGTTCAGATGGTAACAATTTTGCTATAGGGAAAAATTAAACTAGCAGGAAGAATGGGGAGTTGGGAGGAGTATTGATTTTAAAAAAGATGCTTATGGAGATATTACTGAGAAATTGACATTTGAACAAAGACCTAAAGGAGGGGAGGGAGCAGGACATGCAGGTATCTGGGGGAAGAGTAGAGAGGATGGAAAGAAGTGAGTGAGGGGAGTGTAATGAAAGAAGAACCAGGTAAAGGGGCTGGGGATGAAGGGCAGTTCATGCAGGACAATGGTTCTCAAACTTTAGCATCATCAGAATCAATTGGAAGATTTGAAAACGCAGATTTCTAGCTACCACCCCTAGAGTTTCTGATCCAGAAATTTGCATTTCTAACAAGGTCCCTGATGATGTTGATGTTGCTGGTCTGGGGATCACACTTTGAGATCCACTGAGGTTGTTGTAACACTTTGGCTTTTACCTGAATAACATGGAGGCCATTGGCAGGATTTTCACAGAGGAGTGACATATTCTGTCTGACTGAAACAAACTGTAGAAGAAAAGGACAGAAGAAGGGAAGCCAATTAGTGCACACTTTCAGGAATCCAGAGAAGAGATGATGGTTTGAGTTTATTTGAGGTTGTCCTCAATAACAAATGCATACTAAGCGTTGCGTTTAACCTAAAATTTCTTTGGTTAAATCTTTAGCTTAAATAAGTGTATGAATTCTTTTTAAACAGCTGCTTGTATACAAGTTCGAGAAAAGTTTGGAAAATAAGGGGAATTCAGAGTCGAGATACTTCTCCAGTATGGCTGACAGGTTCTGCCTAGGAATAGGGGATTTTGTGGAATGATACTTGGGGAGGAGGTAAGGGGAGACAAGAGGGGACTGAGATGGTTGGTTAAAAAGAACTCAAAGTTAACCTTCAGCTTCCTGCCATTTGATCTAATATCTGATCCTGGGTAGAATTAGAGAGGTGAAAGTTCCCAAGGTCCCAAGAAGTGTTGTTTGTAGCGCATAACAGATGCTCCCTGAAGCACCCAAGTCTATGAAGAATAAATAAGGAAAGAGAGAACTGTAATGAACACCTCCTTTGCTTCCTTCCTGATATGCAAAACCAGAGCAGCAGTGACGGAAAGAATGTTGAACTTAGTCACAAGTCTCTAATTAATAACTGTCCATGCTGGCCCAAGCCTTAGTCTCATTTGAAAATGGGAATAATAGACCCACAGCAGGGTCTCTGAAGATACTAAACAAATGTTAGTTGCGATTATCATTATTTTCACAATTAGTAGATTTCTGTTGGCTTTCCAAGCTTGACACTTAATGGTTTTCTCAAAGAGTTTCTACTGTACACAGAAATACTAGTGTAAACTTAGAGGTGAAGGGGGCAGCAGTGGAAACCTGGTGAAAATTAAAGTGCATGGTGGGAGTAGGAGAACAAGGAGCAGTAACCCTTGAAGGAGAGAGGAGGAGAAGAAGGCAGGTGTAAAATGGAGATATGGTGGAGACATACGGAGAGATATTAAGATGGGCAGCAGAAAAAGGAGAGGGAGAGGGGTGAGAATGGCAGAAGATGGAGAAAAACCCAAAGTTCCTGGAACCAGTTGTAGGGCACAAGTTAACCATGAGGTAACTCATCATCATGCCCCAGAAGCATCAGGCCAGATGCACCTCATGGAACATCCATTAAGCACAGCACAGACATTGGCTGATCCTCCAGGAATCTTTGTATTTTGAGTAGCAGCAGAAAACAAGAAACGCTGAAGTACCAGAGAGGTTGGAGCCTGAACATAGCTGGGAAATGTGGGCTCATGAAATCTGATACCTGTGCAGACCTTTTAGGCAGATCATCTGCCTGTGAGTCCAGACAGCTTTTACAATTCCCCAGCAAGCACTTGAGGACTAGGATTCCTCTATACGTACAAATTTGGTGTGACCTGCTCCTCCAGTGTGATAGAAATGAAAAGGAAACCCCTCACCTGTCCAGTACCTGTCCTCTTATTTAATCTTCAGTGGGTAGTATTAGTCTTGTTTAACAGACGAAGACTCTGAGGCTCAGTTAATTAAAGGCTAGGGCTATAATTCCAATATGGAGCCTCGTTCTGAAGGATTGCGTTTTTGTTAGCAAGAAACTCTAAGGGGCTGATGCTTTAGCCTTTTTGTTCCTGTCACTTCTCTGTCTCTCTTCCTGCTTGCCTTTTGGCCATTTCTTCTATTACCCTCAAACATGTGGATTCTGTTTGTAGATAGGCTCTCTAGGATTTGCTGTAGAATTTTTTTCCCCTCAGCTGTTTCTGAAATGCTTTATTTTTCTCTCTCTCACCCACTTCTTCTTTACCACTTACCGTTACTGACAACTAGGTTACCTGCAAAACGAGGTTTGCCCCGAACCACATAGTTTGTGGAGAATCTCTACCAGTACCACCGAACCTCACAAATACGTGGTACCCACATAGTGGGCTGGGAGTCCTAAAGGAACTGTTCTAGTTCTATAGTGTCTGCAAATCCATGCATAGCCAAGCATTTCCTGCACTGTCCCATCAGGACATGCAAAACTCATAGGATAGAGAAAGAGTCGTCTTGTGCCAAGGTTTAGGAACCGCTCTGATCTAATGTGTCCTTCTGAGGGCCGTCCGTTTCTGATTCACCTTATCTTCATCTACCACATGTAACACAGTACTGTACACAGAGGAGGAGTTCAGAAAGCATTGGGTTGCTTGATGGAGAGTGGGTTACCCATATTGGATTAAAGCACTGTCTTTTAGAAACAGCGCTGCTCAGGTGGCATGAACCTGGAAGGATATATGGATTCTATAATAACCAGACCACAACCACACCAGCAAATGTGATTTTTTTTTAAACCGTAATGAGAATCAGTCACCTGGGATAAGTGTTTTGAGTGATCAAGGGAATCAGCCAACAATCCATAAAGATCATCTCCAGCACCCAAATATGACTTTGTTTCTTTTTTGATTTTTTTATTGAGTTGCTCTGGAGTACCACCACAGGGAGTGTTGCCCAGCACAGTGAGGCTGGCAACTGAGTCACCTGTTTGTGATTGCTAAACTTGCATGAACCTTCAGCAAATCCATTTGCAGGCATCTTTTAAAGACTCCAGATTTTTCTGAGCCTTTTGTGGTGATAGCTGATGCTTCCAAAGTAGAGCTAAGAGCTGTTCTTTGTCAAGAGGTAGGAAATATAGGCCATCTTGTCTTCCCTGTAAATGTAAGTTGTTGTTGTTATTGTTATTATTATGTCAGCAGTAAACTGCTCCCAGGAGCACGGAGATACAGCCTCACAGAGAGCACACACCTCGCTGTGAAAATGGGTAGTGGGAGTATGATGATGTTATCTCATGGTAATGAATTTACCTTTATGGTGGATCATTATCCTCTTCTGTAGCGGAACCGGATGAAGGACAAGTCTAGCAGAATAACTGGTAGTACTTGGAATTTATTGCTTTTAAGTTTTTAAGCTGGAAAAATACAATAGCAGCCAAGTTGTCTCTATATGAATGTTGCAACAGGGGACAAGGATGAAGAAAGTCACATTTTCTCTCTGGCAATGGTAGAAAGCAGGTGGCAGTGATAATCTTTAACAAAACAATAAATGCAGGTTCTTATATTCTTTGCCATTTTAGTGCTGAGTCAAAGGATTAAAATGAGTGGAAAAATCCATAGGACGTTATCAACATCACCATTCATAAGAAAAATTACATGAGGTCTCATTGAGTGTTACACTATAGGAAAGAGCAAAGATTTATTTTTAAAATGGGTAGGATGAGACCTTCCTCCTACGTATATATATATATATATATATATATATATACTCAGAGCTCAGGCTTTAAAGGCTGTATGTAAAATAGAACTGGTTGTCCCATATTAGGGAGCTGTTGGAGGGACTGGCATTGTAGTTTTGCGTAGAGGCAAGCTGTGATATGAGATAGGTGCCCTGTGGGAAGAAGAAGGCTCAAAATCATTTAGGTTAATATTTCGGTTCTTTACTAATGGTGTGACCTCAGGAAAATCACTTAAACTTTCTTAGTTTTCTCTGTTAAGCAAAGAAGCCAACGCGCCTTCTCAGATTTTTTGCGTGCTTTACTGTCAAGTAAGGCATCCCTGGGTAGCGTAAATGGTTACATGCGTGGCAGCTAACCACAAGGTTGGTGGAAAGGTTGTATGTTTGAGTCCACCCAGAGGTGCCTTAGGAGAAAGGCCTAGAGACCTACTTCCAGAAAATCAGCCACTGAAAATCCTAGAGAGCACAGTTCCACTCTGATGCACACACGTGGGGTCACCATGAGGCAGAGTGATTCTATGACAGCTGGCTTAGCTTTTTTGTTTTTTTTAGTGTCAAGTACCTAGTGTGTCTTCACTAACATCATCATGGGTTTCCCTGTTACTGCTATTGTTGTTGTTATTGTCTTAACTGAGGAGTGCTGGGGCTGATACTCTATGTTGTATACCAAGTATGACCACATCTAATTATTTTGAATGATTGAAGGTCAGTGTTGATGTAAGGCTCCTCAAACACAGAATTTCTACAAGAGCCATTAAAAAATTCATTCGTTGTTCAGTATCCTATACTGCAGGCCAAACTCTCGGACTATTTTCCATTTGCACTATCACTTGAAGAGATAGAGATCAACTGCTCACTCTGTTTTTGAATATTCTCTCTACAGTGTTTTTCTCATCTTCCTCTTCTTTCCTGTAACTTTCCCTTACAAAGCCTTTACTGCTTTCCTCTCAGCCCTGGTACTCTGTACATCATTTTAATTATGTGAAGCCCAGAGCCCAATGGTTTTCATAGAGGGTCTTTGTCTGGGTTGAGTATGAGGGTATCACTACTTCATCTTCCCTACAGGTTACACCTATCCACCTCAGAGTCTTAATCTCCTTTCTTCATTATCAATATCTATTATCTTTCATTTGGGGCATATGACCACCCCCCCCAAAAGTCTCCAGACCCACAGATCAGTACATGATTCTTCCTTACTTTAATCTTTTCGTGTTTCTGAGCATGCTGTCTTTTCCTTCCTCCCACGTTTTTTTTCTTTTGCTCTCAACTGTGACAGAGAAAAACAGGACAATTCACACAGAGGTTTATGCACGGAAGGATTTGGTTACAAAAAAAAAAAAAAGGATTTAGTTACAAGTTCTCCTTAATTCAAGGAGGGAAAGCAAAAACTCAAAAGGTATAGACACTTAGGTGGATGTTTCTTTCTCCCTTTAATTTTCCAATTTTAGAATGATTGCATGAAATAGAAGTAGTTGATTCTTTTTTTAATTTGTTTTAATGAAGTGGAAGTCAGTTTTTGAATACAGAAGATATCTAGAGAGTTTTGTTGTGACAGAGGTGTTTTACAAAATAAGATCCAGTTGGATTGTTCAGTCAAGCTGAATCTAAGGTGCAGTGTTAATCAATTCAGCAGTTTCTTTGTTTTAAAAATCTGTTTAGTGTGCTGGGCTGGTGGCCACGTGTCCTGGTAGTATAGATGTGGTATCAGACTTTAACAGGTATAGCCCAGAAAGGGTAAGACCATAGTGCAGTAGCAGAAAAAAAAAAAAAAAAAACCCACTGGAAATGGAAGGGGCTCAATTCTATTCCCAGTTAAAACTGCCATTTTCACCTTCTATCTGATCACAATGGCTGCAACGATAGGCTCAAACATAATGATTGTGAGGATAGCAAAGGACTGAACAGTGTTTCATTCTGTTGTACATAGGGTCCCTATGAGTTGGAACCAACTCGACAGCACCTAACAATGACAACATCTGATCATATTACTGCAAGCTTAATACTCTTCAGGAGCTCTTCAATACTCTAATCAAGCTCCAATGGAGGAGGTTATGCTGACACTTGTGGGGTATTCAGGAATAAATAGAGGCTTTGTCAGAATGCCTGGGGATGAAGCATCTTACTGCCATGTAGAATATGAAACCAAAACCAAAAATCCATTGCCGTCAAGTCAATTTCGACTCACAGTGACCCTATAGAATGGAGTAGAGCTGCCCCATAGGGTTTCCAAGGAATGGCTGGTGGATTCACACTGCCAAGCTTTTGGTTCACAGCCAAACAGTTACCCAGTACCCAGTGCCGTCGAGCCAAACAGTTAGGGATGCTAAATATCTTGTGCTCTGCATAGAACACCTAATGAAGAATCGAATTGCCAAAGTGCAATAGCATCTCTGTTAAGAAAGATGTTGCCAGATTCTTAAGCCTCATCAGTGTTCCCAAAAGTCCGTACTCCAGCCATTACAAACCAAACATGTCTCATTCTCCTCTTCCCTTCCCTTGCTGTCAAATCTCTAATTCCTCCTTCAAGAGTCAATGCGAATGCCTCCACCTCTGTGAGGTCTTCCCATGCCCCCATGTATTCTGAGGTTCTGCTGCTTCTATGCTCCCGTTGCCCTTTGTACGTACATACAGGATTCCATCATAGTGGTGATTTCACTGCCTGATATTTTCACTCTTATTCATCTGCATAAGCTCCTGTAGGTCAAGTGCCCAGTCTTTGTCTCTGTATTCTCAGAACTTAAAACAATCCTGGCAAATTATGGGCCCTTATTAAGTTTTAGTAGAATGAATTAATGGATAATAAGTGTTCAATAGGTATCGCATTGCATTTTCTGAAAGAGCTTTTTAAAAACATGTACCATGCTAGAGTTTAGTGAAAATTAGGATATGCATTCTCAACGATTGACATTTTGAGGGGCTGTGCTGTACATTTTAAGATGTGTTAACAGCATCTCTGGCCTCTACCTAATGGATGCCAGTAGCATCCCCCAGGTGTGAAAACCAAAAATATCTCTAGACATCGTCATATGTCTCCTGGGGGAAAATCACCCTGATTGAGAACTACTGAATTAAGGTAAAGGCATAACTAACATGTATTGAATCCCATTTTATAAGCAAAGTATATATATGTCATGGCATTAGTGAATCCATTTAGTACACACTTAGATGTTGAGCTTCCTTTGAATTATCAGGCTGTGCACCATTACTGCTTGAGTATTCCATGAATTTTTTCTGCTGGCAGAATTTCAGGTTTATAAAATAATCCAGCCACTTATCTGATGGTAGTAGCATCTCCACATATCCTGAGGAGCCCTTGGGAATCATCCTTGAAGTCCCAGGTCCTAGAAATAGCATCAGCAACATTAGGAAACAATGTCCGCTGCATTGGTTTCCTGTGTCTACAGCTTACGCTTTGCTACTCACTGTGCAGGGTTCTCTGCATTATTTCATTTAATTCCTACTGCAGCAATAGGAGTGGAAATTGAGGACCAAGTGGTTACATAGCTTGCCCAAAGTGTATAACCATTAAGTGGAGAAGAGCTGGGATCTGAGCACACATCTGCCTGGCAGCAAGTTCTGTGCTGCCTGCCTGTTAGAAAAATGGTTTCACCCAGTGGGGAATAAAGGTTAACCACTTCTTTCTGGAGGTTGGCTGCAACCAAGGTGTGAAGAGCCACATGTTACCTATTTTGTGCAGTAACACGGTAACACCTGTGCTCCACACCCCTGAGAACCTAATGAATATCTGATGATAACAAGCTTGGCTACGTACACGTGTGGGTACACAGTTGCAGTGCAGTTGACCTGCACTTTTGGTTTAGGGAAACAAAGTTCGTGAGGTAAACTGTGGCCAAGCAAAGATTTATAATCTCTCCCATCTTTTGTCTATGCTATGCCTTGGTAAATGCAGTGTCCTCATCCCTAAATGGGCCCTCAGGTGAAAACATAGGTGTCAGCATTGTTCCAAGGTTGTTCTTTATCAGAATTCTTTATTACTTGATTGGCAAAAGCAGATGAGCTCCTAAATCGTGGCTCTTAGAGGCGTTCTGACTATTGACCTCCTCCCCAATGTTTTGACTTGAAAAAATTCAAATTCTTTATAATAAGATTAATTCTATTCAGAGTCTCATATGATAAAAAAACAAATAAAAAAAAACTTTTTAAATAATTCTGTCCCCTAAAGAGTACTCTTACCGCTTCCACTAGTAAGTTGCTATAGCTTGAAGCTTGCACATATGAATAGTAATGCAGTATACTATGGAGTGGACAAGGATGGATCAAAACCATATGTGTGGGGCAAGAAGTAGGAGGAAAGTGGTGTTAAAGGGCACAAGCTGTTTTGAGAGATCATGGCTTTGGTGGTCTCGATATGGAAGAAACAACCTTCCCACAGGATTGTTTGACTGTAAGGCCAGAGTTTCAGTTTGGGGGAGTCCACTGGGGCAGTCATCTGGTGGGTAAAACCTACTGTAGTTAGATGTGCAGATCAGGGACATGTATATACACACTGATGATAATAATGGTTCTTGGAATCATATCATCATCTACTGAGCCATGTGTAAGTGCCAGGGCCTCTGTAGTAGGTATTCGTATGGTTGCAATTAGGCTTAGTGTTGTAGTGAAAAGCTTGGGTTCTTCAGTTAGATTGGTTGAGTTGAAATCCCAGCTCTGCCACTTGTTACCTATGTGACCTTCAACTTGTTGCTCTGTGCCTCAGCTGCTTCATCTGTGACATGAGGATGTAATGGTACCTGCTTCATAACACTTTGAAGGTTACGTGAAGTAACACATAAAATGTCTGAGAAGAATAGCCGGCATGTAGTGAGCACTCAGTAAATATTAGCTGTCATCACTTTGTTGTTATTCTTGCACCCACAAAGAAACTGTGCCACTTTCTTCCACTTCACGTTGCTAATCCTATGGGTCTTTGGGGACTTGTACAGGCCATTACCTTTTCCAGGAAGCCTTCCCTAACTATCTCAGGGTAGTTTAGTACCATTCTCTGTGTTCTCAGAGCCCACTTTCACTACCTTCACCAGAGCCCTTATCACATCATATGATCATTGTCCTTAGAGTTGCTTGCCTCCCTGACTAGATTCTGAGCATCCCAAATGCAAAGTCACGTGCCCTAATGCCTTCCTTCGTTCCTGGCACAGAATAGGTATTCTACAAACACTTTTGGGGATGAACTAGTGAAAGTTAAATTGACTTACTCAAAGTCACAAAGCTAGTGATTGAATAAGGCCCATGTCTGACTTATAAAACTAAGCTATAATAATAAAAATATTCTTCTTCCTAATAATAATACACTAAATTTTGTTTCAAGGCTGACCGTCACTTACAGAATACTGTCCAAATTACTTGAAACCCTCCAAATTTTGCCCCTCTCAACCTTTCAACCCTATAGCTAGCAATAATAACTCACTTTCATCTTCTCCCCACAACAGACACACTTGAATTCCCATCCACAGGATTATCCTTGTTGCTTCCCATAAAGCTGATTTACACTTTCACCTTCTTCCAGGAAGTCATCAACATTTATTGAGGTCTACAATGTAGAGACCTATGATACTCTAGGGATGCATAAATGGTATCAAAAGGTACTAACATTCAAAGTGGGTTTTGCAGGGGGGAATCAGGTTTTCTGACCGAGTTTTCTTTGTAAAGTTTTTTTTTACTAGACTGTGAGCCCTTGAGTATAGGGAATATGTTGATATTTTCTCCAAGTTCCTCATCCAAACTTGTTTCATAGATTGGTACCAACAGATACTTGTTTAAATGAAAGAATCAGGCTATAGAGATGCCTTTAGGTTCATAATTAAAGCACCTTAAAAAAAAAAAAAAAACACACACACACACATTTAGCTTTTACCTAAAGCTTTTGATGGTAGCTGGAACCTCAGAAATTAGCCACCAAGCTTACTCTTTTTCAAACAATTTACTGTATGATAAAGCAGAATGCTCTTGGCTTCACCAGCTGTGGCTAGAAAGGGTCCATCTTCAAATTAGCCACAAATCATGTCCCTCATGACACTGTGGCTTATGGTGACACTGCAGATCAGAAATGCCTGTGATAGTGAAGAATGTCGTATTTCAAGTACCCCTGACAGTTCACACCTGACAAGAAAGTGTGTCTCTCAGTGTGGGTTTCTGAGGGGGCAAACTAAACACATGTGCACGTATGTACACTTATGCTTACACACACAGAACATCCTCCCTAGTCTATGACTACCCTAAAACCTTGAGAGATTTTGTGGATTTCCTAGTGTTAAAACAAACAAAAAAATACCAAACCCATTGTGATTGAGTCAATTCCAACTCACAGTGACTCTATAGGACAGAGTGTAACTTCCCAATAGGGTTTAAGGCTGTAATCCTTGCAGCAGACTGCCACATCTTTCTCCCATGGAGCTGCTGATGGGTTCAAACTACTGACCTTCCGGTCAGCAGCTGAGTGCTTAACCACTGTGCCACCAGGGCACCTTCATAGTGTTAGGAATAGGAATTAAACTAAGGGAGCACCCCTTGGTGATTAGGAAGCAGAAGAATTTCCATGCAACCTAGCAACCTAGCACTGGGTAGCCACCCTGCCTCTTACTCTTGGGAAAACAACGGGTAATCGATAAGGTATCACAATGGGAGAGAGAGAAAATGCTGAGAGAGGTGGAGGAGCTGCTCTGCTTTGGAATAAGCTGTTGCAGCAAAGGCATTCGTTGGAATTCCTGGTCAGTTGAAAATATGTAGCCTGTTTTTCCCTGGTTTTGTTTCCTGCCTATTTTCAGGGTGCTCTTAGTGATGGTTTTGGCAACAGATACTTGGGTCACTTTGGTCCCATGGCTCTTCTTATTTTACCTATATTTTTGCATTAAGAACAGAGAACAGAATGCATATTTATTTCACTTTTCTTAGAGTCTGTGGACTTTTAGGTACAATGATGCTATCTTGAACATACAAAATAATGCTGTCTGTTTGGTTCCTGGAAGATTATTAATACAATAAACGTATCTTCTCAGCAACAAGAGGAGATCAGAGAGGCTTGACCAATACACTCAGGAATATATACAGTATAATGAGTCAATTTTTGAAATAATGTTCTAGAAAGTCCAAAATGTATGCTTTATGTTTATGGACCATATGTCTGAAAGCACCCTCCCCCCCCCCCGAAAAAAAAAGTTCACATAAAATCACTTAAAAAAAAATTAAGCTCTAACTATAATATCCGAACTAGATATTTGGGTATGGGTGGGAGTAGGGAGCATGGCTGAGGAGGAAGAGAAATTTCAAAAGAGCTATAATACTCAGTCTCTGGTTTCCAAGAGTTTGCATTCTAATTGTAGAAACAATATGTCAGACAGTTCAGTAGTGAGCAAGATAATGCAGTTTTAAATACCTAATGATATCTTTAAGACAGTGTTTATATACTGTTGTAAGCAGCCGCTGAGGTGTCCCCCAACTTATGGTAACCTCATCCACAATGGTCCTGTGCCATCTCCATGATCAGTTGTGGATCAAATTGTGATTCACAGGGTTTTCATTGGCTGATTTTTCAAAAGTAGATCGCCAAGCATTCTTCCTAGTCCATCTGAGTCTGGAGGCTCTGCCAAAACCTGTTCAGTATCATAGCAACACTCAAGCCTCCACTGACAGATGGTCATGGCTGTGATGAGGCTTATTGACCAGGAATCGAACACAGACCTCCTGCATGGAAGGCGAGAATTCTACCACTGAACCATCAATGTCACGTTTATACACTAGAGAGTGTTTTTCACCAAGGAGCAATATGGCAACCCTTGGATGTGTTCAAAAATTAGTGAGGGCATTATTGTTTGTTATGAGAGGAGGTGTTTCAGGCATTTAGTAGGTGGGGATCAGGGATGCTAAGTGTCCTACAGTGTACAGGGTAGTTCTGAACATTGGAAATAGCCCCTCTCAAAATGCTGCTAATGCCTCTGATGAGAAACACAGAGGTAATTATGAGAAGATCAACAGCGCTCTGACTTAGAGCTGAGTCTGAAATGTATTGGGTCTGTTCTGTGAGTCACAGCGGTTCTCTTCCCTAGAATCAAGAAAACAGCCTGCGTTATAAAGTGCTTCAGTGATCAAAGTCAGTAAATGAAACATGTCGATCATTCTCCTGCTTAAAAGGCCAAATTCTTTTAGCATTGATTTAAAGCTATAAGAAATCAAGACCCTTTCTTTAACGATGCTTCCCTGATGGCTCTCCATTTATTTTGAAGTAAGGAACTGAGGTGTGGAGGTGCTGACCTAGAGAGTAGTTCATTTAAAGAAGGATTTTCTACACTTATGTTAATATTAATTGGTTATTTTGTATACCTTTTTATACCATTGAAGTATTTTCACATTAAAATACTTTTTATTTGAAAAATATTGGGGGGAAAAAAACCCCTAGATTCATATCTGCTTTTAGAGCAGGTGGAGCCCATTTAGTTACCAACATGGATTTTCCAGAAACTAGATTCTTTAAAAAAAAAAAAAGTACAACTGGCAGTCAAAAGCCTTCTTTATTCTCTGTTTCTCTAAATACTCCTGTACATTGCTTATTGAAAAAGTAGGTAAAGTGTGATCCGCAGCAAGAAAAATTGACCCAGGGTCTGTTTCTAGATTATCAGTAGTTACCACCCCAAAAATATAGTGTAAAAATTTGTATCTCCATATCTAGGGTAACAATTGGCCTGTCTAGATATTCAATATGTATTTAATAAATAGATGATATTTATATTCAGTATTATGTAAGTCAAAAGAATTAGATTGTTAAAATTTTTACCCAGTTTTTTAAAAATAACTTAGAGGCCTAAGTCACAGAGTCACTATACCAAAAAGAATTGGTCAACGTTCAACAATTTCAGGAGGTAGCATATGATCAGGAACCAATTGTACTGAAGGAAGAAGTCCAAGCTGCACTGAACGTACTTGCAAAAAACAAGGCTCCAGGAATTGATGGAATACCAATTGAGATGTTTCAGCAAACAGATGCAGTGCCGGAAGTGCTCATTCATCTATGCCAAGAAATTTGGAAGACAGCTTCCAGGCCAACCAACTGGAAGAGATCCGTGTTTCTGCCTATTCCCAAGAAAGGTGATTCACCGGAATGGGGAAATTATCGAACAATATCATTAACATCACATGCAAGTAAAATTGTGCTGAAAATCATTCAAAAGTGGCTGTAGCAATATATTGACAGAGAACTGCCAGAAATTTAAGCTGGATTTAGAAGAGGATGTAGAACCAGGGATATCATTGCTGATGTCAGATGGATCCTGGCTGAAAGCAGAGAATGCTAGAAAGATGTTTACCTGTGTTTTATTGACTATGCTAAGGCATTCAGCTGTGTGGATCATAACAAATTATAGATAACGTTGCGGAAAATGGAAATTCCAGAACACTTAATTGTGCTCATGAGGAATCTGTACATGGATCAACAGGCAGTCATTCGAACAGAACAAGGGAATACTACATGGTTTAAAGTCAAGAAAGGCATGCGTCAGGGTTGTATCCTTTCACCATACCTATTCAATCTGTACGCCGAGCAAATAATCCTAGAAGCTGGACTATATGAAGAAGAACGGGGCATCAGGATTGGAGGAAGATTCATTAACAACCTGCATCATGCAGAGGACACAACCTTGCTTGCTGAAAGTGAAGAGGACTTGAAGCACTTACTGATGAAGATCAAAGACCATAACCTTCAGTATGGATTATACCTCAGCATAAAGAAAACGAAAATCCTCTCGACTGGACCAATAAGCAACATCATGATAAACAGAGAAAAGGTTGAGGTTGTCAAGGATTTCATTTTACTTGGATCCACAATCAACAGCCATGGAAGCAGTAGTCAAGAAATCAAAAGACGCATTGCATTGGGCAAATTGGCTGCAAAAGACCTCTTTAAAGTGTTGAAAGGTAAAGATGTCATCTTGAGGACTAAGGTGTGCCTGACCTAAGCAGTGATGTTTTCAATCGCCTCGTATGCATATGGAAGCGGGACAATGAATAAGGAAGACCTAAGTAGAAATGACGCCTTTGAATTGTGGTGTTGGCGAAGAATATTGAATATACCATGGACTGCCAAAAGAACGAACAAATCTGTTTAGGAGGAAGTGCAACCAGAATGCTCATTAGAAGCCAGGATGGTGAGACTACATCTTACATACTTTGGACATGAGGAATCTGTCCCTGGAGAAGGATGTTGTGCTTGGTAAAGTAGAAGGTCAGTGAAAAAGAGGAGGACCCTCAATGAAATGGATTGACACAGTGGCTGCAACAATGGGCTCAAGCTTAGCAACAATTGTGAGGATGGCACAGGACCAGGCACGTTGCATTCTGTTGTGCTTAGCATCACTGTGAGTTGGAACCTACTTAACGGCATCTAACAACAACAACTACTGTTATATTTCACTTTAGAAAAACCTAAGAAATGCCAGAAGATTTGTTTTTAATGATAAGCTTTGCATTACTTGTTTTAGAAAATAAATTTTATTTTACCTAAGAATGCCCTCAAATAAAATTATATTATCAACATTTTGATTTATATACACAATGTTTGTATGAATATCTGCATTACTTTCCATTCCATGTCAAAAGAAATGTTATTTCTGCATGTTTCTTCTATTAAAAAGTTATCTATATGATTTAAAATCTAAGATTTAAAGAATATATTTATTATTTATGATGATAGCTATCATTTATTGAATACACATTCTGTGTTCCATGTTCTTTGCTGAGGACTCTTTATTCCTAAGAACAAACCTGTGAAGTAGGTACTACCATTAGTTCCATTTAACAGTTGAGGAAATTGAGGCTTTGAACATCTAGAATTCCAATTTCTATAATACTGTCTCATCTACTATATATTTTTTTCTCCTATATTATATGTAAATAATACCTTGCAGATACAGTTTTTTGGAGGAATAAATGAATGAACATGTTTACTACTTGATCCCTTTGCAAGAGAAAAGACAAGTACATTTCAGGTTCTGGTCACAAGCAACTAAAAACTAGGAAAATTAATATGCTTGATAATTACATATTTGAGACAGATTGGAGAAGTTTAGTGAATGAGGCAGAATTAAGTTCATTTCGGTAAACTTTCACAAGCAATAGCAATGATAACATACAAAGGAGAATGGACACTGGCAGGTTTGAACCCTTAGTTTCAAGCTGACACTTTGAGGGAATGTTCTTAGCAAAACATTTACTTCAACGGAAATTAGTCAGCCTTCTGGAACATTTATCATGTATACCTGTCACCAGCAAGACCCAGTCCTTAAAGTGAACCGAGATCATACGCAGTGGTTCTTCTTTCTCTGAGCTGCAAACGACACTCCAAACCAGTAGTTCTACAAATATGTGAGCTTGGCAGAAGCTCCCATGAAGCTAAAGCCAACGCCCATATAGTTGCTCTGGGAATTGAATTCCTTAAACTCTGTTTATAGAATTTTGAAGCAGCCAATGGATTCGATCTATTCTAAAAACAATCTGTCCAATGTCTTTTTTGGAATAACATCTAGAGTTTCTATAGAAGGGTATAGGCTAAGGATCCATGTCTGATTTGGAAGGCAATTTCACTAGCTTCTCCTTATCCCATACTGCACAGAAAGCAAAATAAACAAAAAAAACCCTGTTGCCATCAAGTCAATTCTGACTCATAGTCAACCCTATAGGATGAGTAGAACTTTCCCATAGGGTTTCCAAGGAGCAGTTAGTGATTTTGAACTGCCGACCTTTTAGTCAGCAGCCAAGCCCTTAACCACTGCGCCACCAGGGTTCCATACTGCACAGCCAGGCTGATTTTTTAACCTATCGTTGTTGTTGTTAGGTGCTGTGGAGTGGGTTCCGACTCTTAGTGGCCATATATACAACAGAACGAAACACTACCCAGCCCTGCTTCATTCTCACAATCGTTGTTATATTTGAGCCCAGTGTTACAACCAGTGTGTCATTCCAACTCGTTGATAATCTTCCTCTTTTTCACTGACTCTTTCCTTTACGATGATGTCCTTTTTTAGGGACTGGTCTCTCCCGATAACATGTCCAAAGTACGTAAGATGAAGTCTTGCCATCTTCCCTTTTAAAGAGCATTCTGGCTGTATTTCCAAGACAGATTTGTTTGTACTTCTGGCAGTCCATTATATATTCAATATTCTTCACCAACATCATGATTCAAATGCGTCAGTTCTTCTTCGGTCTTCCTTATTCATTGTCCAGCATTCCCATGCATATGAGGTGATTGAAAATACCATGGCTTGGGTCAGGGGTACCTTAGTCCTCAAAGTGACATCTTTGCTTTTAAATATTTTAAAGAGGTCTTTTGCAGCCAATTTGCCAATGCAATGTGTCTTTTGATTTCTTGACTGCTGCTTCTATGGGCAGTGATTGTGGATCCAAGTAAAATGAAATCCTTGACAACTTCAATGTTTTCTCCGTTTATCATGATGTTGTGTATAGGTCTAGTTGTGAGGATTTTCATTTGCTTTATGTTTAGGTGTAATCCATACTGAAGGCTGAAGTCTTTAATCTTCATCGGTAAGTGCTTCCAGTCCTACTGGCTTTCAGCAAGCAAGGCTATGTCATCTGCATAATGCGTAATGCAGGTTGTTAATAAATCTTCCTCCAGTCCTGATGCCCTGTTCTTCATGTAGTTCAGCTTCTCAGATTATTTGCTCAACATACAGATTGAATAAGTATGGTGAAAAGACACAACCGGGATGCACACCTTTGCTGATTTTAAACCACGCAGTATTCCCTTGTTCTGTCTGAACAACTGCCTCTTGGTCTACGTACAGATTCCTCATGAGCACAATTAAGAGTTCTGGGATTCCTATTTTCAGCAGTTTTATCCATAATTTGTTATGATCCACACAGTCAAATGCTTTTGCATACTCAGTAACACACAGGTAAACATCTTTCTGGTATTCCCTGCTTTCAGCCAAGATCGATCAGACATCAACAATGATATCCCTCATTCTATTTCCTCTTCTGAATCTGGCTTGAATTTCTGGCAGTTCCCTGTCAATGTACTGCTGCAACCATTTTTGAATTATCTTCAGTATAAATTTACTTGCAGGTGGTATTAATGATACTGTTTGATAATTTCTGCATTCTGTTGGATCACATTTCTCTTTCTCTAGAATGGGCACAAATATGGATCTCTTCCAATTGATTGGCCAGGTAGCTGTCTTCCAAATTTCTTAGTATAGATGGTTGAGCACTTCCAGTATTGTATTGGCTTATTGAAACATCTCAGTTGGTATTCCGTCAACTCTTAGAGCCTTGTGTTTCTCCAGTGTTTTCAGTGCAGTTTGAACTTCTTTCTTCACAGTACGTTGGTACCTCCTGAAATGGCTGAATGTCGACCAGTTCTTTTTGGTTCAGTGACTCTCTGTATTCCTTCCATCTTCTTTTGATGCTTCCTGTGTCGTTTAATATTTTGCCCATAGAATCCTTCAATATTGCAAGTCTAGGCTTGAATTTTTTCTTCAGTTCTTTCAGCTTGAGAAATGCTGTGTGTTCTCCCTTTCTGGTTTTCTAACTCCAGGTCTTTCACATGTCGTTATAGTGCTTTACTTTTTTTTCTTGAGTCGCCTTTTGAAATATTCTTTTCGGCTCTTTTACTTCATCATTTCTTCCTTTCGCTTTAGCTACTCTACATTCAAGAACAAGTTTCAGAGTCTCTTCTGAAACTACTTGGGGGAATTATTTGCATGTGAGGAAAGGCCACCTTCTTTTGAAGCTAAGGAGTTGCTAATTTGACATAGAAACTAGAGGAGTTAGCAAAATCCAGAGCAATGGAAGGTTAGATATGGTGTATGGTAAAACCAAAACAACATGAATGAGTCATAACCCAATGTCTTTTCAGTAATCATGTGGCATCATTCTGGTGGTTTCAGAGCAATGTCAGCAAGTACAGGACTGAGGTTGCATCTGTGTCAGTGTTTCTGCATTTCATCTCAACAAACGTAATTCATTGAGGGCGTTACGGATTGAAATGACCACGTTCCACCAAGCAGTAAAATCCCTATGTCTACTAGGTTAAGTAAGGTACCTTATCTTCGAAAGGAATTAATTATTCACCTTCTTTTACATGTTCTTTCAGGTAAACACACCAAAAGACTTACTTAAGAATTATTAATGTAATGTGAAGGTGGTTGAAGAAAAAGATGAAATTATTACATGTTTGTATAGCAGCAGGAAACCAAAGAAAGGAGCTACCTTTTATTCTTCTCAAGATGAGAGATTTAGTTCACACTTTCATTGAGCTCTAATTCTAGCTCTCTGTGTGTGTGAGACTGACTGTCTATTTGTGACAGATCCTTAAACAAAAAGATAATGATATCCCAGTGTGGAATGCCACAGTAGAAGTTATTTTAAAACACAGAGGAGGAACTCAATAGCTTAAAGAAATTTTGTCTGTGGAAAGTAATGTGTAAAATAAAGTTTTGTTCATAACCACAGTGCTTAAGAAGGATGGGCTTGTTATATATGAAAATCTAGAAAATTTGAAAGACTGAAGAGGAGAGTATGGAAGAAATCTACCAATCATTTTTTGCTGGAAGTATTTAAAAAAAAAAAAAAATCATTATCACACTCTATTAAGCCAGGACCAGGAAACAATTTCCAATCAGCACTGTGATCTGGGCAGAGATTGTGCAGCCTTTTGTACCAGGCCTCAGATCTGTGTTCTCTATTCACACATGCTCACTTCCAGCTGTTGTCATTGAAATCCCACATAATCTTCCAAGGTCAAAGGGCAGTCACCCATGGCTGCTGCAGTTAAAAGGTTATGCTGATTTCTGTTGTTAAATATTGGCCCTTTTCTCTTCCAATCACTCCCATTCTACTTTTTTTTAACAAGTAAAATCCAGCCTAGAATTGTATTACATGACTTTAAAGTCTCAAAAGTGTTTCTCCATTGTGCTAACACGACATGGCCTGAACAGTCCAATTCATTTTGTTATATTTCACAAGAAATTTTCTGGTACTTCTAAAATATTTTGTGTTTGTGCTAGGCCAGCAAACTTCGAAGTGTAGTAGCCCACACAATATGTGGCATATCATAGTATCTGAAGAATTGTAAAAAAAGTGGAGTGCGTAATTTAATGAACGCTGTCGATTATGGCATCAGTAACTAAGTAATGGCTAGGTAAATTAGTAAGAATTGCACAGAACAAATGACTTTAAAAAAGGTGAAAGTGCTTTGTATTTTATAGCTCTAAACATTAGTTTTATTATATATTTGAAAAATACATATGTATATAATATATATAATACAGTCCTATTTTTTTTATATGTTATATCCTCTTTTTTTCTTTTTCTTTCCAGTAGTCTTGGAAAAATAATTGTAAGAATTTAAAATATATATATTCCTTCCATTCATCAAAGATTTTGTTTCCATGCTTGGTGAACAAAAATCAGTGTTGAGTATCTTAAAGTTAGCAACAGGGCCCCTGGTCAGCCTCTGTCCTTGTCATCACGTGTGTCCTCAGGGGTTTTAGCAAGCAGGGATCTCTGTGTTTTCACGGTCATGTGAATTAAACCTAAAAAGGAAGAACAGAGTGACGGGCATTAACGTTTTTTGCTGTTTTACATCCATAAACTAGGGTAGCCCTCGGGTGATCCAGTTTCATGTCTGTTTCGTTTAAGATAATCTGTTTCTGATGTATTCAGGGAATAAATTTCCTTATTTTTTCTGCAGTATAGGTAAGGATTCATAAACAGAAACTGAAGCTTTTTACAAATAGTTTTGATCCGTTTACAGATTGCCAGTTGTTTCCTATTCAAGTCTAGAGAAAACCTTGATTCAGAGCATAAAAACAGTGAAGTTGCTTTAAAACCCCTTTTAGTTCAAAAGCAGGTTATTAAAAATAATTTTTGGTTTTTTTTAGTGTGTTAAAATCCATCAAAATAAATTTTAAAATATTGAACTTATAAAACACATTAAGCTAATTACAGTGGAACTTGCCTTTTCTAACACGGAGCAAAATTTTCTCTCCCCCCCCCTTTTTTTTAAATTGTACTTTTGAAAAAAAACCCTAAAGCAGGTGTTTCTCTGTTCTTATGCAGGACTAATTTGTAGTTGGGTTCGCTTGCAGTAGACCTATTTCTGCTGATAAGTTTACAAAATGTATTATTCTTAATGTTTAGAGAAATGGGGTAATTAATTTGTTGACATTATAAAACAATAGAAGAAAGGATAATTAGCTTGGAGGAGAGAAAATTCGGAATTGAGGGACTGTTTTCAAATGTTCGAAGGGTAGCAAAATGGAAGAAAGATTTATTCTGTCTGTTCTAAAGGGCAAAATCGAGATAAATGAGAAGTGACAGGAAGACAGACATATTCAATGAATTATTTTTTAAAAAGTCTCCATTATTATATTAGTTTAAAATCCTCTGTTATGACAAATTGATGATTACTGCATTACTAGATGATCTTTAAGGTACTTTGCATTTCCAGTTCATTCTGTGATGTCACGCGTGCAATATTTGCAAGCATACATATAAGTAAAAGTCAGTTTTTACTTAGATACTTTTATATCTAACAGATATTGTCCTTTGATTAATTGCTCAGTCTTGTGCAACTCAATCTCAAAACATGCTAAAGCTGGACAATGTATAAAGAAGATAGAAGAAGAATTGACACTTTTGAATTGTGGTGTTGGCAAAGAATATTGAATATACCAGGGACTGCCAAAAGAATGAACAAATCCATCTTGGAAGAAGTACAACCAGAATGCTCCTTGGAAGCAAGGATGGCGAGACTGCATCTCGCATACTTTGGACATGTTGTCAGGAGGAACCGGTCCCTGGAGAAGGACATCATGCTCAGTAAAGTAGAAAAAGGGCAGCGAAAAAGAGGAAGACCCTCAATAAGATGGATTGACACAGTGGCTGCAAGAATGGGCTCAAACATAACAACAATTCTGAGGATGGTGCAGGACTGGGCAGTGCTTTGTTCTGTTGTGTATAGGGTTACTATGAGTAGAAACCAACTCGATGGCACCTAACAACAACAACATGTCTAATAGACATTGTGATTTAATTCATTGTTCAGTCATGTGCAACTCAAGCTCATAAACCCTCTTTATATGAAGTCATTGGGGGATCAAATTTACTTTAATGAAATTCTACTGTTTCTATTATTAACTGCAGAATTTGGTGAAAAGACACAAAAGACCATTGGGTTAGACTGAATGATTAAATCTCTGGTGTTATATATGGCGTTTTATGTATGTATGTATATATATATATCGGATTAAAGATTGAATAAAATTTATTATAAAGAGAGCTAAAGAAACCTGTGTTCTAAAAGTAATCCTGCTATTAGCTGTGTGACCTTACACAAGTCACTTAACTTCTCTGAGCTTAATGTTCCCCTTCTGTAAAATTAGAAGAATATTGCAAACCTCACGGAGTTGCAGTGGAGTTAGAGATAATATAGCTAAAGTGCTTAGCTGAGTGCCAAATACGTAGTAAAGTCTGGATAAATGAGAACTATAATTTTGATGAAAATTAATACTATCAATAGAAGTTCTACTCAATGGAATTTTTTTTTTTTTTTTAATAGAGGCTCTGTGGAAAAAATTTTCAGATAGTCTAATTTTCCAATACTTGTTATTTGGCTTGATCCATTTTCTTAATGTAAAAATTTTAAAGTGATTGCAAGTTAAGATGTGGAGTCTCCTTGGGCCTGGCATTAAAGTGTTAATTAGCTCAAGGGGTTCAGAGTCTACTTTGCTCTGAGTACATTACTACTTAAACCAAGTGAGGAAAGGGGAAAAGAACAGAATAAATTAATGTATCTGCAGAATAACATTTCCCAAAAGCAAATAATATCCATGTCAAATTATTTGGGAAATGGTGAGTTAAATAATATTAAGACAAGTTATTTACTGCATGGATTCTGAGAGGCTTTAACATGTAAATGTACGTTTTCATTGTCCAAGGGCCAGTGGAATAATGTTTTCCAAGCTTATTTTATGGTGGAAATCTTTTTTATACATATATCTGTATCTATAGTTTGATTTGTTTTTGGTGGAGCATTTCAAGTGACTATTTCACATAAACACATTTTGGGTAACGCTGATAACGAAACCTGATATGGAGGATGGAACACATCGGTATTCGGAAAACAGCAGGTAGGACACCTTGTCTGCAACATGGAGTATGTGGGTAGTATTGGTAGAATTGGAAGGTACCGCCGCTCATCTGTCGGTTTGTTTTACTGCGGTGACTTGCATGTTGCTGTGATACTGAACGCAACGAGGGATATCGTTCTGATGTCTGATGGACCTTGGCTGAAAGCAGAGAATACCAGAAAGATGTTTACCTGTGTTTCATTGACTACGCAAAGGCATTTGACTCTGTGGATCATAACAAATTATGGATAACATTGTGAAGAGTGGGAATTCCAGAACACTTGATTGTGCTCATGCAGAACCTGTATAGTCATTCTAACAGAACAAGGGGATATTGCATGGTTTAAAATCAGGAAGGGTGTGTGTCAGGGCTGTATTCTTTTACCATACTTGTTCAATCTAAATGCTAAGCAGATAATCCAAGAAGCTGGACTATGAGTAGAACGTGGCATCAGAATTGGAGGAAGACTCATTAACAACCCGCATTATGCAGATGACACAACCTTGCTTGCTGACAGTGAAGAGAACTTGAAGCGCTTACTGGTGAACAAAGACACCCTTCAGTATGGGTAACACCTTAACATAAAGAAAACAAAGATCGTCACAACTGGACCAATAAGCAACATCATGATAAATGGAGAAAAGATTGAAGTTGTCAAGGATTTCATTTTACTTGAATCCACAATCAACCCCCATGGAAGCAGCAGTCAAGAAATAAAACAACGAATCCACTTAAAAAATGGGCAAAGGATATGAACAAAAGCACCACCAAAGGAGACATTCATATGCCTGACAGATACTTGAGGAAATACAATCACTAGCCATTAGAAATATGCAATTCAAAATCACAATGAGGTACCATCTCACCCCAACATTATGGCAAGAATCAAAAAACCTGAAAATAACAAATGTTAGAAAGACTACAGGGAGATTGGAAGTCTTATGCACTGCTGGTGGGAATGCAAAATGATACAACCATTTTGGAAAACAATATGGTGCTTCCTTAGAAAGCTAGAAATGTACATACGATATGATCCAGCAATTCCACTCTCCTAGGAATATATCCTAGAGAAATAAAAGCCGTCACACAAGTGGACATCTGCACACCCATGTTCATTGCAGCATTGTTCACAAGAGCAAAAAGATAGCAACAACCTAGGTGCCCATTAAGAGATAAATGGGTAAACAAACTATGGTACATACACACAATGGAGTACTACACAATGATAAAAAACAAGGACAAATCTGCAAAGCATCTCATGACATGGATGAATCTGGAGGGCATTATACTGAGTGAAAAAAGTCACAAAAGGAGAACTATTGTATGAGACAACTACTATAAAAACTCAAGAGAGGGTTCACACACAAAAAGGAACAATCTTTGATGGTTATTAGGGAAGAAGGAGTGGGAGGGAAAAACACTAGTCCATAGATAAGTGATAACTTTGGTGAAGGGTGGGACAGTACATGGAAACCCTGGTGGTGTAGTGGTTAAGTGCTGTAGCTGCTAACCGAAGGGTTGGCAGTTCAAATCCACCAGGTGCTCCTGGGAAACTCTATGGGGCAGTTCTACTCTGTCCTATAGGGTCACTATGAGTCGGAATCGACTCAATGGCACTGGGTTTTTTGGAAGACAGTACACAATACTGGGGAAGCCAGCACAACTTGTCCAAGGCAAGGTCATGGAAGCTCCATAGACACATCCAAACTCCCCAAGGGACCAAATTCCTGGGCTGAGGTCTCTGGGGACCATGGTCTTGGGGAACATCTAAGCTGAAGTGGCATAACATAGTTCCTAAAGAAAATGTTCTCCATTCTACTTTGGTGAGTAGCTTCTGGGGTCTTAAAAGCTTGTGAGTCAACTGGGCTAAACTAAAAGCAAAGAAGTTTCCTGAATACAACCAAACACTTCGAAGACCAGAGTAGCAGGGATGGGGCTTGGGGACCGTGGTTTCAGGGGCTATCTAGGTCGACTGGCATAACAAAATGTACTAAGAAAACTTTCTGCATCCTACTTCGGTGAGTGGCATCTGGGGTCTTAAACGCTAGCAAGTGGCCATCTAAGATGCATCAATTGGTCTTAACCCACCTGGAGCAAAGGAGAAAGAAGAACACCAAAGACACAAGATAAATATGAGCCCAAGAGACGGAAAGGGCCACATAAACCAGAGACTGCATCAGCCGGAGACCAGAAGAACTGGATGGTGCCCGACTACCACTGATGACTGCCCTGACATGGAACACAACAGAGAATCCCTGATGGAGAGGGAGAACAGTGGAATGCTGACCTCAGATTCTCATAAAAAGACCAGACGTAATGGTCTGACTGAGAATGGAGGGACCCCAGAGGTCATGGCCCCCAGAGCTTCTATTAGCCCAAGGACTGGAACCATTCCCGAAACCAACTCTTCAGCAGGGATTGGACTGGACTATAAGACAGAAAATGATACTGATAAGGAGTGAGCTTCTTGGCTCAGGTAGCCACATAAGACTATGTGGGCAGCTCCTGTCTGGAGGTGAGATGAGAAGGCAGAGGGGGACAGTTGCTTGTTGAATGGACGCGGGGAATACAGGGTGGAGATGAGGAATGTGCTGTCACATTAGGCGGACAGCAGCTAGGGTTAGATAGCAAGGCGTGTATATGTTTCTGTATGAGAGACTGACTTGATTTGTAAACTTTCATTTAAAGCACAATAAATTAAAATAAATAAATAAAAGCATGTTAGCGACCAACATACAATTTCCTCTGGTCTCACCCCATATGGAGCAAGGGAGAAAGAAGCAAGCCAAAGACCCAAGGGAAAAATTAGCCCAAAGGACTAATAGACCACAGCTACCACCACCTCCACGAGACTGAGTCCAGCACAACTAGATGGTACCCCGCTACCAGCACTGACTGCCCTGACAGGGATCACAGTAAAGTGTCCCGGACAGAGCTGGAGAAAAATGTAGAACAAAATTCTAACTCACAAGAAAAAAAAAAATTAAACTTATTGGTCTGACAGAGTCACTCCTGAGGTTCACCCTTCAGCCAAGTATTACACAGGCCCATAAAACAAAACGAGACTAAAGGGGCACACCAGCCCAGGGCAAGGACGAAAAGGTAGGAGGAAACAGGAAAGCTGGTAATGGGGAACCCAAGGTCGAGAAGGGGAGAGTGTTGACATGCCCTGGGGTTGGCAACCAATGTCACAAAACAATATGTGTATTAATTGTTTAATGAGAAACTTGTTTCCTCTGTAAACCTTCATCTAAAGTACAATTAAAAAAAACAAAAACTACTGCTGTAAAGACCTCTTTTAAGTCTTAAAAAGCAAAGATGTCCCTTTGAGAATTAAGGTGCGCCTGACCCAAGCCATGATACTTTCAGTTGCCTTATGTGCATGGAAATGCTGGACAATGAATAAGGAAGACCGCAGAAGAATTGACGCCTTTGAATTATGGTGTTGGCGAAGAATATTGAATATCCCATGGACTGCCAGAGGAACGAACAAATCTGTCTTGGAAGAAGTACAACCAGAATGTTCCTTAGAAGGGAGGATGCTGAGACTTCGTCTCACATACTTTGGTCATGTTATCAGGAGGGACCAGTCCCTGGAGAAGGACATCATGCTTGGTAAAGTAAAAAAAAAAAAATTTTTTTTTTTTTACCTAGGGGGAGTGAAAAAGAGGAAGACTCTCAATGACACAGACTGACACAGTGGCTTTAACCATGAGCTGAAACACAGCAATGATTGTAAGGGTGGTGCAGGGCCGGGCAGTGTTTTGTTCTGTTGTACATAGAGGTGCTATGAGTCAGAACCTACTTGATGGCACCTGACAACAACAACAACTACTGGAAGATAATACTGAAAAGGTGTGTTGGAGGCTGGATTTTGAAGAGCTGCAAATGCCTAGCTAAGGAGTTTAAACTTAATTCTCAAAGAAACCATGAAATACTGATTTTTTTTTTTTTTTTTTTTAAATCAGATGGGAGACACCAACCATCCATTCCTTCTCTCCCTACTGTGCTAGTGAATTAAAGTGGAGATATGCCTGCAGGGACCATACACATCATTTAAATAAGTGAAATACAATGAGTTTCGGGGAGTATGGTAAATTTTGTAAGCTTATGTCTAGTTTAACAGCATTCATATGCAAAAATAAATAAATAAGTACTGTGCTAGCCAAGAAATACATGTCTGCACTGGAATTGACCTGTGGGCTGTGAATTTGTCACACTTTAGATTCAAGAGGCAAGGAAAAATACAGGAGTTATGTTGGTTAGGGAAAATGCTAAGATGCTGTAACAACAAGAAAAACAAACTCAAAATAGATAGTGGTTTGAGTACATTGGGTACTTGGGTGTTGCAAACAGTTAATGTGCTTGGCTGCTAACCCAAACATTGGAGGTTTGAGTTCATTCAGAGGCACCTTGGAAGAAAGCCCTGGCGATCGATCTACTTTTGAAAAATCAGTCATAGAAAACCCTATGGAGCATAGTTGTACTCTGACACACACAGGGATTGCCAGGAGTTGGAGCTGACTTGTTGGCAATTTGTTGTTGTTGTTTTTTGGGGGGGTCAAGTACATTGAAATCTATTTCTCTTTTCGATAACACTCCCAAGATGAGTAGCCCAGGCTGACAGAGTGATTCTGCTCCATACTGTCATTCAGGGCTCCAGGCTCTTTCTGTCTTTTTGCTCTGCCAACCTGTGGGGCACTGTCCTTGGCTGCATGGTTGAGACTGTCCTAGCACATAAGAAAGGGAAGAGAAGGTATCCAGGGCAGGAATTTTCTTCAGGCAGGAAGGTGGAAGGTGACCATATCACTTCTGTTCACTGTCCAGCTAGTGGCCACTCCTTACTATATTAGGGAGGCTGGGAAGTGCAGTCTCTAGCTGTCAGCCATAGATATGGGTGGACAACCAGTAGACTCCACCCAGGAAGCTATTGCAGTAGTTTGGTAGTTTTTAGTGTTTTCCTCAAAAGGTCTCTTAAAGGACCCAATTTTAGATTAAAAAAAAAAAAAAGTGTAAATACTTTTCTTGGCTGAGAATGCAAGCTCCTGAGAGTAAGAACCTTGTGTTATTCCTGCTGTATCCCCAGGGCCTAGGACTGTGCTTACCCATCATAGACATTAAGTAAGTTTTTGTGAAATGAGAGCAATGAACTGAAATATTGACTTTGTATGGATATGGCAGAAATATTTGGTTGAGCAAGAATGGCAAAAAAAAATAAAATAAAATAAAATGCAGATTAGATGTCTTTATTGAGTAACAGTGAATGTGCAGAGCAGGGGAATTTGAAGCAACAAAAAATGAAAGTCAACATGTATAAGTCCCACGACGCTCTTTTTGCCACATCCTCATTTTCAGCTAAGACTACATCATCCCCATACTAGCGACAATTCCTTGATGTTATGATAAACCCAAATGACAATCATAATTGTATTACAAATGCATTTGTAAAAATGCATTTCATCTGAGAATCACGAAACCCCTCATCCATGTTATTAGTTGACAAGTATCGTTTCTTTGTTTTACAAATTCTCAGGCACAACTTTTTTAAATATAGAAGTATGTCAGTCTTATTGTTCGTCTAACACTGTATGCCAATACTTTATGTTACTGTAAGCTGATAACCAGATGAAGTTTTATTCACCATCATGAAGATTAATTACAGAACCAGGAGGTAGTTATATTTTTATTGCTAACATGTTCCTTTTTTTAGTAGATGACTGAATTTTTTGCTTTTGTTTTAATACAAAAAATTATTCTAAAAATAAACGTTTCAAATGTCACCAATGAATGGGAGAATAATTTAAATAGTCAATGTGTAGTAACAAATCAGGTCCAGATTTTAGGATTTGATCTTAATGCATTAGCAGAAACATGGCTCCCCCCCCCCAAAACTTTTTGCCATCAAATAGTGACCCTATAGGACAGCTTAGGACTGTCTCATACAGTTTCCAAGGTTGTAATCTTCACAGAAGCAGACTGCCACATCTTTCTCCTGTGGAGAAGCTGGCGGGTTTGAATCAATGACCTTTCAGTTAGCAGCTAAGCACTGAACCAGTGCACCACCAGGGCTCCTAACATGCCCCTAAAAAAATCAAACCAAACTTATTGCCGCCAAGTTGGTTCCAACTCATTGTGACTCTATAGGACAGAGTAGAACTGCCCCATGGGGTTTTCGAGGAGCAGCTGGTGGATTCAACCTTCTGACCTTTTGGTTAGCTGCCAGCTCAACCACTGCACCACTAGGGCTACAATATGCCCCAGTCCTCCCCCTGAAAAAAAGATTTCCTAAGATATCTCAAATTAAGAGTATAGAAGTAAGATATCACTCTAAAAACAAACAAACCCGTTGCCGTCCAGTCAATTTTGACTCCTAGTGACCCTATAGGACAGAGTAGGCCTGCCCCATAGAGTATCCAAGGAACGCCTGGTGGATTTGAACTGCCGACCTTGTTGCTTAGCAGCTGTAGCACTTAACCACTATGCCACAAGGGTTTCCAAGATATCACTGTAGGTTAATAATAATTTATGCTGTACTTTAGAGGCTACCAGGTAAGGGTATCTCAAGTTACCCATCTTAATCACTGAAGAAATATTTATTACATACCTACGAAGAACAAGGGGGAGCCTTGGTGGCAACAGGTTTGGTTTTTGTTGGTAAGAACACATGATTGTGCTGAGTAGGCCTTGTGAGCAATGTAACATAAGACACAACCCTGTCCTTCCCCAGTTTGTCATAGGAGTACAGAGATAAGACATGTAACCAAGTAACTGTCAAATAAGGTAGAAAGAGGCTAGAGACATAGAACAAGTAGAGCAGAAGTTCTACTTAATTGAACAGTATTTCTTGAGCGCACCTTAAAGGTGCTAACCACCACCAGTCTGTCAGCTTGTCCTACTGTGGTGGCTTGTGTGTTGCTATGATGCTGGAACCTATGCCATTAGTATTTCAAATACTAGCAGGGTTACCCATGGTGGACAGGTTTCAGCTTCCACACTAAGACAGCTAGGAAGAAAAGCCTGGCAATCTATTTCAGACAATTAGCCAATAAGAACCTTATGCATCACAGAAGAACACTGTCTGATATCGTGCTGGAAGGTGAGCCCCCCAGGTTGGAAGGCACTCAGAATACACAGTGGCCACAACAAATAACTCAAGCATACCAATTATGATGAAGATGGCCAGGACAGGGCAACATTTTTTTCTGTTGTACAGGGAGTCGCCATGAGTTGGAGCCAACTTGATGTTAGCTAACAACAACAACAACATAGTGTATACAACTGGGGAAAGCTGGACGATTAAGGAGCTACATTCACTTCCCTCAGGTGGCTCATAAACCGGTGGGGGTATTGCACAGAGTGAGAATTTAACATTTCAGGAGGGGAAGTATGGTTGGTGAGGTAAGGTTTTCTTTAGGAGGACTAGAATATAAGTTCTGTGAGAACAGCATACTCAGGGTCTAGCACAGAGCTGGGACATCACAGGCAAACCATAAACCCTAGCTGAATATAAGTGGAGTGAGAATGAGGGAGCGCTCTTCTCTCTGAGTGACCCAGGGGCACCAGCATGGAAAGGCCTGGCCGTTGGCCTGTCTTGTATTAGCGATGGAACTATATTTACCAAGGGGGCAATAGAACAGACATATTCTTTTTGATGCAATCACCTATATATTATAGTTTGCCTGCATCCATTAGCCGAAGGAGATTTTATAATTTAGCGCTGATTCCCAGGAAAGAAATGGTCATCTTGTATATAAACTTTCCTCCTCAGGCATGGAATTAACTCTGTTTTGTGGATATTCAGATTTTCTTTAAAGGCCAACCCTCTGGCTGATTCATTCCCAGCTGTACCCTGTCCTGCCCCTGCCGCCCCCGACCTCTGAACCATCCTGCAAGGTTACCTGTCTTTCTGCAAATCTAACTTTTTCCTTTCCTGCCTGTTAAAAGGTAGATAGATGATCTGTCCCTCCATGAAATGAGATTTGGTTCTCCATATAATGGCATTTTCCATAATAACTGCTGATATCATCCAGGAGAAGAGAACTGCTTTTCCTAACCGCCCATCAAAGAATTTAGCTTTTTATATTTTTACCTCTCCCAGAAAGTCTAATCTCTCCCCACTGTGAGCATGACTGACCCCAAGGTATTGAAATCTGTGCTCTAATTGTGAATTCACTGAACAAGACTTCAGTGAATGAACTTTTTTAGCCATTTTATATGAAATAAAAAAGAACCTGATCCTCATTTCAATCTCCTATACAATCGGTCCTGAATAGTGGTTCAGAATTGGAGAGATAGCCAGATCATTGAGCAATCTGACTTTTCATCTAAGACATACTTGACAAAAGTATATGTTTTGCACTAATTTCTGAGGGGCTCTATTCAAAATGGAAATCTTGGGACCTTTCAGGAATGTTTAATCAGCTTTCCAAACTGGGGACCTTTTAATACTAATATCTGAGTTTGGAATTACTTAAATTTACCATCTTTGTTTTCTTTTTTCTTTTTCTCATTTTTCAGAAAAGTAGAACAACCAGATTAGTGTAATTTCCCTGAAAGTCATGTTTATTATTTGGTTTTTGTTAGTGAGAATGAAGTATCAATCTGCTCTGGTTTGCTTAGTAATTAAGTTAGTCATATCACTTTTTCCATCATTTCTTAGGTTTCATTTCTCATTATTATCTTCTTGTAGAGTTCATCAGTAGGTTTCCAAATAATTGGTGAACGAACAAAGTCAGTTTCATAGCCATTTAAAGTTACGTGGGCTGTTTGCACAGGCCTTTCCTTGGGAACATTTTATAAAATAAACTAGCCTAAGGCTATCTGATAATACTATGAGATGATTACATCAGGGCTTGTGAAATAATTATATTTGTTATTTTTATTTTCCTGATGTAATTATTGTACATTCACATATATTTCACCTTCTGGCTTGCGCACATTCCACTAAAATACCCCTTAGAATGGAGTTTGCTGGTGGCCAAAAGTATCAAATTATTTTTTGCAGTGACTTCCTCAGGATCACAAGATCCTAGTTT
Organism: Loxodonta africana; assembly: GCF_030014295.1. Classification (NCBI taxonomy): domain Eukaryota; kingdom Metazoa; phylum Chordata; class Mammalia; order Proboscidea; family Elephantidae; genus Loxodonta; species Loxodonta africana. The sequence goes on from NC_087344.1 coordinate 101,391,310, forward strand.
GAGCTTGGGTCTAGATTTTTTTTTTTTAATTGTGCTTTAAGTGAAAGTTTACAAATCAAGTCAATCTCTCATATAAAGACTTACACACATTGCTATGTACTTGTAACTGCTCTTCCCCTAATGAGACAGCACATTCCTCCTCTCCACCCTGTATTCCCTGTGTCTATTCAACCAGCTCCTGTCCCCCTCTGCCTTCTCATCTCACCTCCAGACAGGAGCCGCCCACATAGTCTCATGTGTCTACCTGAACCAAGAAGCTCACTCCTCACCAGTATCATTTTCTGTCTTATAGTCCAGTCCAATCCCTGTCTGAAAAGTTGGCTTCAGGAACGGTTCCAGTCTTGGGCTAACAGAGGGCCTGGGAACCATGACCTCTGGGGTCCTCTAGTCTCAGTCAGACCATTAAGTCAGGTCTTTTTACAAGAATTTGAGGTCTGCATCTCACTGTTCTCCCTCTCCATCAGGGATTCTCTGTTTCCCTGTCAGGGCAGTCACTGGTAGTAGTCAGGCACCACCTAGTACTTCCGGTCTCCGGCTGATGTAGTCTCCGGTTTATGTGACTCAGGTCTAGATTTTTTTTTTTTTTTTTGGTCCATAAAGTTTTTATTTTGCTGTTGTATTTGAGAACATATGCAGCAAAATGTACACCAGTTCAACTGTTTCTGCACATACAATTCAGAGACACTGATGACATTCTTTGAGTTGTGCAACCATTCTTACCCTCCTTTTCTGAGTCGTTCCCCCTCGCTTTTATTGTTTGATCCATTTGAAATTTATTTTAGGGAAGAAGCGAATGAGAATTAATTTTTTTCCCCCCAGATGACTACCCATTTGCTTTAGTTGTCAAATTACCCAAACGTACCACCTTAAAACAATCACCGTTTACAATCTTGTGGTCACTGTGGGTCAGGAATTCTGGATCAGCTCAGCCAGGTGGTTCTGGCTCAGGGTTTCTCTCGAAGGTGCAATCAAGATGTCTGCCAGGGCTGCCTCATCTGAAGCGTCCAAAGGCTGAAGGATCCCCTTCCAAGGTAGCTCCTCACACAGCTATTGGCTAGAGGCCTCAGTTCCTCACTGTGTGAGCCTCTCCACCTCACACAGCTGTTGGCTGGGAGGCTTCAGTTCCTCACTGCATGAGCCACTCCAAAGGGCTGCTTGAGCGTTCTCACAGCATGGCAGCTGGCTCCCCTGCATAGCAAGTCATTCTGGGAGCAGAGCCCCTGGGCCAGTGCCTCCCCCTCTCTCTCCTTCCCTCTGTTCCTGAGAACTGGCAAAGTCCGGATTGTAGTGGAACCTAAGGCTTTGGGGGCTTTGTTTCATGCTTGGTCTTCTCTTGGATCATAAGATGGCTTTACTGCACAGTTACTTGCTTTAGTGCCCTTTGCTGTGACACTGGGGACTGAGAGTGGGAAGCCAGTGTCACAACAAGTGAGAGTGGGAGGAGCCTCCGGGAAAACCCCGAAGTCAAGGCTCCTGCAGGCTGGTGTTGACTTGTTGCCACTGCAACAACTTTTTATTTAATTTACAGTTTTTTAAATTTTTATTGTGCTTTAAGTGAAAGTTTACAAATCAAGCCAGTCTCTCATACAAAAATTTATATACACCTTGTGATATACTCCGAATTGCTCTCCCCCTAATGAGACAGCCCACTTTTTCCCTCCACTCTCTCTTTTTGTGTCCATTCCGCCAGCTTCTGACCCCCTTTGCCCTCTCATCTGCCCTCCAGATAGGAGATGCCAACACAGTCACAAGTGTCTACTTGATCCAAGAAGCTCATTCTTCACCAGCATCTTTTTCTATCCCATTTCCAGTCCAATCCCTGTCTGAAGAGTTGGCTTTGGGAATGGTTCCTGTCCTGGGCTAACAGAAGGTCTGGGGGCCATGACCACTGGGGTCCTTCTGGTCTCAGTCAGACCATGAAGTCTGGTCTTTTTACGAGAATTTGGGGGCTGCATCCACTGCTCTCCTGCTCCCTCAGGGGTTCTCTTTGTGTTCCCTGTCAGGGCAGTCATCAGTTGTAGCCAGGCACCATCTAGTTCTTCTGGTCTCAGGCTGATGTAGTCTTTGGTTTATGTGGCCCTTTCTGTCTCTTGGGCTCATAATTACCTTGTGTCCTTGGTGTTCTTCATTCTCCTTTGGTCCAGGTGGGTTGAGACCAGTTGATGCATCTTAGATGGCTGCTTGCTAGCATTTAAGACCCCAGACACCACTCTCCAAAGTGGCATGCAGAATGTTTTCTTAATAGATATTTTTATGCCAGTTGACTTAGATGTCCCCTGTTGGGTCTAGATTTTTTAAAAATTATCATTTAAAAAATTTTCTGCCCCATATATCTGTTAATTAATGTTGCTCTTTAACTGTGTTTTTACTTGATCTCCCAAAATTTGAGCCATAATCATGACAATAGGAAAATCCCCAGACATTTCTCATCAGAGAACTGATTGAACTTCTTGATGGGAGGCTTAATCCAAATGGATTGTCTATCCTGTCCTGGTTCAGGTTTGGTTTGGAGGGAGTGTTTGGACGGTTCATTGTAATAGTTTTCAGATACAGGTTGGCTTAATTTTAGTTCAAACTAAATCACTAGAATGAGAAAGAGAGGTAAGTTCTGTCAAAGTTTTTATAAAAAGGAAAACAAACATACTTCAGCTCAATTTCTGTTCTGTTCATTTGGAGGTATAGCTGGAGTACTTAATGTGTTAGGCTGTGGAGGGCCAGAGACACAGAAGATGCTATGTCTTACAGTCTAATATCAGAAAAGGTCAAAGTTATATTCAGAGTTCTAAGTCTTAGAATAGAGCTATACGTAGTACACTGGATCTGTTTTGAGAAAAGAAGTCTTCCCCAGTGGTGGGGGCAGCTAGGGAAGGTTTTTGGTAGAGGTGACAACAAAGCTGAGTCCTAAAGTATAAGTTGGAGTTGACCAAGCAAAGAGTAGGAAGAATAGGCAGTTCAGGAAGAAGGAACGATATGGGATAGGCAGGTGAGCCAGGGAGCCCTGGTGGTGTAGTGGTTAACAGCTTGGCTGCTAACCAAAAGGTGGGCACTTCAAATCCACCAGCTCCTCATTGGAAAGCCTATGGGGCAGTTCTCCTCTGTCCTGTAGGGTTGCTAGGAGTCAGAACTGACTCGATGGCACCTAACAACAAGAACAGTTGAACCAGGGCCAGGGAAGAGCATGTAGTTTCCATAGGGTTGAGTGGGAAGTGGGAGACGAGATAAAAAAATGAGCCTGAAGAGAGAAGCAGAGGCTATATCACAGAAGGCATCGTATGAAAGCTTTGTGGGGCTCGTAGAAGACTTCTGACAGGGCAGTGAGTTCTGGATACGTTAGATTTATCTCAGTTTCTGCAACACTTTGTTTTTTCCTACCTCAGAGCCCTTGCATATGCTACTCCCTTTGCATGGATACCTCTTGCCCCTTGTTTTCCTGGCTGGCTCCTTAGTATCTTTCAGATGTAAGCTCTTAAAAAGAGACTTCCCTGACCAGCCTTTCTAAAGCAGTCCTTTCTGTGATCCTCTACCATGCAATACTGTTTGCTTTCTTCATATAACTTATGTCATTTATGATTTTTAAAATAATCTGCTTGGTTTTACATGTTTATGGCTGACTCTACTTTAGACTGTACGCTCCCTAAACGTGGGGACTGTAGCTCAGGTTCCTAGCACAATGCCTGACACGTGGTAGGTGCTCAGTAAATATGCATTGGATGAACAAATCAATCATCAGATTTGCCTGTTATTGAGACAATTCTGGCTATAGAATAGAGAGTGGATTGGAGTGGTGGCCAAGATGAATGGCAGAGAACAGTTAGGAGGCTGTCCCATGAAGCCGGTGAGAAATGGCAAGAGCCTGAACCACAGTCCTGTGGAGGACATGGAAACATACATGGGGTCAGGAAATAGTAAGGAAATGGAATCAGTGGGGATTAGTTGGGTGTGGGTGATTATAAGAGGTAGGAGTCAGGGATGACACCAAACCACGGAAAACTAGATGAACGGTGGGTGGTTCGGTGATATGCAGAACTGGAAAGACCAAGAACAGGTTTGGGGAGGAAGAAGACGGATTCAGCTTTGGACATGTTGGGTCTGAGATTCCTATGGGCTATCTAGGTAGAAATGTCCAATAAACATCTAGATTTATGAGTTTGGAACTGAGAAGAGAGATCTTGGCAGAAGGTAGAGACTTGAGAGTCATTGGCCTAGAGATTCATTCCTCCACTTATTCAATAAATATTCCCCTGCTAACTGCTTTGTCCCAGGCATTAAGGAAACAGTGTGAACAAAACAAGTGTTATTCTAGTTTTTATAAATATCACAGTCTAAACTGGCAGCTGATGTCGTGGAAATAGATAAAATAACTTTGGAAACATAAATATACGTGTGTGTGTGTGTCTGTGTGGGTAAAGCATATGTAAAAAAACGAAAACCAAACCCACTGCTGATGAGTCAATCCTGACTCTTAGCGACCCTATAGGACAGAGTAGAACTGCCCCATAGGGTTTCCAAGGAGCAGCTGGTGGATTTGAACTGCTGACCTTTAGGTTAGCAGCGAAGCTCTTAAACACTATGCCACCAGGGCTCCATGTATGTGTATATATATATTTCCTAACATCTACTCCTGTGACATCAGCTACCAGTCAAAGTAGATATATACTTTGGAGCCCTGGTGGTGCAGTGGTTAAGTACTCAGCTGCTAACCTAAAAGTCAGCAGTTCAAATCTAGCAGGTGCTCCTTGGAAGCCCTATGGGGCAGTTTTACTCTGTCCTGTGGGGTTGCTATGAGTCGGAATTGACTAAAGGGCATTGGGTTTATACACATAGACAGAGAGAGAGATATGAGAGCATAGAGCCTGGAGACCACCACCATTTAGGAGGTGGGCAAAAGAAAAGGACCAACCAAGGAAAAATAGTAGTTTGAATGGATGAAAACAGATGTTTTACCCTTCTCTAGTCCTTGGAACAAACTAATTTTTAAAAATATTTGGCTTTGTGTGTGTGTGTGTGTGTGTGTGGCTGCATTAAAGCGTATGTATGCACATTCACTCTGTACAGAAATTCATGTTCTGTCGCCCTTAAAATAAGGAATTTCAAAGACTGAAAGTGAAACAAGTATCAGCCCGCAAGTAAGTGACGCAGATAGCGCGGATCAAGAGCTGAAGATCAGCCCAGATTTTCCCATTCAACTCTGAATTTCCTTGCAATTGTTATATGTGCTTCAAGTCAAATTTAATTTCGTGTACATTGTAGTTGGATTTCCTTTGTTATGGTCTGTGAGATAAATTCAATGTGAACGGTGTCGCAGTAGAAGATGTTATGATCTGTTGTGCCAAGACCTCACTAGAGAATTTTTATTTAAGTTTCTTTTTTTTTTTTAACTTCTCAGCTTTCTTAATCAAGAGAAACACCCCCCAGGCATGCTTACCAAATCAAAGGCAATGAAATAACTGGCTCTGGGTTGTTTTGAGAGGTGAAATTCCTTAAGCACTTCTTCAAATGATATTTTAGCATTTTACTTACAAGAAGCAATTTACGATTATTGCAGAGCCTAACCATTTGAGCTATTTTATCTAAAAGATCGTCGATAAAAATGTTAACTGAAGTTTTCTTTTACATTTCAGTAAAAATATTTCTTATGCAAAAGTCTTTTGTAACCAAAAGAAAAAGAATTTTTGTAGGGTCCATTTATAATCCTTTAAAACATGGTAATTTGTGTATGTTTTATGAGCATGATATTTAACAAGAATATTGGTGCATACACCTGAGTATAAAAAAAAAAAAACTAACTTCTGGTTAGTAGTGGGCAAAATCTAGCTTTCGTCAATAATGTAAGTTTTATTTGTGGACTGTTTTCTGTTCAGAGTAGTTTATTTTCTTACATTAAATCTCTTCAAAGAACAGTTATTTCAAAAATCCTTTCAGCCAATGACTTCTCCTCTGACCTAATTTTAAAACAGGTGATTAAACTGACCCTAAAACAGACCTTTCAACCAGTGTCTGTCTATGTGAGACTCATAGCATCAGAAAACTTTAAAGACAAGAGAGAAAGCCTACATTATTGATTACGTATTCTTACCATTTATACATCTTCAGTTTCTGCACATACCATAAAATTAAATGAGTAATTGGTGATAGATGTAATATCAGATACCTTAAAGGAAATTAATTACCTCCAGCAAAAATGAAGCAGGTACAAAATTGAAAGCTTAAGCAGTTTTTTGAACCATTTATTTTTTAAAAAAGAACACACAAAAAAAACTCTTGTTTTCTAAACAAATCGTAATTTTTACTTGTGCTCAGAAGTATTTGTTTTCATGTTTCAGGGTTGGGGCTTGCTTTTTCTATTCTGCCTTTTTTTAAGATCCTTCCTGTAGAGCCTCCAGAAATGACGGGAACGTCTTTAAATCTTATTTGACTTGAATGAGTGGATAGCTAATCCTGATCACATGTTTCTTTAGAGCATAATGTTTAAAAACTACTCTGGTACTTGGCTATCCTGGTTGACTCTTAGGAATACCTTTTTTGATTCCAGTTGTTTAGGTCTCAGAGGTTACCTAAGGCAACCATTTATTATTACGGTCTTTGTTTCAGATTTCCTGTTGAAGTTTCTCAACCATTTCAAAAATCACCCAGTGGTTGTGTCAGAGCTTTCCATAACCTCCAGATTCAAACTAAAAAACTATCTGCCTAACTAAATGACTGTGTCCTCCCACGTAACCTCTAACTAGAGCAGAGTATGAAATTAGGCATCACAGCCTTTTAATCATAATGAAACTAAATATTTAGAATTCTGTTGTCAAATGTCTTCTACTTATGACACTTTGTTTTCTTTTGTTTTTGTTTCTCCAGGACATTTGGTCTTCCAGGACAGTTTTGTCACATCAGGTGTTTTTAGTGTGACTGAGCTAGTAAGAGTGTCACAGAGTAAGTATAATTTTGCTTTGATTTGGTACAGATTTGCCTTGAGTTTGCGCTTACTGTCTGCCTAGGCCTCTTAGAGACATAAATAACTTTCAGAATCCCCTTTTCATTCACCCATTGGAAGAATTTTGCCATGCAGTTCGTTTGACAGCCAAGAATTTAAATGAGGAAAAATTAAATATCATTTTAATGTGAGGCGTGGGGAGTGAACTGAAATCCCGAGCGTCTCGCATATTCCCTAGTTTATAGTGTGAACTTGATTTAAAAAAAAAAAAAATTACAAGGCTTCCCTCATTTCTAAGAAACTCTGCATTTTAAGAGAATTTGCTTTTGACCTTTAAAGAATGCTAATGCCCTCAGCATGAGTGACACAGTACAGCCTGATCATTACCAGCTTGTCAATACTCACTAACAGTGAATTAAGAGTACCTGTCACCACCCTGTTCCATTGATCAAAGGGTCATTGATTGTATTTTTGCTATGAGGTAATCCCTACAGTCCAAAGAGGAGGTATAGGATTCATTCCCATGCTTTCTGTCTTTCTTTGTCTCTCTCTGTGTGTGTGTCTCTCTCTTATACACACACACTCGTGCCTTCCCTCAAGATCATCTCTTTGTTTTTATTTCAAAACATACTTGTAGTGCCTATGATGTCCTATGCCTCAATAAAAAGAAGCAAAAAGAAATACCAGTTTTTAAATTTTTACTTTCTACCCTCCACCCACTTCAAAATACCACTTGTAGTTAAATTTACGTTCTTAAAATTGATCTCAAGCTGTATCCAATCCTTTTTGGACTAAGGCAGAGTAAAAATAAATATTTTCATTTCAAGTTCCTACCTCCTATTCACTGCATTATGGGATTGCAAGATTGACCCAGTAAACCAGTCAATCCCATGACAAGATGTCAGGTCAAGCAAGCCAGGCTATCCCTGATTCCACAGTCACTGTTTCCGTCAGCTCTTATTTCAGTCATTCATAGGCTGGGAGTCTCTTAAGAGTCCAGAAAGAGGGCTACAGGTGGGGGGCAGGAAATCTGAGGGTGAGGCAGTGGATGGAAATAGACTCTAATGGCTACTGAGCATTTACTATCTGCCAGGCACTGTGCTAGGGTTTCAGGTATGCTGTATAAATCCATCCTTGCAATAAACTTGTCAGATAAGAAATTACTCCCTTTCTACATATGTGTGAAATTGAAGAGCTATTTAAGTGGGTTAGCCAAAGTCAAACGGTGGGTAAATGTTTGAGCTAAATCTGTGTGATGCTAGAATCCATATTGGCCTGAGGGAATTTGAAGAAATCTGCAACAAGAGAATAGACAGGGAAATTAGCTGGAAGGTTACTATGGGTGTTAGGATTCTGGGAGTCTGGGACCCTTGGCTGATGCTGAGGTGTTCGTTGTAGAGAATTTGGAACCCTAACAAATGATGCATTAGGGCAGCAGGTTGTGACTTGGAATGGAGCAGTTGCTATCATATCAATGAAGTGTGATTGAAGTTCCAGCTGCCATCAAGTCAACTCCAACTCATGACAAGCCCCTGTGTCCCAGAGTAGAACTGTACTCCTTGGGGTTTTCAATGGTGGAATTTTTGAACGTAGATCATCAGGCCCTTCTTCTGAGGCACCTCTAGCTGGACTGAAACCACCAACCTTCTAATTAGCAATTGAGCGTGTTAACCGTTTGCACCACCCAGGAATTTTGTGATTGAAGTAGCAACCAGTTAAGTAAAGACTAGATTGCCTTGTTAACTGGGAGGCTATACACTGCCCTAGTTATTAAAAAAAAAACAAAAACCAAACCCACTGCCGTTGAGTCTATTCCGACTCATAGTAACCCTATAGGACAGAGTAGAACTGCCCCATAGAGTTTCCAAGGAGCACCTGGAGGATTTGAACTGCCAGCTTCTTGGTTAGCAGCCATAGCCCTTAACCACTACGCCACCAGGGTTTCCTTGCCCTAGTTATAGCACAGCTAATTAGCCAGTCACTCGGCATAGACATATATTTGTGCCTTTTTCTTTTTTTTAAGTTTTTAAGGCTTTTGAAAGTGGTCAGTGGTCAGTATCCTACATTGTTCTCATTATAATAGTAGTATATAGAGTATCAAAATGTATCTGTCACTGTTTTGTTATCAAGGAAGTATATTCATTGAGCTCTCACTGGAATATAAACATAGGCTTAAAGAGTGAAAAGAGGGGGAAAAATCCTTTTAACTCTAAGATTGGGACACTAGAGCATATTTTTCTACCCTGGCTGCCATAATGGGGACATTCACCCTTTATTACAACCAGTGTCCCGAGGCCTGGGGGTTGTCTGAGATGGCTCATACTCTCAGAACCATCCCCAGCATCTTGCCCTTCTTCTACTTCCTGTATCTTCCTTTGAGGCCTGTATCCCAGGGCTTATCAGTTCCAAGCTTTACTAGACCTCCCTTCAGTCTAAGCAGGAATGGCTGCCAAGTGAATTCAAAAGCAGCCTTCCAGGCTGCCCAAGGCCATGGCGGACCAGGGATTGAATTTGCAGAGGGACCTGGTTCTGTTTCCTGTCCCTGTTTAGGGGCTATGCAGTGGATGCCTGGCATCATGACCATCACTTGGCTCTTGAATGCTTTCCGATTCTGCACACTGCTGTGTAATCGCTCCAGGACTCACTCACACATGGCCTCCTGCTGACTGAAACTGTTTGGCAAGAGTGGGACAGGGCTGTGTCAGCTAAATCATGGCTTCAGGCCAAACTGGTCAACTGCGATCCAGAGGCCCTTCCCTCTCGCAGATCCTTAATCCAGGTTTGTCAGGGTCTATTTCACAGAAAGATTGCTCTGGCTGCTGGGACAAGGATCCCCCAGCTCAGGTTTTCTCACCCTCACACCTTTCTGAAGGACTGAACACTTAGAGAAGCCTAAGGATGCAGTTGAAGTCCTTACCATTCCTTACAGTGCTTCCTCCTTCCCCGTGCTGAAAGAGCTGGGTCCATTTTAGAGTCACAGTGGGCACTTTTTATAGATGAGTGGGGCTGGGGTGCACTCTGCATCCTTGGAATAGAAGTAAGCCAACTAGCACATAAGCTGATTAAACCCATGATGTTAGCCCTGCTAGGAGCATGATGCAATAATGTGAAAAATTATAGTTGCTAGCATTTATTAAGCATACACCATGTACTGGGCATTGTCAAAAAAAAAAAAAAAAAAAAAACCCATCGCCTTCGAGGCATTGTCAAGACACCTTATAAACATTATCTCATTTAATCCTCTCATGGTTAGTGTTATTGTCCGTTTTTACGGGTGAAGGAGACCACGAGGCTCAAAGAGGTTAAGAAATGTGCTCTTTTTGCTTTGCTGTTCGCAGCTAGCTGACTGCAGGTATTTATTTTATGACCTCTCCTATAACTGCACTATAGAACTAAATGACATCCAAGGAGCCTATGCTTTTAATGACTAATTATTTGTTGGAGTTGATGAACTTTTAGCTTATTAATTGTGGCATAGTTTTTTTTTTAAGGTTAAAATGATTCTCATGTAAACCAAAACAAGTAAAATAATTAGTTTTCATGGATTTTTTAAAAAATAATTTTTATCGTGCTTTAAGTGAAAGTTTACAAATCAAGTCAGTCTCTCACATATAAACTAATATACACCTTACTAAACCAAAACACCTTACTACATACTCCCATTTACTCTCCCCGTGATGAGTCAGCCCGCTTCCTCCTTCCAGTCTCTCCTTTCATGACCGTTTTGCCAGTTTCTAACCCTCTCTACCCTCCCATCTCCCCTCCAGACAGGAGATGCCAACACAGTCTCAAGTGTCCACCTGATACAAGTAGCTCACTTCTCATCAGCATCTCTCTCCAACCCATTGTCCAGTGCATTCCATGTCTGATGAGTTGTCTTTGGGAATGGTTCCTATCCTGGGCCAACAGAAGGTTTGGGACAATGACTGCCGGGATTCTTCTAGTCTCAGTCAGACTGTTAAGTCTGGTCTTTTTATGAGAATTTAGCATCTGTATCCCACTGTTCTGCTCCCTCAGAGGTTCTCTGTTGTGCTCCCTGTCAGGGCAGTCATCGGTTGTGGCCGGGCACCATCTAGTTCTTCTGGTCTCAGGATGATGTAAGTCTCTAGTTCATGTGGCCCTTTCTGTCTCTTGGGCTCATAATTATCTTGTGACCTTGGTGTTCTTCATTCTCCTTTGATCCAGGTGAGTGGAGACCAATTGATGCATCTTAGATGGCTGCTTGTTAACATTTAAGACCCCAGACGCCACACTTCAAAGTGGGATGCAGAATGTTTTCTTAATAGAATTTATTTTGCCAATTGACTTAGATGTCCCCTGTAGCCATAGTCCCCAAACCCCCGCCCTTGCTCCGCTGACCTTCGAAGCATTCAGTTTATCCCGGAAACTTCTTTGCTTTTGGTCCAGTCCAGCTGAGCTGACCTTCCCTGTACTGAGTACTGCCCTTCCCTTCACCTAAAGTAGTTCTTATCTACTATCTAATCAGTAAATAACCCTCTCCCACCCTCCCTCCCCACTGTCATAACCACTAAAGAATGTGTTCTTCTCAGTTTAAACTATTTCTCAAGATCTTATAATAGTGGTCTTATACAATATTTGTCCTTTTGCATCTGACTAATTTCACTCAGCATAACGCCTTCCAGGTTCCTCCATGTTTTGAAATGTTTCACAGATTCATCGTGGATGTTTTTTAATGATCGCAATTTCTTAGAATTTCTTCCACTGTGTTATAAATGTCTTCTTAACCTCCTCTTATCTGTCCCAGCTCCATCCAGTCTTCCCCAAACCAAAACCAAACCTGTTGTCGTGGTGCCGATTCCAACTCATAGTGACCCTGTGGGACGTAGGAGAACTGTCCCAATAGGGTTTCCAAGGAGCAGCTGTTGGATTCAAGCTGCTGACCTTTGGTTAGCAGCTGAGCTCTTTACCACTGTGCCACCAGGGAATTACACCTAATGATGACCATGTATATAGCCTGGGTATCTCACACTAATGGTGATCTGAGTTTGAAAACTTTTCCTCTTTCTGAATCTTTAGTATTCAATATTTTTAAAAAATTGCTAAGAAAAGTACTCATTTTTCCCTAGGTTTACAATTAGTTTCTGTTTGTAGCTTTTCTCCTTTTAAATTTAATGAGGGTGGTGCTATTTCAGGATCTTCTCATGAGGATTCCTTGAAATACCTATGTGCTAAGTTTATTGTTTATCCCTTTCAAAATCCAATTATTTTCTGCTTTGAATTTTTTGTTAATACCATGTGTTTTCAGTAGTGGAATACATGCTGAGTCATTGAGGGTGTTGTAAATTTTTCATTGGTAATACAGTTTTTGAGAAATATTATGTGAAAATATGTGATTTGTGGGAGCCCATCTGGCCCACTGGTCTTGGGTAACAGGCTTTATTGCAGGGCACCTTCCCTTTGGGTATGCGGGGAACCTCTGTTTTGCCTAATACCCTAGCTGTTTTGCTTCAATGAACATTTCTTTCATCTTTAACTGTTACACAAGTCCCTACTGGAAGGAAGCAAATACTTCCAGAGGGAAAAGTATACTCCCATGGAACTTCAGAGGCATAAAAAGTGGGTGGGATACTGTATGTTCCACAAGTCACAAAAGGGTTAAAATAGTGTTACTACAGAGGGTGGCAGTGGCAGAGAAACTTAGGAGAAAGCTGCTGGCTTAGTCTCACAAATCCAGAGGTGAAGGAGTCAGACAACAAGGTTGCTTGACATCCAGTTACACTGATCAGATGCATGGAGCTCTTGGAATTGGGAGTTCTTGCTGGCAGGTTGAAGCTGCAGGCTCCCACTAATTCCCCTTTCACCTTTGCCTCCTGCCCACCTATCCTTTGATTTTTTGCATTATCATCTCAAGTCCACGAAATGCAGGACAGGAAAAGTTCTGATTATCTCAGCAGCAGGGAAGTGCTGTAGCATAAAAACAAGCGTGTATTCTATTCGTTCTCTTCGTACCTTTTCCACCATGTGAAAGGACCATCTGAAAGTAGTTCTAGTTATTTATTACTTTGTTGCAGGGGAGGGAGAAAATGCAGACAGCTAGACACTGTGCCAGAGAGAAAGAGAAGTATTCTCAGCTTTGGAGGAGGGGGTTTACAAGTGCTAACAATGTGGTTCAGAATCGCTAAAGTTGTTTTAACATAATGCTATGAGGAAGGAGACAGGAACCATCTGTTGAAATGGCTCTTACATGATGCTGCATTTTGAAACAAAGACTTCTAGGGGCATTTTCAGATTGGTCTCTTTCCCATGAAGTTGTTACAAAGAGAGCCCACTCTGAGGCTGCTAAATGATGCTGCTTAGATAGTTTTTTCTGGCAGCAGCCACTCCTTTGTTTATTTTCTGCCACTGTTTTCCTCGAAGTGTGTGCTTGGAGGCTGTCAAATACCCTTCTTGGTAGGAACCCAGTAAGTTCTCCCTAAAAATCTACTACTTCTGCCCATTTCCTTCTAAAGTGCTGACTCTATTTTACTTGAAGTTGGTGGAGTGACTCTGAAGCCTTAAATACTTCACTGGGAAAGAGGAAAACCACAAATACACACAGACCATTGTGACTCTGGCCTGGTGGGTTCTAATTTTCTAGCAGTGGTTTGTACACCCGAGCCGGCTGCAAGGGTTAAGTAAACTTCGTGGCTGGGAATGACTTCACGGCCCTGGAATTTTGAAAAGCCAGGGTTCTCAGTACACTGTGGCCAGCCTGAGAATCTTTGGGTGTGAAAACCACGCTCAGTTACCCAGACTGATTTTGGTTACTGTTGCAGTGCTGCAGAATCTATTAAAATCCAGCAGCTGAATTGTCCTGGCGCTGCCACAAAGCTGGGCTGCTGGGTTGGCTACAGGATTCCCGAGTTGTTTGTCAATGGAGAGAGCAAGTGAATGGAACCAGGCTATGCCTCAGCCTGGCATGAGGTGGCACCCTAGTGGCTGTGTTCAGCTTTAGAAATGTGCACTATTTCTCTATTCTCACACAGGCATTGTCCTTAAGACCGAAATCGCAGTTCCTTTTTAAACTTCTCATTTAAGTTTCCAGGTCCTCTGTGTGTCTGTGAGTACCCGTATCCATTCACATCAGTTTTCTGGCCAGTAAGAACTATTGGCAATCATCTAACCTGACATGACGGAACTACTAAAACAAAATGAACTCAGCCACAAGGTACAATAAGAAAATGCAGCTCTTTGGTAGGGACAAGCCCAAACTTGAAACTACAAAACGTTTTTGCAGAGAAAGGCAAAGGAGGAGATTGGTCTAGGATAAGAGATTTCAGACATCTAGTCATTTGGGGTGCCATTTGAATATTTGCAGGACTGTAGACCTTTCTTAAAATGGAATAGATTTGAAACTTTGTTTTCTAAACAAGTGGTCTTTTGGTTCTTCTCTGTTAAGAAACAGGTTAGCTATGATCATTGCATGGAAATTAATTTTAAAAATGGGTCATATTCTTGAGCAAGCTCTTCTTTTGAAAGGAATCATTGGGGCTTGAGCATTAAAGGAAGAAACAAAAAGATTATAATAAAAAATAGACTGCAGCCCTAGCACGAACAGTTACTGTGACCTTGCCTTTTGTTTGCCATCACACAATTCAATGGCAGTCCACTCAAACTATGCTCTCGATCAATATCCTATTAAAGCAGCACAAAAAGTCTCCATAAACTTAGTGGTTAGCTGTGTTTATAAATGGAACTCGGCATAATTAGATGGTCAATAGCAGGCTGTACTAGTAATTTTAAAATGAGCATCACACATTTTATATCTGTAGAAGTCAATGGAATCTCTTCTAGAGTGAGGCTATGGTGTGGAGCAGACAAAAGAATGGGAGTCCCTTTAAAAAAATCATGTCTGTCTGTCTCCAAAATGCAGTTTCTTTAAAAAATATATATATCTTAAGTTATGGAATAGAAAATGTTGATTGGTCCTATAGATTATTTCATTTTGCTACCTTATCCTAAATATATTAGAACATTGCAAATGTTTCATTTCCTAGTTTTAATCAACCCCTCATAGAAAGATAAAATAATAATACTGCCATACACTTTGGAAGAAAAATGTCAGTGTGACTGGCTTCATTTAGTGGGTTTCCTCTACTGTAATCCAATAAATTTTCAAAATAAATATTGAAATTGAGTTAGTTCAGAGGGATGTTTTATTGTAGAATTTTTTTCTTTTAATTTTTTGACATATTTGGGGTGAATATTTGGACAGCAAATCTGGCAGCAGATGGAAGGGACTGTCAGTATTAGAAATTTTCATCAAACCGCACTTTCTTCTGAATGGCGGTTCACAGTGCCGGTGGCCAAACATGATTTTTTCTCTCTACTCTCCTCACCCAGTAAAGAATGAGCCACGGAAGGCGAGAGGTGTCCCCACCCGCAGGCTGACTCTGTCCTCTGCGAATGCAGCCCTACAGACTGAAATGGGCAGGTACTTGTGGCTGATATGCGCCCCGGCAGTTGTGTTATGGACCCTGTCGGCTGAAGTTAGAACTGTGGTAGGAACAAGCTTATGACATCAGTGGGTCCGTCAGTCAACGCTCTGCTGACGGCCCAGTCCTTTCAGTTATACTCCCACTCCTATAACATCCCTGGTTCCAACAGGCAGTGAGAGTTCTCATGGCCGGATTTGGGTGCCTTTTGTTCCCTGCTCTCAGTGGAAGCTCCTACTAAATTTGCCAGCCTATGAACGCTCTGGAAACCCTGGTGGCGTAGTGGTTAAGAGCTAAGGCTGCTAACCGAAAGGTCTGCAGTTGGAAACGACCAAGCGCTCCTTGGAAACTGTACAGGGCAGCTCTACTGTGTCCTGTAGGGTTGCTATGAGTCAGGATCGACTCGATGGCAGCGGGTTTGATTTTGGTTTTTTATGAGCACTCTTATGCTAAACTATCATACGGAAGGGGGAAGCAGAATCTGTAATACTTTGATGTACATACTCATTTCTTGTCATGTCTCTTTGTGTGCTCATCTATTTCTAATCTTTTCTAGATGACTCACTGGTTCTATTTCCCATGTATAATATATTACATAAAATCTACGTTTAGGATGGTAGTGTGGAATCATGAAATAGTCCAGGATAGTAGAACTGGACTACCAAGCTCTGCCATATATTAACTATATGACTCTAGGCAATATTTCGCCCCTCTCTGCTGTGTTCGCCTTATAAATAGCAATCATTTATTCAATCAAAAAATATTTATTAAGCACGAACTGTGTGCCAGGTCTAAGTCAGAATGTTGGAAATCGTAATACCTCTAAAGAGCGATAATCAGGATTCAGTGAGAGAATGATGAATGGTCAGCAATGGTCACTATTCTGATTTTTATCGAGCAAAACCTGTGTCCCTGATCTTCCAGCCATATGCTCAGAGCTGATCTATAAACTCACCACAGTGTCAGCGAATTTATTTTAAAATATCTAAGTGTGTGTGTATATTTATTTATAAATGAAGAAGGGCCAATATTAGAATTCATGTTCTAAAAATCAGTTTATGAGAAGAACCAGTCTAGTGGACCCTTCAGAGTTAGTAATTCTGATAGAATTAGGAGCCTGCTGATACTAGATCAAATTCATCTGCTTTACAGAATCGACTCGAACGGCAATGGGTTTTTTATTTTGTTTTGTTTTTAGGAAGCGAGAAAACTTGTTTCTCAATTTAAACGAAGCCTATTTTTTCTGCATTATTCTGAAAATTGCTCCCCCACAGTGTCTGATGGATGACAAGATGCTCTAAAATTCTCAGCCTAATGCAGGCATATTAACAACTTTTTATGTGGCCTGCCACGCCTGGGCTATTTGTATCAGTGTTTGTGAAAATAGTGCTTAGTTCTATTGTTTTTTTTAAAATTCCCTTTTGCCTATTTTATGAACAAAGAATTCTCTGTGAGTAACTACAGCTTGCTGGGGCTCATTAGTGACCATGCAGTTGTTAGTAATCCTTTATTTATATACTCATGAGCCTCAATTTTTTTTAAGAGCAGATATTTACTTCCAGTAGGCAACATTGACTCATTGTCGTCAAGTCAATTCTGATTCATAGCCACCCTATAGGATGGAGTAGAACTGCCCCATAGGGTTTCCAAGGCTGTAATCTTTACAGAAGCAGACTGCCACATCTTTCTGCATAGATCAGCTGGTGGGTTTTAACCGCCGACCTTTTGGTTAGCAGCTGAGCACTTAACCACGGTTCCACCAGGGTTCCTTACAAGGTAGCATTAGGAAACTGAAAGACATTTTTGGGATTTTCAAAAGCCTACAGAAATTGAATATTACCCCCACAATAAGACCACAAATGTTACTGAGATTTTGGCTAGAATATATTATCCATTGTGATAATAATAGCTAACTCTTGCTACTTAGGAAAACTGGTGTTGATGAGCTCCTATGCATGTCTAGGATGAGATTGGTGGAGTCAGCACTCAGCAAAGCCATGTATGAAGTCACATACTGGAAGTGAACTAATCCAGTGTATGACTGATATGAGTTCATATTCATACACAGGATTTTTCAATAGATGGAGTAGTTAAACAGTTCTTGGTGAGACTATTGAAAACTGTTGTTGTAAACAGCTGGATTAGTAGTAGGTTGTTGGGATTGGACTCTTTTGACATAGTTTGGTTTTCTAATGGCTAATGGTCAGATAGTCCCAGTACACTCTAGGTTAAGGGGCTTATGTCTAGAAGCCCTTCCCTAGTTTATAGATCGATGTGGTGAAAAGATCCCTTAGTCCATCAAATCCATCTCCTGTCAGGGAAGACTTAGTCCCATGGCTGAGGCTGTATCATATATTAAACGGGTGCCACATTTGACCTGAACCAAAAGCTAAGACGAGATGATACTCTAAAATGCAGAAAATCAATTTCAGCCCCAAAGGCAGAAGCCACTAATGCAGGAGATCAGTCAGCATTGCTAACCCCTCCGTGGACTGCCCTGTTACACCAAGTGTTAGGGCCCTTCATCCAGGGAAATGGTGGCTGACACTCATAATGTAAAAGACCTGTACAAACAAAGAAGTGAGAAGGAGGAAGATGAGACAGAAGCTTTGCCAGCTAAGTGGAGGCGGTAATTATTTTTATTTTATAAAAGCCTTGTTAAATTCATCTTCCCAGTAACTGAGGATCATCTCTTGGGGCAAAGAATGGTACGAAGGAAAGACAGGGAGATTAGAAATATGGGTTTTACCCCTGCTTCATGGGGCAGAACTCTAGAGATGTCTGTCATTTATTTAGTTGTTACTTAACCTCACAGCTAAGTTCTCTCATTTGTAAATGTAATAATGGTAAAATCAGTTGTCAAGTTGGTTCTGACTTATGGCGACCTCCTATGAGTTAGAGTAAAACTGTGTCCCAAAGGGTTTCCGATGACAGATTTTTCTGAGACATATTGCCAGGCCTTTCTTCCGAGGTGCCTCTGGGTAAACTCAAACTGCCAGCCTTTCAGTTGGCAGCTGAGCATGTTAACCATTTGAACCAGCCTCCATAAATGTAATAAAAAATGTAATACAACTATGTATTTCACAGGGATACTATGAAGATTAAATTAGATAATTCACATTGCCTGGCACATAATAATTGGTCAATAAGTATTAGTTCTCAAGCTTTTCATTGACATGGTCTTATAGTTTCAATTCTAGTCAATAAAGATCTATTGCGTGTGTAATATATGAAGGCTCCTGTGCTCTGTGCTGAGGGGGATACACAAATAAATTTTTTTTTTTTCTAGGACACAGTTATTTCCTATATAGAGTTTATATATGTTTCTTGAGATCCAAGACTTTATAACAACAAAGTTCCTGAATACACTTAATTTACAAATCGAGCTTATAATAATTATCTAAGATAAACCAGCTTCATGATTTGGGGTGGGGCAGAAAAAGGTGTCAGTGGATAGTTCCTAGGTTAGTAGAAAGGAAGCACTTTTTTTGAGAAATAAAAATTCCTCTATTCACCTCCCTCTACCATTCGGCCACCACAAACATGCATATCCCTTTAACTTGGCACCATACATTAAAAAATAAAAAAATTTTAGGGAGGTGTAAAACAGGGCTTCATCTGTGTTAGCAAATGTCCTTGATGGGGTTAAAAACATTCTACCGACTTTCGGCACCTATGACTGTTTTCATAAAAAGTAATGCTTATATCTTATAAGAGTGGGGAAGTTCATTTTCACATAGAGGGAAATCCCTGTTTTAGTGCAGTACCTTTCTTTCATATCCCTGTTTGGAAAACCATCTTCCTAGCCTGCCTTTGGTCAGACCTTTTAGAGAGGAAGAGTAGAAGAAGGAGATCAGCACAGGGTTTGCAAACCAGAAATCCTCTTGGCAAAGGAGTTGCTGAAGACTGTGGCATAGAAGCTGCAGAGAAAGTACCTTTATGATTGATTTCCATTCAAGTCAGACTGACTGCAGTGTGGTCATTTTTCTAACCCATAACTGCTCACGCTGCAGCAGTCTGCTATCTGCAGGGTGTCTGAATTATAGCAGTCTACGTCCCTGTTACCTCTTACACAAATTACTTACACTGGTTTCTTTTTCCATGCAAATTCATCAGTTTTACAGCCTCTCGTAGCGTAGCCACAGTCAGGAAACTCTGGCAGAGAGCACAAATTGATAAAATGAGTTAATTTTACTATACTTACTTTTTTCTCTCTAAAAGCCCTCTCTCATAGGCAGTGTTCAGGAAGCATATTATGATGAAAGGAAGATAACAAAGGAGTTGAATTTTTGTGCCATAAATTACTTTCCAAGTTAATTCCCTTTAACGATGATTCCAGATTTGCTTGAGTTTTCATAGCATTGTGCGTTTTACAACTGTGTCTTTGATAGAAAGAAGAACAAGTATTTTCCCATGTTCACTCCTTTTGTGCCAGTGACATGGACTTTCTTGCAAGATCTTTGCTACTAGAATGCAAAACAACACGAAATTGTGCTGGGCCCTTAGAACTGTGTGCTGTTGTTGGACTTTTTTTCCCCCCAGTCTTAAAGTACAAGTTCCTAAAGTTGCAGTGAGTATATGAGCTTGTTTATTCTGAAGAGAAATATACCTTTATTTGTTTTCATAGTTCTTTTATAAACTGGAAATTGAATGGTAAACCCTGATAGCGTTTTTGGGGGGACCTATTGGTCATTGGAGCCCTGGTGGCACAGTGGCTAAGAACTACGGCTGCTAACCAAAAAGTCAGCATTTGAATCCTTGAGCCGCTCCTTGGAAACACTATGGGGCAGTTCTACTCTGTCCTATAGGGTTGCTATGAGTTGGAATCGACTGGATGGCAATTTTTTCCCCCGCATTGGTCATTAAAGGAGCCCTGGTGGTACAGTGGTTAAAACTCTTGGCTGCGAACCAAAAGGTCGGTGGTTCGAACCTGGCAGCTGCTCCACGGGAGAAAGATGTGGCAATATGCTTCTATAAAGATTTATGGCCTTGGAAACCCTACAGGGCAGTTCTACTCTGTCCTGCAGGGTTGCTGTGAGTTGGAATTGACTCAACAGCAATGGGTGGGTGTTAGTCATTATGGAAGCCTGGGTGGCACAAGCAGTTTGCGATCAGTTGCTGACCTAAAGGTTGGCAGTTCAAATTCACCCAGCAGCTCCACAGAAGAAAGGCCTGGCAAACTGTTTCTGCAAAGATTACAGCCAAGAAAACCCTATGGAGCAGTTCTACTCTGGAACCCATGGGGTTGCCATGAGTTGAGGGCTGACTTGATGGCAGCTAACAACAACAGTTGGTCGTTATTTCATATTCTTTAGTTGCCAAGCTAATTTGAGGAAAACACAACAATAGTGGGTAATCTTTAAAATGTAAGCCCCACAAGGGCAGAGATTTTTGGATATCTTGTTGACTGATGTATCTCAAGCATCTAGGACAGTGCCTGGCACACGGAAAGTGCTCAGTAAATATTTGTTGAACTCTGTTGAATACAGCCTATGAAAGGATATCTGCCATTCGCAAGACACTAGACTCACTTATCATTGCATTAATGCTCCCTGCTGATGCCTGTTGAACAAGTTGTAAACTCAGTGCCCTGTCTTGACAATTTGGATAGAATATTTTTTCCATCATCCTCCCTTTCCAACAATGCAAGCCTGAGCAGATTGTCTCTGGTGGATGGCAGAAGTTCAATAACCACAACCTTATCCAACTACTAATGTGTACAGAAGAGCAGGTCATTAAGAGGGTTGGCTACTAAAGTAACCCCTTTCTTCCAATAGCCCACATTACTATAATGATTCCTTAATAGCACACCATTTATTAAGAAGTGACATAGACTACAGTCTACTCAAGTCAGGAAAGAAGGGGATGAGGATGGATGACTTAGAAGTATCATCTGTAGAGATAATTTCCAAAAGTTAACTTTTTGAGGAAAACTCCTATGTTGGAAAAAAAAAAATCCACACATACTTCAAAGCAGTTAGAATAATTGCAATACTCCTTTAGCAAGTTGGGGAGCCAGTTCTCACTATTTAGTGCATATTTATAGCATTTCTAAGTTTCGTTTTGCATCACTTAAAGATTAGGGAGGCAGATGTTGTTGTTGGGTGCCATCAAGTCAGTTCCGACCCATAGCAGCCCCATGTGACACAGTAGAACTGCTCCATAGGGTTTTCTTTGCTGTGATCTCCTCGGAAGCAGATCGCCAGGTCTTTGGCCCATGAAACTGCTGGGTGAGTTCAAGTAGCCAACCTTTCGGTTATCAGCCGAATGCTTACCATTTGTGTTACCAGAGCTCCTTAGGGGGGCAAATAGGAAGGGTAATTATTTACTTTTATTAATTCAAAACATATTTCTTGATCATCAACTGCCCAAAACCATGGTGGGCTATTCAGGAACACAAAAGAAGGCTCCAGACTCTGTAGCACTAAGTCATCTGGCATAACCCCCTGACATCTGTGACCTGGGAAAGTTGCTTAACCTCTTTGTGCCTCAGTTCCCTCCTGTGGTGTTGTGAGAAGTAAATGGAATGATGATGCTTAAAGCACTTAGTTCAGCATCTGGCCCATAAACAGTGCTTAATAAATGTTTATCGTTGTTAGTTGTCTTCAAGCTGATTCTGACTCATGTAACTCCATGCGTTACAGAACAGAACTGTGCTACATAAGGTTTTCAAGGATGTGAACCTTTCAGAAGTAGATTGCCAAGCCTGTCTTCCAAGGCACCTCTGGATGGGTTTGAACTGCCATATTTTTGGCTAGTAATTGAACACATATCTATTTGTGCCACCCAGGGACTCCTTGTTTGGTTTAGTAAATGTTCTTGTAATTGTGATGTTGCTGGTGATGATGTTGGTAGCAGTGGTGGTAGCAGTAGTGGGTGGCCACAGTGGTGGTTTTTCATTGTTAATCGTACTTATTATTAGAATGAGGATGCACGAAGAGTTTAAATGACTTAACCAAGTTACTCAGGTGGTTAGTGGCAGGGCTGGGGCTCCAAGCAATCTCACCCAGTCCCATACCAGCATTCTTTCTACGCTCCACGATGTCTGTCTTTACAGTCCTCAGTATACACTCAGTCTAGTTGGGGAGAAAAGTGTTACATGTGAGACGATTAAAGAATGATAAAGTACAAATGGAGTGAAGTCAGGTTTCACCATATGTGGAACAGACAGGAAGTGTTGTAGTTGATTGCATCTTTCATTAACGTCCTCATGTTTGGTCGGCAGTGGCTATGTAATCTCTGCAACACCCCAGAAGCCCAACGTGGCATCTTGGGCAGACCAGAACTTAAGTGACATTGGACAAGTCATTTAACCATTGTTAACTTTTAGTTTTCTAATTTGCAAAAAGGACTTAATCCATTATTAACTAAGAAGTGTTTTGTGCTATATATATCTTGTCAGTACTCAATTAGAAGAATATCATTTGCTTATTTGTGCCCTTTCGTAGTGCACAATTTGAAATGGGTCTTAAATGCTTGTTTACTATCCTAAAAGAGTTGACATAGCTCCATCGTGAAAACTCTGTGTTGTTTTCTGACGGCATAGTTTAGGCCCCCAGTCTCTCTTGCCAGGACTCCTGCATCAACTTTCCAACTGATTTCTCCACCTCCAGGGTCTTGGCCTCCTTTAGTGCATTCTGTGTGTTGTTGTCAGTTACTGTCGAATCAGCTCTGACTCATGTATAACAGCTGTGTGTATGACAGAACAAAAGGTTGCCCGATCCTGCACCATCTTCGTAATTGTTGGTATGATAGAGTGCATTGTTGCACTTATCGTGACACTTCACCTCATTGAGAGTTTCCCTATTTACGTTGGCCCTCTACTTTACCAAACATGATGTCCTTTTCTAACGATTGGCCTTTCCTGATGATGTGGCCAAAGTAAGTGAGCCTGAGTCTCACCATCCTCCCTTCTAAGGGGCATTCAGGTTGTATTGCCTCTAAGAGTGATTTGTTCCTTTGGCCGTCCATTGTATAATCAAGATTGTCTGTCAACACTACGCTCACATGCATCAATTCTTTTTCTGTCTTCTTTTCCATATACTGTTGCCATATTAATGTTCCTGAGATTCAACAATTACCATATCACTGCTCTACTCAGAATCTGTCATGGATCTAAGAGATCATTGACTTCACTTCCTACATCCAAACTTAGGTACCTGCTTTGTCATTTGCCTAGGAACCCTCTCCGCTCTGCCCCTTTAAATCCTAACCATCCTTGAAGGCTCAGCTTAAGTGGCAATTCTGTGTAGAATCAAACCTTTTTTCTGACCCCATAAGCCAGTGTGATCTCTTATTCCTTAGAACTTTCCTAACATATTGTCTGCATTTCTCCTATGAGATTTAACATACTTGGCATTGAGTTAGATGTAGTATCAGGTATTGTTATATAATTTCATTAGACTGTAAACTTTATGGGGGCAAAGACACCAAATACCATTTTCAAAATATCAAGTTTGAGGCAAATATTGTATATGAGAGTCAGTGTGGTATAATAGAAAAAGCATGGGTTTCAAGGTCAGGCATCCTTAAAGTTTAATCCTGCCTGTACCTCTTTCTTGTCTTTTTGTAATCCAGGACAAGTTATTTAACCTCATTCCAGGACTTTGTTCTTATCATCTAGAAAATGTACTTTCCTGAGAAGTTTTTTTTTTTTTTTTTGAGGATTAAATTAGGTAGAATAAATAAAGTACTTATCAAAACATGTAGGTGCACAGGTACTCAAAAGTTCTCTAAATTCCACCATTTGATTTCTTAGTTATCTGTCAAAGGATCTTCCTATTCTCCACAGTATAGACATTGAGAAAAACCTAATCCATTTTAGTGACATTTGGACTGTGCCCCAAACCCTCAGGTATGAGGCTTTTTCTTTGTCCATAACAGTATCACTGAATCAGAGTCCATTCCAACAGGCTGACCCTCCACGTAATACATGCATACAGATGTATTACAGGGGGATGTTTCCTTACAAGACTCTTTTGAAGAAGGCAGAGTTTAGATGTGTGCATTATTAGGATTATTTAATCCAGGTTGTGAAACCCATTCTCATTTCAGAAACTGTGATTTTTTTAAATTCAGGACACACATAACCAGTGTGCCAAGCCTTGAAATGACTCACCGGAAGTCCAACGGGCACTTTGGGAAGTAGCACCTCGCTGGCAGGCCACTCAGTGCTGTTTAATACATTACAATTACAGTGTACCAAGTGGTTCACAAGAAGTGAATATGGGCACACTAAGAAATGTTTTGGTGGGCTTAATTACTTTTTAATCTCTCTGAGAGGTGGGCATACCATATTTACACATGTAGTTTTCTTCCTTCACCTATTTTGACAATTTAAAAAGATAATCCAGGCAAATGCTTTCTCCGCATGATTTTTCCCTAGCTCCTCTTTCCTCCCTTCCCCCTTCCTTCCTTCTTCCCTCCCTCCCTCTCCCTTCCTTTCTCACTTCCTACCTTTCCTTCCTTTCTTTCTTTCCTTCCCTTTTTTTTAGTTTTATAAAATATGTAAAAGTTTTCTTCACGTTTTTTTAAAAAACAAAAACAAACATTTTTTCCAGGATAAATTACAGCTAAAGTGTTACATATAAATACATCTGAGTGCTTCCTGTTGGGTAGAGGAGAGCCTATGGAGTGCGTCAGAAGTCTTCTCTCAGTCCAGTTCAAGCCCCTCTCACCTCTCGCTCATCTCCCTCTTGTTCCAAGAGTAAGGCAGTGAGGGCGTGCTGAGAGGCACAGGAATGAAGCAGCTGCTCAGTCCAGCTGAGGCCACAACTCCCTTCTGAAACTTGCAGGGAAATCTAAATCCAGACCTTTGACACTGATTAGCGTGTATCACTCTTCTTTATTGATGAGAGGCTTGCATTTCTAAGCTTCCTTAAAGCACGAAGCTTTAGTAAGTATCTATTGGAATCAGCTCGACTGCGTACAACAACAGTTATATGCCAGATTAGAAAGAAAGGTCTGGCGATCTACTTGTGAAAGTCAGTCAGTGAAAACCCTGTGGATTGTAATGGCCCGTTGCTCAACTGATCACGAGGATGTCACAGGACTGGGCAGCATTTGGTTCCCTTGTGTATGGGGTTGCTATGAGTCAGCGGCTGAGTATACAGCAGCTAAGAACAAGTATATGCCGGGCTGAGAAGAGTGATGGGTGATCCGGACCCATGTTTGAGTAGTCTTCCCCCCCTCCTCCATGGCCAATTTCATATTTAAAATATCATAGAATAAAAGGGGAAATTATGTAAGTATGGTTAATAAAAAAGCAATTTAGGGAATGACTAGCAAAATTACTCATCAGAACCCAGTTTGCATTTGTTGTCAAATGTTGTTTTTGAACTAAAGACCTTTTCCTCCATTGGAACCTGTCATTGAGAGATGTTTGAATTTCAAAAAGTATATGTTAATTTCAGAGTTTTCTATTTCTTAGCAGTGACTGTTTTTACATAATGATAGTTACGGTTGAGATATAGTCATTGCTATTAATCAAACAGCTAAATACTCTTAGCAAATTATTGTATCCCCTCATACCTTCCTTTATTCTGTAATTCCCTTATGATAACCACAGTTCACCCAGTTTACCAAGCATTAAACTGGGAATTCATCCCAGGCTTCCTCTCCCTCTTAACTACCACATTCAAGTAGTCAGCACATTTTCTTGATTCTGACTCCCACATAATTTACATCAGCCTTCTCCTTCCTATCCCTTGAGTTTAGACCTGCCCCATTTTATCTTATTTAGGTGACTCTAGTGGTGTCTTTGGTTTTACTGATTATATTCTTCAACTGCCACCCAACCATGCAGGCTCTCATGACAGAGTGATTGTTGTAGATTGTGAATGCAAATCTGATCATGGCATTCCCACACCTTGTTGGTTCTCTTTTGACTAGTGAATAAAACTCAATATAACAGTCAACTCCATTTGACCAATGCTTATTGACTGCCTCCTGGGTCAGAGAATATGTTAGATTCTGGCGATATAACTCCAAGCATAATGGAGTGTGGTAAGTGCTTTAATAGCTTATAAACTTGGTATTCTGCTTGGTTCAAATTCATGTTCCTTAAGGAAACCTACCAGACTGTCCATGACCTGACCTTTTCCTCATGTGTTGTAAACTACATCATACCAAATAGTCAGAAGTTTAGTTAACATTTTATGCTCCCTTACCTTTATACATGCTGTTCCCTCTCCCTAGAATGCCTCTGTGCCTTTAATTGAGTAATTCCCACTTGTCCTTTTAACATTTACCCCAGGCATCTCATTTTCTGAGGCCCCTTTGTACCTTCAAATCTTTCTTTCTCAACCAGATTATATAGCCCACTTCTATGTGTTTCTCCTAAGTCCCTGTACCCGGCACAGTACTTGGCAACAGCAGACTCTCAGTAACCATTTGTTGAATGACTGAAAAGTCCCAGCTTATGATATTATTAGTTATTCTTTCTTGTTATAAATTTTTTTTTTTTAAAGTTGCTGTCAGGTCAACTCCAATTCATGGCAACACCATGTGTGTCAAAGTAGAACTGTGGTTCATAGTGTTTTCAAAAGCTGATTTTTTGGAAGTTGGTTGACAGGCCTTACTTCCAAGGTGCCAACGGGTGGACTTGAACCTCCAACTTTTCGGTTTGCAGCCAAGTGCATTAATGTTTGCACCACCCAGGGACATTTTAATTTATATATCCACTTATATGAACTGAAGACTCAAACCAGTGCCTCAGTGCAGTAATAAGTGCATCTCTTTTTCTTACTTCTGCATAATTTTTCAAAAGAAGGGATTATGTGTACTAACAGAGTTGTACTACTAGTTTTAATGTGGTGTTGTTTTATAAGATTGATCTAAAACCAAAACCAAACCCATTGCGGTCAAGTCGATTCCAACTCATAGCGACCCTATAGGACAGAGTAGAAGTGCCCCATAGGGTTTCCAAGGAGTGCCTGGTGGATTCGAACTGCCGACCTTTTGGTTAGCAACCATAGCACTTAACCATTTTTCCACCAGAGTTCCCATAAGACTGATAGATATTATTTATTCATTCAAAAATATGTATTAAGCTACCAAAAACAAGGCATATAGAGGTTGTAGGGCATAAAAACATAGGGAATCATATCTCACACAGGGTCAGCTCTCAAAATCACATATAGTCAAAATTATCTTTGACAATCCCTTAAATCAGAGGTTGGCTCACATTTTCCATAAAGGAACAGATAGTAAACATTTTCAGCTTTGTGGGCCATATGGTCTCTGTTATAGGTATAACTCTGCTGTTACAGTGCGAAAGCAGGCATAGCTAATATGTAAAAGAATGGGTCTGGCTATGTTCAAATAAAACTTTATTTATAAAAACTATGGCTTAGGGACCACAGTTTGAGGTTGAGAATCTCTGCCTTCGATTACGAGGTAGGACGAATATTAAAGTGTATGCAGGCTACTGAGGTGATTCAAGTAAGGAGAAATCACACATTTCTCATTACAAGGAATTGGGAATGGATGCCTTAGAAGGATGAACTTGCTCTCAACAAAGTTGAGAACAGAATTCCAAAATACAGATGAGTGGTTGCTATCAAGATCAGACAAAGTTTAGGGAATGTTTTGGCTGGTCATTCAAGAAATTTTAAGACTAAAACACGGAGGTATGTTTGTTAAAAGCATCCAGGAATGTTGTAACCTTGGTGACAATTTACTGTTACAAAAAGATGAAAGGTACATTCTAAGAAAAATATGTCTTTCTGGTGTAGACTATCTTTGTCAACATTCTTTTGAGGTCAGAATTCATGACCGATTATTTTGGATAAGTTTACCATATAAATGCAAAAACAGAAAACGTGTTAAATGCAACAGTGAAATATGTTCTCAACACAGAACTTGACTCATGTTTTCATTTCATTCCAGCACCAATAGCTGCAGGAACTGGCCCGAATTTTTCTCTCTCAGATTTGGAAAGTTCTTCATACTACAGCATGAGCCCAGGAGCAATGAGGAGGTCTTTACCGAGCACATCCTCTACCAGGTAAATCCATCAGCAGCTCTTAAAGGGGATGCTTCATAGTTACACACTTTGACTTTAACTCGAGCCTGTTAGGCACTTAGCAATGTTCCTGTAGTAGGAGAAGATACCAAAATAGTGTGGTCAGGTCTAGTAGACTTTTAGGCTCACTGCGGGGCAAAGGAAAATGCACGTGCAGCAAAAAAAAAAAAAAATCAAACCATAAAAAACAGTGGACTAAATTGTGTGGTGTAGGCTAAAAATAATTATTGTTGTTAGATGCTGTTGAGTTGGCCCGACTCATGGCAACACCATATATAACAGAACAAATGAAATGTTGCCCAGCCCTGTGCCATCTTCATGATGGTTGGTATGTTTGAGTGCATTGTTGCAGCCATCATTGTGGGGTTTCCCTTGCCTTTCTTGGCCCTCCATTTTACCAAACATGGTGTCTTTCTCTAGCAATTGGTCCCTTCTGATGACATGTCTAAAGTAAGCAAGTCGAAGTCTTGGATAATATTCTGTAATCCATAGGGTTTTCATAGGCTAGTTTTTGGCAGTAGATCGCCAGGGCTTTTTTTCCTAGTCTGTTTTAGTCTGGAAGTTACGCTGAAAACTGTTCACCATGGATGACTCTACTGGTACTTGAAATACCGATGGCATAGCTTCCAGCATCTCGGCAACATGTGAGCCACCATAATATGACAAACTGACAGATAAGTGGTGGTTGGTGAGATGGAAAGAGAAAGGAATGACATTCTAGGTAGGATGAAAATTGAACAAAGGCATGGAGAAAGGATGATGATGAATACAGCAGGTTCTTGGGAAAGTAAGGACAAGGCTTGACTAGGGAAAGGGGCAGTGTTTCGGCTTATTTGGTAGAAACTTGACACTGGCGACCCCAATCCCAGTCCCCACACGCACAGCAGACATTACAGATCAGTCCCAGCCCTTTTTCCTACTGAACCCCCAAAGGTCTCAAAAATCCAGTTTATTGGAGTTGGCTTAAGAGATGAAACTATTTGATATCCTGATGTGAGACTATAAAAATGGATGCAGTCAGATAGTAGGGTAGAGCCAGGTCAGAAACCCCCTTGCACTGGAGACCTTAAAACAGTAAAACTGGAAGAACACAGTCATGATTCCAGGTTCTTGATTCCCCTTGAGGCCACAAAGTCAAAATCAAAATGAAGCATTTTGCAAGATCTTCTTGTCTCTAGGTAACCTGTACCAGAAGGAAAGAGATTAGGCATTAAACCCACAGTATTCTTTTACAAATTGGCTTTAGCACTGGACTGTGACAACAAAGAAAAGAATGGTGCAGAACCATCTTTAATGTTTGTGTACTTTGCAGAAAAATGTTTGACGAAGGTATATTCCTCCTAAAGCAAGTACTGGAGTCTGATGATTTAAAACAATGCCCCGATTATAGAAGTTTTCCCTGGAAGAGATCCATTCTTGCCTTGCTTTGTATATTTTAACCATCATTACTTTTTAAAAATCAGTGTAGTCATTACTAATACCTTGAAGACAATTAAAGAAATAGTCACTCCCTAAATAGAGCCACCGAATCCCACAATCATTTTTCATGTTCTTTAAATGTTCATTTTAGTTCACCATAGTGTTGGCAAATCTGGGGGAAAAAAGTCTCAAATCCAGGTATCTTTATAATCTAACAGTGAGATTGTGAACACATTTGAGTGTTAATAAATTTTGAGGATTTTGAATGTTTGCTGATGGAAGGGACATTCTGCGTAACCGTACTCAGTCAACATGAAAAAGCTTTGTAAATACTTGTGGGCAGCAATGAATTCAGAAATGTATGTCTTGTTGGTTTTTCATACGTGTGCTGCCCATGTGCCGTGTGCATCCAAACAGTGCCCCTCACTCCCCCATCTTTCTGCACATGTCTCCAACTATATTTTCCTGTCTTTTGTTCTGACTGTCTGAGTGGCAAGCTGGATATGAATGTCATTTAAAAGGCCAGTGTCATTCTAGTATTCTGCAAATAACTAACCTTCATAAGGAGTTAATTATAAATAGCAACAGTAATTAATAACATAGTAATGTGTTTGTTTTTCTTTCATCAGGTTTTTCCTAGGATGAATTTTTAATATATATATAAAATATATATATATATTCTTTACATAGACTCAGCAGAATTATCCACGTACAGGTTAAAAAAAGTGCCCAAAAGTACATCCCACATTTACGTAGAAAAGTTCATCAATCAGTTAGTCAAATGATATTTATCCATGCTGTGCTAATATTAATTGGTCAAGGGCTCTGTAGCTTTACATACATGATCTCATTTAATCTTCATAATAGTTTTACAACATAGTCGGTGTTGCCACTTAACAGTGGAGAAACCCAAATCTCGGAGAAGTTAAGTAATGTGCCCAAGGTCACCAACCTAGAAACGGCAGAACCTATACTCAAACTCAGATATGTTGGAACTTAAAAATATGCTGTTTCTACATTGAATCTTCTTAGGAATGGAGCTGACTTGTTTCTTAAGGAACAATAGACTATAAAAAAAATAAGGCCCTAAAAAAGGAATAGCTATCCTCTCTCCTTTGCCTTGACAGTTAGCATTTTCCATCTTGAATTACTGTTACCATCTTTGAGGTATGTACATGTCCTGCTTCCACTTCTAGAGTGGGAGTTTCTCGAAGCTCAGTGTCTACCTCTTCCAGTTCAGCAACACTATTTATTAGGCACCAAGACTATTACCTAGGCACTGTGGATATAAAATCAAATAAGAGGAGCTTCGCAGTCTAGTGGTCGAGACTTATAAGTAAATGGAAACCTCCGGGAAGAGGCATTTTAGTCTTGTGGATATTTCTAGGCCTTGCACATAGTAGGAATTAAGCAAATATATGGAATTAAGGTAATAGTCTTACCATAATACATAGATGGAATTGCTAGGAACACAAGAGGAAATTCTACACACAGAAGAAGAGATGTCATGTCATACCTTAAAACCAAAAAAACCAAACCCACTGCCATCGAGTCAATTCCAACTCATAGCAACCCTATAGGACAGAGTAGAACTGCGCCATAGGGTTTCCAAGGCTGTAATCTTTACGGAAGAAGATTGTCACATCTTTCTCCTATGGAGCAGCAAAGCTTCGAACAGCCGACCTTTGGTTACAGCCGAGCACTTCACCACCACACCACCAGGGCTCCTTCCTGTCTTACCTTAGGAGACTATCCTCCCTCTTAAGTGAGGGTCTTACTGGTACCTTCTCGTTTTCCTCAAATGTTTCTGGAAGAATAGAATCAGTGTGTTAGGAAGTCGAGATCAAGAAACCAAAATCAATGACTGATTCATTTCTAAAAGCAAAAGTAAATAAAGGATATTGCAAGGCGTTAACCATAGGTACTGTAATCCCTTCAAGTTAAACATCTCCAAAATCCCAGGAAGGGTAATGTAAAAGTTGGGATAAAATACATGTTTTATCTAAAATAACTGCATCAAAATAAACCAACTGTCAAATCTGAGGAGTCAGTAAACTTTATCTTGGAAGCCCTTTACCTTTCCTTCCTGGCATTTCTGACTTTCTTCACTTCTGGATCTTTTTCTCTCCTTCATCCTGTACCTCCACCCTCCAGACATTTATCTGTGTCAACCCCTGAAAGACCTTTCTTTCAAACTAAGCTGTCAGCTAATAACTACAGATTCTTTCACTTTAGGATTTAATACCTGCATGAAGTATTTGTACTTTATTAGAGGGTGCCATGGAAATCAAAATGCTTTAAAAACTCAGAGAAATATTAATAATGGGAGAATGGTGAACAATAAAGTCAGGCTTTTGGGTTGGGGCCCTAACTGGCATCTCTTTGAATCATGACACTTGGACGAATTCTTGTCACATATACTCATACAGCTGTTTCTAAGAAAACAGCCCAGTTCAGCAATTGTTGTGCATCTGCTATGAGCTAGATGCTATGGTAGGACGAAGCAGGTAATACTAAATCTAGAGAGGCCAGAAACCGTATGGGAAGATATGAAGACTGTTGGGTCATGAGCCTGAACCAAAAATTATGTCTTTATCTCTGAGCTTCCTGCTTGTCAAGGCAAAAATGGGAAGTAATAGGTAATTTAATTTACATTTCCTAACAAAAGGAAATACTAGAAATTCCTTCAAAGAGGCAATCTTTTTTCTGGTTCTGTGTATTAAAAGGAATTTTGGGGGTATAAAGGAGTTCCTTTAGATATAGTTTTATATAATACATAAAAGTGTTCTTCAAATGGCTACTTTTCATCAGACTTTAAGGAAAGGCAAAGAAGAATCTTAACTAAGCTATTAAAGACATGTACTTTGGGTCCTAAGCTAGTGTGGTCCAGATATGTTGCTTTCTTATAATCTAGCTTTAGTGAGCATAGAACGTAATGGCTAAGAACACTGTAATGCCAACTTTAATGATTAGAATTCCTTTTCTTAAATTGGACCCTCCACATTTTTGTTTGCATTGCTGCAACAGCCTCTTAGTTATCTTCTGCCTCTAGGCTCAGTCTCCTCCCTTCCTCCTTTGTCTTCCCAAATCCATTATCCACACAGCTGCCAGTGTGACCTTTCCAAAATATAACTCTGATGTCATTCTCCTGTTTAGAGTGTTTCTGGAATTCTCCATTTTTTGTAGGATGAACTTCAGGCACTGATATCTTCTGTAACTTCCACCCCCCTCGTCTTTCACCATGCCTATCCTTCAACTTCAGCCATACCATATGCCTGGCAGTTCTCTGAACGTGCTATACTTTACTTTCTCCCTCAGGTGATGTTCAGAAGAGTCAATAACCTGTATGACCTGGGCATCACCAAGCACAACAGATGCTGCCCTGCCCCAGTACTTGGGCAAGGTCCTGCAAGGCCCCCTGATGTGTTAGACATTACCCTTTAGTTTTAGGATCATGAGTGTGTCCTGGGGCAAAGCTGGGCTGGCAAGACTGGGAGAAACTTATGGGACTTGAGATGATGGCAGATTGCCAATTGGTGTAAAAGGGTGGGAGTAGTGTCAGAACCTGCCTAACTTCAGGGGGATAATGAGACTCAGGATCAGCATAAAGCTGATCCCTATGATGTGGAGGTCAGACATACCTCCACTCTCTAACTTTTTTACCAATTCTGACGCCAGCTGTCCTCTCTAGAGCACTCTACTTCTTTGCAGTGTTCAATAATTTGTTGCAATGGCCACAGAGAGCTCACAGACCATACTTACAG
Organism: Loxodonta africana; assembly: GCF_030014295.1. Lineage (NCBI taxonomy): Eukaryota > Metazoa > Chordata > Mammalia > Proboscidea > Elephantidae > Loxodonta > Loxodonta africana. The sequence goes on from NC_087344.1 coordinate 101,424,877, forward strand.
TTAAGTGGTTTATTAAGGAACAGGGCACAACTCAAAATCACGATCAACAGACTACAGCTCAGCATCAGGATGAGAAAGCATGCAGGCAAAGTCTGGAAGGCTCCCACGACGAGCAGAGCGCATCCCTCCCCTCTTCAGTGCAGGACAGCTATCTCAGGTCCTCTCGGCCACTCAAGCAAGCAGACCCGTCTCTCTGCCTTGCATACCCCCTCTCAGCCCCCTGAGGACAGATTTCCTCTTGGCCCCTGAGAACAGGCCTCTCTGCCTTCGGCTTCCCTCTTGTCGGCCTCTCTACAGCTAACTGACCCAGCTCATAGCCAGTGTAGCAGATATGTTCAGCTCTCTTAGCACCAGTCCTAGCAGCATGTTTTTGCCATCACTACAGGTTCTGCCTCAGGGCCCCTTCCAGGCCTGTCACTTCCAGCTCTGCCACAGGGCCTCTTCTGGGCTTCTCTGTGTCTTCAGTGTTACAGCCCTCAGCCTGTGTTACAGCTATTTCAGAGGTTCCTTGCCTCCTTTCTCTCTGCTTCTCTCTTCTTTTTTTCCTTCTGCTTCTGTCTGCTTTCTTTCTGTCTACCCATCTCTATGGGGTTGGCTGCATATATAAGCAAACTCCACATTGATTTCAAGGCATGGCCCTCCCATCAGGGCCACTAACTGACCAATGTCCTCTCGGTAGGACACAGACACTTCGTTTGCATAGCATATTGACCAGTCACTGCAAGGTGCATACCAGTCATAGGGCAGGCTGCAGCCCCAGGCCAGACAAAGAGTATCAAACCATAAAATGTTTACAGTTTACCCAGGAAATGTCAATCAACCTAGACAAAGTAACAAACCCTCTGGGGTAGAAAACTTGGGCAAATGTAATTCCTCAGAGTTTAGGGGAAAATCTCTCAAGCTGTTTTTCTGAAGAACCAAGGCAAAAGGCCACACAAAGAAACTCATTTCACCACAATTGGTAAAGTATTTTAAAACCCACAATTGGTGACCTGAGTGGTGTACCAGCTGAATAACAGCCTGTTTCTTCCCTGTCCTTCTTTATGCCCTGTCTCCTTGATACTCACTCTTAAAGACAGCTCAGGAGCCATTTCATCTAGGAAGCCTTTCCTGACCTCTCAGGCGTATCATTGTTCCCTTCTTCCATTGTGTGAACACTATATCCTATGTGTGGTCCCATCTGAATGCACAGTTTTGATGACCTCTCTGCCTCCATCCACTAGACTGTGAACTCCATAAAGTCATTGCCTGTGTCTGAGTCATCTCTGTATCCAGCACTTAGCATAACACCTGGCACACAGGAGGTACCCAGTCAGTGTTTGTCGAATGAGAATGTATTAAACATCCTGTACCCTGACAGGTGAGGAAGATCTTTTCCAACAAGCACACCCAATAGGCATGAAATCTACCCCTCTGCTAGTGTGCTGGTTTCTTAGTTTGCTACTGCTGATGTAACAGACATACCACAAGTGGGTAACTTTCAAGAACAGAAATTTTCTCATACTTCTGGAGATTAGAAGTCCAAATTCAGAGTGTTGCTTTAAAGGAACATCCTTCTTTTTCTATTTCAGCTCCTAGTAGCTGGCAATCCTAGGAGTTCCTGGGCTTCTAGATTCATCTCCCTCTGTCATCATCAGATAGCACCTGTCTCTTCCCCCATTTGTGCTTCCTTGTCTCTGCTTCTCTGCTACCCCTTGTAACTCAGAAGGTTCAGGACACATCCTACACTGAAAGGGCCTCACTAACATAACAAAGAAAACCTTATTTCCAGACAGGATCCCATCCACAGGCACAGGGGTGAGAATTCCAAAATATATTTTTGGGGGGCAATATTCAATCCGTAACAGTGATATTATCAGTTAAGGCAACTAGACTAAGAATAGTAGCTTGTAGCATTTCACTATCTTTTCGCTTCTGAAGCTTCAACTTGGAAAATATTCAGTCTTTCAACCAAAGGAAATGTCATGCATTCTGGAAGTTTCTCAACTATACTGCTCCAAAAAACAAAGATCATTGCCTGATGGACTAGAACTTTATTTTGGCAACCTGTGTATAAAAAAAAAAAAAGGAAGGGCGTAATTCATCAGACCAGTCTTTTTCCTTACCCCTAGTTCTCACAAGGCAGTGAACTCCTTCACCCTAATTTTATCTGTTTTGTCCACTGTTTTATCTCTAGTATCTAGAGCAGTACCTGGACTATTGTAGCTACACAGTAAATATTTGTTGAGTGAGCAAATTCAAGTTGAAGAAGAAAAAACATAGCCAAAAACAAAAACATCCAAGTTTTTCTCACAAGGTCATGAGCCTTGATTTTTATCCTTTCTGGGGTGCCTGCGGGGATTGAACTTATGTCTAGGTATATTGCCAATGGCTAGGTCCCAGCCACTGCCTGGGGAGACAGGAAACGTGGGCTTGTTGCCGGCAGCTCCAGGTGGAGGCAAGAGCAGAGCCAGCCACCAGTTCCTCAAAGGAAAAAAGGAACAGGATGTGGCAGCAGCAGCAGCTTGAGTGACAATAAAAATCAAACCCAGACACTTGGAACAACACATACCCAAGACTGCGCTCCACCTCCAGTGATTCACCAAACTGAACAAGTGCTTAAAAGGAGTCCTAGAACGACATGAAGCAGCCCAATTGCTTCCTCCCTTGGCTTGCCTTCAACCAGAGGTGCAATGTCCAAGAAAAAGGTGGTTTGGATCACTTTTAAACGTTTACCCATTTGCTATTTCAGCTCCACAAAGCGCCTCAAGTCTGTGGAGGATGAAATGGACAGTCCTGGTGAAGAGCCATTTTATACAGGCCAAGGGCGCTCCCCAGGAAGTGGCAGTCAGTCAAGTGGATGGCATGAAGTAGAGCCAGGTAAGCAGGGTGGTGATGGGATGTGGCTAACACTGTGCAGTTGAAAATGCGTGTGGGGTACCATAAGGTGCATGCAAGTTAAGAAAGAAAGCTCAGGGAAGTCTACTTTTACAATATGAACACTCATTTGTATTGTACCCTGATTGCCACCTTTATAAAAGGGTGACTGTGACAGTACCAGTACCAGCTGCTGCAGAGTTGATTCCAACTCATGTCAACCTTGTCTGTCAGAGCAGAGCTGAGATCCGTAGGGTTTTCAGTGGCTGATTTTTCAGAAGTAGGGCATCAGCCTTTTCTTCTAAGGTGCCTCTGGGCAGCCTCTGCTAACCTTCTGTTAGCTGGTTAGTGCATTAACTGTTTGCACTACTAAGAGACTCCTAACTAGCTTTTTGCTTTGTTATCTTTTATGATTATAATAATAATCAAATTTTGCAACTAGATTGGTATCATTAGAAAGGAGAATGGGTTCCCTTGGCTACGCTTTATACCTGTGTTTTTATAAAACGAGGATACTTTGTCATCTTTTCTGTTACTGGATATCAACAGGATTTTTTCCCTTTTTAATGGAACTACTATCTTTATGTTCATCTTTACTGAACAAATGATAACTGCTAGTCTAACTTCCTGGGGTAGACTAGTCTTGACCCTGGAGTCTTGGAAACAATGCGAATAATTCTGATAGCAGAAGCTTTGTAAAACCTTTTTCAATGTATAACTTCCATATGGATAAGGGGAATGTTGTCCAGTGACTTCCCCAATATGCAATCAAGTGGGTACAGAAGATAGAATGTGGGCTTTGGAACCAGACAGAGCATGATCCTGCCTTCTGCTTCTACTGGCTGTGGGATTGTTGGCAAATTACCTAGACTCTCTGAGCCTAAATGTCCCTATTTTTATAATCTGATAGTAATAATACCAACAGTTATTTTACTATTCATGAGAATTAAATGAGGTAACATACATAGCCTATCTATGAGGTAACATACATAACCCATCTAAGAATTACGCCCAGGATGGTGGCGCAATGATTAAGAGTTTAGCTGCTAACGGAAAGGTTGGGGGTTCGAACCTACCCAGCAGCTCCATGGAAGAAAGACCCAGTGATCTGCTCCAAAAAAGATTACAACCTGAAAAACCCTATGGGGAAGTTCTCCTCTGTCACATGGAGTTGCTATGAGTTGAAATCGACTCTATGGCACCTAACAACAACATCACGAATTATACCTAATACAGAGCAAGTATGAAAAAAATGTTTTCTGACAGTCTTCTGCTACCCACGCCTTGTAGTAATTCCCTGCAAGAACAGACAAGCACCAAGAAAATACCTGAACTAACCACTTCATCTTTGTATCTTACTCCCTCTTCTCCTCCCTAACATATCAAAAGACAACCCTTGGAGGGTGTGATTATAAAGAAATAGAGGGAGGTATTTGGGATGATGAAACTGTCCTGTATCCTGATTGAGGTGATGATTACATAGATTTTTACAGGTATTAAAATTCATGGAAGTATACACCCTTTACCACAAAAAAAAAAAGTCACTTTTACTTATGGTAATGAAAAACAAAAGGAAAACACACCTCAGACCCTAGTGGCTGGGTCCTTTATCTTGATTCCTTCACTGAAATGTAAAAATTTTGCTTTGCCAGGCTGCTACTAGTAATTTTCTCACTCATCTCACTCATTCATTCACCAATTTAATTGGGCACTTTCTCTGTGTGAAGCACTATGCCAGGTTCTTGGAGTTCATAGATGGATAGGAAGGCTGTGGCCCCTGATTGCAAGGAATCTACAATCAAGGGTGGAATGCAGACACAGAAACAGACCAGTATACAGTGGTGAGGGAAGTGTAGGAATGGCAGGATTAGCCTCTGGAACCTTCTTTCGTAGTTACTACCAGCACAACACTGAGGTGTGATGGTTCTTCTATCAAGTCCTGCATCAACTTCGCTCCACACTCATACTCGTGCCAGTTAGCCTAGAGTTGCTAAGAAATAAACCGCGCCTAAGTGAACATGAAAATGCTGACTGCTCACTGCCATTAACTGCATCATCAGCATGACCTCGGCATAGTGCCAATGAAAAGTTTATGTACTGTTAAAAAATTAAAAGATGTAAGATTTCTTTGAATGCTTTTTAAAAGTCTGAGTAGAGCCCTAGCCAAAAAAATCCAACCAAACCAGTTGCTGTCAAGTCAATTCCAATTCATGGTGACCCCATGTATGTCAGAGTAGAACTGAGCTCCACAGGGTTTTCAAGGCTGTGGTCTTTGAAAAGCAGATCACGAGGTCTTTCTTCTGAGGTACCTCTGCCTGGGTTCAAACCTCCAACCTTTGAGTTAGTAGTCAAGTGCTTAACTGTTTGTGTCACCTAGGGATTCTTACCTGCTTCAGTGAAAGTCAAAATCAAGATATGTCAGTTTGGTACCTTTGTGCTCAAGTAGTGTACAGATGCATTTTTATGCACATTGAAGCTGCTTTATTATGTTGATATGCACGAAGCTCTCCAGTACTGCATGTTCTCTGGGCCCTTAAGTAGATTTCTTTTGGGGTATTTGGGGGTAGTGTGGTTGGTTGAAAATAAAGTACTTTAGCCTAGTGATTCTTATTCGGCGTAATATCTTCCTATTCCTATCCACGCATGATTCAAATGACCATAAATTTTAATATTTGAAACCTATACCCTTTGCATTTATTGAATAGTTTAATGGCTGAATCCTTTTTGTGAGGAGATTATATACATATATTTATATTTAGATATGTGTGTGTGTGTATATATATATATATACATGTATGTATATATAGTCTTCTTAAAGAAATCCCCACAACTGTAGTCCTGAACTGATTCTCCATTCTCTACTCCCATTTCATTACGAAAAATGCAGTTTCATGGTATATGTCCGTGAAGAGTGGGCAGGACACTGGATAAATTTACATTTGGCCATATTCAGCATAGAAAGTCATAATTGAAACAGGGCCTGAGGGGACATTAAAACTCAACTGAAGGATGTTGCACATGTTCATGGTGACTTTGGTGTCATTAACTCACACCAGCCATTTTAAATGGATAATTTATGCTGCCAGATGGTCCTTTTTGGGGATTTTCCATCAAGCCCAATCCCCTTTTTGGCACAGAGAACACCTTTCTGTTGTTCCCACACTTACCCGGGCCTGCATAGCTTTTCCCCAGGGGTACAGTTAATTGAGTAGGAGGCTTTTAGTGGTTCACTCATGTAAATTACCTTCAGAAATATGTTGGGAGTTATGTATATCTGAATGCACCGGGTAGCGTCTTGGTTGCCTACATTGGGATAATGTTCTCACACAAGTACTAAAGGATACTTTGTTTATGCCTCAGATGTGACACCGGAAGCAGGGCCTCTACTTACTCCTCACTCACAGACCCTAGCATCTGTTTACCTGCCCCCAAATGCTTTTTCAGGACTCCACGGCCAAAAGAGGGCCGAAGGTTGCCAGAAGAGACAAATCTCCTTGAGCAACAGGAAGACTTTAGAAAGTAAAACAAACCAGACGTGCAGTAAATTACATGAGCTCTTTTCAAACGTCTTTTGTAGTATCCTGTTCCCCATTAGTTTATCTCAGCACTTTTGGTGCACAGCTCGATTTATCTGGGAAGAAGGGCATAGGAGATTAAAGATGATGTTAGTTTAAAAAAAAATCAGACAACCTCAAGCTGACTTTTGATTCTCTTACAATGCCGCATTTGTTCCCTCCACTTAGTTTCGTTTTCCAGTTGTCTCAAAACTGGGTTAGATTTGAAGCTTTGAAGCTAATCATGCGCTGATGAAACGGGTCCTATGAAATTCCACCAAGCAGAACGGCTCATACCGTCAACGCTTGTTTATCTGTACAAGTGAAGAATTACAGAGACACTGATAATGCAAATAAATAGGAAGGAAACTACTAATGCAAAAAAAAAATAAGAAGGCAAGTGCTTACATTGGGTCAAACCCTGTGCATGGTGCTTTCATGTATATGGTAAAAATTACAGTTACAGTTATTTGAGTACCTACTATGTGCCAGTAGTTTTTATTATCCTCATATAAAACATGCAAGATAGAATCATCTTGCCTTTATAGAGATGAAAACTAAAACACAGAAAGGTTAAATGACATGCCCAAGACCTCACAGATAGTAAATTAGTAGATTTGGAAAATGTAAACCCAAATCTGATTTCAGACTGTAAGTTTTGTCTTCTATATTTACAGACTTCTTTTGCCATAAATGCATATGCCTGTATTTTAAGGTTTCATATCCTGGACTTATAACTTAAATTTCTTAAAGTAATACAACTAAGAAAAAACTCAGCCGGAGAACCAGAGAAATCTGTTTCCTTGTCCTAAACCCTTGCCGCACATTATTTACAACCTAGACCAGCATAGGAGTATGGGTGTTAAATACACGTAGAACACAGTATATAAGCAGCTAGTATTAACTGTTAACAAAATCTAGTATTATCAAGGAGCCCTGGTGGTGCAGTGGTTAAGCACTCGGCTGCTAACCGAAAGGTAGGTGGTTCGAACCCACCAGCTGCTACAAGGGAGAAAGATGTGGCAGTCGGCTTCTGTAAAGATTACAGCCTTGGAAACCCTATAGGGCAGTTCTGCTCTGTTCTCTAGGGTTGTTGTGAGTTCGAATGGATATTTTCCCCATAAAATTAAAGAATGCTCACCTTTCAGGTCCTTGTTCAAGTAATACCCAAACCAAAGTAGCTATTGACTCTCTCCCCATCATCCTGTCATCTAAAGTCCTGCTTTACTTTCCTCATGCCACTGTCTACTGTTAGTGCCTATCTTCTCTTTCCAGAACACAGACTCCATCAGCACTGGGACTGTATCTTTTCTGCTGCTATGTCCCCAGCAAAATAACAGCATCTGGCACATAGTAAAACCCAATCACAAATGATCAACAATGACTCTAAACCAAATATGAGAGGGTAAGGGGCCAGGGAAGCCAGATTACTGGGAGTAAACATTGTGAAAAATGTAACCAATGTCTCTGAACAATTTGTATAGTAATTGTTAAATGGGAACCTTACTTGCTGTGTAATCTTTTAGTGAAAACATAATAAAATATTATTTAAAAAAAAAAAAAGATCAGTTGCCCTCAAGTCAACTCCGACTCATGGCAATCCCCATGTGTGTCAGAATAAAACTGAGCTCCATGGGGTTTTCAGTGACTGACTTTTCAGAAGTAGATCACCAGGACGTTCTTCTGAGGTGCCCCTGGATGGATTCAACCTCCAACCTTTTGGTCTGTAGCCAAGTGAATTAACCATCTGCAATACCCAAAGACTCTTGGCACATAATAGATACTCAATAAATATTGATCGATTGAATGAAGCCACAAAGCAGAGAATTTTAGGTGCTGTCGATAAACCTGAAAGCAAAATTTGTTATCAATAATCCTTTCAAGATTGGTGCTTACTGTATTGTCAATCTGCAGGCTATTATTCAGCCAAATCGAATTATTAACTAGTGGTGCAAATGGTTAAGTCCTAGACTACTAGCCAAAAAAGGTTGGCGGTTAAAACCCACATAGAGGTGCCTCAAAGGACAGGCTTGGCAGTCTGCTTCTGAAAGGTCACAGCCTTGAAAACGCTATGGAGCAGTTCTACTTTGCACACATGGTGACTCCATGAGTCAGAATTGATGCGATAGCAACCAACAACAACATTAAGCAAAAAGATTGCTAAGGCTTAGCCAAGTGCTCCATTTACTAGTAGTGGTGTATAAAACTTTATTAAAGTATCCCTCACTTTTAAGGGCATTCCTTTAAATGAATCAAATTTTTTTAAAAGAAAATTGTTTATTAGAAGTTCTCTATCACGAATCCCAGTAGTGAACCCTTTAGAGAATGTTTTTTATAGTTTAGATAATCGCCCAGATTTATCTATGTGTGAAAGTTTTCAGATTTCTCTATCAGATTTTCTTCTATGCTAAGTGTTAAGAAACGCCCATGTCAGACAACACAGACCCTTCTGCTCAGTGTAGTTCAAGGACTGGCAACATGGTGTCACCTGGGAGCTTATTAGAAATGCAGAATCTCAGGACCTACCCAGACTGACTGAAGTTTAACAAGATCTTCAGGTGGCTCTTATGCACTTTAAAAACAAACAAAGAACAACAACAAAAACAAACCCATTGCTGTTGAGTCCATAGGGTATGAAAAGTGCTGATGTGGGCTACTCATTTGTTCTTTTTACAGGTTCTGGCCACTAAATCTTTCCCTGAAAGTGACTTTAACATTAAATATTGTGCTCCCCACCCTTTCTCTCTACTTTAAGTAGGAATGTCATTAAAACTCTTTGAGATAGATAGAAATCTAACCAATTTTCAAGCAGATCAGAGAAGACTGTGCACTTGGTGACTCAAGCAGTGTTTAGATACCTCACAGCAGGAAAAAAAGTTCTCTCATGTCTGACCCAAGCCCTTCTCCTCCAGTTTAAGTGCTGGTCCATTGGAGCCCTGGTCGCCCAGTGGTTGAGAGCTACGGCTGCTAACCAAATGGTCAGCAGCTTCAATTCACCACCCGCTCATTGGAAACCCTATGGGGCGGTTCTACTCTGTTCTGTAGGATCGCTGTGAGTCAGAATCAACTCGAAGGCAAGAAGTTTGGGTTTGGTTTACATGAAGAAGAATGACTGGTCACCTAATCATTATAATTCAAGTCAATCCAAGTCTTTATTAAGTGCTTTGTGCAGTATACTAGATTAGATACAATGATGACTCTATCAAGCCCCCATCTTCAGGGGCAAATTTCTTCAGGTCCTCGGTGTCAGACACTGTCTGTAAGATGGGAACTATTATTTCTGCCCTGTCTATGTAACCAAGTTATAACAATCAAATGAGGTAATGAAGACTGAAGTCCTTTGTAAAAGGTAACGTTCTCTGATCATGTGAAATATCACCATTACTATTATTGAGGTAGACAGACTTTACCCAGCTGACTGTGGTTGAAAGCAGACAGGGTTAAATGCTATAGGAGTAGAAAAGAGAGCTGTTAAATGGGTTTGGAGAATAGGGACACATTCCTCAAAAGGTGGTGATTAAACTGGGTTTCAGTTGAAGGGAACAAAGGAAGGGGTATATACTAAAGGAGAAACATTCATGTAGTTAAAAGTGAGAAGTGAAGTCTCTTAGTCTCCCAACCATTAGTATACATAAAGTTAAATTATATTCATATACACTGAAACCTGTGAGGGCTGAAACTCCACGGAACTGCCTTCGTTTTCCAGGTCTTACAAGTTTTCCGCCATTGACAGGGTGCGATCTTCCCACTTTTCTATTGCTTGTTTTAGTGAAAAATATCTGCGTTTTCCTTCTCTGGCAGGCTTCTGCCTTACACAGGTTCTAGCTTTCACAGGTTTTACTGTATCTTCTTCCGTTAATTGCAAGTCAGCTCTGTTGCCATCCTAGGAACCCCTTTCAGGTTCTCTGTTTCCCCAAAGTGGAGAAGTTATACCAAGCACCCGGTGGGCTTCAGGGATTACTGAGTTGCACCATGTGCACGCTGAGCACATACATATCAGTCAGTGTCAGCAGACCGGAAATAATGCTAATTTTTATCTTGAAAAAATATGAAATTACAGTATCGTTTAGTGAAATTTAATGGCATGTTTGAAAACAGGAATAAGAGGCTACTTACATTCATTCTCTCCTGTAGAAAATATTCAAAATTGTAACATGCCTTCAGCTATATTGTGACTGTAAAACCTTATCAATAGGCACAGTTATATTAGCCAAGATGCTGGAGTTTCAAATAGTTCAGTGAAAACTTTTAGAGTTAAATTTGGTAAGTAGTCATTTTCGTTGGAGCTCTTTTCTTAAAAATGTTCAGAAGGGAATTTCTTTCTGAAGAGTAACTAATCTCCATTTTTGAAGGTCAAAATTAAGCACTGTAAGAGCATGCTGTCTGTCCCTATCATAATGATTAAGTAAAGAAATACATTATTTTATTGTTTAAAGACAGTTGTAGAAAAAACATTGATAAGCATTTGACCAACCAGCAGCCCAGGACATTTAGGATCGGGGTTCAGTGTCCTCTTTAGGACCGGGGTTCGGTTGGATTTTATAAACAGATGTTGGCTCATTATAATTTTAAATATCACATATTAGGTTCACTTGGACTCCCAACTCTGCCAGTCCTAATTTTACTGCCAACCATCATTCATCAACTGTAAGAGCGAGGGAAGTTTACTAACCTATACTTCCAGCTGAGACACACAGGAGGCCCATTATCGATGCCAATAAAAAGGCAGCAGACTGGTAACAATAGTACATTGATCATGGACATGCCGCTGCACTAGCATATATTAGGGAAAATGATTAAATCTCTTGCAATCGCCTGCTGTAATAGGAATAGTCGCTGTTACAGAACACTGCCATAGGATCAATGTCTTGGCTTCTGCATTTATGGAGCAGTGGGAAAGCATCATTCTGTGACAACATTCTCTTCCGTTATCTCTTTAGTATTGGCACCTGCTCATTAGAGACTGGTGCTCTGGGGAATATGGTGCAGTAAGAAAGGGCCTGATTTTTAGTGACCCTTCTTTATTAGAGAAATTTAATCCAAAGTCAAGGTTATGACAGAAAAATTATATTACAAGATGAGCACCCCAACCACTCTTCAAAAATGTCCTTACCTTATTTATCAAAGCTATTCTTTTTTTTTTTTTTTTTCATGCTCGGAGAGGGTTTAAAATAACCCCCTTGTAAGTGGTGTCCAAAAGATTACCTATTAGAAGAAAAATACCCTTCTCACATGCACACACTGTGTGTGTGTGTGTATGTGTGTGTGTCATATACATATATATGGTAAAACATGGTTAAAAAAATTACTGTAGTAGCCCTGAAGCCTACTATTATACCTGGCACATGGTAGGCCTTCAGTTGTTATTCGTTGGATGGATAAATAAATAATAAGATGGAGACCACACATGTCCTACCTTGTCCTCAGAGTAGGGTGAAGTGCTCGGGAAGCAGAGTGCTGCATACATTGGTTGAATGCATGAGCGCAGCTCTACTTGCATCTGAGAACCCAGATGCACAATTCTGTGAATACAGAAGCTCCCAGAAAAACAGATGCTGTATTTCAGCTGGTCTTGTCTGAGTAAATAAATTACCTAAACTCCCAAATTTTTAATTCCATGTTTGGAAATGAGGCTGTGTAAATATTCTAGAAGGGAAGGAAAAAAGAGATGTCCCTTAGAACCTAAGGTTTATATGTGAAATCTTTTTCTCCGCCCTGTTCCTGTCACCGTCGTTAACCTGGCCCAGTGTGTTAGGTAGCAAAGTGCCGGCTTGTCCTGTGGCCTGTAGTTAGCAGCTTGTAATGAGGAATTGGAAGCAAATTTTGTTTCAACCACGACAATCTTCATAGACTTGATGGAAGGGAGAAAATAAGAGAGAATGTATTATAAAAAGGAAAGAAGGTCCCTGGTGGCACACGTTGTGCTCATCTACTAACTGAAAAGTTGATGGTTTGAACTAACCCAGTGGCACCTCGGAAGAAAGATCACCTGAAAGATCACAGCCACTGAAAACCATGGAGCAGTTCTACTTTGTGACGCGTGGAGTAGCCATGAATTGAAATCAGCTTGGTGGCAATGGGTTTGATTTGGTATAAAGAGGAAACAAACCAGGAATAAAAAATCCAGAATTCTACTATTCTGCCATGAACAAGCCTGAAACCTTTAGCAAACTACTTTCTCTTTCATAACCCCATCTTTGGATTAAACTTCTCTGGTAAAGAAGAGAGTGATTTTCATTTCTGCATCTGTGAACACTGAGGACACTAAAACAGCCTGCCCTCCTAGCTTATAGCCTTGAAAAGATCAAATAAAATCATAATAAAAATCAGAGCTACCTTTTATTAAGTGCCAGCTGAGTGCAAGGAACTATGCAAGGTACTCTACACGGAGTACTTTATATATATATATATATATGTATGTATGTATGTATGTATTTAAAGTATACTTAAACTATAAAGCTTTTTACAAATGTTACACTTTTTTTTTTGGTAAATACTTTAAAACTGTAAAGTGCTATATGCGCTTAAGATATTATGTAATTAAATTGAAAACATAAGTGGATGTTATATGCAAAGCACTGTGGAAGATGATAGAGGGCATATAAACATGACAGACCTTGCTCTCAAGTTGCCTACAGCCCAGTTAAAGAGTAGCTGGTTAAACAAGTACCCAGTGGCTGTAATGTTGTTGTTGTTGTTGTTGTTAAGTGCCCTCCAATCGGTTCCGACTCATACCAACCCCTATGTACAACAGAAGGAAACACTGCCCTGATCCTGCACCATCCTCAAAATTGTTGCTATGTTTGAGCCCAATGTTGCAGCCACTGTGTCAATCCATCTCATTAAGAGTCTTCCTCTTTTTTGATGACCCCTTGCTTTACCAAGTGTGATGTCCTCCAGGGGCTGGTCCCTCCTGATAACATGTCCAAAGTACATGAGACAAAGTCTCGCCATCCTTGCTTTTATAATGGCTGTAATATAAGTAACAGAGTAAGATCGACATCATACAAGTTAGGAGTTTATTCATTGGCTTAACCAAACCAAAAAACCCATTGCATCATTTTTGACTCACAGTGACTCTATAGGACAGAGTAGAACTGTTGCATGGGGTTTCCAGGGAATACCTGGTGATTCAAACTGCTAACCTTTTGGTTAGCAGCTGTAGCTCTTTAACTACTATGCCACCAGGGTTTCATTGGCTTAGACCACAAATATCCTGGACTGTCACTGTTTTAAAGAGGCAGTTTCTGATTTGTGGGTTATAAAATTGGGCAGATTATAAGGAAATATTTTTGATTTAGAGAAGACAAAGTTATTCCAAATTGAAAAAAAAAAAAAAAATGCCATCGAGTCAATCCCAACACATAGCCAACCCTCTAGAACAGAATAGAACTTTTCCATAGGCTTTTCAAGGAGCAGTTGGTGGATTTGAACTGCCGACCTTTTGGGTTGCTGCAGAACACTTAAACACTGCAGTCACCAAAAACAAAAAACATAAAAACAGTATAGTTGGAAGAAGAGAAAAACAAGATAAAAAGATGATAGGAGGGGAGGGAGGGAGGGAGGGAGGAAAGGTAGGTAGGTAGGTAGATACATAAATAACATAGATACATAGATCAGACTTACCTAAGAGTTTGTTGTGTTGTTTTTCCTGTATCTTATAAATATTATTAAATATTTATAGAAGTCAACTAGCAAGTATTTTTAATTTCTGGCATAAAGGAAAAACCAATATTTATTTAAATAATGTCTTTCCTTCCTCTGTTCTATTCTGTGAAGTAGTTCCTACAATGTAGATACTTTATAGACTCAAGTAATACCACAATCTGATCAGCAATAAAAAATAAATTTGCTTGTATTTTGTCACTGGAATGCTGCTAAAATTTTAAGTGTATAAGTGTTCTATAAGTAATAGGAATAGCTAATGTTTATTGAGCACCTGCTATGTATGGACCATATGCTGTTCTAAGCTCTGTGTGTGTGTGTCTACATGTATATATTCCTTTAATTTGTAATAAAATTATACAAATCACTAATACTATTTTTAGACTTACTTCCCTCTCTCATATGTTTTTGTATTTTTCCTGCATACTGATTAATTCTATTTAAGTTGAATAATCAAGAATAACAGTGTCACTTTTTATAAAAGTTCTGTCCTTTTTGGCCATTAATGTTTTTAGTAAGTAGTGTTTAATACTCCAGCATAAGAGGCTTTTAGTGGGAAAAAGGGGAGAGAAGGAAGAAAGAGTCTTCACTTCATATAGACCCCAGGAGTCAATAGCTTTTCCGCTTGTGCTGTGCAGCAGTTTCTGAGGGGCTGTGCACATCCCAGTTGCTTTTCTTCTCAGAGGATTACAATAAACACCTATTTATCCAACTCTATCCATCCAAGGATTTCAAATACATCATAAACTCATCAATTAATCAAAGACATGGCACCCATTTCGAGATCATGGGTGAAATACGTTGTAGAAGATTACGAGAAATACTTAACATCAACGTAGTAAATCAGTGACTGTTTCCTGATAGTTCCTGAATGATACCCCAGGTATTAAAATGGAGAGGGTTCTCTCCAGCAGCCAGATCATAGTGAAAGTACGTCTCTCAAACAGGAAAAAACTTCAGGAATATAAAAGCCACTTTATTCCGAAGCATCTCTTAAACATGATGAAAAATTAAACTGAGATGAAATGACTGAATCCGTTTAAATTCAGTTAGTTGATTTGCCTCTTCAGAGTAAAGTATTAATGACCTCCCTTTCTTTACAATTAAAAACCCTTCTGAAACCTTTGAAGTTTTAAATACTAGGTTGCTTTTGTTCTCGGTTCTCTGGTCTGTTTGGAGCGAGCAACTCTGTGCCGGTGGTTCAGCGCCTTCAGCCCTCTGTGGAGAATTGGCATTAGAGACAGCTGCACATGTTCGGTTTTTATTCAGATAAAACTCCTGCACTTTGGAGTTTTAATGTGATGCGAACATTTTATTGTTCTTCATTTTTAAGAAACATTTCAATCTCTAGGGCTTTATTCCCTTTATATATAGTGAGAAGTGGTTAAAGTTGCCATTTGCATAGTTGAGAAATTCAAGGAATGGCAACCTAGTATCCATTTCTAATCTGAAGTATCCTCTGTAGTAGCAGATTATACTGCCATGTTGGCTAGCTCAACCCAGAAATCACTTAACTGTGATTAGTTCCCAAGATTAATGAATGCTAGGATATCATGATTACTTGTGAGTTAATGCCAGTCAGAATTTGCCATCTGCCTTTCAGCCATCTCATGAACCTGACTGAAGAGAGGGTTTGTCAAAATGGCTGTGCAACATCTCTCATGCTTTAACACTCTTTAGAGGTTTATATAAGCAGCACGTTCATATTTTAAAGTTGAAAGATGTGTAAGGATTAAAAGTGGTATGAAATGCCTAAGAATACTTTTCAGGACCAGTTATTCTTTGATATTTATCACTTCATGGTGATGACACCTGCTTCTAATTTTAAGAGTTCTTTCTTCCAATGAGTAATTTTTTTCTTCAGAAAAGAAATCTTATCCTCAAAAGACTTAACTAGTAATTTCTCATCTTTTGATGTACTTGATATTTTTATGAGTTTGTCCATCATTGTTGAAGCCTTAACATGCCTTTAGTTTAAAAAAAATTTTTTTTTTCTGGTAACACATAGATATCATGTTGGGTCACATAAATTTATGTACTAAGTGTACATTTTGAGACTTTTACAGGGATGTCATTTGTTGTAAATGTCATTATCTGCTACTTAGCCTACTTGACAGTTGCCTTAAGTTGACTAAAGCCAGAGAAGAGAAATAGATAAACTTTCCCTTTGGGGAGCAGTCTAGTGAGTTAACTTACATTCAGTATCCATATTTGGTAGTGTTTCATATTCAAGGACAAGGTTGGTGGTAATTGTCATTTGAAGGTAGTAGGTAGAGGGAATAAACAGAGGACCCAAATTTTGTCTATATGGACACATTTGGTAACGGTCCTTTGGTTTGGCTTGTAGCGCCTCGTTGCAGTAACCAGTGTGGTTTACTGTTTCTCTGCCTTGTATAAAGACCGTTTCCTCACAGGTGCTGGATAAAGTTCATTATATGAGTAGAAGAAGCCGCAAAAGATGGCATATAGCAGCAACCATAGCTAGAAACCCATTCTGATTGGCCTGTGGGGAATTATCTGTATAAAATTGGATCCTTCTGTTGGGTTCCAAAAAAAGTGTGAATGTGAAAGAGAAGTACTAAATCATGACTCCAGAGAAAATGTCAGCCATGAGCAGTTTTTAGTTTAAGTGATAACCAAGCTTTAGGATTTGAACAAATAAGGCAAAGAGAAAAGGAGTAAATCATTAACTCCCATGTAAAAGTATTATGCTTTTTCAAGTTTCACCATACTTAAATGAGACACCCAAGAACGACTGTGACGGTATGGAGCTAGCTCATTTAGTTAATTGATATGAAAACCTCTGCCAAGCATTTATCCATAGTGTCAGATAAGTTACTTCTAATAAAATATTTCCAAGATATGAAGACAGCTTAAAAAACGGCACTGTTTCTAATAATTGAACTCATAAGTAAACGGATCTGTCATTACAATGTCAGGGAGAGTGACACTGAGCAGAAACACCCTGTTAATCCCTCTCAGATAAGTATTTAACGTAATTAGACAGATACCATCTTGTCTGTTGAATATAGCATTAATCAGAGGTCCAGCTTTACACAGAATACTTTTTTCTGATATGTCGTTGTTGGAAAAAAACTATTTTGTCAGATACCATGCTTCAGAAAATGACTCATGTAGTTGTGTGATTCACAGATGTACTGTTAATTTTGCTTTTTTATTGTTTTGCATTTATTTACTTGTTTGTTTTAATAGCGTTTAATAACAGTGTGTGGTCTTTTTGAATCCACAAAGCTGTTTTAGAAGTTAATGGTTCATTTTGTTTTCCAGAATATCAATATAATGAGTGTTCTTGAACTTGAAGTATTTTTAAGCTCATCAATCTAAAATGAAGACATGACTCTTATAGAAAGAGGTTTTCTTATAAGGAATGAGCCAAAAGCTTTCTACATTAAATAAGAGCTCAAGAGAGAAAGAACCTCTTTCTATGAAAACCTTCATTTACAATGATGAAATGTGTTGCTCTCTTTCAGCATCCACAGCACTGCCTTTTTAAAAAATCCATTTTCTTTTGCTGTGTAGCTTCTAACTTGAACTACGAACTACTGAATAGTTAAAAAGTGATATCAGCTCAGTTCACTGCACAACTCTGTCTTCCTGCTTTCTCCGGGACTCAGAGGCCTTTGAAGGCAAAGAAGAGGGTCATTGAAGGATGGCGGGCAGATTTTACTAAGTAACAGGTGGAGGTCAAAGTAGTTTATTTGTGGGGATGAACAGAGTGCAGAGATGAAAAATCAAATGCTTTGCCATAATAAGGTTTAGCAAGAAAGTGCTGACTATACTAAGCTTGGATTCTACTGATAGAACCTTTTCTAGCATTCATTACTTGATTTCACAGTTACCAGCAATTTGAAGAGGCGGTTTAAAATTATATTTCTTCTTTCCTTCTGAAATGTTTCAATCAGTTTCAAAGTTTTACTTTAAGTAAAGTGATAGGTGCTCTGCTTGTATCCAAAGAACTTTGGGACCAACAGAGCCTCTGTACCTCTCATTCAGAGGAGGCGTGTCTTGAACGGGGACCTTCGCAGACTACACATCCCTTCCAAATTAAACTTTACCAGGAGGACCTTTCATCTCCAGGCTTTTAGTCATGTTTTATCTGATAGAAGTGAACATATTTTAATAAACAACTTTACCATCGAAATGTGTAAGATATGCAGAGAAAAAATACCTAGAAAGTATTTACAAACTAGAGCACTGGGTTACCCTTGGGCTATTGAAAATGGGGAGGAAATGCAGTTCTGCATTTGTATAGAGCATATGTTTTGCTTTTGGAATTTGTAAAAAGAGTTAAACATGCTGGAAAAAATACAAAAGTAAGGTTGGCCTGCTATTGGACAGAGGGAGCAAAAAAATAAAACGTGATTTGATATCCTATAGAACAGAGCTGTTCGGTAGCACTTTCGTCAGTGATGGGCATGTCTTATATCTACGCTGTCCGATACCATAGCCATACCATGTGGCTATTGAGCACCTGAAAAGTGACTATGCTACTGAACAACCAAATTTTTTAATTTATTTAGTTTTAATTAATTTAAAATAAGTAGTCACAAGTGGTTAGCAGCTACCATATTGGACAGAGTAGGTATAAACCAAACATGTATGGCTGAGCTTTTTAATTTTCTGCTGGATATCTAGGCAGAATGAATAAAATGTTAGGCTGTAATATACTACACTTATTTCTGGCACAAAGAAAATAATTTGGTTTTCTCAGTAATTTCTTCTTTAGGCTCAGCTCTTCTGTGAATGTGTGTCATTGCTCTGTTGAGCCAAAATCAATCCTTCCTTTAACACATGGGGGGTGGGGAGTGGGATGGGTAGGGAGAAAATGGGAAGAGTAGGGAATCTCCAACTTCTCATAAGTATATGGAGCACAAAGTACAATTTTTTTTTTTTTCAGTCCTAACACTGGGGCGTCTGTGTTTACCCTGAAAGGAGAGGAAATCCCCTAAGGAGTCAAGAGTCTTTATTGTTGGCACAGAAACCAGATTTTTGTATGACATTTTCTTTGTGCCGATTCTTTATTCTCTCTGGCTGTAAATTTTTGCTCACAAATGGACGTTTGGAGTGCATTAGAAAACTCATCATTTCTTTCCCTCTGAATAATCCATATAATTTTTATTCCACATTCCCATTTTTAAAAAATTGAAGAAATCGCTTGTATCACCAAGCACATTAAATTACCTGAACTTCCTTATGATGTGGTAATTCTTAGGGGGGTCCTTTTAGCTCATTTTAAACGGCTACATATAGAGTAAGAAGGATAAACCTCAAAGTATATTAACTTTCATTTGTTCTCCCCATCATAAAAATGATTTTAAAACATTTTTATTCACTGAAAAAGGTTAAAAGTCAAAATAGTCTGAATGTTTTACCTTTTTTTATTATTGCATGTGTTAATCATAATACATTACATGAGGATGAATCCTAATGGATTTTATCATTAGACACAAGTCTAAGATGAGTGCTGTGTCTTCAGCTACCTTCTGGCATCATACAGCATGTTTATGCCCAGAGGAACAGAGTGGTCCCTTTACCATAGAATTGATTTAACCAGTCACAGGCTTTACTTAGCATCACAGATAGAGGTGATGTATCACAAGCTATAGCTGAAATGGTCCTAGAAAGGCCCTGTTCTTGCCTGTGGGGGAATTGCTAGAGAGTGCAGCCGAGTCTGCATCTGGAAGGCAGAGCCTGAACATAAATCTGCTGCTGGTGGATGACTTGCAGAAATATGGTACTGGTACTCAACTCTCACCCTGTGCTTGAGGCATGTCACCAAAATTTATGCTGATGCTATTAGCCTGACAGAGGTGACTGGGGTGTCTTCCCCACATTCAGACCTGAAGGTGTAGGCGAATCTGAATCTGGGAACAGTCAAAATAGTACTTAGCATGTCATTCAGGCTTAGCACATTTGCATGAAGGAAGTTGTTTAAACACCATTAATAAGCTCAGTTTTAATCTAGCCCAAGTTTAGTTTGTATCAATAAGATAGAGTTTAATCGGTAATTTTTTTTTTTTTTTTTTTTTTCCAGAAAGAGGCACCTTGGTAGAGCGGTACACTGGAAGGAGCCAGGACTTTGGTCTGCTGGGTTCAAATCCTGGCTCCTCGCTTATTATTTGTGTTAAGAGCTATGGCTGCTAACCAAAAAGGTCTGCAGTTCAAATCTACCAGGTGCTCCTTGGAAACTGTATAGGGCAGTTCTGCTCTGTCCTATAGGGCCTCTATGAGTTGGAATCAACTCAATGGCAAAAAGTTTGGTTTGGTTTTTGGTTTTCACCTTCTTAAGAACTTTTCTACTTCGATTATCTTCCCTTTCTTTTGAGTCATTACTTTCTCTCTGCTGGACCATTCTTATCAGCATACAAGTATGCTTTACTGTCTCTCATTTTCAGAAAACTCTCCTTTGCTTCCGTCTGTCTTCTTATAACTAAACCAGTTCCAGTTGAGTCAATTCCAACTCATGGTGACCCCATGTGTGTCAGAGTAGAACTGTGCTCCATAGGATTTTTAATGACTTATTTTTTGGAAGTAGATCGCTAGGCCTTTCTTTTGAGGTCCCCCTGGGTGGACTGGGACCTTCAACCTTTTGTTCAGCAGCAGAGTGCATTAACTGCTAGCACTCTCAGGGATTCCCCTTATAGCTACCACCCCATTTTTCTGCCCCCCTCTACAGTCTAATTTCATGAAGGATTGACTATACTCATTTTCTTTATTTCTTCATTTCCCATTGACTTTGTAAACTATTCTAACCTATCTTCCATGTGCCATACTCTCCTAGAGCTCCATTTTCAAGATCACCAGAAACATTCATGTTGCCAAAATGAGCGGACCCTCTATCTTCATTATATCTGACCTCTCAGTAGCTTTCAATTCAGTTGATCACATCCTTCTCCTTGAAACATTCTTTTCTTAGTTTCTGTAAAACTACAGTCCTGTTGGGCTTTCCTATGAGTTAAATGCTTCAACTTAGTTGCATAACTATTTGATACTAATTTTAGTAGCTCAGAGGCCTTCCTTGATTTCAAGACTTACTAAATTCTAAACAATTGTATGTGCTGCAGTAGGGCTTCTGGTCAAGTGAGGTATTAACAGCATTATAACGTAGTTTTAGGCTTGTAAGATATCAGTAAGTCTCAAAAGGGCCAGAAGACATTATGGAAGAAACAGCTTGTTGAATAGGCAAGAGGCCTATTGTAAGTGTTAACAAAGTTAAATGTGTATAGTGCTGTTTTATGTAAGAATATGCATATACACCATTTTTGCAATTTAATATCTTGAGTCATTATCTTCTCCTTAATGCGTGTAATATTTATTTCTTGGATGTTCCATGTTAGAATCCCTTATCATGCATTCTTGTGTCTAATAAAATCTTAACAGATCTTTACTAAGGTAAAAAAAAAAAACAAAAAAACTTTGGTGTATAAGACAAGATGATCCTTAGTATACTTCAGAGTTGCTTTTATTTTTTGCATATTCTTTTGAGGTGGATATAACCTTTCTTTCATTATTTTCTTTAGACAATTGAATTAGAAATTTCAGCTATACATAAACTTTATTGACTTAAATAGGACACAGCTTCTAAAGTATACTGGGGAGACTACTAGAGGAAGTGTGACATTTTATTTGTACAGAGAGACCTGGGTTTGAAATACCACTTAATAGTTGTATGATCTTCAGCAAGTTGCTTGACATCACTTGGCACTTATATTTTGTAACATTAAGTTATAGGTACGATAGTAATACTTACTGAGAAAAGAGTGTAGGAATTTGAGATCTTTATAAGCACTTGGCACATAGTAACCAAAAACCTGTTACCATTGAGTCGATTCTGACTCATAATGACCCTATAGGACAGAGTAGAACTGCCTCATGAGATTTCCGAGGAGCAGCTGGTAGATTTGAACTGCCAACCTTCTGGTTAGCAGCCAAGGTCTTAACCACTGCACCATACCAAAAAAACCAAACCCGTTGCCGTCGAGTCAATTCCGACTCATAGCAGCCCTGTAGGACAGAGTAGAACTGCCCCATAGAGTTGCCTGGTGGATTTGAACTAATGACCTTTTGGTTAGCAGCCATAGCTCTTAACCACTACGCCACCAGGGTTTCCAAAACAAAACCCATTGCCCTTGAGTCAATTCTGACTCATAACAACCCTATAGGACGGAGAGTAGAACTGCTTCATAGGGTTTCCAAGGAGCACCTGGTGGACTCAAACTGCCGACCTTTTGGTTAGCAGCCGTAGCTCTAACCACTACGCCACCAGGGTTTCCAATCCACTACACCATAGGTACTCCATAATTTGCAGTTAATATTTTCAGTTTTTTGTTTGTTTATTTCCAGTCTGTTTTCTGCAAATGACCAATATGCACAGGTTTGGTGACCATCTCTTTAGCTGCTTCCTAGCTCTCTTGAACTCCTAAAGGGATGAAGGCTTTCAACAGACTGTAGGTTTCAATAATATTTATTTTAGTAATAATAGTACTAAAGGTAGACCATTAGGAGTTAGATGATGACAACAGACAGGAGGATGTTCAGAGTCAAACAGGGACAACTGAAACCTACAGCAGTTTGTGAACCTCTCTAACCTGCTTACATATTGGATTTTAAAAATAAAGTGCAGAGGTTTTTTGTTTTCTGTTTCTCCCAAACGGATTATGACTATGAATGAACATTATTGAAGATAAACTTTCTGTTCTTGGCTTTGACACTTTGGAGAAACATATACCAGTTAAATGTCCTCTGACAATTTGAATTACATCACCCAAACTCTTAAAACAGGCAAGATAAGGTCCTGTTTCCCTGAGCAGCATTAACCCAGGGTAATTTCCAGGAGAATGAATTTTTGAATAAATCTGCTAACAAAGTAGGCACTAACCCTGACTTTGTTGTAGGTTTCCTTTTTAAAAATTCTGTCTGTTGTTCAGTTGTCACTGGAATAATTATATTTTATTTTGATCCTTCCCTCTTCCCTCTTTTCTTTAATATTGTAACTCCTTTGACTCCTAAAAATATCCCCTTTAAGAAGCTTTCACAAGCATCGAACAGCATTGTACTTTCCTCTAATTTCTGTAGGAGTCCTGTGAGAATTATCACTATAGAGTCCGTGGTCAAAGTGTTTGGTAAATTTCCCAATTTGGGGGAGAGGAAGAGATTAAAATCAATTATGAATTTTTCTTGTTTCTTTTTTTTCACTTTCTGGAACATTGGGTTATAGCAATAAGTTACTTAAACTGAACTATATAAGAAAAAATATAAGAGACCCTGAAAATTATTTTCAAATTTTTTTCATGATTCCAGTTCATTTTTGTTATTGGTGTGTCTTAAAAAAATCATGGAGAAACAGACATTCACAAAAGTGCTCATGATCTTTGGAAATAACCACTTATTAATCTCTTTTCTAATAAGATATCTCACCATTTTCTACGGGTGAGTTTAGGTTATTGGAAAACTTCACAACTGAGAATGGGCTAGATAAAAATAGCTAAAACTTCGGGAGTTCCAGAGAGTAATTAGTGTACAGTTGGCATCTTTTGGGAGCCCTGGTGGCTCAGTGGTTAAGAGCTGGGCTGCTAATTGAAAGATTGGCAGTTCAAATGCACCAGCCACTCTTTAGAAACTCTACAGGACACTTCTACTCTTTCCTATAGGGTCGCTGTGAGTCCGAAACAACTTGACGGCACATAAAAACAGGCATCTTTTAAATACACGTTTCTAGTATTGACAGTATTCTTATATTTGAAAAACAAATATATTTTCATTACAAATTACCACAAACTTAGTAACAAACAACACACATCATCTCATAGTCTCCATGGGTTGGGAGTTTGGGCACGACTTAGCTGGTCCTCCACTCAGGTCTCATAAGGCTGCAATCAAAGTGTCGGCCAGGCTCATCACTTTCTGGACCTCAGAGTCCTCTTCCAAGCTGATGTGATTGTTGACAGATTTCAATTCCTTCCTTGTGACTTTAGGACTAAGGTGCATGCTTTCTTGCTAGCTGTTAGCTAGAGGCCACACTCAGCTCTTAGAGGCCTCCACGACTCCTTGTTAAGCGGCCCTCACAACAGAGCAACTTTCTTCTTGAAAACCAGCAGGAAACTGTTTCTGACTTCTAGACCCTCTTGTAAAGGGCTTGTCTGATTAGCTTTAGGCCCACCCAGGACAAATTTTCTCTTGTGGAACTCAAAGTCATTTGATTAGGCATTTCTTAGGATTCTCTAGAGAAACAGAACCAGTGATATACATAACATACGTACATAAACCAAAACCTGTTGCTGCTGAGTTCATTCCAACTCATAGTGACCCTAAAGGATGGAGTAGAACTGCCCCATAGGGTTTCCAGTGAGCAGCTGGTGGATTCGAACTGCTGACCTTTGGTTAGCAGCCATAGCTCTTAACCACTGCCCCACCAAGGCTCCATATATATGTATACAACAGCATGAAACACTGTTCGGTCTGACACTATATCAGACAGTGTTCTACTGCTATTCATAAGGTTTTCACTGGCTAATTCTTTTCAGAAGTAGACTACTGAGTTCTTCCTAGTCTGTCTCAGTCTGGAAGCTCAGCTGAAATCTGTCTGCCATTGGTGACCCTGTTGGTATTTGAATACCAGTGGCATAACTTCCAGTATCACAGCAACATGCAAGCCCCCACAGTATGACAAACTGACAGATGCGTGAGGGATACACACACACACACAGAGAGAGATTTATTTCAAGGAAATGGTTCACATGATTGTGGGAGCTGGCAAGTCCAAAATCTGTAGGTCAAGCAACAGGCTGGCAACTTCTGCAGGCTTTTGTCCCAAGATCCATCAATTAGGTGACAGAGTGCAGAGTGAAGAGAGAGGGAGTTCTGACAAAATATTTATTTATAGTATGGAGGCAGAAAACACCCTAAGGAAACTGTTTTCAACTGATTGATTAATTCTATTACATTACATGATGGGAAATGATCTACGTTATACTAGATTGCATTATGAACAGCAACTAGACTAGCGTTTGACCAAACCACTGGGAACCCTAGCCTAGTCAAGTTGACACATAAAATTAACCATCAGAGGCATCTTAATTACAAATACAAAAATCCCTTTACCTTTGCAATATAGCATAACCTAATTATCAAGTGACATCTGTCATATTCACAGGTACTTCCTGTGAATTCAAGGGGAGGGGATTATACAGGGTATGCTCCTTAGAAGTGAGAATGGCGAAACTTCATCTCATTTACTTTGGACTTGTTATCAGGTGGGACCAGTCCCTGGAGAAAGACATCATGCTTGGTAAAGTAGAGGGTCAGGGAAAAGAGGAAGAACCTCGAAAAAATAGATTGACATAGTGGCTGCAACAAGGGGCTGAAACATGGCAATGATTTTGCAGATGGTGCAGGACCGGGCAGTATTTGTACGTAGAGTAGCTATGAGTTAGAACCAACTTGTGTGTACTGACAACAATGTACACCATTTTAGAATTCTGACTACCTCAAATATTAATGAGCAATCTGAAAGAATCTTTGTGAAAACTATGTTTGGCTGGTACTTTCAAGGTTTTCCTGTTGGACTTCACACTCATAAGTGCCTCCAAGGATCAAATTCACTGAATGAGTAGAATTTCATTTATGTTTGCCTTTGTCTGCTGAACACAATTGGGAAGGACTCAGGTAGGTCAGAAAAGTGGCAAAGTGGAGGGAAATTCAGAAATTCTGAATGGCTAGAAAACCAACGACAAGCCCAGAAGTTTCTTGAAATCTACTTGTTATTCTGTTTACCACCACTGGGTTTTTTATGGCAGTCAAATGGATGAAATGTCCCATTGAAACAAAATACTATGCTAGATTTCTATTAGCATAAAATTCATTCTATAAAATTCTTGATTTTTCTATATCAAACTTTAAAGTAGTATTTCCTCTTCGTTCCAGAAAAAAGGTAGCATTACTTTACCTGTAATCTTCAAAAAAATATGAAAATTTTAAAAATTATTCCAGTTGAAGTTTTACATCATTAAGAGAAATCCAATCAATCATTAATTTGTACAGTAATTGTGTAACAGTTGAGCATGGCTAATAGGTAAAAAAAAAAAAAATTTTTTTTCTTAACTAGGACTTTATTTTTGAAGTAATGTACACAAACCAAATTTGATTTCAAAAATAGAAGCCAGGATTAATGTTCTGTATTTTTAACCTAAAGCAGTTTACTAGCATTTTGAAATTTCATCAACTCAATTAAGAATAAGAAGCAAATTAACCAAAACATACATTATACATACAGAGAAAATATTAAAGTGTATAATAAGGAAATGTGCTCAATGCTTGTCTTTAAATATTGAAAGCACAGAGTAATTTTGAGATTCATGACAGCCTTAGGGTTCATATTACCTGACTGTGATAAATTTAGAAGATTATACATAGTTTGGTTTATTCTTCTTGTATGCAGACAGTGTTTCTTCCTTTAACCCTTTCAAAGAAAATTTGAATTTTGCTGTTTTGAACCCAGATACCAACTTGAATGTTCTTGATATTTGTTAATGCCTAAATTTTAGTTACAGCTCCCATCCCTTTAATAAGGGTAAATGTTGGGCTTAAATCATGTCAGTATTTCTGCAGTATTTAGAACTTTTGGAAGACATGATAACTTTTCTGTCAGTACAACCATTCGCTTTCTTTAATAAGGTTAGTTCAAATACTGGACTTCACCAGTGATTCCATTGTCTAAAAAAAAAAAAAAAAAGGCATCTTAAGAGTTTTGGCGTTTTCATTTTCTGTGTTATTTCTGTTTCGTGACACATAATTCAGGCATTAGACTGAATTTAAATCAGTGGACTGGTTGGCAGTCTAAAAATTGGTTTGCACAAAAGAGGTTTGAATGAATTGGGACATTTGTTTACATTTTGGTTGTTTTTTATTCCTTTAATTTTATTATTTGAAATTGCCTCCCAAATGTAATTAAATAATAATACCTTAAGTTAGGTAATCATCTTGGTCAAACTCGCTTGGCACAATCATGCTTCCTCCTCTGAGGCTGATTTTACTGACAGTAGATGTTGATTCAAAACCCCAATTCATCCTAACTGTGGTAGAACATGGGTATGGTGTGACTTAATGAATTTGCTTTTAATTTAAATCATATGAATATTGATCTAGAATGGATCTAATCCAGATTTCTCAAGTTAGTATGAAATCACATACCACTTCTTATTACACTTACATTTGACTGTCAAATGTTCTTAACAATTTATAATCTGTTCCTTTCTTGGGGTCAAAACCCCAAGGTTTGCTATGTCCAAGCATTCATTAGTAAAGTCACGGATAAAGCTGAGACCAGTACAAGTAGCTTGAACATCTTTCAGGACCATTTGGTGTGTTCCAGAACCTGTATTAGATATCCTGCAAAGCCGATAGAGAGGGAGCAAACCAGACATGACCTCTTATAGAATCTGCAATCACACTCCAGGGTCATGTTGTAGTATCTTGTTTAGCAAATCTGTGATCAGAAATAACAAGGGCATATTATTTCTAGACCAAACTAACTATTTCTGGGCAGATCTATACCTATAAAGTGCTTGGCATACTTAACAGCTGCTCAATATTACATGCTAATATCATTATTATTTTCATTACTTATTTTTCCAGTTTACCCAGATAATTCTCCGGTGTTGAAGTAGCCACCTTTATGGAGGATCCCAGAGGTTATGGGGGAAAGCATGGTGGCATAGTGGTTAAGTGCTGTGGCTGCTAAACAAAGGGTCGGCAGTTTGAATCCACCAGCTGCTCCTTGGAAACTCTGTGGGGCGGTTCTACTCTGTCCTGTAGGGTCACTATGAGTCGGAATCGACGGCCAGCTCTGGGTTTTTTTTTTTTTTTTTTTTAAAAGAGGTCATGGGCACAGAGAACAACTCTCCAAAAACACTGAAAAAGTTGAGCTCTACTTAATTAGAGAAGCAATAGCCCCCAAGTGGTCTGTTATTGGTAGAATAAATTGAAATCCATTACAGATTGCCTCATCTGCAGACCATTCTGTGACCTGTTTGTTCTGGTAAAAATTCAAAGCAATTCAAAACAAATTCTCCATTCACAAGTGGATTCCTTTTTTTTTTTAATTCTTTAAGTTTCATCTTTTAGGTTTCTCAAGGAGTTGTTCCTTAATTTAAACTGTGCTTATCAGTCTGTTCTTCTTGCCAGGAATGCCATCTCCAACCACACTGAAGAAGTCGGAGAAGTCTGGTTTCAGTAGCCCCTCGCCTTCTCAGACCTCGTCCCTGGGAACAGCATTCACACAGCATCACCGACCTGTCATTACAGGACCCAGAGGTGAGCCACTACACAGGGGCCCTCAGTTGTGCTTGAATGATGGCTTTGGGACCAGAGTAGCAAAATGAGAGACAATGAAGACTGCCCCAGAATGTTCCCAAAAGCAGTGAGTTTTCCAATCTCTTATCCTTGGACACAGCCTTGGAATATTAGGAACCCAGGAAATTTGGCAGAATCCCTGGGTGGTGTAAACAGTTAATACACTTGACTGCTCACCAAAAGGTTGAAGGTTCGAGTCCATCGAGAGGTACCTCGGAAGAAAAGCATAATGATCTACTTCCGAAAAGTCACCCACTGAGAACCCACATGGAGCACAGTTCTACCCTGGCACATATGGGGTTGTCACGAGTCGGAATCATCTCGACAGCAACTGGTAAGAGATTTGGCATCAAGTCCTTGATCCTCTTCTAATACAAAAAGGGACTAAGCCTGTTTCTTTGCCAGTGGGATTTTTTTAAAAAGGTGGGAGGTATTGAACCCAAGTCAGATCTGTCCCACAATTTCTGCTGTATTTGTGTGTGTGTGTTAGGTGAGTATATTTCCATATGGTCAGTTACCTGTTTTCAAGTAATAGCTGTTTTTGTAGTCTCTCATCTCTGCTGATTCCCTTTCCACGAAACCTGATTTCAATATGTGGCATTTTGTGTTGAGGTTGTTTGTATCAGGGTGTTGACGAGCAGGCTTCATTCACTCCTTTTGAAGTGGTAGATAGTTTGTCTGGTTCTCATTGCAATGTTTTCATTATTTTTGTCTTGTGTGCTTTTTAAGTTTATTATTAAAATGTGTCCACAAGAAATATGATTTGTATTTCACATTAAAACCTCAAGAGAATGTCAGCAAATCACTTAACTTGATCTTATTGCAAGATGAAAATATTTATTAGTTTGTTTATGAAACTCCCACGGTAGGAGTAGGAATAATTGTAACCATGTTTGCTTTCTTCCATCAAATTTTCGCTTAGGTAGGTCCTGTGATCTACCGGCTGGTACCATAAAACATCGTAGAAAGTTATAGTCTCTTGTCTACTTTGACTTACCTCTGGGAAAACTGATATTTCTTGCATTAATCTCAATGTTAGCCCCACAAATCAGAATCCCCTTATGAATACTCTGTATGCATCTTGCGAAAATACAGCAGTTGAGAGGGCTATCCAATGTATACGTGGAGAAATCACATTAAAGAAAATAAGTATTTTACGGAAACTTACTTGGTCCATCTTTGAACATCTTGTGATTGTTGGTAGAACTTTCTTAAGATTCCATATTATTTCACTTGTATGTATATGTACATGGTATAATCAGAGAAGCTTACCATATGTTTTTTTTTACTTGAAACCCTGCAGCTGAATTGGGTTATATGATCCCATAACTCTCTTTAAATGGGATAACCTTATATGCTACTCATAGTCAACATTCATTGAGCATGTAAACTCCAGTGGAGAATCAGAGATATGAAACCCTTTTAGTCAGAAGATTTAAGGTATCAAGGAGATAAAATATGTGTTGTTTCTCCTCTTTTTATGGTCAGGTTAGCATATTCCTCATGCCAAATGAATTTGAAAAGCAAAAGTTTCTGTAGGAACACAGAGGCGGGGATCATGAAGGTTCATTCATTCATTAAACAAAATTTATTGAGTGCCAGTCTCTATATAGGAATCCTTTGGTGATGCAAATGGTTAATGTGCTCAGCTGCTAACTGAGAGGTTGGAGGTTCAAGTCTACCCAAAGGCACCTCAGAAAAAAGACCTGGCAATCTACTTCTAAAAAATCAGCCATTCAGAACCCTATGAGGCATGGTTCTACTCTAACATACAGGGGGCCGCTATGAGTTGGAAGTGACTCAACAGCGACTGGTTAATCTCTATATAGGCAGTGGAGATCAACAGTTCCTGTCCTCATAGAGCACCCAGTCCAGCGCAGGAGAGAGACATACAAGAAAATAAGTATTTAGAAGATGATGTGAAATGTGCTGCTATCGATCACTTTGTATCACATAAAGAGACTTCAAAGTGCAGATAATGCTGAAGTTAAGTCTTAAAAGATGCATAGAAGACTGGAGGGCATTCGAAGCAAAGAGGAGATTCATGTGTAGCAAGATAGTAAAGACTGGAAAGAACAATGTGCTAGCAATCAGGAGAGTTGGGTAAGGCACCCTTTTGCCTTTCTGCTTACCTTCTGGATTTTTGAGCTATCACCAATAAAATGGGGACAATTCTGATGAATGAACCTTTCCTCCCAACCTCACATTCTTGAACAGAAACGAAAACCAAATAATATATGTATAGACTCCTTGAAGAGCATAAGGCAATGTGCATATATTATCATTTAGTCAATAAATATTAAGAGTGCCTACTATGTGTCTAGTCTTAGAACTATAGTTCTAATAATTAGTATAATGATTCTAGCACTAAACTTTGGGTGCCATGATGGGGAGCTTCTTCATGCAAGATGATGAAGCACGTTTATTAAAATGACTCATACTGAGGTAAACCAGAATGGACCTCCTTATCCCACAGCACAATAAGTTTTGATTTCCCGTTCGTATTCATATTTATAAAACTGTTTATGAGGAAAAGAGAAAGCTGCCTAGTTTCAATTATGGAATACCAAAGATTCTTTGTTTTCACCAGAATTCAAGATGGTTCCCAGCATCCTCGGTTCTCCTTTCTGGAAAGTCTACTCAGGTACCCATACTTACTGCACCCCACCCCTCTAGTGGTCTGGTGAAGGGAGTTGGAGTAGTTGAGATGAAATGCCTTAGTTGCATCTTTGTGGGAAGAATCATAGAGTTGAGATAGGCTAACGTGACATTTTTGACTAAGGCATCTTTAAAAGGTTTATATTCAGCCTCTCATTATTTAAGAAGTATTTACCACAAGTTCTGTATTCCCTTTTATTCTTCTGTGAACCATTTGGAAAGCTGACACTTGAAATTACGTCACATCTAGCACCAAGAGTTGGTGTTTGGAAAGATAAGGCTGAATTCGGTTAGGGAGAGTCTGACTAAGAGAGTCAGGGTAGAATACATGTGAGATGTGAACATAAAGGAAAATTCAGCTTCTGATGCTTTTTTTATTGTGTAGAGTTGCCACAACCTGAAACAGTACATCATTAGAGAAGTCAGACAATCAAACTTTAAAGGGACCTTGGAGAAGAGAAAAGTGTGTCCTATTACTAGGTTCCTGGGGTGGGGGGTTAAGGTGGGGGGCACTGTATACTGTACTCTTGCTCAGGGTCACGTGGTATATTCACCTCTGATCAGAAGCCAGGTTGCAAGTGCTTTCCCAAAAGTTCCTCATGGGAATACCTTGACTTAACAAGCACCAGTTAGCCAACAATAACTATGTGAAGTATCCCAGTGCCTAGGTCAAAGGTGATAACAGACTATAACAAAGCAAGTTCACCTCATTAAGAAAGCAACAGCTATATTTTTTTACTGCAAACAAAAGCTGTATTTATAAATTTGGTGGCCACCTTAGGAGAAAAAAAAAAAAAAAAGACTTGAAGGTTACCTCTTGAAAAGAGGTAATTTGGTATAGTAGTTAAGCACAAAAGCTTGGGGGTCAGATGGACCTGTGTTTGAATCTTGTCTTCACCATTTTTACCAAATGGGTGAACTTCATCCATTGTTTTACTTCTCTGAGGCATAGGTTTTTCATCTCTAAATTGGAGATCATAATCCCCACCTCAAAAGAATTTTATGATGTAAAGAGTAAATGAAATCATGTATTTATAGTTATTAGCACAGTACCTAGAAATAGAGTATCACGCAGGCCATGCAAACAATTAAATAATCCATTTTCATCCAGGCTTTGAAAATTTCATACTATCCCTCCTGCCTTTGCCTCTCAGCAACGCACTCATCTTCAAGACCCAGCTCAAGTACTACTTTCTACATGAAACCTCCTTGGCTCCACCTAGCCTGTCATCATCTCCCACCCCTTGAACTCCTATAGCCTTTAATGTCTGCACATTTACTTGAGGAGCTTTGTCTTGCTTTGTAAGTTAATGTGGGTGTCTCGGCACCCTCCTAGAGTGAAAACACGGAGGGAAGGACCTCTAACTTATACACTTTGGTATCTTCATTGTGACTTACAGAGTGGGTTATATATGCACAGATATGGGTTGAATGAATACAAAGTACTCAAAATACCCATGAATATACACAAAAGACACTTGTCCCCTCTCCCAAACTGATGGGCTCTCGTTGCTTCAGAAGAATCAGGATGATATGAAATATGTATATTTTGTAAAGTACTTTTTTTTTCTAAGGAATGTCCAAGATGGATTGTCCAACCATGGCCTTTCATCCAAAGAAAAACTTTGCAAGCTTATCTAAGCAGAGTTTTGATACTAAAAGCTATAGTTTTTCTTAGTTATGCTAAGTTCTAACCCCTTGCCTAGTTATATCATAAAGGTAGAGACGTGTAGTTTCTTAAAACAGGTCTTCCCTCTTATGGCATTATTTGTGGCTTTGATAAATCACTTAACCTTCAGCCTCAGCTTGGCCATCTGTATCATGGGGATAATGCTTTGCTATCTGTTTTTCTCGGTGGCATAATTAGGTAAATGGATTAAAGTACTTTGGAGTGTTTTGAGGAAAAAAAGGAAATTCAATTTTTAGTAAAGGTGCCTGTATCTCACTATACATAATTACAATTACCATGTACTTTAGGCTGAAAGATTGAGCTTTGAAAGACTTTCTTTTACCAATACTTAAAACGCCAACCATGATAAAGTATTTAATTATGATCATTTATCTTATCATGGGAATTGAAAAAAAAAACTTTGTTCTTCCTTTCATCCTTTCAAGAGCTTTTAAGTTTGCCTGATGATTTATAAGAATTTAACTCCTTTTGAGATTTGGAGTAATCAGTGATATTTTAGAGTTTCTTGAAAGTTTGAAGAAACTTATGTTTGAAACTTGTGTATCTGCCTTAGCTATTTTCAAAAACAACAAGATAAAGAATGATATTTACTTTATTTAAATGTTCTGCAGTAAGTAAAGTAACTCTGTGCTTTTGGAATTTAGAAATAGAGGAGACAGTAGTTAAAAGTAATTGGCAGCCCACTCCTAGGAATATATCCTAGAGAAATAAGAACCATCACACATGGATAGGCATATGCACACCCATGTTCACTGCCGCATTGTTCACAATAGCAAAAAGAGGGAAACAACCTAAGTGCCCATCAACAGATGAGTGGATAAACAAATTATGGTATATACACACAACAGAATACTATGTAACAATAAAGAACAATGATGAATCTGAGAAACATCTCACAATATGCATGAATCTGGAAGGCATTATGCTAGTGAAATAAGTCAATCACAAAACGACAAATATATGAGCCCACTGTTATAAAAAGCCAAGAATAGGTTTACATACAGAAAAAAAAAAATCTTTGATGGTTACGAGGAAGGGGAGGGGAAATCACTAACTAGATAGCAGACAAGTGCCTTAATTTTGGTGAAGGAAAAAAACACACAAAATGGGGGAAGTCAGAACAACTTGATTAAGGCAAAGCCATAGAAGGTTCCTAGATACATCCAAACTACTTGAGAGACCAAGTTACTGGGGCCAAGGGCTGGAAACCATGGTCTCAGGGGACATTTAGGTCAATTGGCATAACATAGTTTAGTAAGAAAATATTCCACGTTCTAATTTGGTGAATAGTGTCTGGGGTTTTAAAAGCTTGTGAAAAATGTCTAAAATACATCTATTGGTCCCATCATATTTGGAGCAAAGGAGAATAAAGAAAACCAAAGACAGAAGGAAAATATGAGTCCAAAAGACTAGTGAACCACATGAACCACAGCCTTCACCAGCCTGAGCCCACCAGAACTAGATGGTGCCACCACCGACCTCTCTGATAGGAATTATAACGGAGGATTACAGACAGAGTGGGAGAAAAATGTAGAACAAAATTCAAATTCACAGAAGAAGACCAGACTTACTGGTCTGACAGAGACTGGAGGAACCCCCGAGATTATGTCCCCCAGACACCCTGCTAACTTGAGCCTGAAGCCATATAAACAATAACACACGTGAGCGATGAGCTTCTTATTTCAATCAAGTAAGTATAGGAGACCAGCTGGGCAACACCTATCCAAAAGCAAAGAGGAGAAGACAGGAAAGGGGCAGGAAACCTGGACAAATGGACACGGGAACCCAGGGTAAAGGGAAAGGGGGAGAGTGCTGACACATTGTAGGGATTGCAACCAGTGTCTCAAAAGTATGTATAAATTTTTGAATGAGAAACTAATTTGCACTGTAAACTTTCACCTAAAACACAATGAAATTAAAAAAAAAAAGTAATTGGCAGATAAGCATTTACTGAGCTTCGTCTAGAACCATAGAATTTCAGAATCCTAAAGAATTGTAAGACACACTGGGAATTTTCTGGTCAGCTCCTAACCAAAAGGTTGGCAGTTTGTATCCACCAGCTGCTCCTTAGAAGCCCTATCAGGCAGTTTTACTCTGTCTTATAGGGTTGTTATGAGTCGGAATCAACTCGACAGCCACAGGATTTTTATATTGACTAAGGATGTGTTTTGCTGCAAGTAACAGAAATTGTGACTAAGAGTAAAAAAAAAAAGCTTGGGAAAATTAGGAGTTGCATTTTTCTCACATAAAAAAAGTGTATGACCCAGGGCTGTTATGTTATCTCCATTTTGTTTTATGATGCTATCAAGGATCCAGGTTTCTTCTCTTAGCCCTGCTTAAAAAAAAAACAAACCCAGTGCCGTCGATTCTGACTTATAGAGACCCTATAGGACAGAGTAGAACCGCCCCATAGAGTTTCCAAGGAGCGCCTAGCAGATTTGAACTGCTGACCCTTTGGTTAGCAGCCGTAGCACTTAACCACTACACCACCAGGGTTTCCAGCCCTGCTTAGTGGGTCATTTTTATCTTCATGCTGTGGCCTCATGGTCATAATGTAGCCCCCTGCACTCCAACCTTACATCTGCATCCCAAGCAGGAAGGAAGAAAAGGCAAGGGCAAAGTGCTTGCCCGCTCATTTTGCCACCTTTTATAGAATCTTACCCAGCAGGGTCAAACCTATGTCACATGATCACCTCTAGCTGCAAGGGAGGCTGGAAGAATCGAGATTTTTAGCTAGGCATATAGTCACTCTATAAAATCAGGGCTTTATAAGTAGGTAAATGGAAAAAAAAAAATGCTGATTAGCAATTAGTAATGTTCTCCATGGTACTCCTACAGATGAGAGATCTAAGATGCCCAGAGCCAAGACTAGAAACCAGTCTCCAGGTCGGTGCCCTTTCTACCATATCAGTGTCTTCTATCTCCCAGTCCTCCAAACTGGGAGAAATAAATTGCATTCATTTAAATAATTAGTTTGTTTTCATGTTTTTTTAATCAGTCAAAGATACAACATAGCCATTTAGGTATTTTGATAAGCATGCCATAACTAGTATTATCATATGGTGTTTTTTTAGTAAGAGCCATAAACAAATCACTTGACCGGCCTTTTTTATTAGCCCCTGAATCCTTGCTACTGGTAAATGCAGGGTTTCTGTTAGATTGAAGTCACTTCAAAACACATTTTTTAAGGCCAGTTTGGCTTTTTTCAATGTTGACATCAGCTTGCAAACTTCCATTACCCTCTGGAGACTCATCAGTTCTTTTCACAAATATTTATCAAGCACTCGCAATGCTCAAGGTGCTGTCTTAGTTGCTGAGTAGAGTGGACAAGAGAAACATGGCTTCTGCCCTCAGAGCGCTTCCTGCTAGTGGATGGAGGCAGCTGTACTGCTGTGATAGGAGGAGTACAGCCTGGAGGGAATGAGGGGGAAGGCATCTTAACAAAGAACTGCGATAACATTTGGCACTTTGCAAGCCCAAAGAAGCACAAAACTTAACCCCTATCCTCAAGCAGTCCACCTTCTCATTGTAACCACGCAAAACTGAGCAACAGCGAAGAAATCATGCTATTCGATAACTAAGTACCGAGGAATTAACACATAAAAATGTGAGCAGGAGGCTACCTACTTTATGAACCTAAAAGGGAGTTTAGAAGTAAAATTGCCCTGATTCTGAAAATATGCATAAGATATGTTTAAACAATAGCCGTATAAACCAAAGATTTATTGCTCAGCTTTCGAAGACTCACGCCAGTTTCTGAATGGAGAGGTAGTAGAAGTTTATATGCTCTATAAACTTCTCTAAGTCCATGATCCTCAAAGCTCACACAGGAACCCTGCTCTTTAGTGATGAAACATCTGAGAGTCTGAAGTCAACAATATCTCCCAGTTTGGCCAAGAAAAATATACTGCAGAGAATAATGAGAATTAAGATTACGTTCCAGGAAGTTGAGGTCACCAGGACAGGTTGGAGTAGATTCATAATATACTTAGACAACAGTAAAGGAGAGGGAGGTAAAATATGAAGGCAATAGATGTCACTAAATGGCAGGGACCGTTAGGACAGGAACTACGTCTTTATTATTCATCCCTGTATCCCTCAGCCTGGTGCCTGGCGTATGGAAAGCATTCAATAAGTATTTGTTGAATAAATGAACAAATGCATGGATTTGATTGAAGACAGAAAGTTTGAGAATAATAGGGAGTTCCTTCTACCCCCTGGGTGTAATAATAATATAATATTCAAATACAAAAGGAATAACACTTAGCAAAGTGTATATAGCATTTATAAGTGCTCTATATATGTGATTTTAAGTCAGAGTTGCCACCTTAATAGGCATTGAGAGAAATGCTGAGCTCAAAATTGTGTGGTCTCCCTTTTAAAGAATATTTGCTGTGGTATTTTAACGTTGTCTGTCTAAACTGAAGACCCTCAAGAAGGAGTGTTCTTGGTGCTTCACCACTACTATAAATATGTCACCCTCTCCTGGCATAGACCCCCAAGGGGTAGATTTGCTCAGCCTTCTTGTATCATATCCACAAAATTTTGTCTTTTAGGAAAGCTTTTAACTTAGTTGTAGAACATGCCTGTGCCTCTTTCAGTGGAACTGGATCTTATATGTCTCTTGTAGTTCAGTGCAGTTGAATCATCTTGGGAAATGAGAAGCAATTCAAGTACCTGTTGCTAACAAGGTGCTGAAATAATCTGCCAACAGACACAAGGTGTTTACTTATCATTGGAGTATGTTGTTTGAGAAAACATTGTATTGTCTTTCTACAATAAGAATTGCCAGAATTGTTTCTCAGATGCAGGCATTGTAGACTTAACAAGTCCCACCTTTGCGGAACATAGAAAAGAGAAGCAAGAGGACTTGTGAACATTATTAGTCAAGATTAGCTCAGGTGTCAGTGCCCAGCCTAATGGAAACGTTATCGGTGGGATTCAAAGTAACTGGGTAGTAAAGAGGAAGGGCAGTTTTTTAGCAAAGGCCCTTTAAGTACCTAGTTCAGGAAATTATTAAATTCATTAGCCAGATACTTACAACCAGCTATTACTGCCCAGCCAAAGGAAAAAACAGTGCCAGCAAATGTTTTAAAACTACAACTAAACAAAAGTCAGGAAGCGTGTAATTAAAACTGTACCTTTATTGTATTGTAAAGAGTATCACTGTGACATGGAAAATATTTAAGGGAGAAGGCTGTTTAGCTAATTTGTCTGCAAGTGAACTGCTTAGTGGAGAACTATCCTAAATTAACTGTAAGGCCACCCACTGAGCCAACCTCATAAAGGGCCGTGGCTGCTCAGCTTGGTTTTGTGTAACCGTTCAATAATTACTAGATAAATGCATAACTAAAAGCCCTATTACACTAATAATTTGTACTGAGATAGATGTGTGGGACACCCTGCTGGGTTAATTTGTCATCCCCACAGCAAACTTCTGAAGAGAGCTCTTCTGCAGGGGAATCGTTAATTTGTTCCAGGGAGGGCAGGTTAGAGCAGTAAGACCTCTTGACTACTTCATCTCTTAAAGAGGCAACATGCCCTCAGGGTGAGTGCCAAAGAGAAGAATAGGGTGATTAACCAAGTGGACCTAGATTTAAACTCATCTTGACAAAAGAAGCTGCTTTCTCTTGGAATTCCTTGTCCCTTCACACACATGCACCAACACACACACACACAAAGGACACACATGTGCACACATGGCGATGCACATATACACAGACATGCACGTGCACACACGTACCATGGCTCCACATGTGCATACACAGCGAAGGCAGTGGTTCTGAGCAAGGTTCCTTAGAAATTCCTTCACTGATAAGATTTCCAGGTATCCCTTGTACAGTAAATCACATAATGAGATAAGTCCCTACAGTTCTTTCTTACTGGTTTCAGTTAATCTAATGTTAATTCCATGTTTAGATCCCTTATTTATATTCCTTTTCTCCAAGTGGAATAAAAAATTCAAGATTGAACTTGTATCTCCTCTTTATGTGAAATGTTTTCTTCCATCCCTCTCTCACATACACTCAATTGCTGCTTTAAATATGAAACACACGTTTAAGCTTCAGTGCAGGGTTTTCAACCTCCCCTATTGACAGAACCATAAATCATGTTAAACTTAAGTGAATTACTGTAGCATGGAACTGTAGCTTTAACAATGTTTATGTAGTATCAGCTTATCATCCATGTAGGATAAAGGAGGTGAACACTGAATCTCAAAATGGGAATGTACGGTCCTGTTAAGGTGGTTGCAGTCTCACAGAGAGTGATCCATTCCATGGCTGGATCCTTTGAACTTTTGAAACCAGCGTATTTAATCACCCACATGTATGTGATGTTTTTTAAAAATGTGTGTTTCCACAGTAAATTTACATTTGTCATTTGCCATTTCTTTATATTAAATGGAAGTTGCTTTTTCCTCCAGCAATTCCTTTTTCTTGGATACAAAACACATGTAAGCACCATCAGAGTTGCCAGGCTTTATTACAGTAATAAGAGGCCTCCAAGAAGAAAACCTGTTGCTGTCGAATCGATTCCAACTCATGGTGACCTTGTGGGACAGAGTAGAACTGCCTTATAGGGTTTCCAAGGAGTAGCTAGTGGATTTGGACTGCCGACCTTTTGGTTAGCAGCTGAGCTCTTAATCATTGCACCACTAGGGCTCCAATAAGGGGCTTATGAATAAAGACCTCTGAAAAATAATTCAGATGAAAGCAGCCAAGTACAGTTAAAAGAACATGGTCTTTGGAGTCAACCAGAAGATAATTCAAATCATGGCCAACCACTTTGGTTCTGTGTAAGCTTCCGCAAGTCACTTTTCCTCTACCAGCCTTTGTCTTCCCACCTATGATATACTTTAAAGAGTTAATAGGAGGAGAAAATGAAATGGCATACATAGAGGACTTGGTACGTAGTAAATATCCAATAAGTGTTAATGATCTCTTAGGCTCCCCCGAGCCCTATGTCATTATTTGCTTTCTTTGTATGTGATTCTCTTTAAATGATTCTCATGTCCTTGGTTCCTCACTCCCCATCCCTAGTTCTCTCTTTCTGCCTGCTTTGTGGGTGGGGAAAGAGCATGTTCTTCTCCTCTTAGCTAGGAGACGTGTGTCTGGAAGAAGAGATATGGTCTCGGTGAAGTGAGCAAGCATGGTCACTCCATCTCATCCTCTTGTTATGGTTGGAAGAACAGGAAAATCTCCCCATGGAGCAAGTGGCCGTTCTCCCATGACTGGTTGCCCCTCAGCTATGCACATGGTAGGGACTTCACTTGGATATGCCTTCATTTGGTCGTGGCTCTTT
Source organism: Loxodonta africana (assembly GCF_030014295.1). Classification (NCBI taxonomy): domain Eukaryota; kingdom Metazoa; phylum Chordata; class Mammalia; order Proboscidea; family Elephantidae; genus Loxodonta; species Loxodonta africana. The sequence goes on from NC_087344.1 coordinate 101,464,972, forward strand.
CTAAAGGGTTAAATACCTTTTTTTTTTACAGGAATAGGTAAAGCCAGGACTGGACTGGGAAATTATTGGTCCTAAAATGGAAGGACTGGACTTACTTGATACAAATATGTCATAACCAAAAGAAAAAAAACCACCACCATCGAGTCAATTCCGGTGCTTAGTGACCCTATGGGACAGAGTAGAACTGCTCCATAGAGTTTGCAAAGCTGTAATCTTTATGATAGCAGATTGCCACATCTTTCTCCAGTGGAGCAGCTGGTGGGTTCAAACTGCCAACATTTAGGTTAGCAGCCGAGTGCTTTAACCACTGTGCCACCAGGGCTCCTTAAGTAACTCGTAAGCCTTCTATGTTTTCTTAACTTTCACTTTTACATTTGCCTTCCTAAAATATCCAAATTCTTCTAGAAGATGGAAATCTATATTTTTTTAAGCTATCAGCATATCTTTGTATTAAATTTAATTCAGCAAATAGGTATTGAGAACTTATTATCTACCAAGCACTAGGCTCTAATGAACAAGCCAGACATGGTTCCTGCCCTAGCAGAAAAGACAGGCATAAAACAAATAAATAATAAATAAGTAAAACAAATAATTACTGCTATGATAAGTTTAATGATAGGGGGACCAGAGATGACTGAGGGCTAATATAGCAGAGGTATTTAATGTATTTATGAGGATTTGAGTTTATTTGTGTCAGTTTGCGTGAGTCGCTCCCTGGGTGGTACAGATAGATGGTTAATACAGTAGACTGCCCACCTAAAGGTGGGAGATATGAGTCCTTGAAAGAAAGGCCTGGTGATCTACTGAAAAGTCAGTCACCGAAAACCCTATGGAGCACAGTTCTTCTCTGACACACATGGGGTTGCCATGCATTGGAATTGACTCTATGGCAACTGGTTTTCTTCTGCTGACATATAAATTTGGAACATCTTGGCATCCCTCAGGGATATCTCTAGAAGTCTTCCTGTATTCCTAAATCCCTGAAGATTTATAATGAGAGTTGTTGAATTGTTGCAGACCCGATAATGAATTTGAGATATGTCAATAAGGACTCTTTCAAGTGAAAGAAACCCAACAAAATTGTTTAACTATTGCCTCAAAAAGAAAATAATGTGTTGGTTCATATAACTGACAAATCTAGAGGTATATGACTTAAGATAGAACGAGATCCAGGTGATTCAGTACCTTCAGGAATCTCTAGCTCTGTCTCTGAGCTCTGTGGTCTTCTCTACGAGCTTCATTTTTCAGCCGACTCTCCTCCAATTGTGGCACAGTTGGTGTATTAGCTTTGGGCTTAATTCCTATCAGTTTAGCAATCCCAAAAGAAAACAGCTTTTTGACAACCGATCTAGCGCAAGTCCTACCCCTGGGTGCTGATGGCTCTGATTGGCCTGGTTTAGGTCATTTGCTCACTTTCAAACCAATCCTTATGTCCAGAAAGATAATAATTTCTCATTGGTTTGGCCTGAGTCACATACACACCCTGGAACCTCCACCTTAAGCACTAGACTGAGGCTGAGGGAAGGGTAATTCCCCAAAGAAACATTAGAGCTCTGTTTCCAGAAGAAGGGGTGAAGGACTGCTGGAGGCAAAAGTAATAGCTGTCTGCTACAGGTGGTAACAACATAGCTGTTGTGAGCGCTGGGCAGTGGGCTCTGCTTCCTCAAGAGCCAGGGGATTTGTAATTTTAATCCTGAGTAAAACTCAGGCCTTAGGAAACTGGCGATCAGTGCATGCCATGGATCTCCAGGGTCGCTTGAAAATAGTTTAGCCGATTACCAGTTACCTAGTGTTGATATATTGCATTGTATGATCCTGATTACTCTTCATATACCTTAGTTCATTCTAAAAAACAATTCCAAGAAAAATCACCCAAAGTGTAGTATACTGTCTGGAACATAGTAGATTCTCAGCACATATTTGTTGAATGAATGTATTAGGCACTTGCATACATTAATTCTAATTCTCAGAAAAATCTTTTAAATCAGTGCTATTAAGTTTAATGAAAGGGGGACCAGCCAAGGAAATGCAGACTCCGAAATGCTAAATAACTTTGCTCAAAGTAGCATAGGAAGTGAATGACACCATTTGATTTCAAACCCAGGGCAGTCGGGTTCTAAAACCCATTCAAGACATATGATTGCTGTTATGCAATGGAGGAAACTAAGGAGCACAGAGGCCAGACACAGAGCTAGTTGATGCCCAAGTGTGGAGAAATTTGGTCCTCTGACTTCAGACACTGGACTAATTCTTCTCATGCTTCCTCTTCTTGTATGTAATCTGCCAACAGTGGATATAAATTATCAAATCCAATTGGGTGAATTCAGGAGGGTACTTTGAAAGCAACTAATGCTTTACTAATTGTGTCGCTCAGAAACAAGGGCTTACAAAATGTAAACCTGACAGTTTGGTAGGGCAAATGCCACAGATCAACCCATGCCTTTATGTTTGTTGGAGAGTTTTGTTTATTTGATTGTTTTCTTGTCTTTTTTTTTTTTTTTTAATGTAGGGAAATACTTGCAAACAACATAGCACTTATTTATTTTTTAAGAAGCTTAGCACCTCCATGGATCTTACTTTCAAGCTTAATTTTCTCATGACTGCTTTTTTAAATTCCAATGTATTTCCAACAGGTTGTTGGAGGATTCCCTGCCTATTTCTGTTAACTTCTGTAATATCCAGCCTACGTTTTTTTTTTTTTTATGATAGTTGGTGTTTTCTCACATAATTGTTTTATTTTTTTTAATTCATTCTTTATCTCTTGTCTCATGGTATTGGTTGCATATTACATAGAAGCTCAAGTTCCCTTCAAGGAACTGGGTTCTTGTGAACTTTGCTTATTAAACAGTCACTCTTCATAGTTCCGGTAATCACAGCTGTTACATGGTGGTTGATCGCATTTCACGTCAGCCATCATGGCAGCTTAGCCAATTAGTGTGCAAACACGGTCGATTTGGAGAAGATGTCCTGTTGGGATCCAAAGGCTGGGGCTATATCATACAGAAGTTGAACTAGCACATTTGGGGTTTTTAAAACTTGAAATGTTATAGCCTTCCTAAAGCCAACCTTTGTTAAAAATTTGAGTGGAGATATACCCTATAACTTAATATCACAGAGATTTTTTAAAAACAATTTTAAAGGCACATATAATGCTCCCTTGTTTCAGATTTTTTAGATCTTACTATGGATCAGTTGCACTGAGTTATTTGTAAATGTCACCTCAGAGACTGAATTCCATATACCCACAGGAATTTAAAGCTTGGTGTGAGCTTCAGTGATGGTTCAGTTTCAACTCATCAGCTTCTAGATGAGAAAACTGGAGGAGAGAGAAGTTGCCCATATTTATAAGCCAGATAGTGGTAAAAACTAAACCAAAACTCAGGTTCCTTTATCTAATCAGGAAATTTTCCCATAAAATACCCCAGATCTTCTAGAAATGTTTTTAGCTGTCAACATATATTAGATCTCTGATAAGCAACTCCCAATAATGAACATTTGGGCCTCTCAAGAGAGATAATGGATATCTTCATTGTGTCCCTGTTTGGGGAGACCAAAGGAAGTCCATGCTCAGAGTCTGGTTAGGTCAGAAGTATTCCTGGATAACGAGTCTACATGGTGAAAGAAGAGGTCAGTGTGGACACTCAAAGTGGACTGTCAAGGATTGTAGGTCTAAGTGAAAAATAGAGTCTAGAGGGAGACAGCCCATGGTCCTAAATTTCTAGGTTAAGACCCTGAGGGTTAAACAGAGAGAGAGATTCAAAATACGATTAATCAACATAGAGTCTTTTCAGGCCATTGTATTTGTTGTATCTTTGACTATTAGGTTAAGGTTGTTGCTCTTGCTGTTTCTGCTTTGGTTTTGCATTTAATTGTTCATGGGATTAACTTGAAGACCCTCATGTTATAGCCATATGGGTAAGCTGTTCTCCTTTATTGATATTTATGTACTCATTTGTTCAAGACACAGAGAGGCAACAGTTACTTCTTCCTCCATCACCCCTTTCCCTCCATGTTCTAGCACTCAGAGCAGGTCCTAGCACACATGAGCAAATTCCAGTATTACTCATTTCTCATCCCCATCCTTGCCTTTCCACAATAGTACTTAAAGGAAGCTTTTTATTGATCACTTGACCATATGGTCAGGAATTATGCCATGTGACTTGCATACATTCTCATTTAATCCTCACACAAATGTATGAGACGCTATTACCTCATTATACAGATGACAAAACAGTTGTAGAGGAACTCAGAAACTTGAAACATAGCAAGTAAGTGATAGAACTGGAATTTAAGCCTATGTCCATCTGACTCCAAAACCCATGGTCTTTATATTACACATGCTGCCTTTCTGATTCGTATGTTGAACTTGGAATGATACCCAAACGCGGGGGTGGTCAACTAGCACAGATCAAGGCAGAAAAATATTAAGTAATGATGAAAAAGGACAAAGAGCTATGAAGGAGAGTTAGTAGAGGTAAAGAAAACAGATTGCTTTAGAAAAGCTTCAGAAAAACGAGGCTGGTAGAGACAAGGGCATGGTTTGGTAGAGAAAGGGTGGGAGAAGCAGTAATTTTCAAGGGCTCCACTGATAGACAGAACATGGTAGGTATTTAGAGAGAAAACAAGAATTCTGTGGATCTAGACCAGGGTCTGACAGACTACAGTCCAAAGGCCGGATCCAGTCTACTACCTGTTTTTGAAAATAAAGTTTTTTTGAAATATAGCCAGACTCATTTGTTTATATATTGTCTGTGGCTGCTTTTGCCCTATAGTAGCAAAGCTGAGTAATTGCAACAGAGACCATATAGCCTGCAAAGCCTATATTATTTACTATCTGGCCTTTACAGAAAAGATTTGCTGACCCCTGATTTAGACTATAAGCCAGAGCCTTCAAACAGGAAAAGTCTTTAAGTAGCTAGAATTGATCAAGACAAAAATCAGAAAAGACCTTGGCTTCTCTCTCACTCTCTCTGTCTCTTTTTTTTTTTTTTTTGGCGGGGGCGGGGGTGTGTTGTCTGTTTTTCCAAAATTCATTGGAATTTGATCTCTACCCAGATATTGTTGTTAGGTGCCATAGAGTCGGTTCTGACTCATATCAACCCTATGTACAATAAAACGAAACACTGCCTGGTCCTGCACCATCCTCATAATCGTTGCTATGTTTGAGCTCATTATTGCAACCACTGTGTCAGTCCATCTTCTTGATGGTCTGCCCCTTTTTCGCTGACCTTCTACTTTACCAAGCATGATGTTCTTCTCCAGGGATTAGTCCCTCCTGATAACATGTCCAAAGTATGTGAGACAAAGTCTCGCCATCCTCATTTCTAAGGAGCGTGCTATCTGTACTTTTTCTAAGACAGATTTGTTGGTTCTTCTGACAGCCAATGGTATATTCAATATTCTTTGCCAACACCGTAATTCAAAGGCATCAGTTCTTCTTTGGTCTCCCATATTCATTGTGCAGCTGTCGCATGCATATGAGGCAATTGAAAACACCATGGCTTGGGTCAGGTGCACCTTAGTCCTCAAACTGGATTTATAATTCAAATGGAATAGAAATATATCAACCATCTTGGAAGCCTAATGTAGCATAAAGTTGCTTTGTCCAGTAGCAATAATATAAAAATACTGGTGTTTTGCAAGCCATCATGCAGTGTCCTATATTTCTCTCAATTGACATATCTGGGTCCTTCCACACGCATCTCAGTTATGTTAAAGGAATATACTATGTATTTTAAAAACCTTGGTTTATTTTGAGTCAAAAGGTGTGTTATTTAGAAAAGGCTACGTCTCCTAAAGATTTGAAAACCATTGATTGCCAATTCCACTTTCCTGTGTCTTTGTTAAAATAAATCCCATAACTCTAAACTTCTAGGCTTTCGTAAATGGTAGGTCTGATTCTTTCATGTTTTGTAAATTATAGGTATGGACCATTAAAATACATTCCTCAGGTTTAGGTAGGCTGTGATGGTGTTATATGGTGTGGTGTTGAATTGCTCAAGAAGCAAAGTTAATAATAACAGTAGTTGACAACCCAAACATTTAACTTCCATTTGCCCTTATGGAAGGCTTTTTTTTTTTTAGTAAAAATTTTTCTCTTCCATTTTCTACTCTTTTTAGCAACTTGCCTTATTACAAAAAGCTTTACACCTAAATATGACTACTCAGGAGTTCTTAATGCCGCCTTTTACTCTATGGGAATGATCATTTTTGTCTCAAGAACATCTTACTGTTGAAGACAGACAAGTAGCTTTTTCTTGTAACAGTGCTAACAGAGAGAGACAGTTTGGAATCTCACTTTGTTGCCACTGGCTTAGTATTGATTAACAGTAAGTCTGTGAAGTTTTGCAAATGCCTGGGCTTACTTATGAGGGAGGAAGCCTGTATGTAACATGTTTTAAGAGCACACTGTACCTGAAGGAGGATTAAATTTTATTGTCTGTGCTGCTCTCTTGTCAGCTTTTCTTTGGAGCCTGCCATAGAAGAGAGAGTAGGACTTAACGGCTGGTGCCAGAAAGCGCAAGCTAATGTGAAAAGAATCCAAGTCTCTGTCTAATCTGTGGGAATCCGCAATGGTTCATAGACAAGGAATAAAGTAATTAAGGCAATGTCAGGGTTGTACAGACAAACATATTTCTACCCATGAAATTTTGGTTTGAGGAAAAATGTGGGAGGGTTATTAGAATTCTCAGAGGTTGAGCTTGGGAAAAACTGCTAGAAACTGTAAGGAGAGATTGCTTTCTTTTCTTTTTCTTTCCTAAAAAAAAAACAAAACATAAAGTTCAAGGTTCTAAGTCTGTGTAGCCACATCTCCCTAGCATCATCTTTTACACGGTTTACCCGGGGTGTTCTAACTAGTTCTTGTTGTTGTATGCCGTTGTTGATTCCAACTCATAGCCACACCATGAGATAGAGTAGAACTTCGCTGTAGGGTTTTCTTGGCTTTAAACTTTGTGGCAGCAGATTGCTAGGTCTTTTTTCCACTGAGTGGCTAGATGGGTTAGAACCACCAACCTTTTTGTTAGCAGCCAAATGCATAACTGTTGAGCCACCAGGGGTCCTTGTCTGACTAGTTCTAACTCCTGTTGTTAGCACGCTGCTACAATATGTATCTCCAAGGCCACCCTATAGTGGATTCTCACATTTAGATCACTTGTTAGATCGTATAAGTCTGTCAACATACATAATAATACAGTAATGATCTTGACCTCTGCAGTCTGGATCAATTCAGCTTTAAAGGAGGATGTATTTTTAATTTAAAAAATATATATATTCAACTGTACTGGATTTTTAACTTTTTTTCTTCAAATGAAAATTGAAAGAGTATTTTAAAGGATGGGGAGGGGGTGCAAATAAGTCAACCACCCTGCCTGACTTGCTTGCTTGCTTTCTTTTAAGGACCTGGGAATGCGATAAATGTAATAAATGGCTGAGCATTTTACCCTTTGGAAATTCTGGTTCTGTTTCTTTAATTGTGACTACTTTGTTTAGAATGTATAGGCAGTGCCATTCTAGCCAAAGAAACCTGATCAAATTCCTTTCCTTCCCATCTTATTTGTATTTTTTGTGAAAAGCCCAAGCGGTGGTTTTAAACAAGTCTGGCCACTTGTTAAAGTTTAAACCAGTTGTGCAGTCCATCCAGAGTGGAGAGTTTTTGACACTCCCTGCTGTTCCTGGCCTAGGGTACTAAAAGTGCTAGACCCCAGAAGCAGCCAATTTTGTAGTGCCTTTTAATATACAAAATTGTATTAACATCAACATGGATACAGATGGATGCACTGCAATAAACTATAACCACTTGAGAAAAGCCTTTATTGACTCTCAAGTAAATAATGCACATTTTAAAGGACCTAAATATGCATTTACATAATGTGCTATAATTTTTTATTGTGTCAACTACTCACACACAAAACACATCCATAAGAGATGTTTTTCTCTGTCAAAAATTTGGACTCATACCATTCTTTGTACATTCTGTTAGCATCATGCCAGGTTCATAATGGTCGTTTCTTTTCTATAGGGCCTCATCTGATGATCTCAAAGTACACTTAATGAATTTTACTGATGTACTGATTTATACCCAACGACACTTTCTAAAATGATTTGAGACAACTTAGGCAAAAACATGGAAATAGTAAAAACATCTAACTGAAGACAAAAGAGAAAAAATAAAAGAGAGAAAAGGAGGGAAAAATTTAGACATTGCTGAAATCTTAACTCTGAGCTTCCAGAGCAAAGGAAGAAAGAAACCTGGTGGATCTTATCGTCCAGTAGGAGTAGTAGGCTATCCAGAGAAATAGTGTGTATTTAATAATATTTACCAGACCTTCGTGATGTCTGTAGCACAACTATTTTCTGTTTAAAGATATTAAAGTGCAGCATCTTAATGACTTATGTCTAGTTTCACAGTGAACTGATGACAGAACCAAAAAGTTAAAGGCAGGAGAAAGTAGGGGTTGTGAAAGATGACCCTTTGAAATGCAGACACAGCAAATGTCTACATTTAAAGTACAGGCTAGATGATTTTCTGGTATTAATTAAGAACTAATTGATCCTCACAAATCAGTCATTGTGGAATTAATTCAGTATAGTGGCCATGTGTTCTTTAGTATGTGTTAAACTTTATGCCACAAGGAAAAGACAAATAGATTGTTTTTAGTAAACTATAATAAACGAACGTCTAAATTTATGTTGTTAATGGTTTCGTTTTACATAATTAATCCTCCCAAAAAGAAAAAAGAGGGCGGCAGGAATGTTTAGTATCAGTGAAGGGGGTGATTCATTGGTCCTGTTGAAATATTTCCTCTCATTTTTCTTTAGTATCAGTTTCTTTTATCTGCCTGATCTTTACTCAAGTGATCTTTCCCTCCCTTGGACAACATGGAGCCCTGGTGGTGCAGTAGTTAATAGCTCAGGCTGCTAACCAAAGGTCATCAGTTCGAATCTACCAGCTACTCCTTGGAAACCCTATGGACCAGTTCTACTCTGTCCTGTAGACTTAGTATTAGTCAGAATTGACTGGAGGGCAGTGGGTTTGGTGATTTGGTTTAGCAGCATACTCTATTGGTGTCACCACCATCTAACAGTCATCACTTTTCGTTGAACACCTGAGGCAATGTCACTTTATCATCAAGGTCTGCTTTCTGCAGGCTCTTGACAGTAGAGTTGCCACCTTTGTATTCGACATGCTAGAAAAGCTGAGTGTATCATTTTGTTTTGTTCAGTATATTCTTGGCCTAGTTTAGGAAATGCTACATTCTAGCTTTAACTAGAAAATATTCTGTCAAATGCAGGGTACTGGGTCAAAGTTTCTTCCTTCCAGCGAGGAGGACCATACCATATTAGTTGAAGAAATTTTTTTTTTTTAAAGCATATAACACAATTTCCAGAGTAAGAGATGACCAGAGCCATTTAACTTTTTGGCTTTTGGGTTTTAGCTCAGAGGTAATAATGGACTGCAAAATTCACTATTCATTGTATGAAGTGTTAAGTTTTTCCAGCTTTCCTGTAAGCTTTCTGGTTCTTTGTCAGAGAAACAAAAGTTTTTATTCTGTATTTATTTGTATAGTTATTTTATTAACTTCTGTACCACTCATTTATTTAATCATCTGTCATTAATTCAACAATTAGTTACTGAGTATCATCAGGTACTGTCCTGGGCATGTGAGAGTGAACAGTTAAGTGGTAGAAAAAGCCATTTACATACTAAGATGGGGAAGACTGAAAGAAGAGCAGGTTTGAAAGGGGAAGGTGACAATTCTAGTTTGGATAAGTTAAGTTCGAGATGCCTCAGTTAATTGTATGATTGAAGGCAAAAGTGTTATTTTGGGCCCAGTGTTACATCCAGAGCTCATAGTAGGAGCTCATGAATATTTATTGGATAGATTGAAGGTTGAATGAGTGGAAGGATTTCAGAGGTCATGTGCAAAACATAGGTTAAACTCTTGTTTCTACTCCGAACCCCCCATTTCTACACTTCAGCAATTACAGATACTCCTCTGAGCCACACCGTCCTAGCCCTTTCAATTATTAGTTAAAAAAAAAAAAAAAAAAAAAACCCAATTCTATGGAGATTTCAGTAGGGAACAAAGAAACTATGGCCAGTGATCAACAGGAATGTATTGGTTTTTACTGCCCTTACCCATGCCAGTGGGATAGTGGAGAAAGGGGAGCCTGTCTTGCTTGAGTTTCTCTTTAGCCTTATGAATCATTCTTGGTATCTTATTCTCCAGAAGTGTGGACATCCTTGTATTTTCTCTTTCCAGGGGCTCCGTTAGTTTAAGGGAGTAAACTGCAAAAAATAAGGAAAGCGGAATACTCTCATCTGCTTTATTTGGGGGACATTTCTCTGGCCCTCATTGAGAAGCAAGAGCTGCTATCTTGGCATTACTTGGTTTGAGTATCTCCAACTCTCCTATATGCTGCTCTTATCCTGCAGCTGGTTTTATCAATCACCCTTTCAATTCAAGGGCAAAATTCCTCTCAGAAAAATTACTAAGCACCTCACATAAGTTTTTTAAATCTAATGTAATCTTCCTCTTGTACAAATGAAATTTAGCATGATTCAAATGTAAGGGAGTAATAGTTGTCTGAGTCGTTTATCAGTTTTTATGGGCAGAAGGCCAGCATTTTAGCAGGGGTCACTGCCCGCTCAGCCTGTGAGTTCCCCCACTCTCACATTTATGCATTTCTGAGTTTGGCTTTGAAATGGCAAAAGAGGTGACATAAACCTTCCATGTAAAGTGAGGCCCCCAAATTGTACAGGTTTGTTAAGTGATCATTTACTACATACTTCAAAAAAATTTCATCCTGAATTAGTCCCTAGAAATTTCCTTGAAAGGGGTATAAGAGCTTTAACAATGAATTATTGTCTATGGATAGCTCAGCATGAAAAAGGGTCCATATGTGCAAACTAGAATTTGTCATATGTAATGTCAGTTAAATCAGGTCTAATCTACCAAATACATTTTTTATTGCCTGCTTCATTAAAAAGGCTCTTAAGGTAATGAATAATCTTCAGCTTCACCAAGGATTATTAATGCCTTTATAACTCACGTCCACTGAAAATAGAAAGACAGCTTGAAACTCTACCCTAATCTAACCTCCATGTTTGTCTTAGCGCCTTGAGGAAGAAAATCTATCAGACCTATCCAGTGTTAAATTCAGTTGCATGAGCAGTAATCTGAATTGGGTCAGGAGAAGAAATAAAGAAGGAAGCTGAATCAGGCAGAGAAGCTATGGCCAAGCAAATTGTTGTCTTCATAACTTCGATGTTTTCTTCTCCTACAGCAAGTCCACACGCAACACCATCGACTCTTCATTTTCCGACATCACCCATTATCCAGCAGCCTGGGCCTTACTTCTCGCACCCAGCCATCCGCTATCACCCTCAGGAGACGCTGAAAGAGTTTGTCCAACTTGTCTGCCCTGATGCTGGTCAGCAGGCTGGACAGGTGGGGTTCCTCAATGTAAGGAAACCTCTTTTTTTCCATTTCTTTAGAAACGTTAACTGAATGTAAAAATAACAAGGAGAGACCTTATGACCATGTGACATTGTGCTCTCATGTTGTGCTGACTGACTGCAGGCAAATGTCATATTTATTCTAGATTGTGGGAAAGTTAACTTACTCCAAGCGTGATTGGCCAGGGTTTAAAAACAGTGTTTGTGCTAAGTTTGCAACTGTCAAGTTTATGAGTATAAATCATCTCAAGGGTGAACTATATAACCTTCTAAGGTCTGTGGGCTGATAATTCCACCTCATGCATTCTAACCCCGGGGCTCATGCAGTTAACAAAATAGAAAGACCAAATGATTTAAAATAATAATTTGGGGTGGTAGAGAGAGGTAGGGGGACGAGGGAGACAGATGTTTCAGATCAACCGAGTTGATATTTTTGAAAAAATACAGTCTTCTAACACTTCAGATCAAGTTGACCAGTACTTGAACTCAAGATGCTAGAAGTACAGTTTATTATGATTTGTTATTTCTGCAAGTAGTTATCTTTTCCACTTATCTTTGTATAAAGTTAAACAGTATTCAATAGCTTCAAATGAATGTGTTCATTTTTTTCTCATATAAACCAAGTAATCACAATTTGAAATAACATTCCAAATGTAAAAGTGATTTGAAATTTTATTTCAAATATAGAACTCAGTGTTGACAATGGATAGCTGCATCCCCAATGATGACGACTACTATTAATAATGATAATAATCATGACTGGCATAAAGCCAAATTTGGTTTTTCTTTTCTCCTAATTAACTGCAAAGGAGCCAGATTAGCCCTAATTATTATTGCCTTATTTAGAATATTACATCGCACTGTTCTACCACCAGTTTTCTTCCCTAGCAGAAATACCTGATTCTGCATATCTGAGCCAGAACAGGCAGCTTTGACTAATGCCTGGTGATGTGTTAGTAGATACATTTCTGTCTAGACAACAAATCAATATGGTGCCTTTCTTCTTTTTGCTTGTGTATTCATTTGTGTGGCTCATTCTAAAGCATTCACTTATAGACTTTTAGCCCACTCAAAAATAACACACAGGCAAGCTTGCTGGCAAGAAAGCACAGCATTCTGGTTGTCAGATGAGATAGTCTTTGAGGAACAATACTAAATATATAAGTGAATGTTGATGGGGGAGTGAGACGGCCTCGGCAGAATTATGAAACTTAAAGGCCTGGACAACGAGATTTCCTTCAGCTGCATTTTGACTCAAGATTACAGCCTACTGTTGTTGGTCGAATAGCGTTACTGAAGTCTGGAAGTACAGTTAGAAAGGCCACTTGCGAAACGATGGGAAAAAAAAAAAGGTGATCACCAGCTTCCAGCATCTGACTTACAAATCCTTCCTTTTTTCTCTTTTTAATAGCTTTGACATCATCCTACATAATTGCCAAACGCTGAGTTTTGCATTTTGATCAAAATTTTATAGGGCTTCATTTAAGGCAGGTCTTTTCATGGGGCTATTTTGAAAAACTTGAAAAGAAAATGGATTTTACTGCTGTCTTCAGAAGGAAACTGTCTTTTGTTAAAGAGCTGTCATTTGCTTGTTGTAACATCAGGCAGCCAAATAAATATGACTCTTATGGCATATGCTTATATAATTTAAATCAAAATTAGAAGTGATATTTTTTCCCTTGCAGAATTCTAACAACAGCTGAATTCTAATGTTTCGGTGCCCGATGTTATACAATATGTGAAAGAAAAATTTTTTTATGTTCACTTAACACATTTATTAAATGTTATATAATATCAGCTTTGAAGGGTGGAAATAAAACATTATTTTTCTATCTCAAGTGCAGGCTTAGGAAACTTCAATATATCTGTGTTAGTAGACGTGATAGAATAATACCACAATCTGTAAAACACTTACATATTAAATAAATATTTAATAACCATGAGGATGATGGTAAGGGTAACAGTTAATGCAGAATTGAAACAGTCCAAACAAGATTAGTTTACCCTGATGACAAATCCAGAGTGACCACGGAAGGTCATTTTACGGAACCAGGTACAAAAAAGGACAACACAGTTCAAGAGATAAGTTTAGGAACCATTGAGTCGGAGAGTTTAAGAGTGAATTTTATGGAATGCCTTAAGAACAAAACCCAACAATTCTTCAGCTGTATCGTCCTATGGAAGAATTTAACCAGATAGAATACTTAATTTACATGAAAGGCATCTAATGAACCATTTGTTTTCAGAAACAGCTAACGGTTGATGTCTGTTTCTTCTTTTCCTCGTGTGTGTTTTGTTTTCTTCCATCCTCGCAGCCCAATGGGAGCAGCCAAGGCAAGGTGCACAACCCATTCCTTCCCACCCCAATGTTGCCACCGCCACCGCCACCACCGATGGCCAGGCCTGTGCCTCTGCCGGTGCCAGACACAAAGCCTCCAACCACGTCAACAGAAGGAGGTGCAGCCTCTCCCACCTCACCAAGTAAGTATGACTGAGACAAGGCGCCGGTCACTTACAAAGCTCTACTCACTCGAGTCTGCAGCTTAGCTTTGTCTGGTGCCATATAGGCTCTAGCAGTAGGCACAGCTCCCCAGTGACAGTTGTAGCAGAACTGACACCAGAATCAAAGTGAACACCACTCTTGGATACAATTAACTACAACAGATGTTGAAACGACTGGTGTTTGGGTGGATAAGATGGTAAACTACATGCCCATAACTGGAATCAAGATATGAACTATTGAATATGGCATATTATTTGAGTGGCTAAGAATGCTATCTTCATGATCATCAAACAAAATCTGGTTACATGGATTCTTGTTAGCAAAAAGTTCCTCATACTTCTGTAGAGTCCTGCCTTCCAGGAACTTAAAGTCCAAGAGGAATGCACTTAATGAGATATACAGGTTATACAACTCATACATCAAACAGGAAAAAAAAATGTTCAGATCAAAGTATCAATTCAAAGGTGTGTACACTGAACACTTGCCAAGAATAAGAGCTGGGAAGAAGATCAGAGCAGGTAGCCATGGCAGTTGCGTGGCTAGGCTGGGCAAGGGGTGGAGATAGAGGGTAGAATTGGATGGAAAGAGAAAAGAATTCTTGGCTCCTTGAGTAGTCTGGGAACACTTAATCAGAGAATACAGAGTTTCAGAACTTTTTTAGATAATGGGAATGATTACTTGATGAACTTGAGAGAAAATAATTCTCCAGATATTTCCTGATATTTTAGAGATGGTAAGGAGATAGAAATAGCTTGAACACACAGCCATTGCTTTTATTAGTGCCTGGAACAATGACAAAAAAAGTAATGACTAGAGGCAGAGTACCTAGATGATGGATGGACTGCCTGCCCTTGATAGATGGTATGATGAAAACCTTCCCTAAAGCTTTAGAGAGGGATCAGGGTATAAGAAAGGCAAACAACTATGGCAGGGACCCTAAAAAGAGTCTTCAAGACTGTCTTCAGTGGAAGTGAGACTGGAAGCAAGGAATCTACTGAGGAAAAGACTAGACCAGAAAATAAGTGTTAAGGTAGAGAACTTGTGCAGCAATTGCAGGAGTTGAATTGTGTGGGGGGCGGTGGGGGGGGTGTGTGTAGGGTTATAGACATAGCATTGAGCTCGGACAGCCGTTTAGGTAAGTATAGTGAGGGAAGGTTCTGAACCTCTCAGATTCTTTACTTTGAGTGTCGGAGAGAAAGGGCCAAAGTGGAAAGATGAGTCGCTCTGTTTCTACTGTGTTCATTAGGTTTCACTCTGGGGACACTAAATCCAAAATCTCCAGAGTATCTCAGGGACACATATCTGAGGGTGAGCTTTGGGTCATCTAGTATTTTTGCATTTTGATAATACATACAGATATGAGTGACATTGTGCATAGATTCTATATTGATAGCAAAAAGATTAAGAGTCCAGGAATAGTTATAGGCAGACCTGCTTTTCTTAGTAAGAGGTGGTTCAACGCGTGCCAACGAAGGAGAAAACCCTTGAGTATCCAGTGGACATAGGAAACAAACTAGACTTGGTCTATGGATCTTGGGAGCTCTGAGAAGTAGATACTCATAAATGTGTCCTGCTTATTGCGTTTTTATGTAACATCTTCAAAAAAGTCAGAAAAACTACTGGCTCCAAGCTCTACTTAATCTCTTCACTGGGGATATTGGCTCACATGTTGACAGAGGCATGCTAATTGTGCCCTGCACACGCCTCTGCAGACTACTTTTCTGTTCCTCTGCTTTCTATACAGACATTGTCATAGTCCTTTAAAAGCTTTGTGATAACATGCATCCCATTTTATGTAAACATATTCTCATTTCCACTATCAATGTCTCCCACATTCTTAGTGGGTTTTCCAGTAATGAGGAAGGAACTCTGCCAAGTCACTGTGGATGCATGGAAAAAGCATGTGTGGCTTAAGAAGTCTAAATTCCCACCTTTTAAATTATTAGCTGCGCTTCTCTTCAAATCACGGTTTCCTCATCTTTAAAAGGCAGGTGATAACATCTACCTAGTAGTTTGTATGAAATCAGCTACAAAGAGTAGCCCACCAAATACATTTGGACATTTTATTATCTACGAAAATTCATACCTAGTGAAGTCCCCAGGCATGAGTAATGATGAAATGGGTCTGTTGGAGATGTAGAAGTTGCTCAACCGCTGAATCAGGTTGATGTCTTTGAGTCCATAGTCTGGGCTCTAATTCATAGACTGAACCAAATGCCTTGTATAAGAAGATATCTGTCCTTCCTCTTGTGTCCAGCCTCACTTTGTCAGCATTATGGGGTAGTCTTTTGAGTGATACAACTTACATGATTGCATGTCAGTGAGAACACTGTTTGAAGGTTTGGGGAAGAAGGAGAATATCAGGAGAGAGGCCCAGCGTTTGATACTGGTAATTTAATACTTTTTGAATCATAGAATTCTAGGAAGGAAAACAAAACAAAACATTCTACTGGTGGCATGGAAAATTTTTATCATTATACGTTTTAGCCCTGGTTGCTGGACTTTCCTGGGGTGTGCTGAATTGCGCAGGAATATGTTATTTCACAGCAATTTATCACCTTACCGTTATCTACTTTGTAAAGAAGACATTGATGGGGGGGAGAAATGTGATGTGTGGCATAGAAGAGGTCTTTCAGAAATCTTAAAGCCCGCTAGTCCTTGTTGCAAGGGTATTTTAAGAGCCTCTACAAAAAAAAAAAAAAATCAATTTCTATGCCTTGATCTCTGAACTAATTGATAAATAAAATACAAGAGAAAATCAAATGAGAGACTACAGTATCACCTTCACTATTAGGAAATATGGGTATAGCTATAGGCAAGTGAATCCCCAAGTTACACAGATGTATCTACTAATTACTAGTGAGGGACCACCACAGGCTTTCCTGTGCAGGGCCTGCCCTCCTGTGTAAAACTGAAGGCATAGAGGTGTAGTTGGCTGTGGGTTTCTTGCCAGCATCTCTCTCCCTAAGAGAAACAGGTGAGGAAGGGAAAGGACTAGTCACCACATCCTGTTTCTCCTTCCAAACTCTTCAATCTAGAGAGGAGTAAGTGAGAGAGTGGAGAGAGGCCAGGAGTGTATGCTAGGGACAAATATCAGGAGTGAAGTAAAAAAAAAATACTTCTATAATTCAAAGGCATCAATTCTTCTTCGGTCTTCCTTATTCATTGTACACTTTTTGGTTGGGATACAGGATATTAAGTTGTAATCCCCCTTCTAAAGAAATTTGGGATTTCTTGAGGGAGATACCTGGTACAGAGGAACTTCATAGGGAACAACAGTGGGACAAAAGCATGCACAGGTGCTCCAGGAGGACATGCCCAGTCTTCGGGCTTCAGGTACAGATTTTCTGGAGAAGGTGACTTTAAAGCTATTCATAACATTCTAGTGTTTTAAGTCGGAGAGAGAGGGTAGAACTTTTCTTGAGAAACCAGCTGAGGTGCCTAAAATTGGATTACCCCTGTATAAAAATTTAGGGAAAAACTATGATTTCATAAATTATGTGCTTTCTTAGACATTAAAGCCACAAGACGGTGAGATCCTGTTATCTTTGTCAATTTATTAGCGCTAAGGAAGCTTTAGGAAGGAGAAACATCATGACAGGGTATTAAGTACAATGTTCAGCATTGGAACAGTATGTCCAAAGTTAAGGCTTTTTAAAATACACAAGTTGTGTAACCTACGGCAACCTTTTCTGCTTAGGGGGTTGAGATGACTTGCGATAAAATAAGATCTTAAAAATAAAATTAGGAAATCATGCCAAGCATCTCCGATATGACCAACATTCTGAACCTCAGTCCCATCATCACAAACTGCTCTACTCACTCCCATAGGCAGATTGTCAGGATGAACTGGAGTGAGAGATGTGCTGTGCTGTGCTGTGCTGTGCTGTGCTGTGCTGTGCTGTGCTGTGCTGTGCTGTGCTGTGCTGTGCTGTGCTGTGCTGTGCTGTAGACAGTTAAAAGTCCAAGGCATCATTTTTAATATCCTCTTCTAATGAAATACAAATGGGATGCCACCCTAAAGCAGTGCATAGATTTTTTAGCTAATCAGTTGTCTCTGGCTCTAATACTAAACTTTGCAGCTATGGCTGCAAAGGGAGAAGACAATTTTCATCCCTATGAAAAAAATATATTTAATGGGAAAAGTCCTTACCAGCAACCTAGAAAATAGTGTGGTGGGGGAATAACAGTTTCATTCTCTCTTAAGAAGAAGTTTCATATTGTTGATTTGTATGGAGAAAAAAAAAAATTTTTTTTTTTTTTTTTTATGGAGAAAGGTTGATATGCCATGCCAGGTCTCTTTAAGATACTATGACATGTAGGAAGGATAACCTGTAGAGTAATTCTCAATGTCTGTGTTCCATTCCCTCTGATTACCTTTGCAGGCTTAGATGCGCACTGATACAAGGAATCCCTGGGTAGTGCGTACTGTTAACATGCTTGGCTGCTGACTGGAAGATTGGAGGTTCCAGTCTACCCAGAGGCACGATCTGCTTCCAAAAATTAGCCATTGAAGCATAGTTCTATTCTGACATACATGGGGTTGCCATGAATACAGTCAATGATGGTAACTGGCTAGTGGTTTGAGAGAGTATAACTTTATCCTTCTATTCAGTAAATATTTGTTGAGCAGCAACTATGAGTCAAGCACTCTTCTGAGTGCTTTGATTCAAAGAAGAACAAAGGAGATAAAAATTTCCTGACTTTTGAGAGCTTTTATTCTAGGAAGGGGGGAGAGGCAATAAACAAAATGATATGTATAAAAAGTAGAATGTAAGATGGTGATTAGTGCTATGTAGAAAAATGAAGCAAAGAGGGGTTGGGAGTAGTGACAGGGGGATACAATTATAAATAGGGCCAGAGAAGGCCTGTCTGAGAAGGGGGAATTTGGACAAAGACTTGTAGGAGGTGAGAGGGTGAGCCAGGAGACTAGAAGGGAAGAGCTTTCCAAGCAGAAGGAATTGCTAGTACAAAGGCAGCCTGGCATGTTGGAGGAACAGTCCAGAAGCCAGTATGATAACAGAGTGCGCAAGAGGTGAGGTCAGAGAGGTAATGACCAGGAGCTTGAGCATGGGGGAGAATACAAGTTCTGATAGCCCATCATGAGGACTTACTCTGAGTGAGATGGAGAGCAGATGAGCGACACTACCCAGGTCTTAACAGAAACACTCTGAGGCTCTGTTGAAAATAGATTTCAGAGACAAGAATGAAAGCAGGCAGACTAGTTTAGGGGCTATTTTTTTTTTAATCAATATTTATAACGAGTGTCTTCTATGTGCCAGCCACTGCTCTAGGCACGAGGGATATAAAAGAGACAAAATCCTTTGCCCTTGTGGAGCTTGCATTCTAGTGGGAGGGTGCAGATAATAGACAACATGAAAATAAATTATCAAGTATGTTAGGGGCCAGGACACACAGTGGAGAAATCTAAAACAAGGAGGGGAGGCTGTTGGAATGATCTAGGCAAACGGAACTAATGACTCCACCAAAGAGCGGCCCATAGAGGTGGTGAGAAGTTGTCAGGTTCCTGATATTTTTTAAAGGAATGGGCTGGAAAAACAAAAAAAGGAAATCAACAATGACACCTAGTTTTTTGACCGGAAAAACTGGAAGGATGGAGTTGGTGTAAACTGAGATGGAAGATGTCAGGAGGAGCAGATCTAGAGTGTGGAAGAGCAGAAGTTTGGTTTGAGATGCTGAGACTAATCATAATAACAGCCTACCTATTGTAGCTCTCTGTAGTTTCCTGAGTTTTTCCACATACATCATCACATCTAATCGGGAAGGGGCTCCTTTTCATACATGTAAATAATGAATGACTATCCCCAAGAGTCCTGACCACAACAGTGTAGGAGTAGAAGAAATCTCTCATTATGTTTGGGCCTCCTTGTGGTACAGTAATTCAAAATACGCTGTTCTTTCTTATGTAAAGTCTAATTTTTATATAGCAGGTTGAGATCATACTATAAAAATTGGCTTTCCCAGAAAAAACATTGGCATCATAACCTAGTATTATCATGGAAAGGAAAACAATTTTTTAAAATTGTGATGGTAGGTAAAACATGCATATTTTCCTTTTAATTAATTAGGAACACAAAAACTCAATTTAAAAATGCATAAAAGATTCATAAACATCTTTCTCCATGCCTCTTTAGCTAGGAATTTTGATTTTTTTTAATTGAAATTCTCTTTAAAATAGAATCATGCAATATCAAGGTCCTTTATTATTTATTTTTATAACTCAAATGAATTTTGTACATATTCATCATATGAATGAATATAAACCTATTAACTAAGAACGTAATAATCTGGGACTGGGATGAAAATTTTCTATTATAATAATTAACATATGTTAATTGCTTTTTGGTTAGCAAAGGCCTTTACGTATATATATTATCTCATTCTGTCTTCCTAAGAGTCCTGTGAGGTTGGATTTTATAGATGAGGAAACTGAAATGAGAAAGTAGAGGCTACTTTCCCAAGATTATTGTCTCATCATAGCTTAATGGCGACTCAAACAAAGGCCTTCCTGTGTTCTTTCTACTTCCTTGTGCTGTAACTGAACAAATAAGCAACACGACATGAGTTTTGGTTACCGGGGAGCCAACACTACCTGCTCATGTCTGAAATTAATGAGAAGGACAAATTATTCAGTTTTTACTAATTTATTATATACTTTTCCCACTGTTTTATATGAACAATGTCATTTAATTCTCACAATAATCCTATGAAATAAATATTTCTGTAACCCTAATTTTATACATGAGAAAAACAAGACAGAGTGATGAGGTAACTTTCTTGAGGCTACTCACCAAAGAGTTGTAGAGTCATGATTCACGCTTGAACACCTTGAACCTGGAGTTTATACGCTTCACCATAGCATCCTATGAGTATCTTCACTTTAGCTGAAAACTTTCATTTCCTTGCAGTGAAAAATATAGAAGATATTAGTAGTCACTTATACTTTAGTATGAATTGGCTTCTGTTACTGAGAGTAGATCTTATTAGCAGGGAAAAGGAAGAGAGCAGAAGATACAAGGAGAGAGTAAATAACAGCAAAAGGTACAAAATAGAAGATGTGGATAAAGGCAGATTTCCTTTCCTTCCCAGGGCTCTCCAGAGGCAGGACTGATGATGAATGCCTAGAAAAATTACTTCCTGAGTTATCATCAAAATAATGTCAGATCTCATTTTCACCAACTCTTTTTTTTAAGTGTATGATACATTGTTTTAATCGGTAATTGAATTTATAGTAATTCAGTGACTATTATGTCATGTTTACACAATTTTTAGATGACATAAGGACCATGTTTCCTGTTTCAGAGAAGAATCAATGGGTAATTATAATAAATAGTAAAATAAAAATGAGTTAGTGACCTCCTTTTACAAAACACTTTTTCATTACTGATGTCTGGACTACTCCATTGATTTTTTTTTTTTTTACTTTTTAAATTTGCATTTAGTAAAACTCAGTCTTCGGGGTACAGTTCTGAGATTTTACACATCATAGTTTCTTGAAACCTTGTAACCACCACAGAGACAGGATATAGAACAATCTCAAAGAACTCCCTCATCATTTTTACCTACTCATGTTGCTGTCACCTAGTTCCAGGGAATTCATTTTACTTTGATCTCTCTCTTTCTGTATCGATTTTAATTCCTCTGCCAGCTCTACTACTATCCCCTGTTATATTTTAATTTTTCAGATTCTTCTGAATTAGGGTTATCATAGAAGAGACTCAAATACACACAGTCTTTTTGTCTATAATAATAATGGTGGTTCATATTGGAGGGGAAAATACATTATTCAATAAAGAGTATTGGGACAGCTGAGTAACAATCAGGAAAAAATCAAATTTCTTACACTAAAATAAATTTCAGTTGGAGCAAAAAAATTTAACATAAAAATTCTAAGCCATAAGATATTACCAGAAAATATGGGATTTTTTAATGTAATATTTGAAAGAAAGTTGCTAAATAATATCAAAAAGCCTAGCATACATGAAAGATTGATAAATTCCAACTCTATAAGTATCAAAATTTCTACATAGAAAAAAAAAACCCACTATAAACAAAGTCAAACCAATTGCAACACATATGACAAGGGGCTAAATTGTCTAATATATAAATAGCTTCTGAAAGTCAGTAAAAGCAACACCAACAGTCCAATAGAAAGACAAAGGATATAAAGAGAGAAAAGGAAAACATTAATCTGTATAGCATAAGAGCAATGCAAGTTAAAATTTGAACAATTTTTTATCTATCAGATTATCAGAGATCAGGAAGTATCTTAACCTAGTATAGGGAAGCGTGTGGAAAACAGGTACTCTTCCTCCATTATTAGAGGACTGAAAATTGGTTCAACTTCTTCAGAGGGCAATTCAGTAGTATACTTACAAGATTTTTAAATGTAAGCCATGTATATAGATGGATGTGTGAGCAAAAATTTACGTAAAATATTCTTTGAAACCTTACTTATGGAAAAGATTGGCAATAATCTAAATATCCATCAGTGTTGTTGCTATACCTTAAGACACCTTTAAAAGTGAAAAGCCAGGTCTATATGAGTTCATGGAATAATCTTTGAGTTATATTAAATCTGCAAAAGAAAGTGCTGAGAAGCACGTATAGAATGCTTACGTGGGGTTGTAGGGGAGCGTGTATGCACACATTTAATTGTATGTGGAAGGATAAAAAAAAAAAAAAAAAAAGTTGCCTTAGAGTCAATTCTGACTCGTGACAACCCCGTGTGAGTAGAATTGTACTCCATAGGGTTTTCAAAGACTGATTTTCAGAAGTAGATCACCAGGGCTTTTTTTCTGAGGCGCCTCTGGGTGGACTCAAATCACCAAACATTTGGATAGCAGCTGAGCTTGTTAACCGTTAGTATCACCCAGGGACCCTGTGGGAGGGTAGAAGCTGGTAATAGTGATCGACTCTAGGAAGGGGATCAAGGTTGCTGGCCACAGGGGTGAAAGAGAGATTGACTTTTCATATATACCCTTTGGTACCTTATCCAGTGAGAATGAAAGATACTGAGTTTTAAATCCCTCTTTTATATCAAATATAACAATTTCTTTATTTTTAAAAATTTTGTCTAATGTATCAAAATCGTGTTTACACCTCAGTCACTACAGTGACCAAGAACAAATAACATACACATTATTGTTGTTGTTAGTTGCCATTGAATCCATTCCTACTAATGGCAAACCCACGTGTGCAAAGTAGAAATGCTCCATAGGGTTTTCAAGGTTGTGACCTTTCAAAAGCACATCACCAGGCTTTACTTCTGAGGCATCTCCATAAAACCCTTGGAAAATGTTATACATCTAGCTTTTAGCTGTACTAACCTGAACTTTGGATGTTAATAGCAAAAATGTGTGATTTTCCTACATGGACTTCCTTGTAAAGTTTCTCAGTAGCCATTGTTTGGTCACAAGTTCTGTTTAAGGGTCCATTGAATACAAATGTATATGTATTATCTTAAATAATAATTTTTAATAAATAATTTTGCAGGGCATTTCTATTTTACATACAATCTAAGTGTTTAACTTTTAAATTTGCAAAGGAAAATGAAAATGATTAGTGAACATCGGGCATCGTGTTAGGAATTTCCGCATGGTTGCACTGGATCATTGTTCTAAATCTGCAAATTAGAATTGTTAGCATTCTTTTAAAAAAGAAAAAAATTGAGGCCGAGTCAGGATTCAAACTCAGGTCTGTTGAACTCCAAAGCCCGGTACTTTCTATTCTACCGGGGTGCATGCTGTTTTTCATAGATGTAGCATCTTAGACCTTTCCTTTGAAAATCCAGGATACTCTATAATGAACTTTTATGTTATTTCAAGAATATCAGCATTCTGGGTACCTTAAATTGGATGTGAAAAACAGAGGAATAAGGGTAAGAAAAACGACATTGAGAGTAACACTGCAAAGAAGGAATGACAGAGAACAGAACAACAGATGATTACATTCATTGGGGTTATCATAACCCATCCAAATCTTGTTTTTTTGCTATTTTCTAGCCTCACTTTTTTACTATTTCAGGTGGCAGAGGTGACAGATGAGTTTTAAGACTTTCTTTATAAAAATAATATATGGCAGTGTAGGAAACTTTGGAAATACAGAAAGGTATAAAAAGGAAAATTACATTTTCCTATAAACCAAAAACCAAACCTGTTGCCGTTGAGTTGATTATCCTATAATACTACTATTAACACTATGGTCTTTCTTTCCCTATTATTATTATTATTTTTTTTTTAGTGCAGGTTTATATGTGTGTTTGTGTGTATATATATATATGCAGATATATGAGATGATTGTGATCACACTGAATATAATATTTTGTATGTTGTTTTCTTAATTAGAATTATACATCCTTATTTGATTAAAAAAAAAGTTAGGAAATGTGGTATTTTTAAAGATTTATCTATTTCTCTGTTATTGGCCACTAACTTTTGTCCCGACCTATGGAGTATGCTCCAGCATATCCTTGGACATATATTTTTGTCCCCAACTTTAATAATTTCCTTAAGATAGATTCCCAGACTTGGAATTGCTAGAACAAACAGTGTGAACATTCCTCTTGACACACATTACCAAATTGTTTTTCAAAAAGGTTGTACCAGTTTACAGCCTTACAGATGGCTTCTCGGTGTGATCATAATGTTAACCCTTGAAAGGTTTGAGTCCTATTATTGTTAAAAATTGTTGGGAAGTAGGTATCTTGAGGGATATTACCCTTAATCAGATTTTATAATCTATAGTATCTGACTAGATGATTTTAGTATTTTTCCTCAATTGTTTTAATATGAAGCCTGGGGATTTCTCATCTAGTTGGTTAAGCCTCTCCATAGTGATCACTCTCCCTGGACTGTTCCTGTGGAGAGGGTAGCCCCTTAGATACTCATAGGGAATTGAAGCCTTAGTCAAAAGGCTAGGAATATTAGAGTAAACAATGTTTATTTTGCTAGACTCTTTATATATTGAGGCTCAGAGAGGTTAACTGGCTTATCAAGGTCTGATTTCTAGTAAAAGTTTGAATGGAGTAAAACCAAGTTTTTCTGGTTCTAAAATTCATTTTCTATTGATTATGTTGCACTGTCTCAAAAAAATTACCTTGGATTTTAAGGTCCTGTTTGTGATTATTTTAAGAGTTAAAACTACTAGAAAGGATTTAAAAATTATCCATAAGCCCTTTCTTCAGAGATAATCGCTTTTTCATATTTTTCAGTCATTTTTTGGTGCATATTTGAAACAATCGATCATGATATATGTGTGTGTATGTGTGATTTCATTCATTTTATTTCATGTTATAAACATATTAGCTATTATTTTAAAACATTTTTATTATAAAAATGCAAAATATATTCTGTATTAAGGAGATAACACACATTGTAAATAGTTGAAATAGTTAGAGATGAAAATGGTAAGATGGTTACAAAGGACATTTGAATGAAATAATATGAAAGATCTAACTGCATTCAGGAGGAATTCTTTTAAACAGAAACTAAGCCAAATGGCACAAGAAACACTAAACCCTTTTGTGTATCTCCTTTGTTCAGATACCCATAAGCACTTACTATGGTGCCAGGTATTACCAGCAACCCAATAGCTGGGGAGTCGACTCTGACTTGTGAAAACTCCTTGTGCATCAGAGTATAACTGTGCTCCATAGGGTTTTCAATGTCTGATTTTTCAGAAGTAAATGATCAGGCCTTTCTTCTGATGTGCCTCAAGGTAGACTTGAACTTCCAACCTTTCAGTTAGCAGATGAGAACATTAACTGCACAACCCACAGTATTTTAAAACATTTTTAATGGCTACAAAGTATTCCATCATATGGGTGGAACATTAACGTAAAGTTGTTTCCAGTTTGTTGCTCCCATATGTAATGCTGTAATGAACATCTTGGAGCGTAAGTCTTACTTGCATTTGAAGTATTTGTTTAAGATAAATTCCCAGAAGTAGGTTTCCAGAGTTACACTGCCTTTTAAGAGACCACAGAAGCCTTTCAAGAGAGAGTGGTCCAATATATTGATTAAGTTTCTGTTTAAACCCCAGCTGGATCCAGGGCTTATTCCCTGTGGCTATTGAAGGTAACTTTCACGTGTGCCCACCAATATTTGTTGTTGCCTCTTATCAATAAAGAAACCCTGGTGGCATAGCGGATAAGTGATACAGCTGCTAACCCAAGGGTCGGCAGTTCAAATCTGCCTAGGCACTCCTTGGAAACTCTATGGGGCAGTTCTCTGTCCTATAGGGTCGCTATGAGTCGGAATCGACTTGACGGCACTGGGTTTGGTTTTTATTTCTTATCAATAAATACATTCTATCAACTGAACAACACAGCATACACAAAAACTAAATGGAAGTTATAGAATTTGGATTAACCATCAGAAGTAAATTTAAATTAACTGAAACAAGGGGGTGTTCTTTTAAAATGATGATGAAAAAGAAAGTTACATGCAGTTTAAATAGACTGTATACAGGAAACAGTCATTGTAAACCAAACCTGTTGCTGTCAAGTCAGTTCCGACTCATGGTGATCTTATAGGACAGAGTAGAACTGCCCCGTAGGGTTTCCAAGGAGCGCCTGATAGATTAGAACTGCCGGCCTTTTGGTTAGCAACTGTAGCTCTTAACCACTACACCACCAGGGTTTCCACTCATTGTAAAGTCAGCCCTTATTGCACAGACTTGGGTAAGGTCAGAGCATCTCCCGCTTACATGTATTGCTCTGATCCCCATCTCTTTGTTTGCACGCCATGCCATGAGTGTTCTGTACTTTCCTCTCTGCACATTTTACCCCAGATCATGATACAGCTTGAGCCCTTACCTCCCTGCAAGGATCCACAATACATGTAGAAATACCAACAGAGCAAAACCATCTGGCTAAATTGATTCGGGATTTTTGTGAACTATTGGCACATTAGACATGTCATGCAAATTGTTACCATACATGATAAGTAATGCTAATATATTAAAGTTAGAATTCATTAGCCTTTCAGGAAGGAAGCTTGTGGGTATGTTGTTCTGTAATCATTTACTAGCGATAAGTAGGTTTTAATTTCATGCCCTGAAGGCTGTGTCTTTTTCTTTCTTTCTCTCTCTTTTTTTTTTAGTAACTTGTTTATAAAGACAAAAAATTTGCAGAGATAATAGAATGAGGAAACTGCACAGATGTAATCAAAGTAATGGAAACTCAGTGTGGTTTTCTAGATTTCAAACATCTAGATGAAAACTACAACATTTATTCAATCACTGGGAATTTCTAAATCTCTGAATTAGATCGTGTGTAAACAAAGCCTGTATGTGTTTCCTAAGCTATGTAATGGTATTAATAATGCTAACCTAAGCTCTGTGAACTTGTCAATACCGATAGATTTCTTTCAAGTAGAAACACTCCAATATTCTTCAGCATTTCTCTTGTGACCTTGCGAGGAAAAATACTGTTTAAGTTTCTAAAGAGTTCAATTGTAATAGGTTCCATTTATAAATTAGCCAATATCTTTTCTAGCAATGTCTGCATATTTTTTTTCTAAATGAACATTTTCTTGTGGGCTTTTTTTTTTTAATAATACACAACAGTGCAGTTAACGAAAGTCTAGGGCAACTATTGCAAATACTTATTTAGTCATCTCACTGAATACTTGCACTTTCCCTTTACTGCCAGGGTCACTGATAAATGCTTAATAAAATTGCACTTTGAATACACAGGGTTGTTTTCAAGTTCATGCCTGAACTTGTTTGTTTACTTGTGTCTAATAACTAGCACATTCCTGGGCAGGTAGTAGTATCTCAGTAAGTCCGTTCTGAATCAAGTTGAATTTTTTGATTAGCTATTTTTAGAGGGAAACCCCCGACATGTGAATTTGTCCGAGTTTCTGAAACTTAGGGAACGTGTGAGGTGGATATTGATATTTGAGAAAATGAGGAAAAGGTTTTGTATGGAAATGTCCAGTTGTTTTAATGGTGTTTAGTTGTTTTTTTTTTTAGAATGCAAATATAGCATCCATGTTTCTTTGATAAATTGTATCTTCCTTTGAAAAAGAAAAATAAATTCAATAGGCTTCTTCCCCTTCACTTTGAAACAGTCAAGTCCCTAGTCCTTCAATTTTTACTTTCCGTTTGCCCTGTATGGCAAAATATAATTAACAATGTTACTTCCTTTCTTCTTTCCCTCATGAGTTGGTGTGTCCATATCCTGCCACTCTTCTAGGCTTGTGCTACTTCCTCTATGACCCCCTAGTTCATCAGAACCTTTCAACCAATGCATCTTTTACACCCAGTCTCAAAGCCATCTCCTCCATAAAGTTTTTCCTGTTCCTCCTGCTCGGTGTCATTTTCCTGTCTTTTAACATCCACAGATTTTTTATTTATGTTACTTTTAGGCACTCATATTTTAATTTTCTGAACTTACCTCTCGGCATTAAACTCTAACCTTGTTGAGGATAGTAGCTGTGTCTTATTTACTTTTATATCCCCCATAATGCTCAGCAGAGAGCCTGGCACACGGCAAGGGCTTGAATAAGTCTCTTCAAGAGAGTGAGGGGAAAGAGAGAAAAAGTGGGGAGGGGGTAGGGGAGGAAAGAGGAGAGGGGAGTGAATGTATGAATATGTCTCTCTTTGATGCACTCCGGAGGTTAGGCTTGGTGGGGTTTAAGGGGATGAAAATGAAGAGGGTGAATGTTCTCTCCTTTCATATAGTTGAAGTCTCTGATAAAATAGAACCCCAAATCTTTCTTCAAACTTCCTGTCAATTTGCAGCGTAGGCTGCCTGCATTTGAGGGACTTCAGTTCTTTCTGTGTCTAGAAGTAAATTTAGAACGTCAAAGTTCACCTAGCCTCTTACATTTTCTTCTCTCCCGAGGGGCCTCACGGTACTCATTTTTCCCTCAGTGCTGCCAAAGGAGCAGGCCATCCATCTACTCAGGCAGCACAGCCCGGGTGACACTCCCCATTCAACCTCCCTGTGGGCACTTTGTGAGCACGTGGACAGGGCTGCATCCAAAAGGCACTTCTCCTTCCAGGTTCAACGTCAGCACAGAAATCTATCTCAATTTTTTCCCTTTTCTGCCTTTCAATGATTATATATATTTCAGTGGTTACTAAATTTGAACTAGACCTTGAATCTGCCTGTCCACTTCTAAATCAAGAGATGGAGACGTAACATCTTCCAGTTTATCAGATTTGAATGATTTTATTGAGATGGTTTTTGTCTTAAAGATAATGTCAACTGATATTGGTACAATCATTTTAATATATCTTTTTCTTCAGTCATGTTTTTCCCAAAGACAGGAAAGCTCCAAGTGTATTTATTCAGAAAAAATTGACCGTGTTTTTATACCATGTTCAGGAGTAATTATGGGATGAAGGTATTACAGATTCAACACTAATTCATCTGGAATCTATCATGATTCTTTATGTAGAAAAAAAAAAAACATATTCCTTATTCCTTGTTATTCGGGGGCGGGGGGGTGGGGAAGACACCCTGGGAACAACAAAAACTGGAATTCTGTGTGGCTGTGGCAGTCAGTCACCCAGTCAGCCACATCCAGTTCTGAGGACATGGAGGCTGTTGTGTCCTCCCAGGAACACCTCCATAGTGGTCAAGAGCACTGTTGATGGGTGATTTCGCTCCCCAGCCCACTCCTCGGTGCCCCACCCCACAATCCCTTTAGAGATCCCAGCATCTGCTGAGGCCCTGTAAAACTGTATTGCTTATAAAGGGAGAGCTTTTCCTGAAGCATTCCCCCAGTTGACCGGACCTGGGCAGGACTTAATATTGCCTAAGTGAAGGGCTAAGGAATTAGCAATGCCTGTGTAGTTTCCTGGAAACCCTGATGGTGTGGTGGTTAAGAGCTATGGATGCTAACCAAAAGGTCAGCAGTTCGAATCCAACAGGTGCTCCTTGGAAACCCTATGGGGCAGTTCTACTCTGTCCAATAGGGTCACTATGAGTTGGAATTGGCTCCATGGCAATGGGTTTGGTTTTTGGGTAATGCGATTTTCTAGATATGAAATCAAATTCCGGTTTGGGGTTTTGATACTGTGTGTTTAAGGCCAAACTAAGATCCTTGGATAATGTGAAGAAATACATTAATGAGAGGAAAAATGTGATCAGATTAGTACAAATAGAAGCTGATGAAAGCTTCTTACCGGAATGTTCTTCTGTAGTGTTAGGAAAGTGGTCCATAGTGATATTGCTAATGTAGGTAAAATAACAGCTAAAAAAGCAAACTCTGTCAGAAACATATAATCAATAATTTGATTTCTAATATTCATGTTTGCCACAAGGACTTTTACAATGAGATTATATAACCAAATTGATTTCCCTGTTGATTTTATCAAAAGATTATCTAGTACCCCTGAGTCTCCTCTCCAGAATCCTTAAAAATGTGTTTAATAATCTCCCCAGAAAATTGTTCTCTGGATTTCATGATTTCCCAAAGCTATTTCTTCAGCATTTGATTATTGCTGTTATAAATAAGGCAAGAATTGTAAATAAGAAAGACATAAATGTGACATAATATCATAGCAAACAGAGTTGCTTATAATTAATTACCACATTGCCCCCTTTATTTAATTTTATATTCATGTTGAAATCTCTTAACTATGCATGTATAATTGATCCACTATGGTATATGTGGTGGTTTTAATAAAAGTTTCAGTTGAGGCTTTTGTTCAACAGTGTAACTCCCTTATTCCACTGCTTCTTTGGAAAAAGTCACATTCAACTTACGTCACATCATTTCTGGAACTGCATCCTATTACAGGGGATCATCCTGCCTATTGTAGCTAAAATAAAGGGAGACGAGTCCGAATTTCTTTCTTCTTTCTTCCCTTATTGGTCCTGTGTCCTTGATTTTCTCCAGAAGCTGACTTTCTATAGAATAAATTTCCCTGGGGACTATTCGCCCCATTCTATGACTTGGGTAATCTGAGATTGCGAGACTTTTTGTAGTTGTAATACCTTTTTTTTTTTTAAACGTAAAACACACCACTATGTCTCTCACCATTGCTCTATCTTTTATAAAAATGAGAATCAACATAAACTTTGGAGCCACTAAGTAGCCCCTGAGAGGACGAAAGGCCTTTTGGAATATTCTGAAACTAAGGCTGCAAGATGTGTCCTGTGATTGAAGAAGGGAAAATATCTGATCTTTAGCCTCCGAGTCATTTGTTTTCTTTTACCCTCCTAGTAATTTGAGTATCTAAATTAGTATGCTAAACCGTCTTTCAAACAACAAAATTTAGGTCAGGTAAGAATAGAGAATGGGGTATAATACAAACCTATCCAGATTTAGTAAGCTTGCTATAATGAACGGAGAACCACTTTCACAAAAAAAGAAAAACCAAAGAAAATGCCATGTATCCTGGGGTCAATCACCATGCTTGTTTGTGATGTCACCAGTAGGGTAAAAATGTCATGGGAAATCCTGCTGCATGTCTGAGATGAGTAGCCAGCTGGTATATACAGTGTTCTCCGTGGACCATCAAGCCAAGGGCTGACGTTTCAGCCTCCTCTGTCATCAATCACTGAGTCTTAGTGTAAAAGCCAACTTGTGTCTTAACATACCCTTCATTCTTTTTATTTTTTCCTCTTCAATCTACCTACCTATTTTGTAAAAGAACACTTTTTTTTTTTGGACCACTAGCAGGCTTAACAGGTTGTTTCATCTACTAGATTCTTCCTTACTGCTCCCACATCCTCTTTGTGCCCTAAGAATAGGTGAACACACCAACAGGTGCTTGTAGTCCATCCTTCTTAATGTGCAACTCTCTGCTGAGATTTCTTAAAGTGTATCAAAGTAAAACAATTGGCTGAATGAAACAAGTAATGGAAGGTATTTGACTGAGTTTTTTTTTTTTTTTTTAATTAAACTTCTCCCATTCTAATAACGAATGACGGGCGCATGCAGAATGTATCAGAGCAGAGCTGTTACTCAGATCTGTTCCAGTTAGCGTGACATTGAATGGGCTGGGGAGACAATCGGTAGATTCACATTGCTAGATAGTATACGCATCATACATTTAGATCACCTAAGGCAAAGCCAGGGGCCTTGGCTGCTGACGGAAAGGTTAGTGGTTAGAACCCACCAGCTGCTCCACAGGAGAAAGATGTGGCAGTCTGCTTCCATAAAGATTCCAAACCCACTGCTGCATCAATTCCAATTCATAGTGACTCCATAGAGTTTCCAAGGCTGTAAACCTCTGTGGAAGCAGAGTGCCACATCTTTGTCCCACAAAGCTGCTGTTGGTTTCAAACCACCAGCCTTTCAGTTAACAGTTGATCGCTGTAATCACTGCACCACCAGGGCTCCTTCCATAAAGATTACAGCCTTGGAAACCCTATAGAGCAGTTCTACTCTGTCCTCTAGGGTTGCTATGAGTCAGCATCGACTCAGTGGCAATGGATAAGATAAAGCCATTACTGATGACACCTCCTAAAACGAGTACTATTACAATGAAACGTTTCTTATTAATATACATCAGATGCTCCCACGCTGGTCCTCTGTCCAGTGCTGGTTTACCACAGCCACATCCACTGACCATTATAGATCTGTTTGGTTGATTTAGCCCTTACCCAAGATGACCAACAGGACAGGGGCCACAGATTGGGGGATATGTCAGCCCTACATGTGTCAAACAAGGGAAACAGGAAGTATGGGCAGTTTTCTGTTAGACACAAAACCAGAGTAAGAGAAGCAGATGATACCAATGTGGAAGAAAAATCTGGCAAAGGGATTTTATGTCATTCCCTCAATTATCTGTATTTTTAAAAATTGCAAGTCCATTTCATCTTATAAATGGTGTGTGTCTAAAGGAAGTCCAAATACCTAGGCCTTTTACAGTTGTTGTTTAGAAATTTGAAATTATTTTAAGCAATAGCCTGTCTAAAGATTCCAGTACAAGGAGAGAATGTAAATAAGTCCTTGGAGTTTATGGTAAAGAGGTGAATTGCAGGGCCCCAAACACCAAAAAGTACATTTGGATTTATGGGCCAATGAAAACAGTGAAATAAAACACAGAAGCCACGGAATTTTTTCCCGCTGAAGTAGAATGGAGTTCTCAAATGCAAATATAAAAACCAGTGACAAAAGTTCCATGTATTGTGAGAAGAATAGTAAACTGAACCGCAGCATCCGAGCTTCCAGAGTGGTATCTTCGTTTACACAGTATGTGCCTGAATGGAAGGTTCTAGGATGGGAAACCCGCGAATGTCAGCATTTTAAGCACACTTTGCGCACCATAAAGATTCTAGACACTCTACCAGGCCTATAAAGACAGTGTGTTCTAAATGGTTTTCCTCCTGCTTCCCAGAGAACCCATTAATTCCTTATATAAGCCTCCTCTTCCATCCCTAGCTGCAGAGGCACATGAATGCTTCATGATTTTTAGGAGTGTAATGGTGGAAAAAGCAAAGCTGTCAGTTGAACTGCTTTCCTGCCCTTCCTACCTAATTTCTTTCTCCCGTGCTGTAAAGACTAGGATATCTCTTTCTGATCCCAGAGCTTGTGTTTAACTCCGAAAGTATACTTTGCAAACGTCTTGCATGTTCTAATTTGTATGGCGGAAAGAGAAAAACAGCTCATCTGAGCATCAATTCAACATCGTTTTATGCCCACATCTTTGGAGGCCAGTCGCCCTTGCCCCCTTTTGACTGTCTAAAATGCCCTTGCCATCCAGACCCCTTTGCTAGCTACAGTGTTTGCACATTTCCTTGTTAATCAGCTGCATAGGCTCAGAGACTGTGTGTTTTGGTGTTGTTTGTGTGTGCAATCTCGTGCTGCTTCCTGAACGCATGTGTCCCTTCCCTTCACAGCCTACTCGACACCCAGCACCTCCCCCGCAAACCGATTCGTCAGTGTTGGACCACGGGATCCAAGCTTTGTAAATATCCCTCAACAGACACAGGTGGGCCGCTCTCATCTTTTCTGTATGTGGTGCAGCTTGTTTGATTTATCAGGTGCATTTTAACTTGTCTTTTGGCACAACAGGCTGCATTTCCAGCCCCTGTTCAGTCCCTCTTTCCTCCCGTCCCCACCCGTCCCTGGCCACATTTCCATGTGTTCTCAGAAATCGTGGGAAACATTGCCTGCGATTTTTGCTTCTTGTACGGAGGGGGTAGAAAATGAGGGCTTCTGTGCCAGAACTCTTTGTGCTATGGCAAGAAAAGTTTCCCAGTGCTAGATAGTGTGCGGTACCTCTTTTACGAGTTCGTAGCTCTCTACGTACAAGCCAACAGACGTGAGCCCCTAAAGAACATCGAAGTAAGATCTGGTGGCCCAACATGAGAGTATATGCTGGGAATAGCGGGACCAGCCCCTCTTCTGTATTCATTATAGGTTCCTAGAAACCTGGACAAGCTTTCTAAAAGAAAGAAAGAAGGCTTTATGAGCCCTGTTAAGTTTCTGGTGTTGGTCCAGAAATAGGAGGTGCTTGTTAATGTCTACTGCTGGCCACTGGGGAGCAAAGGGGGACAAGTGAATATCATGTCAGATTTTGAGGTAGGTGATGGAGAAAAGAGTATTCCAGGACATCTGGAGCTTTTGATTTTCAATAGACAATTGAGTTTTGTGCTAGTGAAGGTCAAGAAGAAATTTTTTTTTTTTTTTAAGTTTTGAAATGGCTACGGTGAATTTAGAGACATCGAAAGACTTTGTAGTTCAAAGGTAATATAGGTAGAGGTATTTAGAGGTTGGCGAAACAGAATTACATTCAAGTTTTGAAAGGAACTGCTCTCTAAATTCCTAATTAGAATGTGACCATATATTATCATAATTGACATAAGGAAAATATTTTCTCTGTGAGGTTGTAAGCATGGTGTTTGAAAAAAAAAAATTCTCTGGGATATTTTGTGCCTTTGCCTGGGTGTGTAATCTCCAGATGCCTAATTTATAACTATTCATCTTTGTTTGTAAAACTATGACCAGGTGCTTATGAACGAGATAGATTTGCCTCCCTGGGTTCATTTGCTCTCTCTGTAAAGGGTTTTGGTTTATTGCTATGTCGACAGTCCAGGTTAAACTGTATTGGATCTGAAGCGTTCCTTGCACTCAAGCAGGGTCACAGAAAGTACAGCATCAGAGGAGGCAGCTGGGAGGAGAAGGGGAACTAATAGGGGAAGGGGAAGGTTAACTCTTGAATTTCCCACTTCTTCTTGGACTGGCTTGCACACGGCATCTGGGATTAAAATCTATTCATTGCCCCCCATAAAATCCTCCAAGTTTATTGCTTATTTTCCCATACATTCAAATACTTTCCTCACGAATTTGATTTTAAGTAATGACCTCAAAAGCATTGAAATAGAAGAACACAATTTTATTTTGTACTTTTGGCTTATATCCTCAAGCTCAGTGACGGGATTCTTGGGAACAGTGGCTGTACGTTGGATGGCACGCTCAGGTTACTTCATTAAGAACCCCAAAAGAGCAGCTCTGAACTGTCCTGTTTGTATTTTACATAGTATTTTTTACATAAGCTGTGATTCACTGCACTGAAATTGGACTCTGTTTCCCATTCAGTATGTTTCTCTGTAATTGAAAGGTGTGATATTTCCAGTATGGCTTTGTTTCATAAATGCCTTATGTAACCCAGAAACTGGATCTTCATGATGTTGACCACAAAAACTCAATTCTTCAAAATCCAGATTTTCCACGCATCTGGGTGAGTGATGTCATGTGGACCCAATATTGGCATCTGGAACTAAATTTTTTGGTTTCCGTTAGATATTTGGCATCATGGGGACAACAGCTTTAATGTTTCTTATCACAGGGACACCTGCCACATTTGGCTTGAAGAAAGACTTCCTCAATTGTCTTATGAGAAAGTGTACTAATGGGTTTGTCATTTTCCCAAAAAATGCATTCTGAGGTAAAAATTATGTACTCTAAATAGTTTAGAATTTTTAAAAAGGGGAACTACTTTATGGAACTATTTAAGTGTTTGATAGATATAACCAGTTGCTGTTGAATCGATTCTGACACACAGCCACCCTATAGGACAAAGTAGAACTGTCCCATAGGGTTTCCAAGGAGCACTGGTGGACTCGAACTGCCAGCCTTTTGGTTAGCAGCCGTAGCTCTTAACCACTAGGCCCCCAGGGTTTGCTTGATAAATATAGATAATAAAAATAATAATATGCCTTACAAAATAAATTCATTTTCAAAAAGACATTAGTTCAGAAGATTTAAAAAAAAATCAGAATTTTAAAGACATAATTTGCACATAGCCTGCAGACTAGTTAGTCATCTCCTAAGCAAGCTTGCGTTTTTCTATATTGATACGTTTGTTGTAGGACACAAAATCTGTATTAATTAAATCACAAGAAAAGCTTTTTTTGGGAAAACAAAACTTTACTTCCTATCTCCAGAGAAGTAAAAATTGAGTCACCGAAGCAGATACTTGAGCTTTCTAAATGCAGAAGAAATTTCTTGCACATGAATCCTTAAACAAATGCAAAATAAAATGGCCTCCCTTCCTCTCAATGGCCAGCTACCAATGGGAATCTCTTAAAATGCTGAAGCATCATGCTATAAAAGACTGATTAGTTATAATCTCTGTTTTTCACAGAGGATAGAACTTGAACTAACGCATGGATATTATAAGAAAGCAGCTTTCAGTTTATCATAAGGCCTTTAAAAAAAAGTTATTCAATTATATATAATCTTTGTTTATTGAGCATTTTCTATACTAAGTACTTTAAGTACATAATCCAGCTAATCTTTATAGCCACCCAATGGGGTAGATATAATTATATCAACTTATAAGTAGATGTAATTCCACTTTATAGATGTGGAAGCTGAGACCTGAGGAGATTGTTTATTTTCCAAAGGCCATACAGCAGTAACAGTGGAAACTAGAGTCTGTCCAGTTCTGTCTGACTCATAAGCCTATGCTCTATAGCCACTGTGCTGCCCTGCACTGGTACATACCTTTCCATGGAGATATTCAGAGATTGATGCTAACTCTCAGGAATACTACTAGAGTATTCCCAATGTTCAAATCTGAGACTGCATTAAAATCGTATCGTTAGATAAAGTCTAGAGGCCCTTCACTTCTGAAATTCTGTAGAACAGCTAGAGAAAGTAGACTGTTTACAACAAAACCCACCATGATAGTGTGCTGATTTTTGGGAAAGCACCACTTCATGCCAGGCACATAGTAGGTTTTCAGCACAGATTGGTTGAGTCTAGACGATTCATAAAGAAGTTTAAAAATAATGACTTTTTTCTTGTTACAGTCATGATACCTGTGAATTGT
The DNA here is from genome assembly GCF_030014295.1 of Loxodonta africana. Classification (NCBI taxonomy): domain Eukaryota; kingdom Metazoa; phylum Chordata; class Mammalia; order Proboscidea; family Elephantidae; genus Loxodonta; species Loxodonta africana. The sequence continues at coordinate 101,502,204 of NC_087344.1, forward strand.
GGAAAATGCAGATGAGAAAAATAATAAAAATCACTTGTAGCCCTACTGTTAACATTTGTGTATAAATCCATCCAGACCATTTGCATGCATACAAATATATTGCAAAAATGAGATCATATTATATACACTGTTTGGTAACCTGCTGTTTTTTCCCTTTAACAATATATTATGGCCTTCTTTCCATGTAAATTGGAAAAATTGAATATTGGCTTTTATTGCACCTATTCATCATCTGTAATGATTGGTAGGGAAAGATAACATGGATAATTGAAAGCCATTTTTCCTCCTCCTTCCCTTCCAGCCTGTTTTTTCCTCTTGAGAATTCCTCCCTTCACGGAGACGAAATTACCTTCTCTTTAGCCTTGCCTTTCAAACTGCCTTCCAATTGCATTGTACATCCCAGCCAGCTTTTGGCTGTGTTTGAACATTCCTGCCAAGTTGTCTGCCCCATTCTTCTGCCTCACCTCACGTGTCTCCTACCTCTGGTACTATAAACATTTGCTTCTAATTTTCCTCCTCCATATTGTAACTCATCATTAACACAAGAGGTGGCCACCTCCCTACAGGCTTTAGAACACCCAGCTATTCTGAGACACCATGACCACTCCCCTCCCCACCCTGAATTGCTTATTTTTCAATATTGCCTCCCCAGCGGTCGATATTACCATATAGGAAGGTCTCTGGGGCATAGAGTATTTACTTCACTTTGAACAATATTAATGTCCCCAGCACACCCAATGAATGCTATAATATAATAATAGAGAACGTGCCCTGGTCTCAAATAGCAGAAAGCCAATGGCCATTTCAATTGCATCCCATAATTTAATCTGATTCCTGAAAACGAGAACCATTAAAAGGAGGCATTTATTTAGGGAAAAAAAAAAAAGTTAATATTTCATCATCAGGTAATAAATAGAAATACCAATTCACACACAGAAGGACTGAGCCCAGAACTGATTTTGATTCAGGTTCTGGTTTAATCAGAATGTTCAAATAAAATGCTTAACCTGCAGAACTCCAATGAGGACTAATTCTTTAAAATGAAAAATGAGTGCAAACAATATTAAAAACAGGCATTTCCCCCTTTACCACCCAAATCTATCACTGTTCTGCATCAACAGAAATGTGGTATCTGAAATGCTATTTAAAACTAAATTACCATTTGGACTATTAGAAGAATCGCTTGGCATGGCATGGCCCTGATTTGTTGACAAAGAGGCACAGGTGCTGTAACCTTTGCTTAATAAATCATTTAGCTGCCTGACTTGGAAGCAGTGTGACTGCCTTTGTCTCATGAAATTTACAAATGTATGCACAAGCCACACACTCCACTGTGCTGGAAACCAGCTGATTTGGAGAGGTCCCCACATAGCTAAATTATGGCACCACACCCATTGTCTGCCTCTGCAGTGGGGTGCACAAGGCACGTGTGAGGTAGAGCATTTTCATCTTCTGCCATTCTGTATGTTGTGTTCCTGAAGCTCTGCTGGAGACACCAAACAAAACTTGAGCAATCTGCAAAACTCTTCCTACAATTTCCCTTCTTTAATCACTCAGTGTTAATTTAATCACTTAGTATATTCCCAGCACCTGCTAAAATGGAGGGACTAACACCTCTCTTCAAGTTGTTCAAAGTCTAGTAGAGGAAACAGATGTAAAGAAGTAACAGTAATGACAACAACAACATCAGTAATACAACATGATACCAATTACAACAAGGATTGGCTTAAGAGGTTTTGAGACCACAGAGTTGGGTATAATAATGTCCCAAAGAAAGGGAGGGGCAGAAAAGCTCCATAGTTTTTCTGTCTTTGTCTGACTTTGGTCTGATGATATGTTTCTTGTACACTATACCTTTTTTTTCTTTTCCTACTTTAAATTTTTTCTTATTCAGCCATGAGCTGGTAAGATAAAGGTTTTAGCCCATCTTGAGAAGACAGACATGTTCAGTTGTGTCTTCTCTGGACCAAGAAGATAAAATTAGAATCCTTTCCTGTTGTAGATGACTCAGCTGGTAGCCCCCTCACTCCTCCTTTCCAAGAAATAATCCCTTCTTGTTCAATGTCCTCGACCACGCCAAACCAAAAAACCAAATCCATTGCTGCAGAGTTGATTGCGACTCATAGCGACCCTATAAGACAGAGTAGAACTGCCCTGTAGGGTTTTCAAGACTGGGCAGTCCTACTCTGTCCTTTAGGGTCACTATGAGTCCAAATTGACTCGACAACAACGGGTTTGTTTTTGTTTTTGTTTAATCTTTATGGAAGCAGACTCCTTTCTCCTGCAGAGCTGCTGGTGGGTTCAAACCACCAACCTTTCAGTTAGCAGCCAAGTGCTTAACCACTCTGGCACCATGGCTTCTTCAACCTCATCAAACTCACTTGAAATTGCACTTCACTTGGCTGAAGCAGTTCCTTGCCTCCTTCCCACTCTGACCTGAGCTGCCTGTAGAAATACATGTATCACACGGAAGTTCAAGGAGCAGCTGGAGAGTTTTAAAGGCAAGAAACTCAGACTTCCTTAGAGGGGGAAAAAAAAAAAAGTACCCTCCCCCTTCTGGTTAGAAACGGATTTCAGCAGTTAGGGCCCACACGGCAGAAAACTCCCAAGATTACAAAGGAATGACAGGTAAAATTCAATTTGCTCTTGACTTTGAGAAAAGTAAAGAGTCTCGTCAATCACATCAGCACTCGCTTTTGATCACCCACGTGTGCCAGGTTCTGTGCCTACACTACCTACAGTACTCACAGGAGCCCTCTAGATAGGTATTGTTATCTCCATTTTACCAATGAGGAAACTGAAGTTCAGAGAATGAAAATAAACTTGTCCCATGATAAATGAGGTAGCCAGGATTTGAACCAGTCTTTCTCCAAAATATCTGCTCTTCCCAAGGACCGTATGCATCCCTGTTTATAGAGAACAGATATTGTCCGTTTTCTTGTTAAGATGGTCTGAGTTTGACTCATCCTCTGACATCAAGGAATCAGAAGCTTAGAAATTTGGCCCAAAACTTCCTGGGTCAATGGAATAGGACTGATGCTGTACTTCTTCTGAAGGCCCTCCCCAGTTTCCTATTAGTTCATGTATCTGTAAAATCAAGACTGAGCTCATTTTCTCATCCTGCCTGGGAAAAAGACCTTTACTAATGATATTAGTCTGCATCTGTGAGAACAGCTCGCCTCTGCAGGGAGACCATAGAGCAGAGCAGTTAGATCACAGGCTTCAGTGTTGGATCTGGCCTGAAGCTTTGCTCCATCACTTAGAAGTAGTACGTGTGTGTTGTTTTGGTTTATTTAGTTTGTTTTTTTGGTGACTCCTTTTTTTCTAGCCTGTATTTCTTAAATGTAGAATGGTGATTATTATATATGCCTCCTAGGGTTGTTTTTCGGTTTTAATGCTGTTCGTGTAGAAAAAGTCAATGCTTGCCACATACTAAATATTCATCAAATGACAGCATTTATTATTTAGTTGATCACTAAACACATACCTTTGAGCAGTATTTTCTGGATTACGAAGCATTTTCTCATTTGATCGTAAGAGTAACCCTTTGAAGTAGGCAGAGCTGTGCTTATTGTTATCCCCATTATACAGACAAGAAAACTGAGGTTTAGAGAAGGGCGGTGACTTCCCCATCCACTCCTGATTCCAAAGCCCACAGTCCCTTCCGTGAAGGACTCGTGTAGGCCTTTGAGCATGCTTTCACGTGCTAACCCAAAAAACCAAACTCAGCACTGTTGAGTCAATTCCGACTCATAGTGACCCTATAGGACAGAGTAGAGCTGCCCCATAGAGTTTCCAAGGAGTGCCTGGTGGATTCAAACTGCCCACGCTTTGGTTAGCAGCTGTAGCACTTAACCACTACACCATCAGGGTTTCCTCTCACGTGCTGCCACGTAGATACGGGCAGAACCTCCCTGCCAAACACGGGATCTAAAGCAAGCATGTAGCAAATTAGGGCAACCTCCCCGCCCCCGCCCCCCGCCAAATCATGATCCTGTGGATACCTCCATTCAGCATTTGCAGGAAAGGTATCCCAAAAACCGGGTTAAATTGGGTCCATCTGTTCTTCTGCTGTTCAGGCAGCAGCCTGAGGACAGCAATTCTCCTTTCAAGCTAAATTTTCCCCTGGGAAGAAGAGATTTTCCAAGGTGAGACTGTATCTCTGAGAATCGTGAGAACGGGCAGGAGGTGAATACACCCCCAGGCAGAATCTAAAGGGAAAGAGGGGCCCTAGATGAGGCACTGCCTGGTCATTTTTTTCTCTTATGTTCTCAGCTCCAGTAGTAGGTGTTGAATAGTAAGCAACACCTCGCAGAGATGAGTTACTCAGGCAATCTGCTCGCCTCCCTCTGTACTGCCGTGGGCAGGAGCGAATCCTCCCAGCTTCCCCATCTCCCACACCAACCTGTAAGTTCTTGACACACTCTCTTCACAAACACTTGGCGGCTGACTCACTGACAGGCTATGAGACACTCTTAAAATATATTTTTCAATAAACAGAACCTTTGTCTTTCACATTTTAATTTGGCAGATGGAATGTTTTAGACATCCTCAGCCTCAAACCTCACTTCTGGACAAAGATAAAGCTATCAGTTCTAGGTGTTGATCTCCTTTTTCTTTCTCAGTTCTTAAACTTTAGTAACCTTATCCAAAAGGTCAACAGTTAAAACCCACCAGCAACTCTGTGGGAGAAGAGACCTGGCAATCTGTTCCTGTAAAGATTTACAGCCTAAAAAACCCTGTGGGGGCAGTTCTGCTCTGTTCTTCAGGGTCGCTATGAGTCGGAGTTGACTCAATGGCACACATACAACAACATCAACCTTAAACATATGTTTTGACTTGGTTTTAGCAGTTTTATTAATTTTTTTGCCTTGCTCTGAAAATATTTGGAACAGCATCTGATGATTGTTGAAAGAATTAAGGTATCTGTCGTGGGATCTGGCACATAGTAGGTGCTCGGTAAATATTGGTTCCTTTCTTGTTTCTTTCTTTTCCGATATTAAAATGAAATCAATGTCAACAGGTAAGAGGGAGATTTCACAGGAGATTTTAGGATTTCATGGAAGAAGAAGAGCAGGGCTTAAAATCTGGTGTATATTAAATTGGTCCTTGGGATTATGGGGAGAAGGGGGGTGAAAAATGAAGTGAGGGAAAAGATTTTTAAAAAGAAGTTATGATTGAAGAAAATTGATGTATACAATGGAGAGGAGTTAGATCAAATTTGATAGTAGCCTTGCAGTGAATTCAGAAAACCTTAGTGTCACTGCAGAACTGTCATCAAAATCTTTAGCCCTTAGGTAAGTCTTGATAACGAATGGTGCTTCTGATCAGTGGAATCTCCAGGATGCTAAGAGAAATGTACTTGGTATTTGTGGTTGGATTTCTTTTGAGAAAAAGGGGGAAAGTCCAGAATTGAGGAGTAGGGTAGACCTGTATTCAAATCCTGACTGTGCCACTTAGCTGAGTGATTATGGGCATGTTACCCTCTAAATGCCCTTATGAAATGAGCTCAATAGTGGTATCTGCTACATGGGGTTTTTGAGTGGATGGAATGAGGTAATGAAGGTACGACACTCAGAACATGCTAAGAGCTTAGAAATTGTTTGCCACAAGTATTAGTTAGGAAGGTGTTCAACTGCAAGGATCAAAAAAACCCAATTAATGTGTCTTAAGCCATTTGAAGCTATTTTTCTTACATAACAGAAAATCAAAAGGAGTAGTTTTTAACATTGCTTCTGCGACTCCACAGTGCCAACAAGGATTCAGCGTCTTTCTAATGTTCTGCTCTGCCATCCTTAGCGCAATGACTTTTCATCTTCAACATGATTCTGGTTGCAAAATGGCTGCTACAGCTCCAAACATCAGCGTCATACCCTATTATTCCCCTTAAGAAAGCAAAGGCTCTGTCATACTCCTCCCCCATTTCCTGCTAGGAAATTTCAAATTAGGTTGCATTGGCTAGAACTGAGTCACATTGCAATTTCTCTCTCTCTCTCTTTTTTTTTTTTTTTTTGTGGTAAGTATATAGGTAACAAAACATTTGCCATTTCAGCAGTCTTCACAGGTACAGTTCAGTGAAATTAATTATGCTCGTCATCACATTGCAATCTTAGGTGCAAAGGATGCTAGGAAAACCACCACAGGATTGCCTTGATTGGCTTAAATCATGACTCATGGTCACATTGTCCTTCCCTAAACAAAGCTGGAATTCCTTTAGCAAGGAAGAAGAGTCAACATAGAGTGGGTAGCTATTAACAGTATCCGCCACACTCCTTTTGCTCACTTCCTTTTCAACGTTTCATGTACTTTTCAACTCCTGTAGTCCCACTTGACTTCCATCATCTCTTAGTGTTTGTCTTCTTACAGTGCCTTCCCTCTCCACACTCCCTGTGCATCTAGGGAGAAATACGTGCTCTGTGTGTGTGTGCCTGCATGTGTGTGTGTACATGTGTCTATCATCTCATTTCAGCCATCTCTTTGAGGGCCAGGATTTGGGCAGAAGAACTGGAGTTCAGGGCAGACCAGCTCCCTCTGGTCTGAGTGAACCTGCTCTGGGTAAACACAGACTCTGTAAAGGCTGAGTTGAGGACATGTGCCTTTGTGATTGCAGAGGAACTCTGAGACATGCCCTCCATGTGCCCTCCCAGGTGCTTATCAAGCAGTCAGCAATAGGTTCTGGGTTTCTCTTTTATGACTTGGAACCAGATGCTTCCTTTGCAAAAGAAAAGTGCCTGGTTTTGCTGAGCTTGAGTCAACAGAGTTCAGAGAACAGGAAAATGAGTTGATTGGACCTGCTACATGAACTCTAAGGAGAAAACGGAGTACAGGTGACATTTCCCACTTTCCACAAAGCCCCTGTATGTGAAAATCCGAAATGTGAGGAATTTGCTTTACCGAATGTTTCTGTGTTCCAAATGACTGTTCATTTAGCATCAGGGTTCTTTTCGGACACAGGCTTTCACTGAGCTTCTAATGAGTCTAAGACCTTGAAGCCTCCACTGACCCACAGAGTTTCAAGGACAGAGCCTATTGTATAACGTAAAGTTCATCAAAGGGCTCTCAGTGGCTCTGCCTGTCCACTTCTCTTGCACCCACCTATTTACCTTCCTGTTGGTTTATTGAGGACATGGGAACATTCTTTTATCTGTGGCCTCTCTTTTTCTTAGGATATATCCTTTCAATAGAGTCTATTCATTGAGTTACATTCCACAGCTCACACCTCCCGAAAATATTTGCATAAGAGTGTTTCCTAAAGCCTAACATTGCTTTCTTTACAGCAGAGATGAAATAACTTAGCACTTCTAATTGGCTTTTCACTTTCCAAATGCTTTACACATTAACTAATGAATCACATGAGCTTGTGATAAGCTGGCTCCCTTGTGTTGGAGCTGGGACACTGGGTTAGGACGGGCTGTCCTGGCCTTGTTTTCCTCGCTCTGGTGCCCTCCCTCCTCAGAATCTGAATATCTCAGGATGACAGAGCTGTAGCCCAGGCACAGACAATCTCAGCACAGGGCAACCTCAGGCCTTCACCACACTGCCCTAATGATGTGGGAGGCATCCAGTGCTGCCTTCTAGGGCCGGGATTACGTTGCACCTCTCCTTTTGCCTTGTAGTTGAGGGAAATTTAAGGCCAGCCCTGGTGGCACACAGCTTCTGCCCCTCAGGAGAGCTCAATCCACCTTCCATGGTTCCCTGGCCATGTGTATGTGTGTATGGGGAAGAAGTGGTACTGGGGTATGAAAACACAATGCAATAGAAAAGTCCAGTAAGGGAACTGACCATGGCAGGGACCTGTGCATCTTGGCAGAGTGAAAGGAGCACTGGCCTAGGAATCAGAATACCTGAATTTCTAGCTTATCTCTCCCACTTACCAGCTGTGCGATCTATCTTAGGGAGGAGAAGGAAACTAGAATTTATTGAGTACCTACTGTATGCTTGACAGCACACTGGGCACAGACACATATGAAACAATCCCTGCCATGCATAGCTCAGAGACTTGTAGGAGGATAAGTAAATCAATGATAAGTAGTGTGTGATGAAAGAATTGAAATATGTATAAGCCTCCAGTAGTATAGAAAAGTAGATAATTAACTCTGGGGGAGAGGGCCAGAGAGTCATGGAAGATATCCTAGAAGAAATGACACATGAGCTGGTTTTGAAGGAGACAGACGCAAAGTGGATAGAGCATTCCATTCCAGGCATGGGGAACAGCACATGCAAAGGAATGATGATCAAAGAGCTTTGTGTATTTGGAGAACTCTATGCTGTTTGTCATGATAGTAAGCATAAGGTCAATGGCAGAGAATGTTGAGTAGTGTTGAGTAATGAGGCAGGGTCAAGTCATAAATAAATGCATATCTTTAAACCTTCATACCTTTATACGGAAGACTGAAGAAGCATTGATGTATTTAAATTATGGTGTTCGTGAACCAGAAAACCAAACCCACTGCCATTGAGTCGATTCCAACTCATAGCAACCCTATGGGACAGAGCAGAACTGCCCCATAGAGTTTCCAAGGAGCACCTGGCGGATTTGAATGGCCGACCTCTTGGTTAGCAGCCGTAGCACTTAACCACTACGCCACCAGGGTTTTGTACCATAGACTGCCAGAAGAATGAACAAATCTGTCTTGGAAGAAATACAGCCAGAATGCTCCTTAGAAGGAGGGACCAGTCCCTGGAGAAGGACGTCATGCTTGGTAAGGTAGAGGGCCATTGAAAAGGAGATGGATTGAAACAGTGGCTGCAACAATGGGCTCAAACGTAACAGTGTTGAGGATGGCACAGGATCCAGCAGTATTTCATTCTGTTGTACATAGGTCGCTATTGGTCGGAACCGACTCAACAGCACCTAACAACAGTAAACCTTTAAACAGTGGTCAGATCCCCCGGCTTGTGCAGATGGGTAAGAGTTTGACTACTAACCAAAAGGTTGGCAGTTTGAACCCACCCAGAGGTGCATCAGAAGAAAATCCTGGCATCCTGCTTCCAAAAGGTCACAGCCATGAAAAACCCTATGGAGTGCAGTTCTCCTGTGCACAGTGGGGTCACTATGAGTTGGAACTGGCTTGATGGCAACTGGTTTTCTTTTTCTTTTTTTTTTGGTTATATAGTGGTAAGGCAGGTAGATTTTATCCCGTAGGAGATAAGAAGCTGGTGAAGGCCACAGTGCAGTGGGATATCTAAGTGGGATAGAAAGCTTAACTTCGCTTGTTCACTGTTGTCGTTAGGTGCTGTTGAGGTGGATCCAACTCAGAGAGACCCTATGTACGACAAAATGAAACAGTGCCTGGTCCTGTGCCGTCCTCACAATCGTTGTTATGCTTGTTCATTAGGTTCAGGATTTTACAGGTAGTGGTAGCGTTAAGGTGTATGGTCATGAGGTACCCTCCTCTCCTGGGCACTATAATGCAGTGGAGAAAACATAAGCTTTGAAGCCAGACAGACCTGATTTTGATTTATTTCACTATGTGACCTTGGGCAGTTATTTAACCTTTCTGACCCTGAGGTGTCACATTTATAAAATTGCAAATTAATTCCTGCAGTCCACTTAGAGTTTTATAAAGATTCAATGTAGTTGGAATGTGAAGCCCCCGCACTCTGCCCTGGCACGTGGAAAGCCAATGAGTGCTTCTGCTTTTTCACCACTTAGAATTGAGTCTCTGTAAGTACCAGAGGTTAGGCAGGATGGGTGTCGTTCCTCTGGAGGACAAGGGACCTGTGATTGCCAGTAGAAACAGAAAATGTTAATATAGCAAGAGCCCCAGAGGTAATCTGATAATTTTCCCCCTGAGCTGAGTCTCCTCTCGTCCCATCCTCCCACATCCGTTTTCCATAAGTTGTGCCATTAATTCTCTCGTTATCTAGTGAGATGATATTTATTTATTAAGAACATATTTAGCATACTCCCAAGGAGCAAGTTAAAGCTCAGCTAACAGCTTTCTAGTTGTAAGGAAAAATACACCGTGGAATGCATGCGGAGAGTTTTTACATATAATTTCATATTAAAAAACTATTAAACTTTATGCTGGACAAGGGAAGGAAGAAAAAAAAAAACCCAGTGCAAAAACAAGTTACGAACCTAGGAGCACAGTTTCTGAATGTTTATTTTGTCAGATACACAGCTGACATGATTACTTCTAATGGGGTGGTGATCCTCATTGAATTGCAGATTGGTTGAGTGACTGAAATACCGCAGGGACTTAAAATAAGTGGCGCATACGGTATTACTTAGGCTGCATCCTTTAGCCAAGTTGAAGGCTTCTTTTTTTCCGCCCTTTCCAAAGCTTGTGTGCACACGGCACACGTACACACGCAAGCACACACACACACACGTTCCCCCCACGTGCATCTATCTATTCCAGAAGCTCCACATGCAATGTTAATTACTTATCTAGAGCAACGCTAACTATCCTTTTCTGGCTTCTCCTTGCCCTCCGCCTCCCGAGTGCACCCCCCACACCTGCACACACTCTCCATTGCAGATAATGGTGTATCAGATTAGTCCGCTTTGCTGCTGCGTCAAGACCCAGATCAATTTATTGACTCTGTCAGAGTGGCTGGTACAGTAATTGTTACAAGAGAAGAATGGAAAGTGAGAACGTGTCCACGTGAAAAATAAAAAAGGCATTTTATTCTTTCGTAGCCCCCTTCCCCCCATAGATCTTTATGTGTTTACACAGCAGAGAGCACTTTACTTAAGTTAATCAGCTCCTTCTACATTATTAATTGTGACAGGGTGCTACATGACAGCAAGAATATTATGGGAAGCATTGATCTCACTCAAATGGTGTGGACCTGAGCAGGTTTGGTATTCGTTCCCTTATCTCCCTGCTTTGGGATACCATCAAATCACATTTCCCTGATTGACAGCACAGAATGCCTCCCATCAATAAAATTGATTTTATGGAAAAGGACAAGGAACATTTTTCATCTGGAGATAGATGAATTATGGTGATGGCAAAGAGAACGTTTCAGAAATCGCCTTTCAGTGTAGAAGCCTAAATTGAGACCTAAGGTACTATTATCCCAAACACGAGCACAATTTGTACCAAAAATAAAGAAAGAAAGTAAAAATAGGATACTCCTAGAAGAAACTTACTAAAAGCGAAAAATTGATTTAGTTGAGGCCATCGATGCACCTGAGGATAGAATACGCTGTTCTTGAAAGGCCATCCACTAATTCTTGGTGGGAAATTTTTGGCCAAGTGCACAACTTTGAAAGACATTTCATTAAAGTTCAACTTTCCTGGCTTATACCTGTAGACCCTAACATAAATCCTATGTGAACTGACAAAAGTGAGTAGGTGTCATTTGTGACCTGGAAATAAAAGGTCAACCACTGGATTTATAGCTTTTTTAGTGGAAAGAACATAAAGATTTCTGCCAACTGGAGTCAATTCATATTTTAATGTTTCCTAGTTAAGATTATAAAATCAAGGGATTAGAATCATGCTGTTCAGTGAAGGTCAGAAATTAAATGTGATGGGCTAAGTGTCATTCCCAGGGGGCAGAAGTTAATATTTCAAAAACTGTTTCTACCACTGGCCATCAAGATGAATTGCCCATGATCATTAACCAATGTAAGGGGAATCCTAGTATCATTACTAAATTTAATGATGATTATTATACTAATCAACTGTATTACTAAATTACTCTGCTGCTCTCCTCCAGTGTCCCCAAATAGTAATAGTGACTTGATTGCTATCAAATAATTCTCATCACACAATTGAGAACAAGTCAGGATGGAGGTTTATGGATGAAGGCCTCCTTGTGGAAAAAGAAGTTGTGGCTATTTTATGGATAAGACTGATAACATAGATCCTTACATTACATATGACATTCTTCTAAGGCCAAGAATCTGAGGCACTACCAGACTGACCAGCGTGAAACACCAGTGAAGTTTTTTAAATACACCAAAATGAACATGGATTTCTTTTTATTATGGGTTTTTCTGTTTCAACTTTTTGCCCCCTCCTTTTCCTTTTTAGAGAAAAACAAAAAATCCATTTTGTCATATTTTTTCTTCCTCAAGTTGTTGGAGCTCTGGATCCTATCCACTTTGGATATTTATTAAGAGGGAAGAAAGGTTATTTAAATGCCTTTATCGGATGACTCAGGCAAATGTATCCCATACCATTTTCAAGTCCATTTTTTTGAAATACCAGTATTTTTCAGAGCTGTAGAAATACAGAATACTGAAACTGGTAATTTCCTAAAAGATTATCTACACCAGGCCCCTCATTTTCCAGATACCACTTTAAGGCCATAAAGTATGTATCATTTTAATAAAGTAAGCCACTGCCTTCGAGTTGGTTCCGACACATAGTGACCCTATAGGACAGATGGAACTGGAGCAGTTGGTGGATTCAAATTGTCAGTCTTTTGGTTAGTATCCAAAAGCTTAACCATTGTGCCACCAGGGCCCCACTATACCACCAAAACCAAAAAAAAAAAAAACCCCTTGCCGTCGAGTCAATTCAGACTCATAGCAAACTGATAGGACAGGGTAGAATCGCCCCATAGAGTTTCCAGTGAGCGCCTGGTGGACTTGAACTGCAGATCTTTGGATTAGCAGCATAGCATTTAACTACTAGGCCACCAGAGCTCCTTAATAAAGTAGCACCTCGAAATAAAGGGACAAAGCCCAGGGAGGTGAAACAACTTGCAAGTCCACACAACTAATCAGAGATGGAGGGTATCTGATGCCAGGGAGGGCAGGAAGTGATGATTCGATAAGTGGCTTAGGAAGTGGGTACATGGTTTCCATTTTACAAAGGTGTTTTATAACGCCCCAATATCCAATAAACTGACCCAAGTGCATTGGAATCCTGAAGAACAAAAGCATGCAATTCAAAATTTCACCTTGCACAATTTATATTAATAGACTGGCATACAGTATTATGTGTGTGTGTGTGCGTGTGTGTGTTAAACCTGGCCTTCTGACTGTGCTCCTGGGTAACTTTCTGTTGCACATTTTTCTAACTTCTGTCCTTCATAGTACAGAAGGTTAAAATTCCCATTCACCTTCCCAGGCAAACACTTTAAAGTGCTTCTACATGAGGCAGAGTAAGGAGGACCTTTGAGTTAAAGTTCAACATTTACATTTGTAATTTTGACTAATTTCTGTGCTCACATTAATTAAATTGAAATTGTTTAATTAGAATAAAACTAAAATTGATCATTAGGATTAATTTAACCTGATAGGCTTTGTGTGCCTTTCTAGACAAATGTTGTGAAATATAGTGATAATGAAGCTATAAGAGGTATGATTTCACATCTTATAATGATTTTAATATCAGCCAAGTTTTTTTTTATTTGGATGGTGCTAAATGTTGTTTTTTGTTACATTATTAGGACCATGCTGAATCTCTTAGTTGGTCTCTTCCCAAATATTTTTCCCTGTCAAAATCTCAAGATGTACCAAACTCTCTTCACGACATCCTCCTAATAACATCATTCTTTCCTCTCTCCCACACCCACCATCTTCCAGGAAGGCTATTTGCTTGGCTCTTCCCCTGGGCCTTGCATCACAGTGACCTTTGTAAACCAAGAACTGCTGAATGAAACTCCGTATGGAATTCACTAATGTTCCTCAGCCCAGGGGTCAAAAACCAACCAAACCAAACCCATTGCTGTGGAGTCAGTTTTGATTCATAGTGACCCCATAGGGTTTCCAAGACTGCAAATCTTTACAGAACCAGACAGCAACATCTTTCTCCCATGAAACAGCTGGTGGGTTCGAACCACAGAGCTTTTGGTTAGCAGCCAAGAGCTTAATCACAGTGCCACCAGGGCTCCTTGCCCTGGAGTCAGTGCTGTCAAATTTGGACACTCCCCTTGAACCTGTCATGGCTGCTCGCTTTGAGGAGGAACTGGGCACAGAATTACGCTCCATAGTAAGATGAGAGATTCCAATCAAATAACTCTAAGGAAGTAGGAGAGAGAAGACGACTCCTACAAATGCCTACTTGCTTCTGGGAAAAAGCTTGCCCTCTTCATTCAGTTCCTTCCATGTAGCTTGATCAAATGTGTACCTTTCCAAGTTTGGTACCCTCTATTACAGAAATTCACTCTTATTACAGAGAAGTGTAGAAGGATGAAAATCTCATTTTCCCATACAAGTCAGCACAAATTCAATAACATTAAATTAGCACCTACGTACCCACACATTAACAAATGTAAAACTTTTTGAACTGTCAACACTTACCGAAATACTAAGGATTGCTTAGGTAAATTAAATCCTCAGAAAATCTACAAATCATTTTCAGTTTCAAATTCTTCCCATCAAACATTTTACTAGAGTCGCTAAAAAAAAAAAAAAAAAACCAGCAACATTGGCAGTTACATTTAATGTGTTTTCTATAGCAGCCCTTAAAGACAGGAATTCATAGGGGAATAGAGAAGTAGCCAAGTTAGGTATTTATGAGAAACAAAGAAGAAAAACAAATGGACTAGATAAAAGAAAGAACACGTGATTCTCAAAATTTGGGGTTGACTGAGTATTTCATACTCAAATTATCATCCCTCTGCAAATTGGCCAATCATTCCTGGGTAAAAGCTGAGAAACTTTTAGGGTTGTGAGCTCTGATACCCTCCCTGTCACCATAAGTAAGTACTGTACAAGAAGAAACCAATTTTGCCATCCATTTCTCTAAAACGTTGTAAAAAAAAAAAAAATGGTGCCAACTATAAAAATCATGCGGCAGCGTCCAACCTCCATGTCTAACTTCACGAGGGAAAGGAGAGAAAAATCACCATCAGCATCAGCCTAAGGCTGATTGCTTTGAAGTGGAGGTCAAACATACCTCCTCTCTCTAACCGCTTTACCAATTCTGACACCAGCGGTCCCTCCCGTGGCACTCTCTACTTCTCTGCTGGCTTCGATAATTTATTGCAATACCCAGACATAGCTCACAGACAATACTCACAGTTATGGGGTTTATTAGGGAATTGTAGGTTACAATTCAGGATCAAGAATGACTCAGGATACAGCTCTTCGGTCAGGACAGCTTCTCAGCTGTGCCCACAGGCAGGCCTCTCCCTGGCACTCGGCCTCTTCGCCATCAGCCCCTCAGCCCTTCAGGCCTCTTGGGCTGGCCTGGCCTCTGTCCTGCTCAGACAAGTGTTACAAAGTTCTTTAGCTCTACCAATAAGTGCCCAGTGTCACCCCACTCCACCAGTAAGCCTTGGCTTGAAGGCACTCAGCTCTTTCACTCCATGGGTCAGCTATCCTAGCTCTGCCAACAAGTGTCTGGAGGCCAGGAAGCCCCCTTCTGAAGGCTCTCAGCTCTCTCACTCCATGGGTTGGTACACCCACTGTAGCCACCTTCCCATGTGGGCTGGGAAGCCCACCGCATCATCTCACTCTGATCTCCTGGTTCTGCTGCCACCATTTCTTTGCTGCTGCTTCTCGCTAGCTTACTCTGTCTCCAGTGTTACAGCTCTCTGTCTTTCTGTCTCCTGAGTCCAGGAGGTTCTCAGTGCAGGGATCCTGGGTCCAAAGGACATGCTCTGCTCCCGACTCTTCTTATCGGTGGTAGTAAGGTCCCCCCTTTCCGCCTCTGGGGTGGTTCATTTCAAGCCTAGGAGGATGGCAAAACTGACCAATATGCTCATTAGGGATCCATTCATCTTATTTGCATCATTAGCAAGCTATCCAATCCCCTTGGTGGTCCACAAGCACATTATTTGCATAGTTTCCTCCCAATCACTTGGTGGGAGTTATGACACCATGGTGAGAAAGGCCATATACAGGTGATCCATCATCACACCTCAAATATTATCTAATTGGATTCCACTACTTTATTCATGTCCCTATCCAATAGAAGAAACATCATATTCTCATAGCAAATAGTTTTATTTGGAAGCATGTTGTTGCTGTGGTTGAGTACCTTCAAGTCAATTTCGACTCATAGCATATTCCCATTTAATTTGGTTTTAGAGAATCTTTAATATTTTTCAGCATTTTTGGACTAGGCGGCTAAGTTCAGGTGATTGAGAGAAAAGAATAAAAGCACAGCATATAGTCTGCTAGCATACTCAGCTATTATTACACTTATCCAAGGAAGGTGACCACTGCCCACTATTGCAGTAGGCCAAGAAGGGACCATGAGCTGGGACGTAAAGAAGAGGTTTCTGTCTTACCCAAATCAGTGATATGCACACATTTCTTGGACACCTACTACATGCCATCAGGAATACAAAATAAATAAAGGGGAAGCATCAGCTCTGCCCTCCTGGAATTTATAATCAAGTTAAGAAACAAAATATAGGTGATGAGTATTCTCATGTATTATTTCATTTCATCCACACAACCACAATGCTAGAAATCCCTCTTTAATAGAGGTACAAACTGGGACCCAGATTCACCATTGTCTCTGTCTCCGTCGTCCATCCACCCCCAGCCATGTAGTTTCTTCTTGAAGCCCCTGCAGCAGCCCTCACTTTTGAACTACTTACTGACTCAACACGTATCACTCCACAGAGGTGCAGCTGCTGAACCTGGGGTACTGGGAATGTCACAACCCTGGAAGTGTGCTGGGCACACTCACGGGAACTACCAGGAGAGAGCTGTTCCAGTGTAAAAGATGCTATAATGTAACTCTCAGGCTTTGATCTAAGGTAACAATTACAGTTAATATCATTGGTTCATTACTGCTGTGCCCATTTTATTGCTAGACAAACTCAGATCCAAAGAGAGGATCAGTGGCAGAGTCCCTCATACTGTGCCTCTAACTTGCTTTCCACTAGGACCCTGGTTACTTTCTCTGAACTCCTGGACTCTTGCTCTCAACAAGATTGAATCTTAACTTCGATTAGCCAGGAAATCAGCTTTCTCTAGATTAGATATTGATTCCCTGCGAGCATCCCAGAATGCTTCCTTCACCTCTTCCAGGTTTTAAACCAAAGTTAGCCATTTCTTCCTCTCTGGTGTACCTTCATCAACTGGCAATTCCTTGTGGACTTTTTAATCTCAAAAAATCTCTTAGGTTTTTTGGTAAACATAATATGGGATCCCTTTTGGGTTAAGGAAACCCGGGTGGTATAGTGATTAAGAGCTATGGCTGCTAATCGAAACTTCGGCAGTTCAGATCCACCAGGTGCTCCTTGGAAACTCTTTGGAGCAGTTCTACTCTGCTATGAGTCGGAATCGACCCGATGGCAACGGGTTTCTGGATTGAGGATGTTTCCCTTCATACCACTTTTTAACTACATTCTCAAGGCAAAAACAAAACAAAGCAAAACATCTTAAGCAAACCTGGTGTTTATATTTGAAGGGACTAAATATGCATTAACCATTTCTATAAAGAACTGAAAATGATTGCAGGGAAATTTGAAGTCATAGCTCTGGAATTCTAGACTGTGCATCTAGAATCTATTATGTGCCTTTCAACTGTAATGTTAACTTGAATGCCTTATAGGGAAAATTAAGGCGATCCGGTTCTCTCGGCCCCTGCCATGTCTGTCTCTCTTTCCTTGTCTCTACAGTAGATCTGAGGAAACTTTTAATACTAGCTAAAACTTGGCGCTAGCCAGCCCCTGAGTCTGAAATGCCTGAGAAAGCAGTACAGATTCCAACTGTAAGACATTCCTTCACCAAGCCTTGGAAACAAGCATACTGATGCCGGCAGAGTTCAGAGGGTGCACATGTAAATGAGGCTCAGATATAAACTCCTTAGGAGTGTTTTATGTAGTTTAAACCTGAACTTGAACTCGTAAACGTGTTCCTAGAGAACAACACAGGAAAGCTAATGCAGGAGAAAAGGAAGCCATGTTATAGCTCAGACAATTCACTTCCTTTAAGGGAAGAATTTTAAAGTCCTTTTTTAAAATTGAACTATCTTCAGGGATAGCACAAAAAGGCATGTCGGCAAGGTTTTGTTATTGCAGAATCAGAATGAAAGGGCATATATATAGATACATCATTTGAGTTTATCACCATTCTTGCAAAATGAATAATAAACAATAGTATCATCTATCCATAATGAGAGAAAAAAATATTTAAAGCGCCAATAAACCTAACACTCATCAGTCTCTAACTGGTTTTATTTATTAAAGTATAATAAAGTAATAGTAGAGGTGGGTAACTTCCAAATTATCACCATGTGTGTCTGAGTTTGTTCCTAAATCTTAGTTACTGGGAGAGCCCAGCCAAGTAGGATTTATCTAAAAACAAAGCAAGAGTGCTTTTGTTTGCATGCTTGATCTTATAAAACACATTTTTGAATCTGACTTCAATAATCTTTGCTTGTGAGATCTCCTCCAGCCCTAAAGTCGATACTAAATAGGTAGACATGAATTAAATTTTCTGTGTTAGAACGATATTACCTCTCTCCAAGAAGCATAAATCCCAGGCAGGGAAGCCAGGTAGCTCTGCCAATTCTTTATGTTACTTCAGTTCCAAAACATTGATAAAATCCTCCACATAAACTGTTAATGGTATGGGATCTTCACCTTAACACAACTTCCCACTCTACCCCACATCTATCACCTACCCTGAAAATATTCAGGAAGAATCTAATTGTAGTAATGAATATCACTTAGTTGGAAATTTAATCTACAAATTTAGAAGGAAATAAATTTGAATGTAAAAAGCATTTGCAGTTTCAGCATGTTACGTATGTATGTATGTATCGAGTCAGAATCGACTCGATAGCACTGGTTTTTTTTTTTTTTTATGTATGTATGTATATAAATACAGGAAACCCTGGTGGCACAGTGATTAAGTGCTACAGCTGCTAACCAAAGGGTCGGCAGTTCGAATCTGCCAGGCACTCCCTGGAAACTCTACGGGGCAGTTCTACTCTGTCCTGTAGGGTCGCTGTGAGTCACTGGGTTTGTTTGTTTATATATATATACACACGCATATACACATAGTCATTTGAAACTGCAAATTCCTGCATGTGGGTTTGTTTTGGTCTTAACAAAGACAAGTTTTGTTACGATAAAACCCTAAATCCTTCTACATTTTCAGAAGAAGGAGGACAGCATTGTTCACTGGTCCCCAGTCTGTGCTTTCTGGGATGCCACATAGAACTTTGACTGGGCTTTGGGAAATCAGTCCATTTTTACGTAGAGGAGTTGGTTCTGATTAAGCCCTGACCACCAGTCCAGATCGCATCAGTGCCTTCCATAATGATGCTACTTAACATTTTAGGCTAGTATTTCAAAGCCAATTTTGTGTCCCCAAAATGCTGTGAAGGCTAGTATACTGAGGCCTGTTTTGCAGATAAGTTAACTTGGGCCTTGATAGTCATTCTGTCTAGAATTTATGTCTCTGATTCAATGACATGACTTCTTCCCTGTTCAAGATGACTCTTTAACCTCTATAAGGGATATGAACGGCTTACCCTGCCAATATCACATCTACACTGTGGGCTGGAAAAGATGACCCCTGGGGACTAGGAGGGAGTCCCCTGGGTGGTGCAAACAGTTAAATACTAAACTACTAACAAAAAGTTAGCAGTTTGAACTCACCCAGAGGCACCTCAGAAGAAAGGCCTGGAAGTCTGCTTCTGAAAGGTCACAGCCACAGAAACCCTATGAAACAGTTCTATTCTGCAACGTGTGGGGTCACCACGAATCAGAATAGACTCAACAACAACTGGTTGGGTTTTTGGGGACGAGGAAAATCTAAAAATAGGTATTACTAGAAGATAAAGAAAGGTATAGGAATGGAAACTTTGTAGTGTAATCAGAGAGATCTCACAATGTGCTTAGATGGCACAGCAAGCCTTGGACTGTGCTGGGACTTGACCAGGGTTCCTGTCTGGCAGTTCAGCGCCCAGTCACATCTCACTATCACCGTCTCTTCTTATGAATGTGAAAATGAAGATGTTACAGCCTCCTCCACATTTTATCCAAACCCCATCTCCAAGCCTTGTTCCTCTGGCTCACTGTAGAAGCCATTTGGTTCCAGCACTAAGCAGAGTGGTCGTGGTTGCAGTCCACTACTTTCTTCTTCATTTCCTTTCTTAATCCGGTGAATGGAGTAGGAAGGAATGTTGGTTTGTAGGGCCTCTGAGAGAGTAGAAATTCTGAATTCTCATGGGGGCTCACACATGGGTAGAGAGGGAAGGAGTGACTGGCCTGAGGGATAGAAGGAGGCAGGAAATGGAACTGGACGAGAGAAGAGTGAAGACTGAGGATAGTTAACAGAGGAAGATTAAAGAGCTAAAAAGCAACAACTTGTGGACAGGGTCATATAGGGAGGCGCCAGCCGGGGTGGAAGAGTTCAAAGGTGACAGATACCGTCCAGTGTCTGAAGGGCTCCTTGGCTGGAAAGGTTAGTTTGGGAATTAGTTTCAGGCAAAGTGCCAGATCTTCTGGCATTCTATTGCAGGACGTCTCTAGGAGAATTTTTGAAATAACATTAGACATTTCACTTCAATGTTATTTTTTTCTTTTGCTGGACTTTCTCTACCTGTACAATCAGAGCAGTGAAATCCACATGGTAGGTATGTTGTAAGCCTGTGTCATATTTGGGAAGAGCTTTACAGCTTTGGGGAAGAGAAGGTTCGGGGAAGCACGCAGTGGAATGATTACAATAACGTGGCTACCTCTGCTGAGCTCTGACCTGCACTCCCACGCCTCTCTTTTTAAATGAGTAAGGTTCCCTCCCTGGGCCACCACTGGGCCAAATCCAAGTGTGACTGTCTGCACTTGTTAGACAACAAGCATTTAATTAAAACTGAAATCTGATGTCTAGAAAATATATGTTGTTTTCACTTCATAGCTCTGTGGGGAATCATTTCCCCTTCCTTTCCCACTGTCCTCAACTCCCCCCAACCCAAAACCCAAACCCACTGACGTTGAGTCTATTCCAATTCATAATGACCCTGTGGGGCAGAGTAGAACTGCCTCAGAGGGTTTCCAAGGCTATAATCTTTATGGAAGAAGACTGCCACATCTTTCTCCCGCGGAGCAGCCGATGGATTCGAACTGCCAACTTTTTTTTTTTTTTTTTGGTTAGCAGCCAAGTGCTTTAACCACTGCACCACCAGGACTCCCTCAACTCCCCTGACCCCACTAAAAAAAGGGGGAGGAATAGGGGAAAGATTATTTTAATGATGGAAATTAAAAATTACAACAGGGTAGGCCGCCATCTTTATTTTTGTCTTTGGGTCAAACATTAGCCAATAGTAAAGCCTTGTATTGTGTCTTCAGACCAGAGCCAACTTTTTATGGCTAACTTTCCATATGGAAAAGGGTTTGTCCCATTTCGGGGCATTAAAATACAGCATTTAATGAATCTGTAACTAGAATCTTTAATCTTGGTTTTGTGTGATAGAAGGGGTGGCCTGATGCATTCTGATACTTGGTTGGACTTTGTAGAATAGAAAAGGGGAACAATAAACACCAGGACCAACTGAAAAATAAAACCACTAAACATCATCGTCACTGCATTTTCCGCAGCAGAGCCATCCAGTGCACTGTCCTCGCTCCGCCCAGAAAATCCGGTCACGCTATCGCGGCCAAGTAGATAGGAACTTCGGACAATTTCATCAGGCTGTCGTCCCCTTCATCTCCACACCACACCTCAGATCTCAAGCAGCTTCCGTGGCGCGGGCTCACTTTAATGGGTAGAATCTATTTTTCATGAAAAAGCAGGAAATAAGCTGTCTCTTTCATAAAAAGATTTACAAAATGTAATCATTGTTGAAATATTCCCTTTGAACTGCTGTGTCCACGGGGGTCTCCGGCTCCCGGAGTCGTGCTTCATTAGAAGCCCCTCACAAGCTTCTCCAGAAGGGCAGGTACACTGGTGGCGCCGGGCTTTGATGTCTTGAATGAATGAAAGAAAAGCACAATAAAAAAGAGCTGTTGATCAAGCATAAAATACTCTTTAAGCTGACAGAATAGCAGCGTTAACACACCCTAAGCTGCTTTTAGTTTTTCCCTTTTTCCTCACATTTTCCTGTGCTTTGTGTACAGTGGGGGTTTGTATTTTATAAGAAGTCTCTGATCTATGTAGTATGCCATTCGCTAACAAAAACCAAAATAGGATTGTTTCTGTCCCTCTTGGTTGCCCGACTACTCCCCCCGCCCTTTTTCCCTCCTCACTCCCAAACTCCAGGGCGTGCAGTTTAGCTTCACAAGGCAAAGGCCCAAATGCCTTTCATAAACTTGAGCCAATTCCCTTTGTGTTGTTGGAGTCACCCCTCTGATTTTAATACAGCAATTAAAGACAGACTTTTTATTTTCTCAAGAACTTTCTCTTGCAACTGGGGAAATGGAACTGACGGAGCTGCTACTTTTAACTAAGAAACTATATCATTAAATAAGAGAAAGCTACCTGGTTAAGTTGTTACTTGCCAGGGGAACTGGTCCTCTTTAAATCTCACATGGACCTTTACGCCCCATACATATTTGATAGTTAGACAACCCCCCTGCCCTGATTTATCTGTTTTTCGGTACTTGCCTCTATCGGCTATGATCTCATTTAATCCCCACAAAAACTGATAAAGTTATCTCTATTTCATGAAGTCTAAAATTGAGACTCAAAGATGCTAGCTAACCTGCCTAAGATTACTCAGCTAGTAAATGATGGTACCAGGATTCTCTGATTTCAACTTTAGAGCCCTAGCTCTTATCACTCTGCAAACTACCCTCCAGTAAACCATCAGAGCAGATGGGAATGGGCCAGAGTACCGTCTTTAACCCAGAAGGCTTTGGTTTCATAAAGTAAAAGATTACTTGGTGAAAATGGAAAAACAAAAACAAAAAACGAACAAACTCGATGCTGAAGGAGACATGAGGGCAAGTTGGAATATAGTGAAAGATTCGGACTTTGGAACGACAGTCAGAATAATTGGATTGTGCATGTGCTCTCAAGGTTTGGAGGTGCTGGATGGCTTGTTGGGTAAAAAGATTAGTGTTTTCCCGTCTTGAGGTTTGAACCAAAACGGAGGTCTTGGCCGGGAGCAGCACGGTCACTCTCCAGGGAGTGGTGGTTTGGACAACTCCTCTGTGCTTGTAGTAAGTAGGCAGCAGTCCATGTTACAAAACTATTGCACATGCTACTGACGCACTTGGCCACAGTTGGCCCGGTTGCAACAGATCTTCAGTCAGAACTGCCCAGGGCTGCTTGTGGAGACGTGTGTCCATCTAGGGAAAGCACCTGTCATCTGGGGAGACGTGGACATGTGGCGTGAGCATGGATATGGCTCAGCCATGGGAGAAGTCATTCATCCAAATGCCTGGCTTTATCTTCCTTGGGATGACTGACACCAGGCTTTGGGAGCCTTAGGTACAGCTCATTTCTTCCTTCTCTCCTTCATTCAACAGTATTTATTTAGGGCCTACTTGGGGCCAGCCACTGTGCAAGACACGGGGATGCAACATTCGAGAAGATAGTTTTCTCAGGGAAAAAATAGGTAATTACAGTTAAGCGACTGTGACAGAGGTAAACATAGGGCTAGCAGCCCCAGGAAAGACTCCTAGGAAGAAAAAACTTCTCATCTGAGAACTAAAGGACTAGCAAGTATTAACAAAGCCAAGGAGAGAGGCACAGCCAGTGCCAAGGCTCAGCAGGGAGAAAGAATTTAGCTTTTGGGGATCTAGAAGAGGTTTAAAACAGCACAAATGTTGAGTACAGGTGGTGAAAAGATAATACCACAAAGGTAAGCAGGGGCAATCATGACCATTAATATTTTAATAGTAAATAAACAATAAACACATCTTTGTTTAGCCTTACTGAAACAGGCATTCTTTATTAACAAAATCAGACAAGAAAAAAATGGCTGCAGAGATCAAAGCTCAAGGCTGGCAATACCAGTAACTAGCACCTGTATATAGCATGTCACCTTCATCCTTTTCAGAAGAAACCAATGTAAACTATTGCTTTCTTCTCATGGAATGCAGAACTGTTCTCACAATTCTCTGAGGTCCCAAGGACAAGGACCAGCTTACTTTAAGTTACACAACTAGTACATGGAAAAGTGGAACTCAATCCTGGGTCCTCTGGACACTGGATACTCAGCCCCATCAGTCAACAGAAGTTTATAGGGAGCCTACTGTGAGCAAGGGGTAATGGTGGTTTAGCGGTAGAATTCTTGCCTTCTATGCAAAAAAAAAAAAAAAAATGCAGGAGACCCGATTTTGATTCCTGGCCGATGCACCTCACACGTAGCCACTACTCATCTGTCATTAGAGGCTTGTGTGTTGCTACTATGCTGAACAGGTTTCAGTGGAGCTTCCAGACTAAGATGGACTAGGAAGAAAGGCCTGGTGATCTACTTCTGAAAATCAGCCAATGAAAACTGTGGAGCACAATGGTCCAATCTGCAGCCAGTCATGGGGATGGTACAGGACTGGGCAGTGTTTTGTTCTGTTGTGCCTGGGGTTGTCATGAGTCAAGCTGACTCAGCAGCAGCTAAGAACAACAGCTGTCAGCAAAGCAAGTTACCTGGTATTTTGAAGGGCTTAGAAGTCTAAAATCTAGCCCCTTCTTCCTGCTAGAAGATAAACTCCTCGAGAGCAGAGACCATATTTATTTTACTCATCATCGTATCCCCAGAACCTAGCATACTTAGCACCTAGCACACAGTAGGCCCTTAGTATTCATTGAGTGAGTGAATAAATGCTCCCAAGTAGCTTATACTGATGTGAGAAACTAAGAATACACTCAGAGGCCCTGTCCAATTCCGCTGTGTCGGGGTGGGGGGTCGGTAGTATCAGACTCTTGGCTGATCTGCCAAGGACAACTTACTCGGTCTAAAGAATGAACTTCATTTTAGCTCATTCAGACAAGAACAGGAAGCCAAAAATGACTAACTAGATTAACATGACCCAGCAGAGGTAGCATCTCCTCAAGACAGAAGTTAAAATGGCAACCGCAACTCCTGCAGTATTGGCTGTCAGTGTCCTCTTTTGGGGGTGATGGGGAGTCGGGTTTGTTGTGAGGGGAGGGCTCCGTGTATTTGCATGTTTCCGTTTTCTGTGTGTGAATGTCCTTAAATAACCCACCTTGCCTGGAGAAGAAAGCAAAATGTCACACCCAGTTCTGGATTCCACATTAACAACCTCCTTCCGCAGTGCTAAACTTTGCCCTTGAGGCCTTTTGTTTAACTTTTTAATTTGAAAAACAGATTCTGCTGCGTCACAGTCTGTTCCACCCTCCCTGACTCCCCCATCACTCCCCCCACCCTCTCAGCACCCTCTCTTCCTTTTCTTGCTTAAAGTAAAATATATTTCAAACAGACTTGTGTTTCTTTTTGTTTCTAAAATATACATCCTACCCTTTTTTTTTTTAACCTTAGTGAAAAAAAAGCATATAAAGGGCCTTTTAAAGAGCCATCAGTTGTTAACTAAGGAGTTGAGTCCATTGCCTTTATCAGCTACCTCGTCTTCAGCAGCCTCATGAACAAATGTCGAAAATGGCCTCCGTTTTCTGTTTGTCATGTGGCCTAAGAAAGGAAACAGACTGGCACTGTCAAAGGTACCTACTGCCATGTCAGGCTTTCTGTTTAGGATGCAGTCGGATAGATATTGTTTATGGTTCATAAAACCTGACTACTGTGAGTATTCCAGAATCCTGGCAGAATGGGATTCGAACTTTCATGGAGCTATAAATTAAGGGGTGGGAAGTGTGATAAAACTCCTTAGAGAACAGTGAAGGAAAAAAAAAAAAAAGTCGCCCTGCAATGGTTAAATGAAATTTTATAAGCACATTCAGTGTGGAGCTGTTTTGCATTACATGAGTTGAATACCTTAGAGACACCACATCTGCAGGCACTTTATTAAATCCTTAGTCAGCACTTTCCAACCTGATGAGATTACTTCTTCATTTGACTGGAGAAAAGGAAAGCTGAGCTCTTGTCCTGGACTGCAGATTTCTTTTGATGTTTCACCTTGAACACTGAAAGAGGACAATCATCCCCCCTTTTTCCCCTCTCCCCCCAGCATAGCCTAAACTGTAGCGATTGTCAATGTAATAGAGTAATTTTACTTAACTAGAGCCTTTGTGGGAGTATGGATTTATGAAACTCCAAAACAGCTATAGCTGAAAGTTCCTGAGGAAAAAATAGATCAAAGCTTCATGTTTACTTCCTTAATGTAAATATATCAAGATAACATCATCCTATATTGTATTGTAATATTGAAACTCACTGTAGATAAGGGACAGAGATTCCTTTGTAGTCCATCTGGTTGCCGTAGGTTAGGTTAAGAGGCTGTAAAGTATGAAGGCAGAAACCATATGAAACATAAGATTATGTCTGTAAATGTCTGAAGACAATTTTTTAACGCTCCATAAATGAATTTTGTTTAATGCGTCAACATTTTCCCAGTGATTGGCTCCTCAACCCCAACAGTTTAACCATCTCAGGTTTCTTTTATATTTTCCTTCTGTGGCCCAATTAGAAAATACTCAGAAGCATTCTTCTATGCAAGTTTTGAAACTCGCACTGCCTGCATAATAGAAATTGTAAGAAAAAAAAATCACAAGAGAGAAATGGACTTTTCCAAACATTATCTTGACCATCTAACATGATTAATAGTTGATGGAAGTTTATAGAAATCAGGAGCCTTAGACATGTGCGAATGTCACACTCATCACAACGGGTATTAAGAGTACCTTCAGCTACATACTGGTTGGTGAAATGGATGGATTTTTTTTTTTTTTTTTTTTTGTAACTGTTTATCTGCTGTCTCTGCAAATAAATGATTTAATCAGAGACCTCATCCCCCGCTCCAAAAAAAAAGTTCCCTGCGTGGTTCCCCTAACTAACTTCCCTACTCTAGAAACTCTTGGTCAAGTAGCTGGGTTAATTGTCATGAAGATTAGTGTGAAGTTGAAATAAGTACTAATGGTCAATTTACAGGAGTGAAAAAAGTTTAAGAATAGGTTTTAGCTTGGGCCTGAAAGGGTTAATTAAGTTTTTTTCACAGGTTATTAAAGACCCCCAACCCACTCCTTCAGGAGTCATATTGACACCCCACCACAGGGCAGCTCGGCTCCTCTATTGACATGTTGCTGGTCAGAGCACAATAGCCCTCTGTGTCTGCAAATCATTGCTAAAATCATCCCAAGGAAAAAAAAAAGTTTGAAAGCTTTAACATTAGACAAAAGCCCAAGAGCTGCAATGTGCAGCGCAAAAACCTGGAGTCAGCAACTTCTATTGATTAAAAACTAACCTTTAAAGTAACTCTGAGAGTGTGTGGTTAGCATTTAAATTTAAACATGTCATGAGTTGATTTGTGTTACTGAATACCAACTCAGAAGGAGTAACATTCACATCGCATTTTTTTTTCTAATTCCCTTAAGCAGCTAAAGTATTTCATGAAATGTCAATAGGGCAAAAAAGAAAAAGGGGAGGGGGACCAATGCTAGGCCTTGTAGTTTTCTTTCCCATGCAAATATTCACCCCCAAAAAGAAAAGTGTGGAGAGTGAAACACAATAATTAGTCCTTTGTCTAACTTTCCCAAGTGCCAGAGAAAGACAGATTAATTAAATATACAACAGTGTTGGTTTTTGGAGTGGGGGTCTTGCTTGCTGTGTAGGTCATAAATTAGGCAGAATAAATACTTCAATGTGTTTGCAGTGGGCCTGCTACGTCAGAACCACTGGAAGGTTGGTGGGAGGAGAGCGGAGGGTTTCTTGCTAATGATAGTCACGTCTGGGTCTGTCTGGTTGCTCTTAGCAACCAGACATGATGTAACACCAGGATGAACTTGAACTTGGGGGACTTGAAAAGAGAACAATAGACCAGAGCAATCAATAAAGCCTATTTCAGTGAAGGATTACAGAGCTGCTCTGGGGTAACCTTGTCTGCAAGGCACATACTGAATAGTAAGATGTGTGAAGAAACTTTTTTTTTTTTTGCTTTGCTTTGCTTTTTAAGACGAGTGCAGAGGCACTGCAGATTTTTGTAGTGCATGGAGGTCTCGTCCAGGAACTGTGGTATGGAAGACTGCTCCCCCTGCTGACTCAGTGGATCCCAAGCGTTTGCTCCCAGAACCACCGTGCAGTATTGATTTAAGAATTCTGGGATTTCACAACTGACTTAGAAAGTGTGAGAACAGAAATTTTCAGCATTATTAGCCACACCCAAAGTTTGAGGCTGTTTTGCAAAAGAGAGAACACTGCTCTAAAGTAGATCCAAGTCAACTCTTAACAGAGGCCTCCTAAATATACAGTTTGAAGTTTGCCTCCTTTCTCCTTTCTTTCCCCTCTTTTTTCTTTTGTCCAGCTAGATTTAGGCCGTGTATATTTGCCAGGATGATTTCCTTTCAGGACACAAGAGGCTTTATTGTGTTCCCCAAAGCATGTGGTCAAAGAATAACGTTTAAAAGTGTACAGGATGAGTAGTTTGGGCTTAGGTTTTTTAAACTCCTCTGGAAATCAAAGATTGCTTGTGTGACCAGGAAATCTTACACCACCCTCCATGTAGCTATCATTTAGCCATTTGTCCCCGCATCGAATGAGTCCTTACTTTTCCTAATTGAATCTCTTGGACAAGGATGAGCCTCATCTGACTGGATTAACCCAAATGTAACCCTTTGTGATATTGTCAACTTGGAGAATTTCAAAGCATTTACTTTTGCTAGAATTTGATGATTTTTCTGTGAATAATGATAAATGTAGTGAATTTGACAGGGTATCTCTAGAAAAAAAAAAGCTATAACTTTATTTCACTTGAGAAATTAACTTTTATATTACTCTGTAGTTAGACACTTTGTTTAGCTAACAGAGAAAGGAATACCAGCAGATGAAATGATATATCACCAGCTGATTGCTAATCAAAGCTAATCACCTAAGAATTCATGAAAGGAAAAGGTAACTGGTAACTGGGCCCAGCAGGCAGATGTTGTTGTTGTTAGGTGACATCGAGTCTCTTTTGACTGGTAGCAACCATCCGTACAACAGAATGAAACACCGCCCAGTTCTACGCCATCCTCAAAATTGCTGCTATGCTTCTTGAGCCTATCGTTACAGCCACTGCGTCAATCCATCTCACTGAGGGCCTTCCCCTTTTTTGCTAACCCTCTGCTTTACCAAGCATGATGTCCTTCTCCAAGGATAGGCCCCTCCTGATAACATGTCCAAAGTATGTGAGATGAAATTTTGCCATCTTCCTGTCTAAGGAGCAGGTATTTGCAAAGTTCCAAATAAATGCTGAAAGAACGAAAGTCTGAACAAAGGCTATGCCTCATTTTTCCTTCAGACACCCTGGTATTAATAGGGTGAAATTTTGATACCAGTTGATTATTACATGTCATTTTTAAAAGTATTATTTTAAAAATATTGAGCCGAAGGGAACATTTTACATCATAAAGTCTACCTCACCCTCATGTAAGGAAATTGAGTCCAAGGAGATGCTGTGACTTGCCCAAGACCACCCAGGATATCTGATTCAGTGCTTTTTCTATTTTACTTTTTTTAGTCTTCTATTATTAGTCTTCTGTCGGGCTGCCTGAGTGGTGTAAACAATTAACGCACTTAGCTGCCATCTGAAAGGTTGGAGGTTTGAGTCTACCCAAAGGCACCTCGGAAGAAAGGCCTGATGATCTATGTCTGAAAAATCAGCTGTTAAAAACCATATGGAGCACAGTTCTACCCTGACATACATGTTGTCACCATAAGTTGGAGTCAGTTTGACAGTAGCTGGCAGTGGTGATGATTCTTCCGATACTACTCACCATCTGTACCGGTAAAGAGAATGTCACAATAATGTTTTCAGTGCATTTAAAAGAAAACATGAAACTCATAGGAATGGCCATTCATCACCACGTGAAACCTCTCCCCTCACCCCTTCTCCATTCGTGCACCTTCTCTACATTGAGGACCTTCTGTATGGCAGGCACTGTGCTAGGTTCTGGGGAGCCAGTGGTTAACAAGATCATCAAGTTCCCTGCCCTCCTATAATGGCCACCTGCCAAGTACAAAACCCCCATTTGTCTTTTAAGTGACCCTAAATACTTCATTGTAATTTTTTATTAAATACTTCATTGTATAAGACACACTCAGAATGTTGACATACCCCGAAGATGACGTCGAATTTTCATTTCAGAGGAGTAAGATCAGATTCAGTGTCTCAAGAACTGCTAGTGTTGGTCATTCCTGTACTTTTCCCAGTGCATTTCCCTTCTTGATCCGTAAAGTAGATCTAGATTTCATGGTTGGAAGGGCACTTTCTAAAAAATACATTATTTTAGGAGTTGTTTTTCTAATTGTACTTTTCTCTTTGTGTTCCAGTCCTGGTACCTGGGATAAAAGTCGCAGCGTCCCACCACCCACCAGACAGACCACCTGACCCCTTCTCAACTCTGTAACATGGACGCAACCTCAACCCAGCGCGGTTACAACTTCACTGTCAGTGGAAGGGGAGAAAAACCGCTTCAAAATCAACTTGTACAAGGAAACAGCAAGCATTATGGTCAAACAGCAAAGGCCATAACATTTTGGGATTTTTTTTTTTTAATTCTTTAGGGACTGTTGTAATTTTCTCATATGGTGCTGGAAATGGTTGGGCTTTGTAACATTTGAAGTGTTCCCGTGGTAGCGTGAGCATTAGGTGATGTGGCTAGAGGAGGTCTACCCTTGCTCACTGACTTCCCGTTGTAACACACTTTCTGTACGGAGCCTGGCTGTTTCACAGTATTTCATGAATTTACCCACACCGGTGTGATCTCGAGCAATTGAGAGGCACACGGAGAACTAAATCTTTTGTAGTAGCTGAGATCTGCAATATATAACTTACGGGACAGTCAAAGGGCAATGTTTTCTGTAACATATTGGAAAAAGAAAATGCAGTTATGTTCCTGTTTTATTTTTTCTTTTGGTTTGGTTTGGTTCAGCAGTCAGCAGTTAAGTATATAACATGGCCCGCAAGGACAATGAATTCACTCACGTTGCAGAACAATTCCGAAAATGGCAAACTACTACTACTACTATTCAGTTTTTTAAAAAAAAGTTTTGAAATGCTGCACTTACATTAAAAAAAAAAAGCAAACATTTTTTTCAACAATTTCAACAATGACACAAAAATTCATAGGGAAATGGGGAAGATGGTCTGTTTTGACAGAAACTGACAGGAATCAATCAAAACAATCGAATTTTGAATTGAGTAAAGTGCAATTTCATTGGATAGCTAAATATCTTTGTAAGATAGAGATTGTTGAAAATTCTATTTTTGTTTTTCAAGTCCTTCCACCCCAGGACTCTAAATTATTGGGGTAAAAAACAGCCTTGCAAGAAAAAGGGGAGCTATTTTTGCTTTTTATGTTTTTTATTGTTAAACTTGTATCCCTTTAAAAACTGAAGGAAAATTAAAAAAACAAAAAAAAAAACAAAAAAAAACAAATCTAATGGTGCTTTTACCACAATATGTTAACTACATTAAATGCTAATTAATTATTTTCTGTTATCAAAGCACATAACTAAAATGAAATCATGGTATCTGTTAATTTTATAAGCTAGAAGTCACTATAATGAATTCTGCCAATTCTGAAAATTTTTACATGTATCCGGCAACATAGGATTTATCAGTCATCAGACACCTCGTTGTACCAGAGATTGTCCAGAAATTTAAAGACCTTTGTGTCCCTGAACTGGGCTATGGGAAAGTAATAATAATAATGAAACCAATACTGACACAAATGCTGGTACCCATTCAGATCAAGGGTACTTGTTAGGGAAAAAAAAAAGTTTGCACCCCCAAATGTCCTGTATCTTATGTTTAAAAAAAGAAAAAAAAAAGTGCAAGTGAATTTTCTACCAGACAGCGAAGCACCCCTTTGCTTCCCATGCAACTTCGAGAAGGTTTCCTATACTATACATATATATACGTTCTGGTTGGCAAGCCCCGCTGATCAGAGAAAGTCTCTGCATGTTCTAGTGTTAGTAACTAATTTTTATATAGTTAATGTAGGATAAAGTAGAGTGCATTAAGACACAATATTGTAATCCCTACTCTAGGCACTTGCCTTTAAACTATGTTTTCCAGCCCTTCAGAAGGGTTCTACTACTGTCCTATACAATCAAGTAACTGAAATTCTTGGGAAGACACTTTGCTCCTCATCTTTCCCTCGAAACAATGTTGTTTTGTTTTGTTTTGTTTTCCTTAATTTGCACGAAAACAAAAATTCCATATCAATGTGCCTTGCCCTGGATAGCGATTATTTGTGGAATTGTTGCACAGGCTCCTCTATTGAAAGGGGTTTTTCCCTAGTCAAGCGTTTGGAGACACTTTTTGTAAATGTGACTTTTATGTCAGCCATCGTCAGTTTCAACATCTAGAACTAAATAGAAAGCTAGTTGTTCCGCAGATAGGAGTAGTCTTTATTGTCCTGTATGGTCAGTGGCAGTGCTATTCTGAGATCTGTAGATGCTTAGAATATCAGTATTTTGGATGTTGCTGCATTTTACAATTTATTTGGAGTCTTCCTTTATTCCCCCTCCCCAGATATATGAAAATATGCAATACCTGCTTATATCATGTAGAAAAAGCTTAGCGATTATTCATTTTTCTTTTCTTTTCTTTTTTTTTTTTTATTTGACCAAAGTCGGTGCTGCACTTGACGCAGTGTGTTTTAGGTGTTTGTCTTTGTACTCTTTTTTTTTTTTTTGAATGCACGTGCGCAGGAAGGGCTCCTCTTAGAGAAGCAGTCAAACTGTGAAGCACTAAGCTGACCCTGCTTCAAGCAATTTTGTTTTTACAACTGTTCCTTTCACAAGCAAGCCTTAAAAAAAAAAAAGACAACTTCCTTTTTCTTCAGCTCCCACACCCCATTTTTCTTAGCAGACTGCAGTCAAGCCACATTCAGTGAAAAGTATATAATGCCCATTTTTATATGCACGTTTTTAAACTTCCAAGTTCTGAAAATTGTTTACTGGTTCTCTCTATTTAAGGAAAAAAAAAATAAAACATTTTGGATTTTCATATGTGTCTGATAAGTGGTTGAATAGTTGTTTGGCGCTGTCGTATGGTGTGATTGTCAGTGTACGGTGTCACTTCCTATAGCCAGCCAGCATACTTTGCCTTCCCCTATAGCACTTAGCTGGGCATTACTTTATTATGACATATGTGCACTAAAAAAAAAAAAAAAAGAAAAGAAAAAAAAAAGAACAAATAGCAGCTTTCAGTGCTTCACAGTGAAGGGAAAAAAGCCTAGACAAACATTTTGTCAGAACCTTGCGATAAGCCAAGGTATTACCAGTAAATTGGTTGTATATACAATAAAATTGTACCCTTTTTTAAAAACAAAACAAACTAAGCAATAGTTTGGGCAGTTTTAGTTGTTTTTAGTGAGCATGTTGTAGTCATGACTGCAAAGAGAGAGAATAAACTGCCCACTCAGAAGATATGTAATTTGTATGTTGTATAGTTTTATTGATTACACTGATTTATTCTACCCTATTTTATAATGCAGGACTTTTGTAATGTTGTTTAAATGAGGAAAAAATTTCTGTCAAATTAGCCTAGTGAAATTTCTGATTGTTCATTATAAAGGCAGCGTTCATAGAATTGCTTTTCTTTCTTTTACCCCCCTCTGGGAACTGGATTTAAGTTTAAAACTTTCCTGTTTCCTTTTTTTTTTTTTTGTAAGTATTTAAATACAGTTATTTTTTTCTCTCAATGGTATAGCATATTCCTATACTTGAGAAGTATAGGTCTACTGAAAAACCATTGTAAATGGACGTTACAGGTATGCTGTATTTTTGAAGGTGTTTTGTTGTATTAAGTTTGATGAAGCTAAATTAGGGAACTTTGAGCAGATTTGCAGGAAAAAAAATGTTTTAAAGGCTTTAAAACATTAGGGAGGCAGTCTAGGGTGATTACGAACAGGGGTTAAGTATTAAATACACTAAATTACTTTTTTGTTCATGTTTCATTGTCCAGAAAGCAGCAGGAAACTGTAGTTCCGTTGTGGTCAAGCAGGAAAGAAACACCAACAATATAAGAGTGTTTTATGTTTTAGACTAAAAGCCAAGCGAAGATGTTTGAGGAGGACTTTGCTACCTGGGGTGTGTAGACAGACAGACAGAGCTATCAGCATTTGAAGGCCCAGCCCTTGATTTTGAGACACATTTGAATTTTTTTCTTTCCCGTCAAATGGCATTAACCATATTGACAGAGATAAGTCCCGCAGATAACTCCCCGTGTTTTCTGTTTGTCTGGGAACTGAAGTCAGAGGCACAAACACTAAATCTTACCATTTTTCTATATGCTTTTCTTTCTGGCCATTCGCTCTGCCACTAAAATGTTCCTTTTGGTCCTTCAGGGGCCAGGCCCCTCTCCTTAATGCCATTCTATTCATCCCAGAGCCTTTTTCTTTGCTTTGAGGTTGGAATTCACTTTTCTGTTTCTTCACCCCCCGGCATGACAGCTATTTTATTGTGCGCTCACCCCCTCCCCACCCTGTGGTCAGGTGTGGGCTGTAGGCAGGCAGACAAGGTACACTTCCCAAAGCTTGTGTTACTCGTTTTCTAACAGCTGAAGTGTAAAGGGCCCCAAACTTTCCAGAGTCAAGGTATCCAGTCAGCCCACAGAGATACGCAAAACCCATCTCAAGAAGTTGGTCTTTCACTTTTTCAACCCCTCTTCCCCTCTGTGCTTTGAATTTTGCAGTTACGGTGTCATAAAGAATTTACAAAATCTGGACTAAGAAAATATTTTTTTCCCTCATGATTGTTTTCTGGGGGAGGGGTTTCTAAGAATGTCATTGAATGTACTTTGCATCATATCTCTGGAATTTTCTTTTTGTCAGTAGTGGTGTCATGTCTTTCTGTCTCTCTGACTCCTGTGTCTTTCTCTGTCCATCTCGCTTTTTCTCTGTACATGTGTCTGTTTCTTTCTTTTTATTTGTTTTGTTTTGGTAGGAGGCCTCCATAGAACAAATTTAAAACAAAACCGGCATGGTAATGTAAGGAGAGCTTCAGCGGCACCTCACAACCCACCTTCATGAGATCTGTAATAAGATGGTCTCAGAGAGCTGCCCTGCCCACCGGGCAGGGCTTTCGTTCAAACACGCTTCCAAGGCCAATTTTGTCTTGAAGCCAATGCATGTATTTACTGTTTGACAGTAAACCCGCTCTGCCTTCTCCACGTCCAAGGCTGTGCATTCGTCTAATTAGCGTCGTGTATGTTTTCGTTTTATTTTTTCCAATAAAAAAAGCAGTGGGATGAAAATTGCTTTGATATATAGCAGGTAACATTGAAGCTATTCCATAGCACTTAACTGTAGTGAATAGTGTGTCACCAATTCTGAAATCAATTTAATGTTTAATGCAAATCCATTACATGGTGCTATTACAGGCTGACAAAATGATTTACACAAATGTGACAACTTGGGCTCAATTCACTCTGCTTTCCAACAGTGTAAATGCATAGCAGTGTTTATCTGCATGAGAACTATGCACTAATCTATCTGAAGAAAAAAAAACTATATCAACTTCGGTATCTACTTTCCGTTTACTTCGATCCTTGCCTTTTTGGTCATTGTTATAATGCCAGCTTTAGGACAGAAAGAATTATAAGAAAACCAGCATAATACCTGATATATTAAAATGTAGTGCCTGTGAAATCTGTATTATATTGCTCTTCTGAAGTAAGATTTTTTCTACACCGGTAGCCTTCGCTGTCTGTCAGTCAGGACCTTCTGGTATAGGTGATGTAAAATAACCGTACAATATTAATGCATGCTATTCCATAATGCTTAGTGAACTGTATGAATATTACTCAAAGTTATGTTAGTCTTTTTTTCTGACTCAGTTCTTGTCAGTTAGGTTTAAAGGTATTTCACTAAGAACGCAAATTCTGTCTTTTCTTGATTTCGGCTGTTTTCAGTATTTTGGAGGTATACATTTACTTAAATTCAGTATTACTTGTGTTTTCGTTTTCGTTTTTGTTGTTTGTTTTCTTTTCCCTAGGGGACAAGCATGGGGGTTTGATTTCAGAAATCAGTGCCTGGCAAGGTTTTTGTCTCAAAACTACCATTTGAATTTCAAGAACTCTGCTACAGAGACACTCTGAGGACGTTTCAAAAGGAGGGACGTTTTCCCTGACCCTCTACTGAAGCTATTCTGTGAATACCGAAGCGGTTTCCTGATGGACAATGTTTAGCCAGGTACCCATGCTTGATCCATCTTCACACCAGATCTCCTCATATTAAAAGAAAAAAAGAAAAAAAAAATTTACGAAATCACATGGCTATTTAGTTTCACGCACAGTTGCAATATTTTCTTCAAAAATAAAACTCTGTACAAACTTTGGGCCCGATTCATAAGAAAAAAGATGTTTGCTATTAACACGGGATTTTTTTGTAGACTTTTTTTGGTCTAAAATTGAAACTACTTGCTTCCCAAATTCAACAAGTTTTATCTCATTTTTTTTTCCCCAATCCAGCACCCATCTGCTCTTTATGCCCCAAAGGTTCCATAACCCAGATTAGGAGGGTGGGGGGTGGGAGTAGATACCAGAAATGCCCAGACAGACACAGGAGACCACCCACAGTCTGGCATGAGGAAGTGGAGGCAGCATGTGGGGGCAGGACCTCGCCTGTGTGCCAGGCGTCACCAGTTTCACATGGGGACCCATTATGCTATTTGATTAAAAAAAAAAAAATTCCAAAATGTGTCTGCACCACAAAAGCTTATGGTGGAAGTGCTACCTCTAACTTAACCAGAGCACCTTCATGGTGGAAAACACTCACCAGGTCATACAATGTGAACTTTTGTACTTGCTGCAGTGGTTTCAGGGACAAATAGTGTCCAGTGAATTGATCTATTTTGCCTGCTGTTTTTACGCTCAGCTTCTCAAAATAATGAAAGCTGTTTTTCCCTTCAATTCTGTTTGTGTGATTCTTACTTTTTTTAATTTTTATTATTGTTATATTTTTTTAGTAATAGTCTATAAAATAGCATTTTTTAAAAAACATCTCAGCGGAAGGTCGCAAGGCCACTGGTTATGTTGGGATGGAGGTGTGAGAAAGCTGGTCAGCTCTGTTCTTTCTCCCTTGTCTCAAATCCTCGTCTTGGCCCTGCGAAGGCATTTGGTAGCATCACCACTGAGATACAAACTGAACAGGAGCTTCATCAGGTTCTAGGAAGAGGTCCCCTAGGAAGACTTTAATTGGTAAATATCCAACCATACACCCCCCCAACCCTGACCTCTCACCCAGGAGGACAAAGGTCACTGGGAACTTTTCCCACCACACCTGGAAATCTGTCCACTCAAGATACCTCCGTTTTTTATTTCAAATCGTGGGGGGAGGGAATTGAACACTTCCTGTGATGGTAAGAGATCGGTTGTGAACCTAAACACCACCCGTGTTAATAACTTGGTTTGAAATTTGTTTTTATGAGCCGGGCCCCCTGTGCCTCTAGTATATTTGTATTGACTCTCATAGTTACCCTTTTAGTTTTACTGTGTTCTGTGAAATTTTGTAATTGGTTGAGAATCACTGTGGGCGTCCATTCTTATTCAACTAAATCTCCACAGGTTTTTTGAGCTGGTGTGGATTAGTTTAACTCTTGTATTCAACCATTAGTGCTACCACCTTCTCACATTACAATACAATTACTGGAAGCAAGTACTGCATTTCCTATGCAACAAAAAAGGAAAAATAAAAAATTGCTAATGCTATGGAAGCTGTGTCATCATTTGCTTTAAATCATGCACGGGATGGTTGTATTTGAGTGACAGTTACGGGTGTGGATTGGGAGTTTCCCCAGAAGATGGTCTTGCTGCACCACAGAGTTGGTTAGTTAACACTGATATCAGACACACAACACCCTTAGTGGTGTTCTAATGGCAATTTTTTTTCACCTGCTTAGACAGATACAGGACCTAACTCTCACATACTCTTACTCCCTGACTGACATTGTTCTACGTGCTTTCCATGTTGTGTCAATTATGGTTCAGTCAGGAATAGAATCCAATAGGTATCTCACTGGAGTCCCTGGGTGGCACAAATGGCAAAGCGCTAGACTGCTAGCCAAAAGGTTGGCGGTTTGAACCCATCCAGAGATGCCTTGCAAGACAACCTAGCAACCTTCTTCCAAAAAATCACAGCTTTGAAAACTGGTACAGTTCTACTCTGAACACATGGGGCCACTATGAGTCAGAATCCACTAGAAGGCAACTAAAAAACAATAACAACAAGTATTAAAACGGGAGGCTCTGCAGTGGCCTGGTTACTAATGACTAGGAAACTGGGAAAAGACAACAGAAAGGTTGGGTTACCAGAGCCTAAGCGATTGGAGGAGGGGCCCAATGCAGCTGATATTTGCATCTTCACTGAGGGGTGTCTCCATGAGGGTGGGGGGACCACATGACTGATGCTCAGATCTCTGAGAGGACTTGAGGCAGCTGGTGCTAGGACCACCCAGGTAGATATAGCCAATAGTATTAATACTTCTGAGGAGTACTAATACCAACATTATTAGTATTTCCGGCATGCTGGGATTGTTGAAAGGAGCTGGAGGCTGTAGGTGCAGCCCTCCTCTGCCGATAGCACATCGTGGACAGGAACTGAAACAGGAAGAAGTCCCTTTTCTCCCTCCCTCCTCTTCCCATCTCCTGCCGGTGTCTGTATTGGCTGCATTGAATGGTAGCCGCCTGGCAAGAGAATCTAGACAAAGTAGTGAGCAAAACACCAGCCCTAGCACCACAGAGCAGATGATAGAAGGGTGGGCTTGGAGACCAGAGAAAAGAAGTAAATGAACAGCACACATGTCTAACTCCAACTCCATCCTATAACCTCTGCAATATTCGTTCTATTGTACATATAGGGTCACTATGAGTCAGAACCCACTCGACAGCACCCGACAACATTTTTTATTCAATAAATATTTATTGAGCACCCACTTTGTGCCAGACACTGTGCCAGGGCCTACAGGTAGAGAGTAAAGACTGGGTCTCTAATGAAGTGTACAGTCTAATGGGCAAAATAGGTATTCAAATAAACACAACAACAAAGATAAACATATGGTTGTGGTGAGTGTTAAAAAGGATGTATATTTCCATGAAAGCTGGTTGAGACTGGTAAGATAGATAGAATTTAACCAAGCAAAAGGGGGAAGGAAGAATGTTCTGGGCAGAGGGAACAGCATGCACAAACACCCCGTAGCAGAAGGGAGGTTAGCACCTATGACAAACTAAAAGAAGGCGTATTTGGATGAAGAAGAACAAAGGAGAGAAAATATGGTACAAGATGAAGCTTGACATTTAGGTCAAGACAACACACGGCCTTACAGAATATTAGGGACTTTTGTTCTGCTCCCCTCAATGCTTTAGAAAATTTATCAGTCAGATTAGGCTAGGTATATGCTGTGATACAAACATGTCCAAAATCTCCATGACTCGTAACAATAAGGGCTTACATTTCATTTTGCAAGTCTGTCAAGGGTTGCCTGGGATCTCTGCACAGGGTGTCTTCATCCTAGAACCTATGTGCAAAGCAGCTACTATCTGCAGTGTTTTACCACAGGGGAAATGGAGCATGGCAAGACATGCCCTGGCTTTGAAAAATTCCCCCTGGAATTTGACACGTGCCACTTCTCATATTTATTGCCAGAACAAGCCATGTGGCCATGCCTATGTCCAGTAGGTCCAGGGAGCTCAATCCTCCCTAAGGGAAGACTAACCAGTTGCCATCTAGTCAACGTCACCTTGTGGAAAGCCCATGTGTGTCAGAGTAGAACTGTGCCCCATAGGGTTTTCAGTGCCTGATTTTTCAGAAGTAGGACGCCAGGCCTTTCTTCCAAAGCGCCTCTGGGTAGACAAACTTCCAACCTTCTGCACCACTCAGGGACTCCAAGGGAAGACTAGAGAGCATTATTACAGACTAGTTTTTAATTTTTTTTTTTTTAGTTTTAGGCAGTGAGGGAAAGGTGTGCAGTGTGGAGAATGGACTGAGTGGGGACAGTCAGCAAGGAAGCTCCGGTAGCCATCGGAGAGATAATGGACACATGGGCTGCAGTGCCAGTGATAGAGAGGACGAGAAGTGAACAGATTAGAGAGGTTAATACAGATATTAATAGCTACTGTGTCTTGAGCTCTTTCTATGTGCCAGGTGCCATAGGTCATTTATCCCATCAAATTTAATATTTTCTATCATCATTGCAGGTCTCAAAAAGATATAGTCAGTCCTCAAGACACATTTCTGACTCAAGGGAATAGAGCCATTTCACACAAGCATCCCTTAGAGTTTAAGTTAGACAGAATCAGTTGCTACCCTACTTTGATCTTTACTATTTGAAGTTAAGAAATTGGAATTAAAGGCAATCAACACTGCCCCTTTATTGACATACTCTAGGGCAGGTGGTGTGTAGGTACCAAGCTTAAGAGGAAGGCGGTATAGAAATCAAAGCGTGGACTGAGGTGACAGACTGCCTGGATTCAATTCTGTCCTGCATTTTATTAGCTGTGTCATGTTAACAAGTGCCTCAGTTTTTCCATTGGTAACGTGGGAATAATGATAACAGTATCTAAGCACATCATAGGGCTATTTGAGTATTTAATGAGTTAGCATTTGTAAAGTGGTTATGCTGTTACTGAAAAAGTAAATGAATAAAGGCTTCCAATATACAGAGATAAGACATTCTTTCATGCCTGAACAAGAAGGCACGTGCCTTCTTCCTTGACATTTCCAGGTTTTTGTTCAGGTAAATTCTCAAAGACCTGCCAACGAATCACTGCCTCAACTAAGTAGAAAACAGCAACACAGAAAATAAAGAGTTGAGGGTCTGAGGTCAGCCACACTTGGGTTTAAGTATTAGTTTTTTGTTTTATTAGTTCTGCGACACCAGGGTCTTCAGCATCCCCATCTGTAAAATGGAAATGAAGATAGTACCTGCCTTATAAGATCATCACAAGGGTTAAATGAATTAATGCATCTAGAACACTCAGCAGAGAATCAGCCACATAACTATTATTATTTGCAACTCTGAATTGGTGCATCCCCAAGGAAGGGAACTCTGACACTCTGGAAGACAATATTGTAGAGTAGAGAGAAGCCTGGGCTTGAAACCGGAGGACTTGGAAGTGAGTCCAACTACCTTCATTTCTTGGCAATATTACACCTCTCTGAGTCAACTTCCTCATCTTTAAAATGAATGCCATAATCCTCCCTAGCTCCTGGAAGTTGTTGTGTGTCATTGAGTCACTGCCCCATAGAGTATTCTAGGCTGTCATCTTTACAGGGAGCTCAGGTGACACGGTGGTTAAAGGGCTCAGTTGCTAAGTGAAAGGTCGGCAGTTCGAACTCACCAGCCTCTCTCTGAGAAAAAGATGTGGCAGTCTGTTTCCATAAAGATTGTTGTTAGGTGTCATCAAGTCCGTTCTGATTCATAGAGACCCTATGTGCAACAGAACAAAACACCATCCTCACAGTCATTGCTATGTTTGAGCCCATTGTTGCAGCCACTGTGTCAATCCATCTCATTGCGTATCTTACTCTTTTTCACTGACCCTCTATTTTACCAGGGATAACATGTCCAAAGTATGTGAGACAAAGTCTCACCATCCTTGCTTCTAAGGAGCATTGTGGCTGTACTTCTTCCAAGACAGATTTGTTAGTTCTTCTGGCAGCCCATGATATATTCAGTATTCATCACCAACACGGTAATTCAAAGGCATCAATTCTTCTTTGGTCTTCCTTATTTATTGTCGAGCTTTCACATGCATATGAGACCACTGCAAATACCATAGTTTGGGCCAAGTACACCTTAGTTCTCAAAGTGTCATCTTCAACACTTTAAAGAAGTCTTTTGCAGCAGATTTGCCCAGGGCAGTATGTCGTTTGATTTCTTGGCTTCTGCTTCCATGGGCATTGATTGTGGATCCAAGTAAAATGAAATCCTTGACAACTTAAGTATTCTCTCTGTTTATCATGAGGTGGCTTATTGGTCCAGTTGTGAGGGTTTTTGTTTTCTTTATGTTGAGTTGTAATCCATATTGAAGGCTTAGTCTTTGATATGCATCAGTAAAAGCTTCAAGTCCTCTTCTCTTTTAGCAAGCAAGGTTGTGTCATCTACATATTGCAGGTTGTTAATGAGTCTTCCTTCAGTCCTGATACCACATTCTTCTTCGCATAGTCCAGCTTCTTGGATTATTTGCTCAGCATACAGACTAAGTATGGTGAAAGGATCCAACCCTGACATACACATTTCTTGATTTTAAACCATGCAGTATCCTCTTGTTCTGTCCGAACAACTGCCTCTTGATCTATGTATAGGTTCCTCATGAGCACAATTAAGTGTTCTGGAATTCCCATTCTTCCCAATATTATCCAGAACTCGTTATGATCCACACGGTTGAATGCCTTTGCATGGTCAATAAAACATGGGTAAACATCTTTCTGGTATTGTCTGCTTTCAGCTAAGATCCATCTGACATCAGCAATGGTATCTTTTGTTCCACATCCTCTTCTGAATCCAGCCTGAACTTCTGGCAGTTCCCTGTCAATGCACTGCTGCAACCATTTTTTAATTATCTTTAGTATAATTTTACCTGCTTGTGATATTAATAATATTGTTTGGTAATTTCTGTATTTCATTGGATCACCTTTGTTTGGAGTGGGCACAAACATGAATCTCTTCCAGTCGGTTAGTCAGATGGCTGTCCTACAAATTTCGTTGTACCTACCAGTGAGCACTTTCAGATTGCATCTGTTTGTTGAAATGTCTCAATTGGTATTCTGTCAATTCCTGGAGCCTTGTTTTTAGCCAATGACTTGAGTGCAGCTTGGATTTCTTCCTTCACTACCATCGGTTCTTGATCATATGCTACTTCTCTTATATGGTTGAATGTCAACCAATTCTTTTTGATATAGTGGCTGTGTATTCCTTCCATCTTTTTTTTGATGCTTCCTGCATCATTCAATTTTTTGCAGCACGAGCCTTGAATGTGTTCTTCAGTATTGCAACTTGAGGCTTGAATTTTTTCTTCAGTTCTTTCAGCTTGAGAAATGCCAAGTGTATTCTTCCCTCTTGGTTTTCTAACTCCAGCTCTTTGCATATTTCATTATAATACTTTGCTTTGTCTTCTTGAGCCATCCTTTGAAATCTTCTGTTCAACTCTTTTACTTCATTTCTTCCATTTGCTTCAGCTACTCTACGTTCAAAAACAAGTTTCAGAGTCTCTTCTGACATCCGTTTTGGTCTTTTCTTTCTTTTTAATGACCACTTGCTTTCTTCATGTGTGATGTCCTTGATGTCATCCCACAACTTGTCTGGTCTTCGGTTATTAGTGGTCCTTGTGTCAAATCTATTCTTGAGATGGTCTCTAAATTCAGATGAAATATACTCAAGGTTGTACTTCAGCTCTCCTGGACTTGTTTTAATCTTCTTCAGCTTCAACTTGAATTTGCATAGGAGCAATAGATGGTCTGTTCCACTGGTAGCCCCTGGCCTTGTCCTGACTGGTGATATTGAGCTTCTTCATCATCTCGTTCCACAGATGTAGTCAATTTGGTTTCTGTGTTTCCACCCTGCGAAGTCCATGTGTATAGTCACCGTTTATGTTGTTGGAAAAGGTATTTCCAATGAATAAGTCATTGGTCTTGCAAAATTCTATCATTTCTATCACCAATGCCATATTTTCC
Organism: Loxodonta africana; assembly: GCF_030014295.1. Classification (NCBI taxonomy): domain Eukaryota; kingdom Metazoa; phylum Chordata; class Mammalia; order Proboscidea; family Elephantidae; genus Loxodonta; species Loxodonta africana. The sequence continues at coordinate 101,545,759 of NC_087344.1, forward strand.
AACTACTGATCCTTCTTCGTTTCCAACTTTCACATTCCAATCACCAGTAATTATTAATGCATATTGATTGCATGCTTGATCATTTTTAGACTGCAAAAGTTGGTAAAAATCTTCAGTATCTTCATCTTTGGCATTAGTAATAAAGATTACAGCCTTGGAAAACCTATGGGGCAGTTCTACCCTGCCCTGTAGGGTCACTATGAGTTGGAATCGACTTGATGACAATGGATTGTTTTGTTTTTGATGTTTATGGGGGCAGATCACCATGTCTTTTCTCCTGGAGAGCCTGGTGGGTCAAACCTCTGACTTTTTTTGGTTAGTAGACAAGCACTTAACAGGGTTCCTCCCTGAAAGCAGAGGTCCAAATGTCTCAATGAACACCGATGAGAATGTGCTGGGAAACAGTATTCCAAACATCAAGCACTAGTACCATATCGAAGGGACGCACCTGGCTCTGGTTCATGTTTCCCTCAATAATGCTAACTGCCAGGGAAATTTATTCTCATCAGGCAAGGAACGTTCCATCAAGATAAGTGTTACCAATCATCATTTTAACCCTTCAAGTAAAGTAAAAGAACATAGATAAATTGTGGAAGTCTCATTGGCCTCTAGGGAGAATCATGGCTTCTCTTGGCCTACAAGACATGAAGTAGCTTTTAGTTCTTCTCTGAAACACATTAACCACCTCTTCTTTCATTTTCTGTCTGACATATTCAGTATGGATTTTAACGTCTATTACAGGGAGACCTGGTAAAACAAACAAAAGCCACAGTTATTTCTACTCTCACATTTTAAAAACTTTTTATTATAAAAATGGCCTCACATACAAAATCAAGTTGATTAATGATCTCCCATGTACCTACCATCCATCACTTTCAATCAACTCCTATCCTGCTCCCCACCTCATCTACTTTCCAGCCTCCCCCAGATTATTTTGAAGCAAATCGCAGTTATCATATCATTTCATCCATAGATACTTCAAAATTTATCCCAAAAAAACTCTATAAAATATAAGACATAATCTAAATACCATTTTTACACCTCAAAATATTAACAGTAATTCCTTAACGTCATCAAATAAGCAGTGTTTAAATACTTTCAATTGTCTTACTTTTGGGGGAGGGATCATCTATTTTATAATTTATTTTGTTGTTTTACTTTATTGCCACAAAACATATAGAACATAAAATTTGCCATTTCAAGTATTTGTAAGTATACAACTCAGTGACGTTAATTACATGCACAATGTTGTCTTACTTTTTTTTTAACCTTTTGTCCAAATAAGGGTCTAAATAAGGTCCATCTATTGTGCCTCTTAAGTCTCATTAAATCTATAGGATCATCCTCCATCTCTTTTATTTTCCTTACAATTATTTACTGAAGATACTGAATCTATCTTGAAGAGTTCCTCAGTCTGAATTTTGTGGATTCTGTTATTGTGGCATGGCCAAACATGTTCTACCATTAAATTGGAAGCACATTCCTGACTTTGGAAGTTGACCACATGGGATGAAATCCCAAGGTTGTCTCACTCATTGTTCGTGAGATAAACCAAGGAACTCACCCATTTGTTTGTGCTACAGTTAAAATAACTGGGCCAAGGTGAAAAGTGCTCCAGAAGGTGTTGTTAGCCAACTCCATGCATAGCTAGATGTTTTTTCTCTGATGATAGAGTAGAGGCTTCAGGAGAGTCTACCTGAATAAGAAAAAACTCTGGCTTCCCTTGCCCTCTACTGCTTAAAAAAAAAAAAAAAAAAAAAAAGACCAAACCCATTACTGTCAAGTGGATCCCAACTCATAGCGACCCTATAGGATAGAGTAGAACTGCCGCATAGGGTTTCCAAGGAGTGCCTGGTAGATTCGAACTGCTGACCTTTTAGTTAGCAGCCAAACTCTTAACCTCTACACCACCAGGTTTTCCCCCAAGTGCTAACAATAAATAAAAATTAAAAAAAATAAAGACACCAGCTTCCACATTAAGGGGAACAAGATGAATGATTCAGGTGGAAAAGTCGTTAAAAAATCTATTTGTTCTTGCGCCATCATTCAATGGGCATCCTCTATTTCTTGAGAATGTGTGCTCTCGTGGACCAGAAATCAGTCACAGGCCTGGAGAGAAGGCACCCTCTGGTCAGTCTCTGGGGCAGAAATGGGCTGGATTCTTGGAGGCAATGAGATCACTTCATGTAGCTCATTTGTTGCTTGAGCTTCAGCCATCGTGGGCCATGCTCTTTTCCATAAAGTTACACAGACTCATTCTATTTAAAATGAACTGGAAAAATAGAGTCAGAATAGACTCGATGACAATGGGTTTGTTTTTGTTTTGTTTTGGTTTGGACAAACATTATCGCAGTACCTCAGAAGAATGGCCTAGTGATCTACTTCTGAAAAATCAGTCAATGAAAACCTTGTGGAGCATAGTTCTACTCTGATGCACATGGAGTCACCATGAGTTGGAATTGACTCAACGGCAACTGGTACCATCTATCAGAATGTGAGCCTGGAGATGGAGAAGAATCTGAGATCAGCCCAGAGTAGTTCATAGTCTAGCAGAGGAAATAAACATGCAAACCAAATAATTGTACCATGGCCTTGTAGAACCAGGAACCCATGAGATACCAGGTAATCTGGGGGACTAACTGTGCCTGAGGGAGAGGCAGAACTGACTGGAAGTGTTAGAGAGGAATTCCTAGGGGAAGAGATGTGCAATCTAGGTCTTCAAAAATGAGGGAGAGTTTAAGAGACCGGCTAGAAGATAACGACAGTAATAGTAATAGCAGCTAACATACTGAACCCTTACTTTACACTACACATCGTCCTAAGTGCTTTGTGTGTACTAACACAACTGCATGGAGGGAGATATGACTGTTATCCCCAATTTATGGACAAAGACACTGAGACATAGAGTTCAGGAACTTTCCTAACTTACCTTAATAACTACCTGTCTGTGACCTTAAAGTGCAAACATTCAGAGGCATAAAGGGGTGGAGGACATTTGTAAAATTGCAATTTATTTAAATATAGGTGGTTTTGTTCACTGCCTTCTTTCCAGTGCCTGGAACAGTGCTCAAAACAAAAAGGGCACCCAGTACTGTGAGGGAATGAGCAGTGCTTGTGCTAGTCAGCTTCTGTTTGTCCCTCCAGATCGACTCTTCACCCTTCTTTAAACTCCTTTCTGCTGGAGAGGTTGACCAGTGTGGACCACACCAATAAACTTCCTTGCCAACAGTCTTTCAGTTGGGCTCAGCCTCTGGGAAACCCTGACAGTAGATTGGAGGGAGGGAAGAGAGTGATGTCCGGGTATTTATTTTCCTTGCTCTCTCCCTGGGTCCTCCCTGGCTGCCACATTCCTGAACAGGTCACAGTTCCTCTCAAGATGGCTCTCCATACCCTAATTTCTCCAAGGTTCTGATAACTGCTCCATCCCCACGGCCCTTCAGGCATCGGGTAGTAAGAGACTCAGGCTGCTGCTCTATACTTTGTAATTTCTCTACATGTTACCTACCCTTTTGTAAATAGTCTCTTCATGAAACCGCTCTCAAATTATCTTGAGTTGAAACTGCCATTTGTTTCCTGCTGAAACCCTGACTGATAGAGTGGTCAAACCAGGGCAGGCTTCCAGAATCTTCTTTCTCCTCAAACTCCAGCAGAGGCTCAGAGTTATTCACATGATGGATGTCAAAACCATAAATTTTCCCATCTTAGTTTATCCTAGACTCAGAAGGCTAGACTCAACCTTCAAGGGTTGCTGGAGCCCATTCCCCTGTCTCCAGCTAGGAACCCCCACCCCCACAGCCAACTGCTCCTGTCAGAGAAAAGTATATCTTACTTTGAAGATCTCCAGGTAAGGAGATACCATAACTCATTCCAGTGTCTTCAGACTCCCTGCCTGATAAATCTTTCTCCTATCTAACACAACCCCCTCCTGTTACAGGTGAAACCCGTTTCCTTTGTCTGCTCCCTGGCAAGAGCTGAACAAAAGATCCTCCATTCTTTGAAAATAAGTATTAAATCATTCTTACCCTTCTCCAGGGCTCAGCTCCGAAATGCAGATCAGTGAAAGCAGATAACCTGTACATGTGAGTCTCAGGTAGTCAACCTGGATATTACAGAAGGATCCTATACTGTACCTAAACCTTTACAAGAATGGGTCCTCAGAAGAGGGAGGGAAAGATGGAACTCAAATCTCTACTGAAATATAGCTGACTGGCTTCCTGACAGGAGTGATGGTGAATTCATCTTCCCCTTTGATTTACTTACCTACTTGGCCATTTATCCTGTGCCTGTTCTCCTGACACCGAATGCCAGGGAATGCTGGTTTGCTGGTAGTTACTTGCCCAGATAAAGGCTGCTGTTCTGTAAATGGACTGCCTCAGGCCTCTGCTTCCTTCAGCAATCTCCACCCAGCTGGACTTTCCCAGAACCTCAACTGAGCCAGGAATCAGGAACAGCCATAAGCCCCAGAATCTGAGAAACCTAAAACCCACAGACAATTGTTTTAAAATATATTTTACTAAAACTCGAAAGTTCTCCCTCAAATCCTAATGCACCCCAAAAATCTCAATTTTATGTTTTAAACAATTTACCTAGGCCATTAAACTGTTCTCTTACCTGATATACTGTTTTTTTCATATATCTATATTAACAAATATATTCACATGGACATTGCCTCACTCACATGAAAGGATAAATGACGGATATACTGGCCCCACTTATTCCTACATCACTTAGATGTCCACGTCTGAAACTGAATCAGCACTATGGCAAGTGCTTTGCTTGTGTGAATGGGTCATCTCATTTAATGCCCCCAGTGACCCAGCAAGGCACTTTTGTTGCTGTCGATGTTGTTGCTAGGTGCCGTTGGGGCAGTTCCGACGCATAGTGACCCCATGCACAACAGAACAAAACACTGCCCGATCCTGCACCATCATTACAGTGATTGTTAGGATCGCACTTCTAGTTCCATTTAATAAATAAGTAAACTGTTTGACACAGAAAGTTGAAAGCCACACTGCTAGTGAGTGTGAACCACAAGGGTTCACCTCTGAGCCCTGAAAGCTAAGTAAAATTTAGACAAAAATAAGTGCTTTCAACCAATTCTTTTGAATATTTACAACTCCCCAAAATGCTCATAATTATGACTTATGGGTAACTTGCAATCCTCAAGAGCCTTCAGAATAATCAAGGAAAGATCTGAATTATTTTAACACTACTTGAGTGTGCTAATTTTTTTAAACAGATTTTTGTCCTTAGAGTGGGTGGTACATGAACCACCAACTCAACCATTGGTTAATCTGGGCGCCGCACGCACCAGGAATGTGAGGTATGCAATGAGTTGAGTGGAAAGATGGCTACACGGACACAAAGCCACACCTATCACAGTATTTTTATGCAAATAATGCATGAATTCTATGTTTGTTTTCTAACAGCACCTTCTCCCCTAAAGGTATTTTCGTAAGTGCCACTATGTCAAAAGAAATTAGTATAGCACTCTTACAAAAATGTCTCCCAGACAGAGTGTGTAGTTGTTAGCAAACTAACATAGGAGGCACCGTTATTTGCGTAAAAATACGGTACACAGTGTGGGTAGAGTCCCGATCCTTCAGGAGCTCCCTGCATGTTAAGCCAGGGCCATCCTCTGTTATTGCATTGAAAGCTGGGTAATCTGCCAATAGTACGGCAAGAAAACTGTCTCTGGCCACTGTTCTCTGAGTTTCCAGAGCTGTATGGTTCTGGGATGGAAACACACAAGATCTGCAGGTAGCAGTTGGGTCAGTCAGGGTCCAGTTTGGAGGTGAGAGGTAATACACTGATAACTGGCTCAGCATCCCTAGGTCTGAGCTTCTTCACTGACACTTTACACACCAATTCATCCTGACAAATTCATCTCTGAACCTCAACACTCCTAATCTGTAAAATGGGTTTCTCACAGAATGAAAAAGCTCTTGATAGGCAAAAGAAGGCCACAAAAGGTTGGAGACTGCATTTCAAGGACTGTGAGAAATGGAGCAAAGAGATGGTGTGTCTGAGTCCCCCACTCCCTACAGGAAAAGAAAGCATTATGTTTTTCAGTGGAAGTTCCTTCCACAGGTTGCTAGACTATGATGTGGGGACTAAATATTTTTTCTCTATTGTTGTTGTTAGGTACCATCAAGTCAATTCCAACTCATAGCAACCCCACGCACAACAGAACAAAATACTGCCCGGTCCTGCACCATCCTCACAATCATTGATATGTTTGAGCCCATTGTTGCAGCCACTGTGTCAATCCATCTCATTGAGGATCTTTCTCTTTTTCACTGATCTTCTACTTTACCAAGCATGATATCCTTCTCCAGGGACTGGTCCTTTCTGATAACATGTCCAAAGTATGTGAGGCAAAGTCTCGCCACCCTCACTTTTAAGGAGTATTCTGGCTGTACCTCTTCCAAGACAGATTTGTTTGTACTTCTGGCAGTCCATGATATATTCAATACTCTTCGCCAACACCGTAATTCAAATTCATCAATTTTTCTTCAGTCTTCCTTGTTTACTGTCCACCTTTCCCATGCATATGAGGCCATTGAAAATACCACGGCTTGGGTCAGGTGCACCTTAGTCCTCAGAGTGACACCTTTGCTTTTCAACATTTTAAAGAAGTTTTGCAGCAGATTTACCCAACGCAGTATGTTGTTTGATTCCTTGGCTGCTGCTTCTATGGGCATTGACTGTGGATCCAAGTAAAATGAAATCCTTGACAACTTAAGTAGCCTCTCTGTTTAGCATAAGGTTGCTTATTGATCCAGTTGTGAGGGTTTTGTTTTCTTTATGTTGAGGTGTAACCCATACCAAAGGCTTAATCTTTGATATGCATCAGCAAGAGCTTCAAGTCCTCTTCTCTTTTAGTAAGCAAGGTTGTGTCATCTGCGTGTTGCCGGTTGTTAATGAGTCTTCCTTCATTCCTGATGCCTTGTTCTTCTTCACATAGTCCAACTTCTCAGATTATTTGCTCAGCATACAGACTGAATAAGTATGGTGAAATGATACAACCCTGACGCACACCTTTCCTGAATTTAAACCATGCAGTATCCCCTTGTTCTGTGAAATGACTGCCTCTTGGTCTATGTACAGTTTCCTCATGAGCACAATTAAGTGTTCTGGAATTCTCATTCTTTGCAATGTTACCCATAATTGTTATGATCCACACAGCTGAATGCCTTTGCATGGTCAATAAAACATGAATAAACATCTTTCTGGTATTCTCTGCTTTCAGCTAAGATCCATCTGACATTAACATTCTCTGCTTTCAGCTAAGATCCATCTGATATCCCTTGTTCCAAACCTTCTTCTGAATCCAGCTTAGATTTCTGGAAAAAAAAATTTTTTTTTTTGTTCCCTGTAAATGTATTGCTGCAACTGTTTTTGAATTATCTTCAGCATAATGTAATTTGCATGGGATGTTAATGATATTGTTTTGTAATTTCCGCGTTCCATTGAATCACCTTTCTTTGGAATTGGCACAAATATAAATCTCTTCCTGTTAGTTGGCCTGGTAGCTGTCTTCAAATTTCGTGGCATAGACAAGTGAGCACTTCCCAGCATTGCATCCCTTTGTTGAACCATCTCAAATGGTATTCCATCAATTCCTGGAGCCTTGTTTTTCATCAATGCCTTCAGTGCAACTTGGACTTCTTTCTTCAGTACCATTGATTCTTGATTATATGCTACTTCCTTAAATGGCTGAATGCTGACCAGTTCTTTTTGGTACGGTGACTGTGTATTCCTTCCATCTGCTTTTGATGCGTCCGCATCATTCCATTTTTTGCCCATAGAATCCTTAAATATTGCAACTCAAGGGCTGGATTTTTTCTTCAGTTCTTTCAGCTTGAGAAATGCGGAGCATGTTCTCTTTTGGCTTTCTAACTCCAGGCCTTTGCAGATTTCATTATAATCCTTAACTTTGTCTCCTTGAGCCCCCCTTGAAATCTTCTGTTCAGCTCTTTTACTTCATCATTTCTTCCATTCACTTTAGCTACTTACTCTACATTCAAGAACAAGTTTCATAATCTCTCTTGACATCCATTTTGGTCTTCTATTTCTTTTGTGTCTTTTTAATGAACTTTTGCTTTCTTCATGTATGATATCCTTGATGTCATCCCACAACTAATCTAGTCTTTTGTCACTAGTGTTCAATGAGTCAAATCTATTCTTGGGGTGGTCTCTAAATTCAGGTGGGATATATTCAAGGTTGTATTTTGTCTCTCATGGACTTGTTTTACTTTTCTTCAGCTTCAACTTCAGCTTGCATATGAGAAATTGATGGTCTGTTCTACAGTCAGCCCCTAGTCTTCTTCCGACTGATGATATTAAGCTTCTCCATTGTCTCTTTCCATATTAGATTCCTGTGTATTCCATCCAGCAAGTCCACATGTATAGTTATGTTGTTGAAAAAAGGTATTTGCAATGAAAAATTCATTGGTCTGGCAAAATTCTGTCAAGCGATCTCTGGCATCATTTCTATCACCAAGGCCACATTTCCCAGCTACTGTTCTTCCTTTTTTACAATGTTTGCATTCCAATCACCAGTAATTATCAATGAATCTTGATTGAATTCTTGATCAATTTCAGACTGCAGAAGTTGGTAAAAATCTTCAATTTCTTCATCTTTGGTGTTAGTGGTTGGTATGTTAATTTGAATAATAGTTATATTAATTGGTCTTCCTTTTAGGGGTATGGATATTATCCTATCACTGACAGCATTGTGCTTCAGGATAGGTCTTGAAGTTTCTTTTTGAAGGTGAATGCAATGCCATTTCTCTTCAATTTGTCATTCACGGCATAGTAGACCATAAGTTTGTCCAATTCAAAATGGCCAACCAGTCCATTTCAATTCACTAATGCCTCAGATATCTATATGCATTCCATTTCTTGTTTGATGACTTCCAATTTTCTTTGTTTCATACTTCATACATTCCACTTTCTGATTACTAATAGATGTTTACAGCTGTTCTTCTCATTTTATGTCCTGTGACATAAGCAAATGAAGGTCTCGAAAGCTTTACTCAATCCACATTATTAAGATCGACTCTACTTTGAAGAGGCATCTCTTCCCCAGTTGTATTTTGAGTATCTTCCAATCTGAGGGGCTCATCTTCGAGCGCTATATCAGACAATGTTCTGCTGCTATCCATAAGGTTTTCACTGGCCAATTTTTTCAGAAATAGATCACCAGGTCCTTCTTTCTGGTCTGTCTCAATCTGGGTGCTCTGGTGAAATCTGTCCACTATGGGTGACCCTGCTGATATTTGAAATACAGGTGGCATAGCTTCCAGCATCACGGTAACACACAAGCCACAGTACAACAAACTGACAGACAAGTGGTGGTTATTTTATTTCTGCAAGGACACAAACACTAGGTATCCTTTTCATAATAATGTAGCAGTGTGAATTTGCTTCATAAAACTGAAGTATAGTAATGTCCCATTTATTTGTCTATATCAAATCAAATCAGACTCCAAGCTCCTACATGCTGGAGCGGCGAGGCTGCCAGTATTACTCATCACTGAGGACTTTTTTCCTCTCCCTATGGTTGAGTGACCCAGCTACACAGTCTAGAAAACACAAGTAAGTGTCCCCAGGTCTTTGCTACAAGTAGCTCACTTCTACTGAAATGTTAATTGGCCAAATCCTGGTTGTCCCTTTTGTAAGTGGGCAGCTTTATTCCCAAGAGAGGCCTGTGGCTCTTTCACAAAGGCTCCCAAACTGTGATGGATAAAGTCTAGCCACCCTTGCACCCCACTCAGAATTCCTCCCTCTTAATGCTGCTAAAAGCAAGGATGGCAAGACTGTGTCTTACATACTTTGGACATGTTGTCAGAAAGGATCAGTCTCTAGAGAAGGACATCATACTTGTTAAAGCAGAGGGTCACTGAAAAAGAGGAAGACCCTCAAGATGGATCGACACAGTGGCTGCAACAATGGGCTCAAGCATAATGATTGTGAGCATGGTGAAGGACCAGGCAGTGTTTTGTTCTGTGGTACACAGTGTTGCTATGAGCCGGAACCGACTCAAAGGCACCTAACAACAACAACAGCAATGGTTTTGTGCAAGTGGACCCAAGTCTAATAGAACATCCCCAACTTTTGTTTTCTTGGGGATCTCTCAAAAGATCACTTGGCTTCTTCTACCTCCTCAACTCCCTATCCATCTTATTTACACTGGATTCCCAATAAATTAGTTGGTGGAGAGTTTTTTCCTGAGTACCTAGCAACTGTTTCTTGGCCTTCAAACACACACACACAATGGTAATGGCTTCCTGAGGCAAGGGGACTCAGAACATGGAGTCTCTGCTAGCCTCTTAGCAAGGGAGAACCAAAAATATCTTTCTTTTCTCCAGGTCTATTATAATAATGGAGGCAAACCTCAAACTGGTATCTCTATAAATTGGCCTATAACAACAGCATTCGTGAGAAGTAACTGCCAAGCACTGTGCTAAGTGCCTAAGTGCTTTCTTTGCAATTATTATGTCAGTTGAATTAAAGATAATATTCTGTTCCTCCTAACAGAGATGCCACAAAAATATTAATAACATATGCTCCCATCTTCTCCCTTGGGGCTACACGTTGCTTCTCATCCCTTCTCCCCCAAAAGAAAGAAACCTCTACAACTTAAGCTAAAAGTGAGTTGATTGCTATGAACAGACACCCTTACCAAAGTCAAGAACTGATCTCTTATATATTAAGTTCAAAGAGCATTTCTTCCATTGTCCAAATCGTGAATAAATCAGTTTTTCCTTCTTGTCTAGGGGAGAAATTATAAACAGGTTCTTAGCAGAGCAAGAGAAAGAGTTTTAGAGGAGAGAGAGCTGGTGTTGAGAATTTATTCATCTCTCATCCTCCTTTATCAAGGAAAGGTGATGGCTGGGGGTGAAGGGAGGAAGGGAAATAAATATAAAGTACTGACTAAAAAAGAGAATGTGATTTGAGAATGGTACTCTGATTCTGCCCTGATGGAGACATGGATATTTGTAGGGAGAGCTGGCCTGTGTGACATCCACAAGAGGCCATCTGGTGGAGCAAAAGGGTGCTCAACCAAGAAATGCCCATGAACAGAACCCTGGGAAGAGGTGCCCTCCGTTGGAATCACTCATTTCAGGTGCTGCCCAGGAGCTGAAGTTGCCACTAGACAGAATGGCTCCCAGGCCTCGTCTGTGCCAAGAGATGAGAACATGAGGCTGACAACATAAGAGCAAGTAGCAGGGAAGACTGAGGTGTATATCCAGCCCCTTAACTCACTGCTGCCCAGCTGTGGTTGCCTAAGTCCCCCTGACGTTGGAACTGACTCCAGAGAGGAGAGAATGAAGAAACTGGAAATAGTTTTGAACTGGGTTTGGACCTAAAAATTCTAAATTTGACAGGAACCACCGATTGGCCTGAATTTACCCCAAATTGTCTAGAGCTGAATGCCAAAAGACAGCGTGGGAGTTTGGAATCAGAAATTAAAGTCAGTTCCAGAAATGAAGAGGGTTACATTTTTTACATACCCAAATGATGACTGTGAAATTGCCAACCCTCCACAGCTGTTAGTAACCATGAGTCAAGGGAGCCTTGACCTGGAACACAAAGGCTGAGTCCCCTTTTGGGATGGGGGAAGAAAAATAAAACTCTTATTGTTTTAACTTTTCTGTAGCAGCAAGGAAAAACTACAAATTATCATCTGAGTAAATTGTCTTGTAAAAATAATAGAGATAATAACAACAATATTTGCTACCAAAATAGAGGGCTATGTTCCAGACATTTCACTACGAACTTCATTTACAAATGTTATGTCATTTAAAACAGTGAAAATATTCCCTGCATTCCAATGGAGATGTTGTTCTGTATGACTTAGGTTGAAGGGAGGACTAAGCCATCCGTATACCCTATCCCTGAAATTCTTGTAACTCAGGGTCCCCATGAGCTAATGTGAAGAGAAAAGGTCAAGGTTACAGAACAGGTTCATGGAGATATGAGATTCATAATGTGGATACTGCCCCCAAATCCTTACCCTACCTTTCTGATAAACAGGACCCCTGGACTCTGGTTTCCAGCTGAGGTAGGATGGACCAAGGAACAAGGCTAGGATGCAGCAAGTGAGGTACTTACCCAGGGTGCAAAATTTAAGGGATCACCAAAAACATGAGTACTGAAGATAATACTTTAATGCAATATTTTAAAATGTAAAATTTAATGGAAAAAATCAATATTACTAATGTTTCCTTTTGCTGCGGGCTTGAATGTGTCTCGGTATGGCACTGTTACTGATTCTGAAAAGGAGAAATAAAGCCGTCTTTATTCACACACTACTTGATTGCCTATGAAGAAAATCCAAATTATCTACCAAAAAAGTTCCTAGGACTAATGAAGGAGATTAACAAGATCTCAGGATACATGGTCAAGAACCAATTATATTTCTATGTAAAGTGCTGAACAACTGGAATTCAATTTTTTAAGTTCCATGTATAATAGTATACCAGACTAAGACTTAGGCATAACTTTAACAAAATATGTTCAAGGTCTATACGCTGAAAACTACAAAACCCTGATGAAAGAAATTACCTAAATAAATGGAAAGATATACCATATTCTTGGATTGGAAGACTTAATATTGTTAAGATGACAATTCTCCCACAAATTGTTCTATAGATTCAATGTGATATCAATAAAAAAAAAACTCAGTACATTCTTTTGTAGATATCAACAATGATTCCAAAATTTACATGGAAAGGCAAAGGAACTAGAGTTTCCAAAATAATTTTGAAAAAAGAAACAAAGTTGGAGGTCTCACGCTATCTGATTTCAAAACTTACTATTAAGTTACATAATCAAGATAAGTATTAGCAAGAGAATAGGTACACTGATCAATAGAACAGAATAGAGTCCATCAATAGAGCCACACAAATGCAGTAAACTAGGTTTTGACAAAGGTGCAAAGGCAAATCAATGACGAAATTTTAGTCTTATCAACAATCCGTGCTGAGAAAAATGGATATTCATATGCAAAAAACACAATAAACAAAGCAAAAAACCAACACTAGACAAAGTGGTCCAACACTTGAACAAAGAACTCCAAGCTGCACTGAAGGCATTGGTGAAAAACAAGGCTACAGGAATTGATGGAATACCAAATGAGATGTTTCAACAAATATATGCAGCGCTAGAAGTGCTCACTCATCTATGCTAAGAAATTTGGAAGACAGCTACCTGGCCAACCAACTGGAAGAGATCCATAGTTATGCCTATTCCCAAGAAAGGCGATCCAATGGAATGTGGAAATTATCGAACAATATCATTAATATCACATGCAAGCAAAATTTTGCTGAAGATCATTTATTTGAAAGTGGCTGCAGCAGTATATCAACAGGGAACTACCAAAAATTCAAGCTGGATTTAGAAAAGGACATGGAACCAGGGATATCGTTGCTGACGTCAGAGGGATCCTGGCTAAAAGCAGAGAATACGAGAAAGATGTTTACCCGTGTTTTATTGACTATGCTAAGGCATTTGACTGTGTGGATCATAAATTATGGATAACATTGCAGAGAATGGGAATTCCAGAACACTTAATTGTGCTCATGAAGGATTTGTACATGGATTAAGAGGCAGTCGTTGGAACAGAACAAGAGGATACTGCACAGTTTAAAGTCAGGAAAGGTGTGCATCAGGGTTATATCCTTTCACTATACCTACTCAATCTGTATGCTGAGCCAATAATCTGAGAAACTGGACTCTATGAAGAGGAATGGGGCATCAGGCTTGGAGGAAGATTCATTAACAACCTGTGTTATGCAGATGACACAACCTCGCTTGTTGAAATTGAAGAGGACTTAAAGCACTTACAGATGAAGATCAAAGACTACAGCCTTCAGTATGGATTACATCTCATAACCAAAATCAAAATTCTTGCAACTGGACCAATAAGAAACATGATAAAAGGAGAAAAGATTGAAGTTGTCAAGGATTCCATTTTACTTGGATCCACAATCAACAGCCGTGGAAGCAGCAGTCAAGAAATCAAAAGACGCATTGCATTGGGCAAGTCTTCTGCAAAAGACCTCTTTAAAGTGTTGAAAAGCAAAGATGTCACCTTGAAGACTAAGGTGTGTCTGACCCAAGCCATGGTATTTTCAATCGCATCATATGCATGTGAAAGCTGGACGATGTATAAGGAAGACCAAAGAAGAATTGATGCCTTTGAATTGTGGTGTTGGCAAGGAATATTGAACATACCCTAGACCGCCAAAAGAATGAACAAATCTGTCTTGGAAGAAGTACAACCAGAATGTTCTTTAGAAGCAAGGTTGGCAAGACTAAGTCTCACATACTTTGGACATGTTATCAGAAAGGACCAGTCCCTGGAGAAGGACATCATGCTTGGTAAAGTAGAAGATCAGTGAAAAAGAGGAAGAGCCTCAAGGAGGTGGACTGACAGAGTGTCTGCAACAATGGGCTCAAGCACAGCAACAATTGTTAGGATGGTGCAGGACCAGGCAATGTTTCATTCTGTTGTGCATAGGGTCACTATGAGTCCGAACCAACTCGATGGCACCCAACAACGACAACAACAGACCAAGTGGAAAATCTGAACAGTACCGTCATGATGAAAGAAATTAAAAACTTTCCCACCAAGAATGTGCCAGGCCTTAAGGCCTTTACCAGTGACTTCTAACAAGCATATAAGGAAGAAATGAGGTCAATTGCTCACAACACTTTTAAAGAACATAAACAGAGGCCCCTGTAACTATTTTACATTGATGCCTAAAATGGACATCACAGGAAGGAAACATTACAAGTCGATCTTATTCATGAACATAAACACAAAACTGCTAAATAAAATGTGAACATTGAATTCAGCTTTATAGTCAAAGAACATACAGTTCAACCAGGTTAGTTTTATTTCAGTAAGGTTAGGCTGGTTTAGCATTCAAAAATCAAAGGAATTCACCATATCAACAGGATAAACAGGGAAAAAAATCAAATGAGCATCTCAATAGATGCAGAAAAGGTATTTGAAACATCCATATGTAATTAAAATAACATTGTATGAAAATCAGTGTCTGGTTAAAGACATTAAAACAAACAAACAAACAAAAAACTACAGCAAATGTCATACTTAATGGTGAAATGTTAAAAAAAGAAAAGCTATCTCTGCGACCAGGGACAACAAAAGGATGCCTCCTACCACAACTTCCATTGTACAGTGTACTTAGGACATAGGAGCCCTGGTAGCACAATGATTAAGCACTCTGCTGCTAACCGAATTCACCCCGCTGTTCTGTGGGAGAAAGACCTACAGCCTAGAAAACCGTATGGGATAGTTAGGGTCTAGCCAGTAAAATAAGACAAAAAAAAAAAGTATATGGTCGGAAAAGAAGAAATGAAACTTCATGACTCATTAATCATATGATTATAAAAAATCCGAAAGAATCATCAGATCCATTTAAGCAATTTTAGCTAACTTGCTACCTACAAGGTCAATAATTCTTAAATCTATTGCCTTCTTACATGCCAGCAACAAACAATTAGAAAATGACACTTTAAGAGGTTAGCATTCACAAATTAGCAAAAGATATCAAACACCTAGACATAATCTCACAAAAAAGTACAAGACTTCGTGCAGAAAACTATAAACATGATTGAGAAAAAATAAAGAAGAACCTAAGTAAATTGAAAGATACATTATGTTCATAGACTTGAACAAGCACTTTATAAAAGAGGATATCCAAGTGATCAGCACATTAGAAATGTTCAAGAATGTTCACCAAAAGCATTATTTGTTCAAAGTTTAAGACTTAAAGATTATCTCAAGACAAGAGTTTCAGGGATTCATCCAGCCTCCATGGCTCCAGAAATTTTGTATTCTGTGAGAATATGAAATTTTGTTCTGCATTTTCTCTTTTTGATCAGAATTCCTCTACAGAATCTTTGATTAAAATGTTCAGTAATTGTAGCCGAGCACCATCTAGTTCTGGTCTCATGGCAAAGGAGTCAGTTGTTCATGGAGGCACTTAGCCACACGTTCCGTTTCTTCCTCATCTTCCTGACTCTAATCCTTCCTCTGTTTCTCAGGTGAATAGAGACCAATTGCTGTACCTTGGATGGCTGCTTGCAAGCCTTTAGGGCCCCAGGCACTACACCATGAGCTGGGAGGAAGAAGAGAAGCATCAAACACATTATTAGACCAATTAACTGAAGTCTTCTAAAACCCAACAATAGTTTAGCTTAACTTTTTTTTAGTAAAGAATGTCTGCCTTGAGCATTGTGCTCTTTTAAGATCTAGCTATATGGGATCAAATTGATAATAGAAACTAGAAAGATTAGATAAGAAACTTGGGGGGCAGTGAGTTTAGGTTAATGGGGAGGAACATCGTAGAAAAGGAGGGTGAGAATGGTTGCACAACTCGAAGCATGTAATCAATGTCACTGAGTTGTACATGTAGAAATTGTTGAATTGGTATATGTTCTGCTGTGTATACTTTCAACAACAACAAAAATAAAATATTAAAAAAGTTTTATTTGTAATTGTTAAAAACTTGGAATGACCAATATGGCCATCAACAATGTAACAGAGAAATAAATTGTAGTATTTTTCTACAAGGGACTATGTTGTTACTGTCGTTGTTAGGTGCTGTCCAGTCAGTTCCGACTCATAGCGACTCTATGTATAACAGAATGAAACGCTGCCCAGGCTTCCACCATCCTCGTAATTGTTGCTATGTTTGAGCCCGTTGTTGCAGCCATTGTGTCAATCCATCTCGTTGAGGGTCTTTCTCTTTTTCACTGAACCTCTTACTTTACCAAGCATGATGTCCTTCTCCAGGGATTGGTCCCTACTGATAACATGTCCAAAGTACATGAGACAAAGTCTCACCATCCCTTCTTTCAAGGAGTACCCTGGTTGGCCTTCTTCCAAGGGAGACTTGTTCATTCTTCTGGGGCAGTAAAACCTATTCAAACGAAATCCATTGCCATCAAGTTGATTCCGACTCATAGGGAGCCTATAGGACAGAGTAGAGCTGCCCCATAGTTTCCAAGGAGCGCCCCGTGGATTCGAACTGCTGACCTTTTGGTTAGCAGCCGTTGCTCTTAACTGCTGTGGCCACCAGGGTTTCCTCTGTGACTATACCTACTGCAAATGAACAAATTACAGCTGCATGCACACTATGAGTTGATCTCAAAAAGATAATACTGAGCAAAAGAAGTCAGACTTGAAGGAATGCATAGTTCATATTCCCACTTGCATAAATTTCAAAAAACAAGTACAACTACACTTTTGGGATTCATATTAATGTGTAGAATAAGTTAAGAGGTAAGATACAAGTTACTCTGGGAAGAGAAAAAGTGGGTAATGATCAGGAGGCCTGAAGCCAAAAGAATTTCTGGTAATGGACTATTTCTCAGTCTTGTTACAGGAATGCTTGCTTTGCGATAAATCATCAAATTGTACATTTTTTGGTGTGTGTGCACTTATCTGCATGCGTATTATGTGTTTTTGTTGTTGTCTATACTGTCAGGTTGATTCTGACTCATGGCTTACAGAATAGAACTGTATTACAGAGTAGAACTGCTCCATAGGCACCCATCACGGGCTGCCTCTCAGAGCATTTGGGACAGGCCTGGGAGCAAGCCTGTAGCTGCCTGCCTGTTGGAAAGCACATCTCCCACCTCACCACTGCCCCTCAGGGTAGAGCATTCTTCCCTTCCCAGGGCTGGACACTGTCCTGAGCTTTGCCCTCTATGGTCTGTTGGGCTTCTTAGAAAATACTGGGCAAGCGTCCTAACGGGACTGCTGACCCTCTCCCACACAGCGGGCTTTATACCAAGCTCAGCCACAGCCTCTGAGCATAGCCATCACCCTTCCATTCTTCCTCATACCATACTTACTCCTTCCTAGGCTGTTGTCTGTGCTGTTCCCACTGCCCGCAGGTATTCACGGAGCACCTTGTGTGCCAGGCCCTGTTCCTGGAGTTGGCGATCCAAGAGAAACAAACCAAGTCCCTGCCTTTGTGCAGCTCACATTCTTGTAGGGGAGGCAGACCGGAACAAGATAAACCAGTGAAATGCAGAGTCTGTTAGATCCGGATGAATGTCAAGGTGGGGGCCTCTGTCTTCATCAATGTGGGGCTGTCATTATGCTCATGGGCTTCCTGTGCTGAATTGGCACCATCAAGGAGGTCCACTGCTTGCTGAGGGTGGTGAGTACAGACCCTCTCCTGCCACCAGTCAAGCCTTGGCCAGACTTTGGGGTGGAGAGCATCTCCTCATGGTCACAAGATGGCTGCTGCAGCACCAGGCATAACATCTGTAGTAGGTCATGGGGTTTATTAGAGTAAAGGAGTAACATGAAGAAGTACTCAGGTGAGGTTTGGAAAGGTCCCCAATACAGAGGGCATGACCTTTTGCCAGAAGCTCTCCTTCCAGGATTCTTAGGGGGTTTTTTTTGGCTGTATATTGTATATTATACTTCACAAATTAAAAAAATTAATATAATAAAGGCACTTCATGACAGATGAGGCTACTCTGAAATTTACAGACCTTTTATAACTAAAGATCATACAAAATATCACCAGCTGCCATGGAGTCGATTTTGACTCATGGCGACCTCTTGTGTGTCAGAATAGAACTGTGCCCCACGGAGTTTTCAATGGCTGATTTTTCAGTAGATTACTAGGCCTTTTTTCTGAGATGTCTGTGGCTAGACTCAAACCGTCAACCTTTCAGTCAGCAACAAACACATCAACCATTTGCATTACTCAAAGATAAAACAAAATTTAGGAAAATAATTGTATGACCGAGCTTGCAAGAAAGAGAAATGCTCAGGCACTGGAATGGCACCACCCATAGTAGTTGGACCTAATGTTGATGCTGAGGCAGCCCAGGTGGTAGGGGCTAGAGAGAGCAGTGCCAGTACAAGTAACAGGGGCTTGGGCGTTATTGCCCATGCCAGCTTAGGGTGTGGGTAGGATTAAGAGCTCAATTTTGAACTTTTTAAGCTATAGATGCAGGTGAGAGTCCAGTAGGCAGGTGGTGGTTAAATGTCTGGAACTCAGAAAAAGACAAGAGGTTGAAATTTGGGAATCTAGCATACTGTTTGGATTTAAAGACTATCTTCAGGGGCTCGAACTCACACAGCACTCTGTGCTTCCTCTATCATAGCACCCTCCCTATTAATACCAGCATTTTCTCTTTATGTATTTGTTTTTCCCTCTAGACTGAGGACCAGGAGCATTTCTGTATGCTTAGAGCTGGGTACAGAAAAGATGCTCCAAAAAGAAGTTAATTGAACTATGAACAATTTTATCAAGGAGCAGAAAGCCAAGAAAGAAATTTGGTCAGGCAAAAGACATGATGAGAAGCCAGTGAGACTGACAAAGTGGAAGGATGTGTTAGAAAAGGGAGACATGGGATTCCAAGGAACCACTTGTGAAGCTGCAGAGGAAGGAGTGGCCCAGGGAAGACAGAAGAGGCTTCATAGAAGAGGAGGTTGAAGTCACCTGGTTCCAAGACTGCCCTCTTCCTTCCCAGGTATAACACGAGATTCCATGGAGGCACCATTTGGTTGAGGGATTTGTTAGGAAAGTCCCTTCACCTCCCACAACACCTACCCTGCGGCACCCTAGCCTTGGGTGCCCGTAAGGATATGATATGAACAACCGATGCCTTAAAGTAGGATCCAAACTCCTGCCTCTTTTGTTACCGGAGATGTATCTCCTCTGTTTGAGCAAGTCAAGGAGTCTCTGTGTCTTGGGTCCAGTAAATCCATTTTTAAATGCCTTCAGCCACCTGCCCTTCGATCTGTGAAGATCAGTTAAAGTCCTTCCTTCCAGAAGAAAGGCAACACCCAACTGACAAAAGGAATATCCCCACTGCATCAAAGCCCTCAGCTTTGCCAGCTGCTTGCTACCAGAGCGGTTGCCTGACTCAGCCTTCTTTCTGAATGGATTTCACACTATTGCCAACTCCTGAGGAGCCTTCAGTCACCACACCTGGGACATCTAAAGAGGGGGCACACCAGGCTTACAATCCAGGGGGTGCTTCTTGACATAATTTCCTATGATCTTTATTGAGGGCAAGGCTCCACCAGAAATTCAGTCCCACACCTGAGTCATTTTGAAGATGGAAGGAGAGTTGGGATGGTAAGTGAGCTACATGCCCCTTTTAAATAATCTGAATGTAACTGAAGGAGGTGTGGATTATAATGTTACCTTAACAAGAAGAAAGATGGATATGGAATATACAGTAGAGCATGCAGGCGGGAGGGTGGGAGGCAGAGCCCATGGAAAGGAGCCTTGGGCAGGAGTAGGGGAGTGAGCAAGACGTCACAGGTGCAGTCTCTTTCTCCATAAGTGGATTGTGGGGCACTGAAGAGTCTTCCTATGACAGAGGAAAAGAGTGCCTGGGATTATAAACGGGATCGTGGCAGTTTGGCCGTGTGTGTCAAAAACCTTAAAAATGTGCATACAATTTGACCTAGAAATTCCACTTCAATTAATTTATCCCAAGGAGATAATTAGGGGTGTGCCCTGGGATCTAGTCATATGAATTACTAAACAAAGAAACCCACAGTGATGTTTGTAACAAAAAGGGTAGAAAGCAACCTCAATAGCCAAAAATGGAGGACTCGTTAAGCAAACTATAGCATGTGATCTTAAAATGCAGTATACACTGTCAGCAGGACCCTATGAGAGTATGCGATGACTAAAGAGTTATGGAAGTGTATTTATTAACATGGAACAATGGTACAGTATAGCCTATATGAGAAAACGAAGACGCAATTATACAAAAAAAAAAAAAAAAAAACTTCTTTTTTTCCTTAAACCAGGCAAAGGATACATATAAAAGGAAAAAGAAGGCCCATGTGTGGGAGGCAAAAGTTAACTGTGGTGATCTCTAGATGCTGGGATTAAGAGAGCTAATTATTTTCTTTTTGCTTACCTATAGTTTCTAAAATTTGCCACAGTGAACATATTATTTAAGCAAGAGGAGGAAAAGGCAATAAGAAAAAAAATTTTTTTTTTATTTTAATGTACCAGTTGGATTTATTTTCAGAGCTCTTGTCCATAAAGAAACCAATTTTTTATTATCTCATAAGAGTTGTTTTGTATATGATGCTTGTTGTTGTTAGGTGCCATCGAGTCGGTTCCGACTCACAGCAACCCTATACACAACAGAACGAAACACTGCCCGGTCCTACGCCATCCTTAAAATCGTTGTTACGCTTGAGCTCATTGTTGCAGCCACTGTGTCAATCCACCTCATTGAGGGTCTTCTTCCTTTCCACTGACACTGTACTCTGCCAAGCATGATGTCCTTCTCCAGGGACTGATCCCTCCTGACAACATGTCCAAAGTGTGTAAGATGCAGTCTCCCCATCCCTGCCTTTAAGGAGCATTCTGGCTGCACTTCTTCCAAGACAGATTTGTTCATTCTTTTGGAAGTCCATGGTATATTCAACATTCTTTGCCAACACCACAATTCAAAGGCGTCAACTCTTGTTCGGTCTTCCTTATTCATTGTCCACCTTTCACATGCATATGGTGTGATTGAAAATACCATGGCTTGGGTCAGGCGCACTTTAGTCTTCAAGGTGACATCTTTGCTCTTCAACACTTTGAAGAGATCCTTTGCAGCAGATTTACCCAATGCAATGCGTCTTTTGATTTCTTGACTGCTGCTTCCATGGCTTTTGATTGTGGATCCAAGTAAAATGAAATCCTTGACAACTTCAATCTTTTTTCCGTTTATCACGATGTTGCTCATTGGTCTAGTTATGAGGATTTTTGTTTTCTTTATGTTGAGGTGTAATCCATACTGAAGGCTGTGGTCTTTGATCTTCATTAGTAAGTGCTTCAAGTGCTCTTCACTTTCAGCAAGCAAGGTTGTGTCATCTGCATAATGCAGGTTGTTAATGAGTCTTTCTCCAATCCTGATGCCCCATTCTTCTTAACATAGTCCAGCTTCTCAGATTATTTGTTCAGCATACAGATTAAATATGTATGGTGAAAGAATACAACCCTGACCCACACCTTTCCTGACTTTAAACCAATCAGTATCCCCTTGTTCTGTCCGAACCACTGCCTCTTGATCTATGTAAAGGTTCCTCATGAGCACAATTAAGTGTTCTGGAATTCCCATTCTTCGCAGTGTCATCCATAGTTTGTTATGATCCACAAAGTCAAATGCCTTTGCATAGTCAATAAAACACAGGTAAACATCCTTCTGGTATTCTCTGCTTTCAGCCAGGATCCATCTGACATCAGCAATGATATCCCTGGCTCCACGTCCTCCTCTCAATCCAGCCTGAATTTCTGGCAGTTCCCTGTTGATATACTGCTGCAGCTGTTTTTGAATGATCTTCAGCAGAATTTTGCTTGCATGTGATATTAATGATATTGTTCTACAATTTCCACATTCAGTTGGATCACCTTTCTTGGGGATAGGCATAAATATGGATCTTTTCCAGTCAGTTGGCCAGGAAGCTGTCTTCTGTATTCCTTGGCATAGACGAGTGAGCACCTCCAGCGCTGCATCTGTTTCTTGAAACATCTCAATTGATATTCCATCAATTCCTGGAGCCTTGTTTTTTGCCAGTGCCTTCAGAGCAGCTTGGACTTCTTCCTTCAGTACCATCGGTTCCTGATCATATGCCACCTTTTGAAATGGTTGAATATCGACTTATTCTTTTTGGTATAATGACTGTGTGTATTCCTTCCATTTTCTTTTGATACTTCCTGCGTCATTTAATATTTTCCCCATGGAATCCTTCACTATTGCAACTCGAGGCTTGAATTTTTTCTTCAGTTCTTTCAGCTTGAGAAACGCCGAGTGTGTTCTTCCCTTCTGGTTTTCCATCTCCAGCTCTTTGCACATGCCATTATAATACTTTACTTTGTCTTCTCGAGAAGCCCTTTGAAATCTTCTGTTCAGTTCTTTTACTTCATCAATTCTTCCTTTTGCTTTAGCTGCTCAACGCTCAAGAGCAAGTTTCAGAGTCTCCTCTGACATCCATCTTGGTCTTTCCTTTCTTTCCTGTCTTTTCAGTGACCTCTTGCTTTCTTCATGGATGATGTCCTTGATGTCATTCCACAACTCATCCGGTCTTCGGTCACTAGTGTTCAATGCATCCAATCTCTTCTCGAGATGGTCTCTAAATTAAGGTAGGATATACTCAAGGTCATATTTTGGCTCTCGTGGACTTGCTCTGATTTTCTTCTGTTTCAGCTTGAACTTGCACATGAGCAATTGATGGTCTGTTCCACAATCGGCCCCTGGCCTTGTTCTGACTGATGATATTGAGCTTTTCCATCATCTCTTTCCACAGATGTAGTTAATTTGACTTCTGCGTTGTTCCGTCTGGCAAGGTCCATGTGTATAGTCACCATTTATGTTGGTGGAAGAAGGTATTTGCAATGGAAGAAGTCGTTGGTCTTGCAAAATTCTGTCATTTGATCTCCAGCATTGTTTCTATTACCAAGGCCATATTTTCCAATTACTGGTCCTTCTTCTTTGTTTCCAACTTTTGCATTCCAATCACCAGTAATTATCAATGCATCTTGATTGCATGTTCGATCAATTTCAGACTGCAGCAGCTGATAAAAATCTTCTATTTCTTCATCTTTGGCCCTAGTGGTTGCTGCGTAAATTTGAATAATAGTCGTATTAACTGGTCTTCCTTGTAGGCGTACGGATATTATCCTATCACTGATAGCGTTGTACTTCAGGATAGATCTTGAAATGTTCTTTTTGAGGATGAATGTGACACCATTCCTCTTCAAGTTGTCATTCCCAGCATAGAAGACTATATGATTGTCCGATTCAAAATGGCCAATACCAGTCCATTTCAGCTCACCAATGACTAGGATATCGATGTTTATGCATTCTCTTTCATTTTTGATGATTTCCAATTTTCCTAGATTCATACTTCGTACATTCCAGGTTCCAATTATTAATGGATGTTTTCAGCTGTTTCTTCTCATTTTGAGTCATGCCACATCAGCAAATGAAGGTCTCGAAGGCTTAAGTCCATCCACATCATTAGGGTCAACTCTACTTTGAGGAGGCAGCTCTTCCCCAGTCATCTTTTGAGTGCCTTCCAACCTAGAGGGCTCATCTTCTAGCACTATATCAGACAATGTTCTGCTGCTATTCATAATGTTTTCACTGGCTAATGCTTTTCAGAAGTAGACTGCTGGGTCCTTCTTCCTAGTCTGTCTTAGTCTGGAAGCTCAGGTGAAACCTATCCTCCATGGGTGACCCTGCTGGTATCTGAATACCGGTGGCATAGCTTCCTGCATCACAGCAACACACAAGCACCCACAGTAGGACAAACTGACAGACACGTGGGGGGTATATGATGCTGGCATGTAGAAAATGCAATAAAGGAAACATGAATAAGCTCCCTGCTGACTGTGATGGCAGCAGACAGACTCATGTGGCATCCGTGAGGCTTAGGATAGAAGTTAGCACAGAGTTGGCGCACAATGAGGAGCCCTGGTGGTACAGTGGTGAAGCATTCAGCTGCTAACTGAAAGGTTGGCAGTTCAAAACCACCAGCCCCTCCCCAGCAGAAAGATGTGGCAGTCTGCTTCCATAAAGTTTACAACCTTGGAAACCCTACGGGGCAGCTCTACCCTGTTCTATAGGAATGCTGAGTCAGAATCCCCTCAAGGGCAATGGGTTGTGGAAGAAATGACTGAATGAAATATAGAAATACAGATGAGGATGGGGTCAGGGCAGGTTATCAGGTGTCATGGATTGAATCGTGTCCCCCAAAAATATGCGTCAACTTGGTTAGGCTGTGATTCCCAGTATCCTGTGGTTGTCCTACATTTTGTGATTGTAATTTTATGTTGAGAGGATTAGGGTGGGATTGTAACACCACCCTTACTCAGGTCACTTCCCTGATCCAAGGTAAAGGGAGTTACCCTGGGGTGTGGCCTGCACCACCTTTCATCTCTCAAGAGATGAAAGGGAAGCAAGCAAGAGTTGGGGACCTCATACCACCAAGAAAGCAGCACCAGGAGCAGAATGCGTCCTTTGGAAATGGGGTCCCTGTGCTGAGAAGCTTCTCAACCAGGGGAAGATTAAGGACAAAGACCCTCCTCTAGAGCCAATGGAGAGAGAAAGCCTTCCCCTGGAGCTGACATCCTGAATTTGGACTTGTAGCCTACTAGACTGTGAGAAAATAAATTTCTCTTTGTTAAAGCCATCCACTTGTGGTATTTCTGTAATGGTGGCTCTAGATGACTAAGACCAGGCTTCCCACGAGTGAGAAATTCACTCTCTCACACCAGCTTCCATATGAGGTGTAAAGCCATGCCTTAGTGAAATAAGAAATTACCACATGCCATGAACCCTGATGTGGCTCCAGGATTGTCAAAATCTAGAATGTTCTTTCTATGAAGGTTCGAGCCTTTGAGAAATGTGAACTCCAACTCCCACCCGCTGCTCAGACTGCTGATCAACCTGGACTCCAGCTCCCTGCTCAGACGTGAGGCATGTGCTTTCAGAAAACCTCTGAGGCAAAAACGCTTCTGTATTGATGAAGCATCATCCTCAGAAATGTTTCATCTTCCTTTCAGGCATATTGTCATTACCATAATATCCTGAAGGCATTACTTAGATGTCATGAAACAACAGCCTTTTAAATTCATGTTATGGGCTGGTCCAGCTATTTAATCTCATTCTTAAACGTAAACATTTCTGATGCTAAGTAAAAAAAGAACAGGAAAATATTAAAAGAGGGGGTGAGTCTAATGCCTTTTATCTGACAGAGACAAGCCAAGACTGGAGGTATTTATTGGTTCGGTACTTCAGCAACATGGTATTAATTGTCTCTGAGTCTTTTGATAGGTAGTTAGTGCAAGGGTATTAATGAAAACAGCCCTACTTCATTTTAAAATTAACTGCCTAGCCATTGAGCAACAGGAGTTGATAAATTATGGCAATAAATTTGTGGCTGAGATTTATGTCCTCATAACTCAGAGTAGGGCCATGGGCATGCTCACATGGGGTGGAGAGGTAACCAAAAAAATTTAAAAAAGAACAAAAAAACAAATCCATTGACCATTCAATGGATTCTGGCTCATAGCAGCCCTATAGGATAGGGTAGAACTGCCCCATACGGTTTCCAAGAAGCAGCAGCTGAATTCGAAATGCTGACCTTTTGGTTAGCAGCCAAACTCTTAACTGCTGTGCCACCAGGGCTCCACGGTGGGGAGATAAGGAATCCTAAAAAGTAGCTTTAGCCCAAAATAAGTATTTCTCCCAAATAGCTGCTCAGCCCATTAGCAGTCAGTTCTTTCTGAAATCTCAGCTGGGACCCCACCCGCTGCGTTGGATGGTGGTGACCGGGGCTCCCAGGCACTGCAGGCAGGTGCCAGGCCATACTGCTGGATGGAATGTCCCTTGGTTCTTGGTCTTTGGTAAAGAGTGTCCAGGGTGCCTATTGGGACCGTGCAGTTTCAGTGCCAGTGTTGGGGAAAGAGTCCTCATTTACCTGTTCTTCTGAGAAGCAGCTCCACCCAGGCCAACTCACCTGACACAACCGATGCTCCCCACTTGCTAAGACTGGAAAAGTCTACCCAAACGGACACAGCAAGGAGGGAATGTTATGGATTGCATTGTGTCCCTTCAAAATAAATGTTGATTTTCTGGTCCTTGTACCTGTGGATGTGATCCTGTTTGGAAACAGGGTTTTTCTTTTTTTGTATTAATGAGGTCATAGCAGTGTAGGGTGTACCCTAAACCTAATCACTTCTGAGTTAAACACACAGATACACACACAGGGGAAGATAAAGAGTATGTGAGGACTGTCTACAAGCTAAGGAATGTCAAGGAACCAAGGAACGCCCAGGGCTACCAACAACACAATTGAGATTCTGATTTGGACTGTTAGCTTCCAGAACTGGGAGAAAATAACTTCCTGCTCTTTAAAGCCACGTATGTGTGGTACTTGTGTTACCCCAGTAATAGCAAACAAAGACAAGGAAGGAATATTTCTTGTACAGTTGTTGTCAGGCTCTGAGGTAGGTGCCTGTCATGATTGAATTGTGTCTCCCCGAAATATGTGTCAACCTGCTTAGGCCATAATTCCCAGTATTGTGTAGTTGTCCTCATTTTGTGATTTTCTTATTATAAATCATAATCCCTACCTGTGGTTAAAGAGGATTAGGGTGGGGCATAACACTCTTACTAAGGTCATATCTCTGATTCAGTGTAAAGGGAGTTTCCCTGGGGGGTGGCCTGCACCATCTTTTATCTTACAAGAGATAAAAGGGAAGTAAGCAGAGAGTGGGGGACCTCATACCACCAAGAAAGCAGTGCTGGGAGCAGAGTGCATGTCCTTTGGATTGGGGGTTCTTGCACAGAGAAGCATCTAGTCCAGGGGAAGATTGATGACAAGGACCTTCCTCCAGAGCTGACACAGACAGAAAGCCTTCCCTTGGAGCTGATGCCCTGAATTTGGACTTCTAGCCTACTAGGCTGTGAGAAAATAAATTTCTCTTTGTTAAAGCCATCCACTTGTGGTATTTCTGTTGTAGCAGCACTAGATAACCAAGATAGTGCCTAATTTACATAATTTCATTTACTCCCCACACTAACCTTGAGAGGTCTCTCTTATTAACCTATTATTAATCCCATTGTAGAGCTGAGGGAACTGAAACTCATAAAAGTTAAGTAGCTTACCCCGGGCCCATGAACTGCGCTTACAGAGAGGCAATGTGGCAGAGAGGATATGGATTTTGGAATCACAGAAACCAGAGTTTGAATCTCAGGTATCCCACTAACTAGCTGGGTAATTTTGAGGCAATTACTTAACCTTTCTATGCCCAATGTGTTTTTGATTCGCCAAAAAATAATAATAAAAGATATGACCCAGCAATTGTGCTCCTATGTATTCACTCAAATGAATTGAAAACTTACATCCACACAAAAACCTGCACACTAATATTTGTAGTAGTTTATTCATAATTGTCAGAACTTGGAAGCAACCGAAATGTTCTTCAATAGCCAAATGAATAAACGAACTAGTGCCACAAAAAGACACAGACGAAATGTAAACGTATATTGCTAAGTGAAAGAAGCCAGTCTCAAAATCCTATCTACTGTATGATTCCAATTATGTGACATTTCGGAAAAAGCAAAACTATAGAGACAGTGAGATCAATGGTTGCCAAGGGTTTAGAGGAGAGAGACCAAAAAAAAAACCCAGTGCCCTCGAGTCGATTCCGACTCATAGTGACCCTATAGGATGGAGTAGAACTGCCCCATAGAGTTTCCAAGGAGCGCCTGGAGCATTCGAACTGCCGACCCTTTGGTTAGCAGCCGTAGCACTTGAGAGGGAGAGGGGTAATTAAGGGGAATACAGGGCATTTTAGGAATCCCTGGATGGTGCAACGCTTAACACACTTTGCTGCTAATCAAAAGGTTGGCAGTTCAAGTCCACCAGAGGCACCTTGGAAGAAAGGACTGACAACCTACTTCTAAAATACCAGTTATTGAAAACCCTATGAAGTACAGTTCTACTCTGACACAAGTGAGGTTAACGGGAGTGAGGCTGACTCAATGGCAACCAACAACAAGAAGGCATTTTAAGGGCAGTAAAACTATTCTGTATATAGTGTAATAATGAACACATGACATTGCACATTTGTCAAAACCTGTAGCACTGTACAACACAAAAAGCTAACCCTAATGTAAACTATGGACTTTACTTAATAATAATGATGTATCAATATTGGTTCATCATGTGTAACAAATGTACGTGTAACAAATGTACCACTCTACTGCAAGGCGTTAATAATAGGAGAAACTGTGTATGGATAGTGAGGTACATGGGAGCTATCTGTATTTTCTGCTCAATTTTTCTGTAAGCCAAAAACTACTCAAGAATAAAAGTCTATTACCATATTTTTATGCACCTTCTACTACATCTGTTTGAAACCATGCCCTCCCCCTGCAAGGTATTTTCTTAAGCACCACTATGCCAATATTTTTACTTGTTGCTGCAAAAAAAGAATTAGCATAGCACACTTAGGAAAATACCTGGAAGGTGGGTGGGAGGCAGGGATGGAGGGTACAGCTGGCTAAACTGAGGCAGGGATGGAGGGTACAGCTGGCTAAACTGACAAACAAACATAGAAAAAGTGTGTTATTTGAGTAAAAAAATGGTAATTAAAAGGAAAAATAAAGATGATAACAGTCACTACAGGATACTTGAGTGGATTAAATTAAATAATACATTTAAAGTTGACAACTGAATTCCAAGCCAGGTTTTTTCAGACTTTAAAGTTCTTTTGGCTAAACCATATAAACTCATGACCCTGGAAAGGCACAGGAGCCAAGACAGGATGCCAAACTCAAGGAACTGAGAAGCTAAGCAGGGAGATGAGAGTGGGCCTCACTTTGCATACAATGAGAGGGCTTGGCTTTGTAGGGGAGGAAAGCTAGAGCAGACTTATCTATGCTGGGGAAAGGTCACAGCAAGGTCAGCAGCCGGACTAACTTGAAGATGAGCTAATAATATACCTGCCATAATGGGACGATAGTAAAATATCCCCCAGGAAATTGAGAAAGAGGGAAGTCATGCTGGCCCCTGAGAGTTGACCCAGCTTAAATCTGAGCAATTTCAAAAGGTCGTCTGGGTAACTAACGTACACCAAAAACCTACTGGTGTAGGATGGGGGAGCCTCAGGAAAGAAGACAAGGGGACAATAATCAAGGTTGGTGGCTATGGGACATCCCAAATAGAGTTTTTTTTTTCCCCTAGGCTAGGGATGGTGACCCTGCTGGTATTTGAATACTGGTGGCATAGCTTCCAGCATCACAGCAACATGCAAGCCCCCACAGTGTCTGTCACTCACCAGCAGGGTCACCCATGGCAGACAGCTTTCAGCTGAGCTTCCAGACTAAGACTAGGAAAAAGGACCCGGTGGTCTACTTCTGAAAAGAATTAGCCAGCAAAAACCTTACGAATAGCAGTGGAACATCGTCTGATATACTGCTGGAAGGCACTCAAAAGACAACTGAGGAATAGCTGCCTCCTCCAAGTAGAGCCACTCTTAATGACTTGGAAGGAGTCAAGCTTTCAGGACTTTCATTTGCTGATGTGGCATGACTCAAAATAAGAAGAAACAGCTGCAAACATCCATTAATAATCAAAATGTGGAGTGTACCAAGTATGAATTTAGGAAAATGGTAATCATAAAAAATGAAATGGAACACATAAACATCGATATCCTAGTCATTAATGAGCTGAAATGGACTGATAGCTCCATTTTGAATTGGACAATCATATGGTCTACTATGATGGAAATGACAAATTGAAGAATGGCATTGCATTCATTGTCAATAAGAACATTTCAAGATCTATCTTGAAGCACAATGCTGTCAATGATGGGATAATATCCATATGCCTACAAGGAAGATCAGTTAATATGACTATTATTCAAATTTACATGCCAACCACTAAGGGCAAAAATGAAAAGATTGAAGATTTTTACCAACTTCTGCAGTCTGAAATTGATTGAACATGTAATCAGGATGCACTAATAATTACTGGTGATTGAACGCAAAAGTTGGAAACAAAGAAAAATGACCAGTAGCTGGGAAATATGGCTCCAGTGATAGAAACAATGCCGAAGATCCTATGATAGAATTTTGCAAGACCAATGACTTCCTCATTGCCAAACACGAACATAAACATGACTATACATACACATGGACCTCGCCAAATGGAATACGCGGGAATCAAATCAACTACATCTGTGGGAAGAGATGATGGAGAAGCTCAATATCATCAGTCAGAACAAGGCCAGGGGCTGACTGGGAATCTGACCATCAGTTACTCATATGCAAGTTCAAATTGAAACTGAAGAAAATTAGAAGAAGTCCATGAGAGCCAAAGTACGACCTTGAGTATATTCCACCTGAATTTAGAGACCTTCTCAAGAATAGATTTGACGCGTTGAACACTAATGACTGAAGATCAGATCACTTGTGGAATAACATCAAGGACATCGTATATGAAGAAAGCAAGAGGTCATTAAAAAGACAGGAAAGAAAGAAAAGACCAAAATGAAGGTCAGAAGAAACTCTGAAACTTCCTCCTGAAT
Organism: Loxodonta africana; assembly: GCF_030014295.1. Classification (NCBI taxonomy): domain Eukaryota; kingdom Metazoa; phylum Chordata; class Mammalia; order Proboscidea; family Elephantidae; genus Loxodonta; species Loxodonta africana. The sequence continues at coordinate 101,576,892 of NC_087344.1, forward strand.
ATCCAGTAGCTAAAACAACAGGAAGAAATGATGAAGAAAAAGAGCTGACTAGAAGATTTAAAATGGGAGCTTGAGAAGACAAAGTCAAATATTATGACATGTGCAAAGACCTGGAGAGAGAAAACCAAAAGGGAAGAACAAGCTTCGCATATCTCAAGCTGAAAGAGCTGAAAAGAAAGTTGAAAACTCGAGTTGCAATATTGAAGGCTTCTACAGGGAAAATATTAAATGATGCAGGAACAATCAGAAGAAGATGGAATGACTACACAGAGTCACTATACCAAAAAGAATTGGTTGACATTCAACCATTTCAGGAGGTAGCATATGATCAGGAGCCAGTGGTATCGAAGGAAGAAGTCCAAGCTGCACTAAAGGCATTGGCAAAAAACAAGTCTCTGGGAACTAACAGAATACCAATTGAGATGTTTCAACAAACAGATGCAGTGCTTGAAGTGCTCACTCATCTATGCCAAGAAAATTGGAAGATAGCTACCTTGCCAGCCAACAAGAAATCCATAGTTATGCTTATTCCCAAGAAAAGTGATCCCACTGAACGTGCAAATTATCAAAAAATATCATTGATATCACACACAAGTACAATTTTGCTGAGGATCATTCAAAAGTGGCTGCAGCAGTATATCGACAGGGAACTGCCAGAAATTCAAGCTGGATTCAGAAGACAATATGGAATGAGGGATATCATTTCTAATGTCTGAAGGATCCTGGCTGAAAGCAGAGGATACCTATGTTTTACTGACTAGGCAAAGGCATTCGACTGTGTGGATCATAACAAATTATGGATAACATTGTGAAGAATGGGAATTCCAGAACACTTAATTGTGCTCATGAGGAATTTGTACATAGATCAAGAGGCAGTTGTTCGGACAGAACAAGGGGATACTGCGTGGTTTAAAGTCAGGAAAGATGTGCATCAGGGTTGTATCCTTTCATCATACTTATTCAATCTGTATGCTGAGCAAATAATCTGAGAAGCTAGACTGTATGAGGAAGAACGGGGCATCAGGATTGGAAGAAGACTCATTAACAACCTGGGTTATGCAGATGACACAACCTTGCTTGCTGAAAGTGAAGAGCACTTGAAGCACTTATTGATGAAGATCAAAGACCACAGCCTTCAGATTATACCTCAACATAAACAAATAAAAATCCTCACAACTGGACCAATAAGCAACATCATGATAAACAGGGAAAGGATTGAAGTTGTCAAGGATTTCATTTTACTTGGATACCCAATCAATTCCCATGCAAGCAGTGATCAAGAAATGTAAACACTCATTGCATCAGTTAAATCTGTTGCAAAAGACTTCTTTAAAGCGCCAAAAAACAAAGATATCACCCTGAAGACTAAGGTATGCCTGACTCAGGCCATAATGTTTTCGATAGCCTCATACGCATGCAAAAGCTGGACAATGAATAAAGAAGACCAAAGAATTGATGCCTTTGAATTGTGGTATTAGTGAAGAATATAGATTATACCATGGACTGCCAAAAGAACAAACAAATCTGTCTTGAAAGAAATACAACCGGACTGCTCCTTAGAAGCAAGGATGGAAAGACTATGTCTCACATACTTTGGACATGTTATCAGGAAGGATCAATTCCTGGAGAAGGACATCATGCTTGGTAAAGCAGAGGGTCAGTGTAAAACAGCAAGAGCCTCAAGGAGATGGATTGACACAGTGGCTGCAACAATGGACTTAAGTATAACAAGGTTTGTGAGGATGGCACAGGACCTGGCAATGTTTTGTCCTGTTGTACATAGTGTTGCTATGAGCTGGAACTGACTCGATGGCACCTAACAGCAATAACAACAGGCTGAGGATAAGGAACCTGTCTGCTGCCTAAGACTCTCTCCATGAAGACTGGTGGGAGATTATGACAAGGATCTGAGAAAGAAAATTAATTTCCAGGTCTTGGGATAAACTGAGGACTCTGGATACTGAGGAAGATACTGGCAGTAGAACTTGGGTGCTGAAGACCATCTGGGTATCTACAGAGATAGAATATGATTTAGTATAATATTTAGAGGATAGGTGGGCAGCCCTGATTCAGCACCCACTGGTGCAAATATTTAGGATTCAGGGGAACCTAAGTGGAATTGGAATCACTCACATTTGCTCACTCATTCACTTACATATTCATGCTTTCATTCGTTACCCAGAAACAGTTTTTGAACCCTCATTGAGAAGCCAGTCTGGTGATAGAAGTTGAGGATACAGAGGTGCACAAGAAATGAGTCCTGTAGTCAGGAAGTCTAGTGGGGGTGGGGAGGGCAGTGAGCAGGCATTTATAACACAACGTGGTTAGTGTTTTGGTAGAGTAAGCAGAAAGTCCCAGGACAGCCCTGAGGAGAGGTGTCAAAGCTATCAAGGGAAAAAAAAAAAAAGTGGTTGGAAAAGGTTCATGGAGGAGCTAGTACCTGAAATAAACATAGAAGACAAGTGGTCGCTGGTCAGGAGAATAGAGAGAATGTTTTTGCAGAGGGGAGTACAAGTGCCAGATCACTGAGACAAGAATGGCCATGGTCTGTTTAGGGAATTGCTCATGGGACTGTAGCATAGGGTATGGGTGGGAGAAGCAACAGTGAAGGTAGAAAGGGAGACAGGGTCTTTTTTAAAATTTATGTTTGTTGTTGAGAAGATGCACAGCAAAACATTCACCAATTCAATAGTTTTTACATGTACAGTTAAGTGACATTGCTTACATTCTTCAGGTTGTGCAACCATTCTTACCCTCTGTTTTCATATCGTCCCTCCTCATTAACATAAACTTATTGGCCCCTAAATTTCCTTTTGAGTTGCTATTGTCAATTGATTCCATATAGATAGTTTGAATAGCTGTCGTCAGTTTGATCCCATATAGATAGTTCTTAAAATAGCACAATGCTCAAGGTAGACATTCTTTACTAATTTAAGCTAAATTATTGTTTGGTTTAAAGAAGACTTCAGGGGATATTTCTGGCTTGAGGTTTAAAGATTATTTCAGGCAATAATTTTGGGGGTTCACCAAGCCTCAATGGCTCCAGATTCTATATTCTATGAGAATTTTAAAATCTGTTCTACCATTTTCCCCTTTTGATCAGGATTCTTCTATAGAATCTTTTATCAAAACATTCAGTAACATTGGCCAGGCACCATCCAGCTCTGGTCTCATGGCAAGAGAGGTAACTGTTCATGGAGGCAATTAGCCACACATTCCATTTCCTCCTCCTATTCCTGATTCTTTTTCTTCCTCTGTTGCTGCACGTGAATAAAGAGCAATTGTGTAGCTTGGATGGCTGCTTGTACCCCAGGTACTATACAATGAACTAGGAAGTAGAACTAAAAACCCAAACCCATTGCCATCGAGTTTATTCTGAGTCATAGCAATCGTATAGGACAGAGTAGAACTGGGTTTCCAAAGCTGTAATCTTTACAGAAGCAAGCTGCCACATCTTCCTCCCACAGGAGGTAGAACAGAAGCACTAAACACAGTATTAGGCCATTGAGCTGCAATGTCCCATTAAACAATGATCCTACACCTCCAAACCAAGAAACCAAATCCTATGAGGTGTTTGTTTGTACATAAGCAGCCTCAACAGCTGCTCCTCTGTTGTTGTTGTTATTGTAAATATATCTATCACACAACATTTTTCAATTCAACTTTTTACAAGTGTACAGCTTATTGACATCAATTACGTTAATCAGCTGTACAACAATCACCCTTAATCAAGGCGATTTTTCCATTACCATAAACCAAAGCTTGGTGCTCCATAAGCAGTAACCCTCCTTCTCTCTCCCTCCTTCCCCTGGTAACTCTGGGTAAGACAGAGTCATAATAATAAAAATGGACAGTTCCAAGATTTGCAAAACACTTTTCATTTGTCATAGCTTTTTAGTTGACATTCAAAAACCATGTGGAGTTCATGTTAATGAGAATGATGATGATGATGATGGTTACCATTTGCATAATAAGGAAACTCATGTAAAGAGAGGTTAGGTTTCTCACCTGAAATCAGACAAATAGGAAAATAACAGGACTAGGATTCAAAACTAGACTTCTTATATTGATCACATGTTCTTGCCTCTAGATCAGAAATGCAATATTAGGAATGTAAACCACTCCCCCTCCACCCCCCCCCCAAAAAACCTCACTGCCATCCAGTCAATTCTGACTCATAGCGACTCTATGGGGCAGAGTAGAACTACCCCATAAGGCCTCTAAGGGACAGCTGGTGGATTCAAACTGCTGATCTTTGGTTAGCAGCCAAGCTATTAGCCACTGTGGCATTAGGAAGACATGGTTCAATAATTCTGAGAGAGCAGCCCAGGTGTTTCATGGATGTAGAGAAGTTCAGCGAAGAGCTCCCAATGATTCTCCAATGCTGCCCTAGTCAAACAGGTAACCCATGACTGATTGAACGCTTTCTTTAGACTGAGGGTGAGGTGCATTCTTCTCTAGCCAGTAAAGAAATCTTGATTTTATGTATTATCCTCACTAAGAGTCCACTGCCCCACCCCACCCCCACTTTGGTAGCAACAGTTCTTGCATACCTGAGATATTCTAGAAAATATCAGTGTGAGGTAAAGAACACTCTGAGGTATAAATGAGGTTCTAATATCTGCTGCAACATGGAAGAAAGGCAATGCAGCCCAGATATTTTCTTTTAAGAAATTCTTTGACCGAGGCATATATAGATCATAAAGTCCATTCCTCATTGCGTAACTTCACACTTTTCTCAAAGCTTCTGTCCTCTTCCATCACCGTAACAGCTCACCTTCCATGACAAGCAGCAAGAACATTATCAGGAGGGGCGGAGGAGGCAATGGCCGATGTGGCCTTTGCCCTAGTTCAGAGGAGGGTGCCTTTTAATAGCTGCTTCATCATCACTTATAATCTTTTGGTATCTTGTACATCTATCTATGAATCATGAAAAGTTTCTTGAAGGGCCATAACTTTACTTTTCTTTTTGGTGCCAAGGGTTTCATTTGGAACCTTTCCCCCATATCCTGCATTAATTAATATATCGGACAGATAACCAAAATTACATGAATCTTCAAGTTCAACTAAGGGAAATATAAGAACTAAACATTAAAATGAAAAGGTGAAAGGTTACTTTCTAACAGATAAATGTAGTAATACAGATAAAAACCTTTCTTCATTAACAATAAGAATCTCTTTTAAAAAGTGTTTTTGTTATGTGATCTCTCTGGGTTCCATTTCCTCATTGGTAAAATGGATGTAAAACAGTATCAACCTCAATAGAACTGTTATGAAAGTTAAATGAGTTACTATAGGGCCCTTGGCACATAGTAAGGACTTTATATAATGTGTTCCCTATTGTTATTATTTGGAAGAAAGCCTGGTGATCTACTTCTGAAAAATCAAGCCACTGAAAACCTTATGGAGCACAGTTTTACACTGACACACATGGGGTCGCCGTGAATCAGAATTCACTGGATGGCAACTGGTTTGGTTTTATTGTTATTATGGCTTACAGAGAGCGATCACCTTTAGGCTGTCTGGAGGGACAAGAAGCTTCTAGTTATGGCAGGGCAGCCCCGGTTTCTTTAGCCACTAACAAGCTTTGATGTTATCTTGAGAAGAGTTCCTGCACTGCCCTCCTGAATGAGAAAGCAAGGTGACATGGATGTTGAGGTAACTACTGTAATCTTCAGTTGTATAAATAATACCCAGATCAAGGAAGGCAGTTGGCTGATCTTGTCTCCACTGACCAATCCACATGGGAGCTGGGTGTCTACCCTGAAGACTACATAAAATGAGAGACAATAAAATGAAGTTCATCCAGGGGAGGGTGAAGATATGGAAACCATGTCATGTGAAAAGTATTTTAATAAATACAGATGTTTTCCCAGGAGAGATGACAAAGAGCATGCATGTGAGCTGCCTTCACACATTTGAAGAGACATTAAGTAGAAGAGGAATTTGACTTGTCGCTCCAGAGGGCAAAACAAGAGAGCAAACTGGAAAGATTTCAGTACTCACCTCAAAAGACAGTCCAATTTCTCCCCTCTTTTTTTTTTTTTTTTACTTACTATACAAATTTCTCCAAAGATGAGTCTACACTTTTTTTTTTCCATCTCCTCAGCACCATTTGCTTTTTGTACCAGACTCAGTTTATATGTCACCTTAGATCTGTGTTCTTGCCTTGTTTGTCCTGTAGCTGTGGGGTCAGGCTGTTCCTGCCCCACCACGATTGCTACAGATCTAAGGAACCCTAGGCATAGTGCCTGCTGGGCAAGAGAAACTCCTGCACCTGCACACTAGCTTAACGGGGTCTGCAGGTGCTCTGGAATGGTGAGTGGCTTCCTGGAGAGGCCAGGTGAGGCACCCCAGAAGTGGTAGGGAGTTAAGACCCTACAAAGTGACAGGGGATGAGGGACAAGAGAGAGCCAGAAGCTAAATTCTTCTCCCTTCCTCTCTCAATGATCTGTTCTGAGATACAGTAGTTTGTTCGGACATTCTGGAGATAGGTCCCAAGATTTATCTATCAGCTCTACTTGCTGTGAAGCTGTGGCCATCTCAGTAATGCACCCCTTGAGTTTGCTTCCCAGCTTCCCTGGCTCATTCTCCAACCGCCCTCCCAGTAACAATCTTTTTTCAAATTTTCACATATTTGCTTTTTTTCTTATGGTAAGTATACACATGATAAAAATTGCTATTTTAGCCATTTTAAAGTGTATAACCCAGTGGTGTTGAGCACATTCACGATATTATGCAACCACAATTTGTTTCCAAAACTTTTTCATCACCCCAAGCAGAAACTCTATCCATATAAATGGGATCCACATATTTGTCCTTTTGTGTTTGGCTTTTTTCCCCTAGCATAATGTTTTCAAGTTTCATCCATATCTTAGCATTTATTAGAACTTCTTCCTTTTTATTGTGGGACAATACTTCGTTGCATGTATATACTGCATTTTGTTTATCCGTTCATCTGTTGATGGACACTTGGGTTGTTTCCACCTTTTGGCTATTGTGAATAATGCTGCAACGAACATTAGTGTGCAAGTGTCTGTGTCCCTCTTTTGGGGTATATACCTAGGAGTGGAATTGCTGGGTCATATGGTAATTCTACGTTTGACTTTTTGAGAAACTGCCAAAAGTGCTTTTCCTAATAACATTTTACTGTACAAGCTTTTGCCTCAGACCCTGTTTTATTGGAAACCCAGGCTGAGATACTCCTCTGTCCACTTCAGTCTGTCTTCTGTCTCCACTCTTCTTGTTAAGGTCACCAGTGGCTTGCATATTGAAAAATTCAGTGAACAGTTTTAGTCAAATTCCTTGATGACTCTGCTGCACTGGACACTGGTGACATTTTCACTCTTCTTAACCATTGTGGCTCTTTTCACTCCCTTGCCCCCAAACTCTCCTCTGATTGCTCATTGTCTTCTCCTTCCTGGCCGTTCTTTCACCTCTTTACCACAAGTCTTGTTGTTCCTCAGGGTTCCACACTGATACTGCAACTCTTCCTACTCTATCTACTGTCCCCGGTGAGTTCATCTACGATCGTGGCTTCACCCAGCACCTGCCTGCTGGGACCCAAATCTGTATCTCCCACCTGGCCTTCTACCCTGTTGAGCTCATCCTCATTGATTCAATTCTCTACAATCCATCTGTTCAAGAAGGCCCTAAAATGCTTCAAATTCCATAATCCAAAATCATTCATAAGCAGACAGGCATTAACCAAAAGTATAGACAATTAAAATGTAATTAGCATTGAGATAAGAGCTATAGGGGAAAATAAAAAGCAGAGTATAACAGAAGAAGCCTAATAAGAAAGAGTTATTTTCTCTGAAACCTGAAGGATGAGTGGAGTTAGCCAGGCCAGAACTGGGAGGATAACTCAAGCAGAGGAAATAGCATGTGTAAAAGTGATAAGGAGGGAAAAACCAGGCAAGTTTAAGGAACTGAAACAAGGCCATGTGGTTGAACCATAGTGAATGAATAGGAGAGTGAAGCACACGGAGTTGGAGGAATAACCGAGAATGTGGCAGTGTGTATTTACCAGTTGCTGTCAAGTCAACTCTGACTCATGGCCACCCCTTGTGTGTCAGAGTAGAACTGTGTTCCATAGGGTTTTCAACAGCTGATTTTTTCAGAAGTAGATCTCCAGGCCTTTCTTCCAAGGTGCCACTGGGTAGACTAGAATCTCCAGCCTTTTGGTTAATAGCCAAGCATGTTAACCATTTGCGCCACCCAGGGACTTTGATGGTATGTAGCTTTGTAAAATATTAGAAGTTGAATTAAGTATGGTTGAGTTGTTAGGCCTTCATACTAAGATTGTCCAATAGAATCTTATTATTATTTTTGCTTTACTTGCTCAAGATCCAGAATTCCAGGTATCTCATTGGCTATATTAAAGCTACCTGCCCTTGTTTTTCCCTCCAGGGAGCTGCTGTGTTACCCCTTCTGCCCTGGGATCTTCTCATTCCCACCAAATCCAGGAAGCCCAAGTCAGCTGCGTCTCCCATCAATATCCCCAGCCTCCAGATAACAGTCATTATGGTGCTGTTCAAAGACACTGGTGCTCCCCCATCAAGGTATTTCTCAAGACTTTGGCAAAGGGAATGTCCTCTGAGGTCTCCTGGGAGACATAGTTAGGGAGTGAGAGGGTGAGTTGCACATGATAAATTCGCTCCAGCATTCCTATCTCCCAGAGTCTTTGGATTCTTTCCTTTACTTGATATCAAGGAATTTATGACATCTCAACTCTGTTTAGTGTTGGCCACCATTGAGTCCAGATTTCTGTCAACCAACTGAACAAACAACAGTATCTACTCCCAGCTGCTCCAGCAAGCTACAGAATCTGGAGTCTCCGGTAAGTGCATCCATATTGATAACTTCTACGTGGTCTAAAATTATGTTCTTCTGTCCTTAGAAAAGCACCTACAGAATTAATTCCCGCACATATTCCCCAGGTCACTGGAGGTATAAATTAGCAAAGTCTTGTAAATCAATCGTTGTATAAGATTTCTCCTCCCAGGCTGACTTTTACTACCAATCTGCCCATTAGGTATTCTATGTCTGATTCTGGAGACAAGAGACAGATTCTGCAATACAGAACATAAAAAAGAATCTACTTATTTCAGTATAACTCTTTTGGGTGAGGGAGTTACAATATTTTTGAGCAAAAAACCCAGATTCAACACATAAAAGGGGAGAGGTGCTTTGGCTAACACAGGAGATTCAGTTAGTGGTCTGAGTTTTCTCATATACCGTCATTTCAAGTCTTACCCTATCAATGCCTTACCTTCCTCCTAAGAGACATGACAAAGCCACAGATACACAACTGATGTTGTAAGTCTACAAACTTCTGCATCAAACTTTGAATCTGCTTTCAATTTTCTCAGCTGTATGGCTTTTGTTGTTGTTGCTGTTAGCTGCTGTCGAGCTGGCCCCTGACTCATAGTAACCCCATGCTCAATGAAAAGAAACTCTGCCCGGTCCTGGGCAACCCTCAGGATCAATTGCAGATCAGGCTATTATGATCCCTAGGGTTTTCACTGGCTAATTTTTGTAGGTAGATTGTCGGCCCTTTCTTCCTAGTCCTTCTTAACCTGGAAGCTTCACTGAAGCCTGTTCAGCATCATAGCAACACACAAGCCTCCACTGATAGGTGGATTGTGGCTGTGGATGAGGTGTGTTAGCTGTAATCGAATCCAGGTCTCCTGCATGGAAGAGGACAAATCTACCACTGAAATTTAGTACTGGTATTGAAAGTTCCTGTGTTTTAGTATATGCCTTAAATTGAGAATTTGGGAATTTGTACTATTCTCTTTCAATAAGCTACCAAGGGCCATTAAAAGGAGCCATTCTATCCAGCAGTCCTTGAAATCCTCCTGCTCTTTATACTGTCCCAGGACAGTGGTTATGTGGTCCTCTGAAGCCTTGAGTTTCGTGAACACTTCATCCAAATGACCACAGGTGATAGCTTAGATGTTCTGCTACTGTAGGTCACGGGCTTCCAGATTCCTGAATGCCTAATTCTCTGAATACAAAAAAGAAAAAAAAAGAGCTCACTGTCCTCAACCCCTGTAATAAAGCCAGATAAGCAACCCCAGATTTCTGCCATAAAACCCTTCTGACTAGAGGAGCTGCCTGCAGCACACTCCGTGGTACAAATTTCTGTGTTGGTAAGTTGCAAGGAATAGAAACAGATTCTGACTAAAACAGACAAAAGAGGAATTCATTGGAAGGCTCTCGGTAGCTTGCAGGTTCATAGAATTGTCAGGAATCAAGCAAGGCTGGGCAGCAGGAGTAGATGGTCAGATGTAGCCACAGGTAGTAACACATACAGCCATCATGGCCAGACTGCTGTCAGCGCAGCTGCCAGGCTGATCTCAACATTCCTTGGTCTTTGCTTCACTCACTCAATTGTCAAGCATTCATTAGAGATCCAAGGTCACCATGCCCTCACTCTGGCCACCAGAGGGCAGAAGAGGTGGCAGTGGTCAAAACCAAAACCCATTGCCCTTGAACCCATTCCCACTCCTAGTGGCCCTACACAGAGTAGAACTGCCCCAGAGGGTTTCCAAGGAGCGGCTGGTGGATTTGAAGTGCCAACCTTTTGGTTAGCAGCCGAGCTTTTTAGCCACTATGCCATCAGGGTTCCTTCAACTGAAATCTTGCAGAGGGCTTGGCTTAGGGAGGCCAAAAACTGACAAATGACCAGTGTCGGGGGACTGTTTAGTTTGGAGAGGGGTTGTTACATAGTACCATGATATTGGCAGAGGTGGGGAGACCTCACTATTCATCTACATTGGAACAGTGGTTAAGAGCTACGGCTGCTAACCAAAGGATTGGCAGTTTGAATCCACCAGCCACTCCTTGAAAACCCAGTGGTGCAGTTCTACTCTGTCCTATAGGGTTGGTATGAATTGGAATCAATTCAACGGCAGTCGGTTTGGTTTTTGTTTGGCTCCTTGAGGTGTTCTATATCGTATGTCATGAGCCAAGCAGGTCACCACAGAGTCTGCCTTCTCCCGGTTGCAAGAGCTCTGTGCCACTTCCTCTGACTCCATGTACTTCAGAAACATCCTCCCGGGCACTACTCTGTGCTGCGGGAAAGCCAGCTGGGCAACCCCACATCTTCTTTCCTAGGCAACCAGCATGGCTATTTCTACTCTGGCATATTTCCCCTTTTTGCAGACTCTCTTTAAAACCGTCTGAAATTTCTGTCATCACTTCTCACCCAGGGCTTGACCTAAGGTAAGCCAGGATGCAGGGTTCATTTCTAGGCACCCCTCTACCTCTAAGCTCTCTTTGTCTCTCCTGCAACTCTTTTCCCTTTCGTAGTCTTGAGAATTTTTGTTGTTGTCATTGTCTGAAGGCAGGACATCTGGTTTTACATCTATATTTCTAAATCTATTACTTCTGCCGTGATTTAAGCTTTTGAAACTCAGAAGCCAAGACATTGATCCTTTGTTCTCTGCATTCTGATTAGCCATCCCTCTTCCAAGGCAGAAAACAGAACACACGAGTGGCTCACTGAATCAGAGGAAAGTTTAGAGGATAACAAGAAATACTGAGAAGCAAAAATAAGTTAATATTTTAAAATATTATTCTGCAACATTGCTGTTTTCGCTTATCTGATATTTAATTTTTTATTAATTATATCAGGTATAATTTAAAAATGAAATTGGTTGCTTTATGATGTAGTGAGATCTCTATCAGTGGACGTATTCAAACAGAGGTAGAGTGACCATCTTTTAGGGACATAGTACCTGAGGTTTCTCCATTGGTGGAATATAATATGATATTTAAAGACCTGTCTAACTTTATATTTTATGCTTTAATTTCTCTTTTATTACTTTTTTGTTTGTTTGTGCCATAGCTTTTGCCATCTTAACAGGAATATTTTGAGGTCCCTACAAAAAAAAAAAAAAAAAATTAACATGGCTTCTTTGACTTCTTATAAATCAGTCAACATTTTTAATGGAACTCATTCTGAACGCCCAAGGTTAGCCATTTTCAATTCTTCTATTGGTGTTGGTACAAATCTTTCTGTTATAGTGACTTTATTGTTCTTTTAAATTTCTTCTGGCCTTTTCCCCATAACCTTCCTATGCGGTGGGTCTTTGCTTAATTTTCCCAGGTGAAGAGAAAAAAGCTTTACTGTTAGCCAAGTTTGGGGAAAGCATCTTTAGAAACACTGGACTTGTATTTCAGCCCTAGACATGAGAACTTGAGAAGTTATTCAACCCCTCTGAGCTTCAATTGCTTATATGCAAAGTGGAAAGTGAAAGTCCCTACTGTATCAATCAGAATCAAGCAAAAATGACAAGTCTATGTGTGATTTGATCCAGAGGTTACATGTCATGGCTCTGTCTCCATTTCTCTGTTAATCTCTCCACTCCACCCTTCTCTATGGGTCAGCTTCACTCTGGCGCTGCCTATCCCCATGTTAGCAAAATCAATGACAGTATTTTCAGGTCCTCCTCCACAAACCACACCCTCCAAAGAAAGACTAGTCTCTTCCAGTAGTTACTATGGATGAAAGAGGAAAGATCACTTCTGAAGTTCCAGCAGCTGTCTCCTCACATCTCACTGGCCAAACTGAGTCTCATGCCCATGCTGCCATATCACTGTGTCAGGGGTGGAGCAAACTGAACTTCTTCAATCAACCAGGGTCCCTCTGGAGATGAGGTAGGCACTATCCCATCCAGAGAAGGAAGCTAAGACCTAGGAAGTGCCGACCCTTCAAAAGAAGATCTGGGTGCTGTTTCTGGAAGAAGATGGAGAAATGGAGGCTGGAAAAGCAACCACCAACTGTTCCCACTTCCTACACAACTCACTGGGTTAATACAAAAATCACATGAGATTGTGAAAATGAGTGTGTTTTACAACTATACAATGCCAGGCACCAAACTGCAAGGTGGAATCAGGAGACTAATTTGATCTCTGACTCTACCACTTTGGACAATTTACATGACTTCTCTAAGCCTTGGCTTCCCCATCTGTCAAATGGGGAATACCACCTAACAATAAAAAGTGCTCACAAATATCTGTTTATTAGGAATTGTTTTTAGTTGAATCCATGCTAGAATTGAGTCAGCTGTAATAAAACCAGTTTGGGCTGGTAAATTTGTAGGTCTTGTTTGCAACTTTAAGAAAACCACCCCTAGGCATATCATTAAGTTCTAAGTAACCATGGTGCAGAGATTTCAGATGGAAGGAATGCTTTGTAAACCAAATTTTTAGTAACATATAGAAAATAAAATTCATGTGTGCATAAGTCATCATCCCCTGACCCTTAATCTCCATATCTCTGATGCAGAAAGATTAATCTTTGAAAGAATAACTGACAACCCATTGCCTCAGGCTGCAGAGAAAATGAAAATGTCCTCTACAAATGTGATTCATATTACAATACTTATGCGTGTTCTGTAATATCCAGTCTTGTTTGAAACAAAGAAACTTAGTCAACTATTCTGTTAGATTGTGTACATTTTTATCTTTTTTCTTCTTATATCACTCTCAGAATTGTCAGAAGCTAAGAAAAGGTCTTATCTGTGAGCCAGGCATTCCCAGGGAGCCAGTATGGCTCACTGGGATTTTGTCAGAATGTCCAGTGACCAAATTCTGATTCACCTATTTACTCAGCCTCTCCAAGCTTCAGTGTTTTCTTCAGGAAAATTGGAGTGATAACAGTACTCACCTTATTGTAAGAACTAAATGACATAATGCATGTTAGCTAATACTATTTTTGGATTTCCGAGAAAGAAAAAAATGTACTTATGTTGGGAAAGTACCAAGGTAGTTTGATGCGTATCCTGAATTTAGACCTTGTTCCATCATTATGGCTTGTATGCCCCAATATTTGAGGTGCCTAGAACAAGAATACAGATAGGGGCCCCTGGCCCATGGCTAACCTTTTTCTTACCCCCAACTTCGTCCAGCACTGTGAGGGGTCTTGTGCACATACTTGGCCATTCCGACCTTCATGTCCAAGCTCTTCCTATGCTCCCTCAAATATAAAGAGTAGCTCCTTGCTCACTTCTGATGATTAGGAGTATATATATAAAAATAAAGATTTTTTTTTTTACCAAGTTCTGCAGCCTGAAATTGATTGAGCGTACAATCAGGATGCATTGATGATTACTGGTGATTGGAATGCAGAAGTCGGAGACAAAGAAGAAGGATCAGTAGTTGGAAAATATGGCCTTGGTGATGGAATGATGCCAGATTTTGCATGATAGAATTTTGCAAAACCAATGACTTCTTCATTGCAAATACTTTTTTTTTTTTCACCAGCATAAATGGCACATGGACCTTGTAGGATGGAATACATACGACTCAAATCAACTACATCTGTGGAAAGAGACAATGGAAAAGCTCAATATCATCAGTCAGAACAAGGCCAGGGGCTGACTGCAGAACAGGCCATCAATTGCTCCTATGCAAGTTCAAGTTGAAGCTGAAGAAAATTAAAATGAGTCCACAAGAGCCAAAGTATGACCTTGAATATACCCCACCTGAATTTAGAGATCATCTCAAGAATACATTTGAGGTGTTAAACACTAATGACCGAAGACCAGATGAGTTGTGGAATTACATCAAGGTTAGCATACATGAAGAAAGCAAGAAGCCATTAAAAAGACAGGAAAGAAAGAAAAGATCAATATGGATGTCAGAAGAGACTCTGAAAGTTTCTCTTAAATGTCGAGAAGCTAAAGCCGAAGGAAAAAATGAAGTATAAGAGCTGAACAGAAGATTTTAAAGGACAGCTCAGGAAGACAAAGTAAAGTGTTATAATGAAATGTGCAAAGACCTGGAGGTAGAAAACCAAAAGGGAAGAACATGCTCAGCATTTCTCAAGCTGAAAGAACTTAAGAAAAAATTCAAGCCTTGAGTTGCAATATTGAAGGATTCTACAGGGAAAATAGTAAATGACACAAGAAGCATTAGATGAAGATGGAAGGAATACACAGTCACTATACCAAAAAGAAGTGGTCATCGTTCAATAATTTCAGGAAGTAGCATATGATCAGGAACCAATGGTACTGAAGAAAGAAGTCCAAGCTGCACTGAAGGCATTGGCAAAAAACAAGGCTCCGGGAATTCATGGAATATCAATCGGGACGTTTTGACAAATGGATGCAGCAATAGAAGTGCTTGCTTGTCTATGCCAAGAAACTTGGAAGAGAGCTACCTGGCCAATCGACTGGAAGAGAGCCATATTTATGCCTATTCCTAAGAAAGGTGGTCCAACCGAATGTGGAAATTATCAAACAATGTCATTAATATCATATGCAAGTAAGATTTTGCTGAAGATCATTTCAAAAAAGTATATTGACAGGGAACTGCCAGAAATTCGAGCCAGATTCAGAAGATGATATGGAATCAGGAATATCATCGCTAATGTCAGATGGATCTTGGCTGAAAGCAGACAATACCAGAAAGATGTTTACCTGTGTTTTATTGACTATGCTAAGGCATTCGACTGTGTGTATCATAACAGATTATGGGTGACATTGCAAAGAATGGGAATTCCAGAACACTTCTTTGTGCTTTTGAGGAACCAGTACATAGACCAAGAAGAGGCAGTCATTTGAACAGAACAAGGGGATATTGCATGGTTTAAAGGCAGAAGAAGAAGAGGTGTGTGTGTCAGGGTTGTAGCCTTCCACCGTACCTATTCAATTTATATGCTGGGCATATAATCCAAGAAACTGGACTATATGAAGAAGCACTAGGCATCAGAATTAGAGGAAACTCATTAACAACCTGCATTATGCAGATGACACAACCTTGCTTGCTGGAAGTGAAGAGGACTTGAAGCACTTATTGATGAAGATCAACGACCACAGTGTTCAGTATGGATTACCCCTCAACATAAAGAAAACAAAAATCCTCACAACTGGACCAATAAGCAACATCATGATAAATGGAGAAAAGACTGAAGTTGTCAAGGATTTCATTTTACTTGGGTCCATAATCAACACCCATGGAAGCAGCAGTCAAGAAATCAAAAGATGCGTTGCATTGGGCAAATCTGTTGTTGTAAAAGGCCTCTTTAAAGTGTTCAAAAGCAAAGACGTGACCTTGAAGACTAAGGTGCACCTGACCCAAGACATGGTGCTTTCAGTCACCTCGTATGCATGCGGAAGCTGGACTATAAATAAGGAAGACATGCCTTTGAATTGTGGTGTTGGCAAAGAATATTGAATATGCTATGGACTGCCAAAAGAATGAACAAATCTGTCCTTGAAGAAGTACAACCAGAATGGTCCTTGGAAGCAAGGATGGTGAGATTATGTCTCACATACTTTAGACATGTTATAGGAGAGGTCAGTCCCTGGAGAAGGACATCATGGTTGGTAAAGTAGAGGGCCAGCAAAAAAGAGGAAGAGCCTCAAGGAGATGGATTGACAGAGTGGCTGCAACAATGAGCTCAAGCATAACAAGGATTGTATGGATGACTCAGGACCAGGCTGTGTTTCGTTCTGTTGTACATGGGGTTGCTATGAGTCGGAACTGACTCGACAGCACCTAACAACAACAAGCAGTGAGAAAACAAATTCCTATTTGTTAAAGCCATCCAGTATTATAACAGTATTTCTGTTATAGCAGCACTAGATAACTAAGACAGGCTATAAGGAGCCCTGGTGACACAACAGTTAGGCACTTGGATGCTAACCAAAAGGTTGGTAGTTTGAATTTACTCAGTGGCTCCCTGTGGGGTAGTTTTACTCTGTTGCATGGGATCTCTATGAATCAAAATTGACTTGATGGTTTTAAGAGGGCTATATGGGTTTTGTTTTTTTTTTTTTAAACAACAGCTTTATTGAGACATAGTTTACATACTATAAGATTCACCCATTTGAAGTGTATAATTCAGTGGTTTTTAGTATATTCACAGAGTTGTGCAACTGTTGCTACCATCAATTTTAGAAGATTTCATCACTCAACAAGAAAAATCCCTATAACTAATTTCTCCTCAACCCCCAGTCCTAAACTACCACTAATCTACCTTCTGTCTCTATGGATTTGCCTGTTCTGGACACTTAATGTGAGTGAAATCACAATATGTTGTTCACTGTGTCTTCCACTTGGCATATGCTTTTAGATTCGTCCATGTTGTAGCATGCATCAGTACTTCACTTCTTTTCTTGTTGAATAATATTCTACTGTATGAATATACCACATTTTATTTATACATTTGTCAGTTGATGGGCATTTGGGTTGCTTCCACTTTTTGTTTATCATGAATAATGCTGGTATGATACCATTTATACACAAGAGTTTGTATGGACATACGTTTTCAATTCTCTTGGGAGTGGAATTGCTGGATCAAACAGTAACTCTATGTTTAACTTCTTGAGGAACTGTCAAACTCTTTTCCAATGTGGCTTCATTATTTTACATTCCCATCAGCGATGTATGAGGGTTCAGTTTCTCCACATCGTCACCAACAGTTGTTTTTATCTCTTTTTTATTAGAGCCATCCTGATGAGTGTAGAGTGGTATCACATTATGGTTTTAATTTGCATTTTCCTGATGTCTAATTATATTGATATCTAATCTAATGATATCTAACAATAATGCTGTCTAATGATTTCTTGTATTACTGGACATTTTTTATCTTCTTTAGAGAAGTGTCTATTCAGGTTCTTTGCCTGTTTTTAAATTGGGTTATTTATGTTGAGAAACACATTTAATATACATTCAAATTCAACCTTGCATTATTGGCCAAAAGAAATAGGCAGACAGACAGACAGGCAGCTCTTTCCCTTTCAGTGGAGGGAAGAGGATTTCACCCAATGAGTATGTCTTGGAGTGCTTTAGAGATGGGGAAACTGGAATTGACTCTTTCTGAGGGGATCTGCCTTTTCACAGGCCTCTCATAGCATGAATCTCTGAACTATTTTTTTATTCTAACATTTAAAGACATAAATTTCTCGTACCACATGGCCCCAGAGTGAAACCTAGTATCAATTTTCCTTAGGGTTCAATTAAGAAATGGTGATCTTTTCTCAAACTGAAGAAAAAACTGGCCATGTTGAACTTACTAAGAGATGGTATGTCAGCCTCCAAAGTAGTAGTTCCCTAAGAGATTTTCAGGGGAATTTTCACTAAATGAAATCTTCACCTTACACACTAATTTCAGAACTTAATCCCCCCAAAAGATACAACTTCAATCTACGTGAGAGCATAGAAGGAGTATTTAACTCTGTTCCTCTTAAGCTCTTTAGATAGTGCATTTTATCAGTTAAATAAAAAGACATCCCCATAATTACACACTTGTACACTTAGTAATTATACACTTAATAGCCTTCACTATCCACATATATTTGGCTTTACAGTAAGATGGTGTATTTGGATAAAGAAGAGTAGCAGGTGATCCAAATCTACTTGGTTCCCAAGTTTCTGATAGCAAATAGTCAGAGTCTGGATAGGAAAGGGTTCGTCCTCAGATTCATCTGAATTGATTCAGCCCTTAAGTTCAAATAGCAAGAGTCTGGGTAGTGAAGATAGCTCTACGTTTATTTTTAAATTATACCGTTATCTTCTGAACAAATACATTAACAGGGACTATAAAAATCACACAAAATAGTCATTCTGAAGAGATGAAATAAAAATAAAGGTGAATAAAAATTGTAGCCATCATGCCTGGGCCCTGGGGTGTGTGTATCCTCTTTGGAGATCACTCTGGCCAGCCGAGAACACGCGCACCCTCAGCTCACCATGCAGAGTGCAGATAAAACATCCCCATCTATTTCACTGATTCGCAGGCTACTTCTCGGCTCTCATATAAATTCACAGCTGTTAGCGTGGCCAGTGCTTGGGATGACTGCCTTTTCTTCATACGGCCTCGTTTTATCACTTTATCTGTTTCGATGGTATTAGCAAATTTGTAATAGCTTCTCCCTTCTCTGTTTCACAGTAGATCAAACATTAGCGTTAAATGGGCAGTTTATGATTTCTCCTTAAAATAGAATCCTAATTGTGTTTAAAACTACCTTCTCCCTGGGTGAGTTTTCAATAATAATTGCCAACATGCTGAAAGGTTTCTGCCCTTCAAGAAGAAACAGTGTAAATCTGGCCTCTCCTGGACTCATCCTCAATTCCGCAGAAGCAGTTGGCCTTTGCTGACCCCTAGAGAGGAAATGTGGGGGTGTGCAGAGGGGGGCTTCACCCATTAACTACAAAATTGCCAGTGTATTTGAGATTTCAACTCAGTTCAGTCACTGTTTCCGAAGACTTATCATGTACAAGACTCAGTAGTCTCTCTGAGGCTGACGTTCCAGTTTATGCTATTACTGGGTTAGTGAAAATGACTTAATTAGAAGAAGCAGATTTTCGAGTAACATTCACATGTCTCGTTTCATCTTCATATCTGGTAGTCACGAAAGGAAAATTAATTTATTATGTTGTTGTTCGCTGCCACTGAGTCGATTCCAACTCATGGCGACCCCATGTGTGCAGAGTAAAACTACTCCACAGGGTTTTCAAGGCTGTGAACCTTCAGCAGCTGACTGCCAGACCTGTCTTCCAGAGGTAACTCTGGGTGGGTTCAAACCACCAAACTTTTAGTTAATAGTCAAGCTTGCCCACCCAGGAACTCTCCTAACAATAAGCTCCGTTATATGCATTACCCTCACTAATCTTCACAAAATCTTTTTCTAAGATTTTACTTGGAACCATCATGTGCAAATGGAGGAGAGCTGTTCTAGTTAATACAGAGGAGAAATACAGGGTCCCACCTACTTGGCATTCCCTCCCCAGGGCTTCTGATTCTCTTCTTTGTAGAACACAGGGGCAGAGGTGAGGGGAGAAGATTGAAACACCTGGACTAATATCACGGCTCTGCAAGAAACAACGTGAACATGTGACTTTAGGCAGGTCGTCAGCTCATCTTTGCCTCCATTTGCTTTTTTTAATGATAGGACCAATACTATTACTTCCTGCAGTGATTATGAGCCTCAAGAAAACTTTCTGGCTCCTTGTTTTACTTCAGTCACTTTCCTCCACGCAGCCCCAAGTTTCCTGGGCAGAAGTCAACGCAGCCATTACAATTGCTCTCAACCCATGCCAAGGTACACAGGTGAGAAGGAATTTCTGCCTGAGGCTCCTTCCAGGCAGTAACGCCAATGGGTAAAACAGAAAACTTGGATCTGCAGCTGCAAGATTTATTGTCTATACTGACTTTTTCCTGTCAGTGAGAGAAACCACAGGTCCTCAGAACACCAGATGTTCTCCATAAGATCATACCGACCAGTTCACTTTCTCATAAATGTATTAAGAACTTGCTTTATTTCTAATAACCAAATTTTATGCCTTACCCTCACCTACAATAGAGTCCCCTCCAAATTCTCCTACCGATCAGTACTGCCTGACTCAAAGAAAATAATTGGGAATATGGTTTGAAATGATCAAGAATTGTGCACAGGTCAGTTACTATTATTGTGTCTCTCATACAAGTTTCCAGAAATTCTACATATCACACCTCCTCCCATTCATTCATCATTTGCTTAAACCAGTTTTGTTTTTCCTTTGTCCTCTTTCAAACATAACTAACCTACACCTCATCCATTCCTCAATAGCCCTTGAAACCTTTGTTCAAGACAGACCTAGAGCTGGTGCCTCGCAAGGAGAACTTGGCTTTCGTTGCGCTGTCATTTTTCTCCCACTCAAAAGTTAGTTTTGTTTTCCCAGAGTAGAGCCAAAATTTCACACCAGAAATGCTGCTGCCTAGTAATCTTTTTATCAACAGGCCATCCACCACTTGGAATCGTCAGTTACTGTTGGCATGGAGAACCCACAGCCAGTCACAAAGGTGGTGCTCATACAAGTCCTGGAATCCACTTAAGCGCCAGGGTCCCTTCCGACCCCTCCACCCCACTGAGTGGGCTTCGGGGTCTGCATTGTTTTGTGAGGGGGATAATGGTCAAGGTGCTGGCTGAGTTTGTTCCAATGGGCAGCCAAGGGGAGGTAGCAAAGAGTGAACAGAGAGTATAGCCGGCTGGTGGCCAGAGCTGTGGGTGTCCCTTCAACCTGGGGACCCTCAGGCTATGCAGCTGGGAGGTGTGGGCGAAGGGAGGCACATGAGGCAGGTGGACTGTTGCTCAGGCCTGATACTTCCCCCTACAGTTTCAGAGACGTTTGCCAAGAGCCCCACCCTTCTCTGGAAAGGGTGAGTTATTGACTGCAGAGGAAACAAAGTAAAGGAGGTTACTTCAGTGCAGACCTGAGACAGGTTCTCTTTTAGGTAGTAAGTCTTACCAACAATAGCTTCTCTAAGTGCTTCCAAAGAAGTGTCTATCCATTAGGGCCAAAGGAGGCGCTTTGGATTCTCCCTTGGAGGGGAGAGCATTTTAATAAATCAGCAAGTGGATGAAGCATCTAAATTCAATAATTGTGGAGTGCAGATAAATCATGGCTGTCAATGCTGACTTAGACTTTATTCATTCAAAATAGTTAAATCGAAATGGCAATACTCCGTTGGATCCAGCACCCAGACACCACACGGCTCACTGCCCTGGCCACCAGGCTAGAATGTCTTTCCAGGGTTGGACCTCATTCCTGGCCATCTGAAGGGAAGTGGGGAAGGAGGAAGGAGGTTGAATTACAGCCTGAGAGATGACCCATCCTAGTGACAGAGAGATCGTGGAAACTCAAAGTGAATAATTCATTGTCTTGTTCGCCTGTGTGTTAGGTTTCATCCCTGCAAAGGAGATCAGCCTCCAGCATCTTTCCCCAATGGCACAAGTGGGCCTTCCAAGATTTTATTTGTGGTGGATTTGCTCACCAGCGATGTGAGGGCCTGAACAATGGTACGTGAACAAGCCTGAGAATTTAGTAGATTCAAGTTGAGCCAAGACTGGGAGGGTGTTTCTATCTACTCCCTCACACTCTTCTTCATAAAATATGGGGTGTTTCTACCCCCTCCATTCAACTCTAAGTAAGTTTCATGTGAAATTCAAGAAAGTGCGGCCCTTATATTTATAAACACGCCAACTTGCAAATGGTTGGATAGGTATTTGAATTATTGATTGTTAAATATTTAAGCTGAATTCCTCATCCATCAGTTCTCGTGAGAAGCCGGGGGACAGATTTATGATGCTGGAGTTTTTCTGGTTAGTTGGCAGTTGGCATCTCTATTAATTATAGCTCACACCATGGTTTTGCAGCGTTCATCACAGGCACTCGGAATCAGTGTCTCTATTATGCCTTTTAAAGAGAGTTTGTGCAACAAGAGCCCTTGAAATAAAAAGGAAAAGGAACATGCTATCTCTGAATTACTGCTGCCACTTTCTGAGGCTCGAGTTGGTCTGATTGTGTCTCTGTCTGAGTATAGCATACTTGGAAGAGTGAATTTTTAGAGGCAGACAGTCCGGATTTCAGTTCCAGCTCCCTTACCTTCCGATTTTGTGAACCAGAGCAGTTTGCTTCATTCTTCTGAATCTGTATCTTTATCTAACAAAAATGGGAATAATAATATAGTAATAAACTGGATATATATGTGTGTATATATGTATGCATGCATATATACATACACAGTAGACAGGTAGGTAGGTAGGCAGGTAGATGTTATTGTTGTTAGGTGCCATAGATCCTACTCATAGTGAGCTTATATGACAGAATAGAACTGCTCCATAAGGTTTCCTAGGCTATAATCTTTATGGGAACAGATCTCCAGGTCTTTTCTCCTGTGGAGTGGCTGGTGGGTTCAAATCGCCGAGCTTTCAGTTAGCAGCCAAACTCTTAACCATTGTACCACTAGGGCTCCTCAGATACGTAGGTAGGTAGGTATATGGATGGATGGATGGATGGACAGACGGATGGACGGACGGAGGGACGGAGGGAGGGATGGAGGGATAGAGGAATGGATGATGGATGGATGGGTGGGCGGGTGGGTGGAGGGAGGGAGGGAGGGAGGGAGGGATGGGTGGGTGGGTAGTGGGGGGAGGGAGGGAGGGAGGGATGGATGGATAGGTAGATACATAGACAGAATGTACTGTTTATAAAAAAACAAAAACAAATTAGTTGTCACAGACTCGATTCCAACTCACGGCAACTTCATGTGTTTCGTGGTAAAACTGCACTTCGTAGGTTTTAATGGCTGTGATCATTCAGAAGTAGATTGCCAGGTCTTTCTTCTGAAGCACCTCTGGGTGGATTTAAACTGTCACCCTTTCAGTTAGTAGCTGAGTGTTTAACTCTTTGTGCCACACAGGGACTCTGAAGTGTAGTATACTGCCTAGCATATAATAATCGTTAAGAGCCATAACTCTTAAACAGTAAAACATAAACTCCATGAAGGGAGAGATTTTTTTTCTGTTTTATTCACTGTTATATCACCATTTCCCAGAACAGATGCCTGATACAGAGAAGAAACTCAGTAAATATTTGTTGAATTAATTAATGATCACATACCATGTACCAGACACTGGGCCTTATGCCATTTAACCTTATGACAACCCTATAAGGCAGGTATTACCAATTTTTTAGATAAGGACACTTTTTTAGACAGGATCTGAGAGGTGAAGTAATTTTCCCGATGTCATCTGCTTAATAGGTACTCAATGAGTGTTACTTTCCACCCTCTCCTCTCCTAAAAACTCATCACTGTCAAGTCGATTCTGACTCACGGTGACCCTATAGGACAGAGTAAAACTGCCCCATAGAGTGTCCAAGGAGTGCCTCGTGGATTTGAATTGCTGACCTTTTCGTTAGCAGCCAGAGTTCTTAACTACTACGCTACCAGGGTTTCCCCTCCTCTCCTACTCCTTCTAAAAACGTGCAGTGAGTGCTGAGATCTGTCGCCTCTAAGGTCTGTAGGCCCCGTGGCTGTGCGGCCACGCGTAGAAAGGTGAGTCTTTTCTCCAGGAAGCCCCTGACTGTCTCAGTTATCCCTGTGATGGGGGAGAAGTCTGAAGCTCATTTCTCCTTTGAGTTTTACAGATAAAGGCTCAAAATTGAGCAAGTTCCCTAAAACGAGGAGAAGCTGTGGGAGAGGAAAAAAAAAAAAAAAAGTGGGAGAGGAAGTGGGTGCCAATTAGTGATGTTCATGTGAACTCTCAGATGATGAGATAAAGGTGAAGAGCAGAGGAAGGAAAATGCTTGCAAGTATCAGGGAAGGAAGGTCTTTCTTACCTCTCTAGGCTAAGTCTGGTTGAAACACTAGTGTCCTCCTTGGGCAGTGTCATGGACTGAATTGTGTCCCCCAAAAAATATGCGTCAACTTGGTTAGGCCACAATTACCAGTATTGTGTGGTTGTCCTCCATTTTGTGATTGTAATTTTATGTTAAAGAGGATTAGGGTAGGATTATAACACCACCCTTACCCAGGTCACATCCCTGATACAATGTAAAGGGAGTTTCCCTGGGGTGTGGCCTGCACCACCTTTTATCTCTTAAGAGATAAAAGGAAAGAGAAGCTAGCAGAGAGTTGGGAACCTCCTACCACCAAGAAAGCAGTGCTGGGAGCAGAGTGCGTCCTTTGGACCTGAGGTTCCTGCGCCTAGATGCTCCCAGACCAAGGGAAGGCTGACGAGAAGGACCTTCCTCCAGAGCCAACAGAGAGAGAAAGCCTTTTCCTGGAGCTGACGTTCTGAATTTGAACTTCTAGCCTACTAGACTGTGAGGGAATAAATTTCTCTCCGTTAAAAGCCATCCACTTGTGGTATTTCTGTTATAGCAGCACTAGATGAGCAAGGCAGGCAGGCACGGAGAGACCAGAAGCTGCTTTTAAACAATCCTGTTTGCCAACTGAATCCATAAGAAGAATCTGAGGAAGGACTATTGTTTTTTCTGATTTAGCTAGGATGGGGTGTGTGTGTGTGTGTGTGTGCACGCGCGCGCATGTTTGGCATGGAAACAATGAAGAGAAGAACAATGAGGGCAAGGACTGCACTTTATTCACCGTTGTGTCCCCTATGCCTGGCACAATGTCTAGCACATAGTAGGCACTCAAAAATTCTTCACTGAATAAATGGATTTCAGCCCTGCCCCACAAGCAGTATAAAAACCAACCCAAACCCCTTGCTATCGAGTCAATTCCCACTCATAGTGACCCACAAGAGAGATTAGAACTGCCCCATCGGGTTTCCAAGGTTGCAGTCCTTATGGAAGACTACCACATCTTTCTCCCAGGGAGCGGACAGTGGGTTCCAACCACTAACCTTTAAGTTAAAACTGAGCCCTTAACCATTGTACCACCAGGGCTCCTGACAAGCAGTATCCAAACCAAACCCACTGCTATGGGTTGTGTGCTGTTGTGTGTGCGGCTGAGTTGATTCCTACTCATAGCGACTCTGTAGGACAGAGTAGAACTGCCCCATAGGGTTTCCAAGGCTGTAAGTTTTTATTGAAGCAGATTGCCACATTTGTCTCCTAGGAGCAGGTGGTGAGTTCGAACCACCGATCTTTCGGTTAGCAGCTGAGTACTTTAACCACTGTGCCACTAGGGCTTACAAGCAGTATAAACCTGTTGCTATCAAATTGATTCCAATTCATACTGACAAGCCGTATGGCTACTGTGAATTAAGTGCTCACTATGACCCCTGGTGGTGCAATGGTTAAGTGCTAGGCTGCTAACTGAAAGGTTGGTGGTTTAAACCCATCCAACAGCTCCATGGGAGAAAGACCTGATGATCTGCTCCTATACAAATTACAGCCTGGAAAACATACAGGGCAGTTCTACTCTGTCACATAGGGTTGCTATGAGTCAGGAATCTAATGAACAACATGAGCCAGGCACTGTGCTAAGCATCTCTACAACAACCTGTGAGGTATTCCTTGCCCTGTTTTATAAATGAAGAAACCGAGGTTTCAAAAGTTTAAGTAGCAAAACCAATAGTTATGTGGCTGGTGAGTAGTATGGGGCAGGGCTTAATCCCTGGACTGTCAAATTCTAGTTTATGTTCTTTGCAACAAACTATGCTATCTCCAACAAGCCTACCTCCTGGTGCCCCAGATAGTCTTAGTCCAGGATTTCTCAGCCTCGTACCGTTGACATTTGGGGTGGGATAATTCTTCGTTGTGGGTGGCTGTCCTGTGCATTGTAGGATGTTTAATAGCATCCCTAGCCTCTACCTATTAGATGCCAGTAGCACAGCCCCCACCCCCAGCTGTAATAACCAAACATATTTCTAGACATTGCCAAATATCCCCTTGGGGGCAAAGTTGCTTCTGGTTAAGAACCACTGTAATCCTTCTGTCTCTTCCCTACCCCCTCTTGGCAAAGTATGGAGAAACCAACTTGCTGGGGTGTTAAGACTTATATATCCAGTTGCCTCCTGGATATTTCCATTCTAACTTCCCACTGACCCTTGGTCCCCAAATGGAGCTCATCATCCTCTCCTGACTTGACACACAGTGTTCCCTGCCTCTGTGAATATCTCTGCCACCTACTAGTTCCCAAGACAGGAGTCGGAGAGTCAGACTTATTCTTCCTGCTCCCTCACCCTCAGCAACCAATCAGCTCCATTTTCTATCCATTCTACTTCTTCGGTAGCTCTCAAATGTGTTCATTTCTTTCTGACTCCCTTATCATCCATCACCATTTCTCACCCAGACAATTATGACAGCCTCCTAATGGATCACCCTGATTCCAGATTCCCCTGCACCCCTGAATCTATTCTCCATGCCATAGCCAAAGGGTGTTCCTTCTAAAGCATAGATCTAATTACACCCTTCTTCAGCTAAAATGGAAACCCTGGTGGTGTAGTGGTTAAGTGCTATGGCTGCTAACCAAGAGGTTGGCAGTTCGAATTCGCCAGGCACTCCTTGGAAGCTCTATCGGGCAGTTCTACTCTGTCCTATAGGGTTGCTATGAGTCGGAACTGACTCAACAGCAGTGGGTTTTGGCTTGGTTCAGCTAAAATGCCTCAGTGACCCATTGTCTTCAGGCTGAGTCTACGATCTCTAGCTGAGGGTAACCCTTCCCCTTTCCCCATTTATAGTCCATGCTCTGGCCACATGGACTTCCTCCACTCCGCCAGTTTCCTGTAGCATAGAGGAGGATGGTATGTGGCAAGATGGGGTATTTTCTTCTTCTACTCTTGTCTCCTTTCTTGTGGCCTCGCACATACCTAACTCTTTCTCCATGTCTGGCTCTGGTCTAAATTAGCATAACAAAATCTAAACCATTGGTAATTCAAGCAAAGAATAAGAAGGGACTGACCCTTTCAGTATAATAAAGTATAGGCGAACTGCTAAGAGGAGCTCAGTACAGACAGTGAAGCAGGATAAGGGGTCTGTACTGGAAGCCTAGGAGGATAGGATCCTGGTTGCAATAATAAACAGGTGGTCAGGGTAGGTCTCACTGAGAAGGTACAATCTGAGCCAAGAGTTGTAGGAGATGAAGGAATAAGCCAAGCAAATATTTGGGGAAAAGCCTTCCAGACAGAGAGAGGAACCCAAGCAAAGGCCCTACTGTGCAAGAGTGCCTGGGGAGTCTGAGGAACAACAAAGAGGCCAGCGGAGTGAGCAAGAGGAGAAGAGCAGGAGATGAGGTAGTGATGGGGGGAGGGTATTGCATCCCCCATGCCAGGCACACAATTCGTGTTCACTAGTATTTGTTACGTGAAAATGTATTAAGAAAACATCCTGCATCCCACTTTGGTGAGTGGCATCTGGGGTCTTAAACGCCAGCAAGCGGCCATCTAAGATGCATCAATGGGTCTCAACACACCTGGAGCAAAGAAGAATGAAGAACATCAAAGATGCAAGGTAATCATGAGCCTAAGAGACAGAAAGGGCCACATAAATCAGAGACTACATCAGCCTGAGGTCAGAAGAACTAGATAGTGCCCGGCTACAACCGATGACTGCCCTGACAGGGAACACAACAGAGAATCCCTGATGGAACAGGAAAACAGTGGGATGCAGACCTCAAATTCTCGTAAAAAGACCACACTTAATGGTCTGACTGAGATTGGAGGACCCCAGAGGTATTGATCCCCAGACCTTCTGTTAGCCCAAGACTGGAACCATTCCCAAAGCCAACTCTTCAGACAGGGATTGGACTGGACTATAAGACAGAAAATGATACTGGTGAGGAGTGAGCTCCTGGGCTCAAGTAGACAGGCGACTATGTGGGCATCTCCTGTCTGGAGGGGAGATGAGAGGGCACAGATGGCTGAATGGACATGGGGAATACAGAGTGGAGGAGGGAAGGAGTGTGCTGTCTCATTAGGGGGAGAGCAACTAGGAGTACACAGCAAGGTGTATATAAATTTTTGTATGAGAGACTGACTTGATTTGTGAACTTTCACTTAAAGCATGATAAAAAAAAAATGAAAAAATAAATTTGTTACATGAACTTGCCCTACATGACCTATTACAGCTTTAGATATATATCTTCAAGCAAACTTTGTCTCCCAATGGACAGACAGGTGTGGGTTAGCTGTGTGACCTTGGGTATGCCCTTTCTCTCTGAGCTTTATCCTCTGAGCTTTATCTCATCTGTAAAATAAGAAGGTTGTGCTACCCAATCTCTTCCTCCTCAAAAATGCCATCACAATAAGAACAGAGAACAAATCTCCATTGTGCTCACATTACAGGGTCATCAAGATATTCATGAAAAATCTAAACATAGGTATGCCTTGAAAGGTGGGGGGCAGTGAGAGTTCCCATACTGCAATGAAGGAAATATTCCCACTTGTCCAAAATGGTAGGTGCTGGCCACATATGGCATTGAGCACTTAAGATATAGCTAGTGGGACTAAGGAATTGAATTTTTAATTTTACGTAAATTTCATTAAATATTCATATGTGGTTACTGACAACTATGTTGGACAATACAGATCTGGACTCCCTGCTTCTGCCTACTATATCATCCAAAAAAAAAAAAAAAAAAAACCAGACAGATCCTGACTCATAGTGACCCTATGGACAAAGTAGAACTGTCTCACAGGGATTCCAACGCTGTAATCTTTACAGAAGCAGATTGCCACATTTTTCTCCCACACAGCAGCTGGGGAGTTCAAACTGGCAACATTTTGGATAGCAGCCCAGCACTTTAACCACTGCGCCACCAGAGCTCCTTCACTATACCATTAAAAAAAAACCAAGCCCATGGCCTTGAGTCGACTCTGATTCACTGAGACCCTATAGGACAGAGTAGAACTGTCTCATAGGGTTTCCAAGGAGCGGTGGTGGATTTGAACTGCCAATCTTTTGGTTAGCAGCTGAGCTGTAAACTACTGTACAACCCCAGGGCTCCACAATAGTAAAGTTAAATAGGCTTCTTTCCTACAGGACTTCTCAGAGCCTTTATGTAATAATGGATATTTTGAGCTCAAAAAGGGAAATAGAACATACCTCTAAGCTACATAATCTCAAAAAAGCTTTTTCCACAGGTTGTCTTGTGAGACAAGAGTTCCACAGAGTATAGTCATCAAGGAGGTGTGTCAGTTAGTGTCCGTGGAGATGACAGGTGACCGCTGCCCTCACAGGGGAATGTCTGAGTACACTGATATCCTACAGGCTCAAAGCCTGCCCAGGTAGCATGATAGAGGGACTCTGGGAGGCTGGCCAACCCCCAAGTACACTGAAACTTCCATTGTGAGAATCACTCACCTGGCCTAGGAACAAAAACACTTCCTCCCAAAGGTACAGAGGTGACAAGAGATAAACCTTATACCACTTTTACCCATTGCTGTCGAGTCAATTCTGACTTATACTGATCCTGTGTGTTACAGAATAGAACTACTTTGGAGTAATCTTTATGAAAGCAGAGTGCCAGGCCTTTCTTCCACGTGGCTGTTGGGTAGAAGTTGAGCATACAGTTTGTGCCAACAGGGACTTCCTTATCCCATTAAAACAACATTATTTTAACAGAGAATGGATTAAGAAATTTAATTAAGATGTATACTTTACGATTTACAAAGCACTTTAACTTACTTTAGTGCTACTCAAAGTGTGGTCCTCACACCAGCAGCATCTGCATTACCTGGTTAGTGAGAAATTCTTCAGACCTACTCAATCAAAAACCCCGGGGGAGGAGCCCAGCAATTTGTGTTTTAACAAGTCCTCTTTATTTTTTTCTATGTGATTATGATACACGTTAGAGATTGCCGACGTACATTACCTAATTTAATCTTTAGAGCTGAAGAGAGGCCCCCAAAACCAAAACCTATTGCCATCAAGTTAATTCTGACTCATAGCGGCCCTATAAGGACAGAGTAGAACTGTCTCATAGAATTTCCAAGGAGGGTCTGGTGGATTCGAACTGCCGACGTTTTTTTAGTTAGCAGCGGTAGCACTTAACCTACGCCACCAGGATTTCTGAAGAGAGGCCCAGGGACTTTAGATAGCGTGCCCAAAGTTACACAGCTGGGAAATTACAGAGGCGGAACACGAATGCAGCTCCCGACCACAAGCTGGAATCTGCCTGGGGTCTTCAGATTTCCTGGGTAGGTTCTCAGTTGCTGGCTGCCCTGCGCCGCTTCTCTGTGTGATCCCAGGATTCACCGGGGCGGAGGTGGTACAGAAGAGCGGGTGATGTGCTCTCCCTGCACGCTGGCCTTTCCTCCCCGTCCTGCCCTGCCCCATCTCCTCTCTCCATTAGGGTTAACAAGTACACAGTAAGAAATAGGCTCCATCTTCCCTTCCCCCGCTCTTTTCCTTCCCTCAAGAGTATGCATCCCTGGTCTCTCATGTTGGAAAGTAGAAATTTAATAAGCATAATGGAGGGAAATGAGATTCCGTGGCTGGGAAATTAAGCAAAGATAGATTTCTTTATTGCAAACTGTTACGGATTGAGTTGTGTCCCCAAAACATGTGTTTTAAATCCTAAGCCCTATTCTATAGGGTCGGTATGAGTTAGAACCCACTTGGCAGCATCTAGTTTGGTTTTTAGTTTTTGTACTGTGGATGGAATGTCATCTAGGAATAAGGCTTTGTTATGTTAATGAGCCCATATCAGTGTAGGGTATGTCTTCAATCAATCCCTTTTGAGATATAAAAAGAAAAATTAGTCAGAGAGAGGAAAGATAAATGGGAAAATAGATGCCACGTGAAGATGGCTAAGAAACTGAGGGACAGAAACAGAAACAAAGTTCTTCCCTCAGAGCTGACAGAGAAAGCCTTCCCCTAAAGCTGGTGCTCTAAATTTGGACTTCGAGCCTCCTAAACGGTGAGAAAATAAATTTCTGTTCTGTAAAGCCATCCACTTGTGGTATTTCTGTTATAGCAGTACTGGGCAACTGAGACACAGGTCTTTCAGAGCCTTTAATATGTAAATATAGGAAGTTCCAAAGGATATAGCATGCAGCATTCCCCAACTCAGTATCACTTGGGGTCACTATGAGTCAGAATCTATTAGACAACACCCAACAACAACAACACTCACCATCTCAGAGAATTGCAGAATCTTTTTATTCAGAGGACATTTCAGGAGGCCAGTGCTCTGCAGGGTATGGGTCCTTTCCCCATGGAAAGCAGAGCATGAGCCCTAAGGGGACAGGACACAGGGCAGTGGAGGTGTTCGGGGTCCTGGTAAGAAGATGCAGAACATCTAGAATAGACCATTCCAATTCCACCAGCCTTTGCTACCTCCAGCTCATCCTCTCTTGCTATATCAGAGATCTTTCTAACCTGTCAAACTCATTGAGCAAAGAGTAACGCTAGGAAAACATTAATACTTGGGGATAGTAATCACTAGCAATAGCAAAAGCCTCCACATCAGTGCCTGGAGGCCCTCTGCTGGGCCAGTTGTTAACCCTTTAGTTATTGGATTATGCGGAGATGGGGTGAGGGGACAGGATAGCTGAGTCAGGGAGAGGTGTGTGTGTGTATTCAGAGGGCTCAGGGCAAGAGCATTCTGCCAACTATGGAACTGTTCGAATATACAACTGGTACAAGCTATTCTGTTACATGCCAGCTAAACACCGCTCTGAAGCAGGAGCAGGCTCCGTGAGATCTATGTTCTGTTGGTTGTATCATTTAAATTTAAAATTATATATATATAAATATATAAAACTTTTGGGGGACATGATAAAATGCAAACCATTTTTTTCTACATGGAATCAACTATATACATCATTAAACACAAATCGTGGTTTTATTTTTCTGTCAGTATCTCAAGTTTTGGTGGAAGATAAGATTTCATCTGTTTTAGGTACCTTTTGTTTTGTTTGGTGGATTGAAAAGCCACATCTTTCTATAGTACAAAGAACACTTAAATTAGACATCAGAGACGTTGGTGCTGGTTCTGGCTCTGCCACTTACTAGCTGTGTGAACTTGGGAAAGTTACATATTTTCTCTTAGCCTCCAATTCCTCATTAAAAAAAATGGAAACAGTTTACACACAGAAAAAGCATTCTTTGATGGTTACAGGGTGGGGAGGAAGGGGAAGAGGAAATCACCAACTAGATTGTAGACGCGTGTCAACTTTGGTGAAGGGAAGGACAACGTACGATATAGAGGAAGTCAGCACAACTGGACCAAAGTAAAAGCATAGATGTTTCCTAGACACATCCAAAACACTCTAAGGGACTAAGTAGCTGTGGCTAGGGGCTGGGGACAATAGTCTCAGGGGATATCTAGGTCAACTGGCATACCCACTTTGGTGAGTAGCATCTGGGGTCCTAAAGCTTTCGAGCAGCCATCTAAGGTACATCTATTGGTCCCATCCAGTCCAGAGCAATGGATAATGAAGAATACAAAAGACATAAGGAAAATATTAGCCCAAAGAACTAAAGGACCACATGAGCCAGAGACTCCACCAGCCTGAAACCAGAACTAGATGGTTCCTGGTTACCACCAACAACCTATCTGACAGGGGTCACAATAGAGAGACCCAGACAGAAAGGGAGAAAAATGTAGAGCAGAATTCAAATTCATGCAAAAAGACCAGACTTACTGGTCTGACAGAGACAGGAGGAACCCCCGAAACGATGGCCCCTGGAAACCATTCCCAAAATTCACTTTTTCAAAGATTAGACAGGCCTGTAAACCAAAAAGTAACACACGTGAGAAACGTGGTTTTTAGTTCAATCAAATGTATAGGACCAAATGGGCAACTCCTGTCCAAAAGCAAGACTAGAAGGCAGGAAGGGACAGGAGAACTGGACAATTGGGCACAGGGAACCCTGGGTGGAAAGGGGGGGCGTGCTGTTACCTTGTGGGGATTGCAACCAATATCACAAAACAATATGTGTATAAATTTTTGGACAAGAAATTAGCTTGATCTGTAAACTTTCACCTAAAGCACAATAAAGTAACAATATAAATAAATAAAATAACAATAAGGAGAAAAGAAAAAAAAAAGAATTCACAATTACCAAAAAAGACTAGGCTTACTGACCTGACGGGAACTGGAGGAACCCCCGAGATTATGGCCCCCAGACACTCTGCTAACTCAGAACTAAAACAACTCCTGAAGCTCACTTTTCAGACAAAGATTAGACAGGCATATAAAACAAACAATAACACATGTGAGAAACGTGCTTCATAGTTCAATCAAATATACAAGACCAAATGGGCAACTCTTGCCCAAAAGCAAAATGAGAAAGTGGGAAGGGACAGGAAATGGACGAAATGGACACAGAGAACTGGGGTGCAAAGGGGAGAGTAGTATCACATTGTGAGGATTGCAACCATATGTGTATAAATTTTTGAATGAGAAACTAACTTGAGCTGTAAATTTTCACCTAAAGCACACACACACACACACACACACACACACATACACACACACAAACTGGGAATAATCATAAGATAAGATGCATGACAGTCCCTAAGGCAATGTTTGGTACATAACACGCTTTCAATACATTAAATATTGCAAAACTTAATAAATCATTACTAAAGTCTGAAAAATTGAAAAAGCCAACTAATTACCTAAAAAAAAATCACACACACACCAGCTCGTTATGGGGGCTCTTTTCAGAAGTAGACTATTGGTTTGGATCTGGGTCTGGAGAGGAATCTGCAATTAACTGCTTCCCCAACTTCGAGCTCTTGCCTTCAATGAAGGAAAAGCAGTTCCAGTATATGTGTAGACAGGCAAGGATGTACCAATTTGAATAACAAAACCTGGGCTAGAAGAAAGCACACATAAGCCCTATCCTCAGGAATTGCCAAAATGGAGTGGTACAGGAAGTTACCAACGCCCTGGGAAAGAAGGGGGTTGTCCCCCCACCCTGCCCATCCCCTGTGAACTGCAGTTGTGATCATTAGCTTCAAAAATAGCTGCATCAGGACCACTGTCACTTTCCTGTCCTTGCCTGATGACACCTTTATCAGAAATTCTGACATCTTTCTTTTCTAAGAGATCTCAGCTCATTGGCCCCTCTCTGCTACGTGGGTAGCAACCTAGAAACATGACAGCTCCAAGCTGTGCTTTCTGGAAGTCTGGCCCACCTTCTTGCCCTTCTTACATTCATGAACCATCTGATCAGCAAGGGTCCTTATTTGTATAATCTCTTCATTCCTCAGGTAGGAAAACCCAGAGAGTGTATATTATTTAATATATTTGTAGCATATATCAGTTTTTCCTAAATAATAAACCATCCCAAACTTAGTGGCTTAATTAGAGAAATGCAAATCAAAACCACTACGAGATACTCTTACCCCAGCATTGCTGGCACGAATTAATAAAACAGAAAATAATAAATGTTGGAGAGGCTGCGAGGAGATTGGAAACTCTTATGCACTGCTGGTGGGAATGCAAAATGGTACAACCATTTTGGAAAACGATATGGCACTTCCTTAGAAAGCTAGAAATAGAAATACCACATGATTCAGCAGTCCCACTCCTAGGAATATATCCTAGAGAAAGAAGAGCTGTCACACAAATAGACATATGCACACCCATGTTCACTGCAACATTATTCACAATACAAAAAGATGGAAACAACCTAGATGCCCAACAACAGATGAATAGATAAACTGTGGTACATACACACTATGGAGTACTAAGCAATGTTTAACAACAATGATGAATCTACGAAGCATCTCGCAACATGGGTGAATCTGGAGGGCATCATGCTGAGTGAAATAAGTCAACTACAAAAGGACAAATATTGTATGAGAAAACTACTATAAAAACTCATGAAATGGTTTACACACAAAAAGAAACAATCTTTGACAGTTGACAGTTGAGGGGAGGGATGGGGATGGAAAAACATTAAATAGACAAGTGGTAACTTTGGTGAAGGGTAAGATAGTACACAGTACACAGCACAACTTGTACAAGGCAAGGTTATGGAAGCTCCATAGACACATCTAAACTCCCTGAGGGACCAAATTACTGGGCTGAGGGCTATGGGGACCATGGTCTCAGGGAACATACAGCTCAATTGCCATAACATAGTTTATAAAGAAAATATCCTACATTCTACTTTGGTGAGTAGCGTCTTGGGTCTTAAAAGCTGGTGAGTGGCCACTTAAGACACTCAACTGATCTCACCTCATCTGGAGCAAGGGAGAAGGAAGAAAACCAAAGTCACAAGGGAAGGATTAGTCCAAAGGACTAATGGACTACAACTACCACAGCTTCCACCAGACTGAGTCCAGTACAACTAGATGGTGCCCAGGTACTACCAGTGACTGCTCTGGCAGGGATCACAACAGAGTTGGAGAAAAATGTAGAGCAAAATTCTAACTCACAAAAAAAGACCAGATTTACTGGCCTGACAGAAACTGAAGAAACCCCAGGAGTATGGACCCCGGGCACCCTTTCAGCTCCGTAATGAAGTCACTCCTGAGGTTCACCCTTCAGCCAAAGATTAGACAGGCCCATAAAATGAAACGAGACTAAAGGGGCACACCAGCCCAGGGGCAAGGACTAGAAGGCAGGAGAGGACAGGAGAGTTGGTAATAGGGAACCCAAGGTTGCTAAGGAGAGAGTGTTGACATGTCGTGAGGTTGGTAACCAGTGTCACAAAGCAATATGTGTACTAATTGTTTAATGAGAAGCTAGTTTTT
The DNA here is from genome assembly GCF_030014295.1 of Loxodonta africana. NCBI lineage: Eukaryota > Metazoa > Chordata > Mammalia > Proboscidea > Elephantidae > Loxodonta > Loxodonta africana. The sequence continues at coordinate 101,612,800 of NC_087344.1, forward strand.
TCTGTAAACCTTCATCTAAAGTACGATTAAAAAAAAAAACTCTAGGAAGGAGCAAAATCATACACATACACACACACACAACTTAGTGGCTTAAAGCAATAAACACATACTTAGCTGACAGTTCTGTGGATCAGGATTTGGGGCTGGGCCCACCTGGTCTTGGCTGGGCTCGTTTGTGCATGTGAAATCAACTGCTGGGTCAGCTGGGGCTGGCCAGGCTATGATGGCCTCAGTTAAGATGGCTCAGCCCTCTTCCACGCAGTGTTTCATCCTCCAGCAAGCCACTCCAGACTTCTTCACATGATATCTAGGCAGGATTCCATGAGACAAGAGTAGGAATAGAAATGCTCAAGGCCTTTTAGGTCTAGGTTCAGAACTGGAATCTCACTACTTCCACTGGATCCTTCTGGTCAAAGCAAGTGACAAGACCAACATAGATTCAAAGGGTAGCAAAACAGACTTACCTCTTGATGGGAAGAGCTATGACATCATGTTACGAAAGGGCAGAATACAAGGAAGGAAATAACTGGGGCATTTTTCAAAGCACCCAGGAATCCAGGAATTGTCCCCAAATTTCCCAGTTCTGAGATGCAATAGACATTTGTTGTTTTGACCACTTAGCATCTATTTCCTCTTCTTTGGTTAATTACACTCATACCTTACTTTGAATCCAGTCTTGGTAGAACTTTCAATCAAGGAGCTCTACCCATCCAGGGTAACAGGTGGGCATGCAACCCAAGCTAGAGCCATCTAGGAGCTCTCTGCATGGAATCTGAACCGTGAGTGAAAGCTTCCAGCAGAGTAGCACTGTGACCCCAGAAAGACTCTCCATTTCTTCCTGCTACCTTGCTTCCTCAGTGCATCTTTGACCCTTCTCGAGCCTGGATGTTTACCTTTACTACAATTCTCTGTTATCTCCTGTGGTGGATGCTGTGGTGTGCTGCCCAGAACCACCCCCCCGCCCGGCCCCTGTCAGGACGGAGACACTCATTCCTTCAGCTGCTGGAAGTTTTGCTTACTGATGTCCACATATACATCCAATCCCAAGAACTGCCATTTGCTCAAGAGCACTACTTTGGGACTTGTCGATGCAGGGGTAGAAAGATCTGACCCTCTTGCCTTAATTTGGGACATCTCTGAAAGGCCATCCCTGTGGGATCAGTCAAGGCATGTTTTTGAACCTACATCACTGTTCACTTTCTCCCTGTACCCAATTCAACTTCCCCTACTCCCTCAAGGGTTTTTGTTGCCAAGAGCACTCTCTAATAAATGTCCTGCTGAAAAATCTCCATCTGAGAGATTGTTTCCCAGGAACTCAACTTAAGATATCCCATATCCCTTTAGTAAATTCCATTTTTGCCTAGGTGAGATAAAGTAGTATCTGTTGCTTACAAATGAAAACTGTTAAAAGATATTTCAAGCTAGGATTCTTTCCACTAAACTGTTTCCTAATTCTTGTTTACTTTTTATTGACCAGAATTGACTTGACGGCAACTGGTTGGTTGGTTATTTATTGAGCCCCTACTATTTGACCCCTCAGAATGGCCCTGCGATGTTGGAACTATTAGCCCCATTTGACAGTTGAGATCATTTTAACTCGAGGAGCTTAATAAATTGCCCAAGGTCAGTAACTGATAAGCAGAGTATAAAAAATCAAAGCAAAACCATTGACATCGAGTCAATTCCGACTCATAGTGACCCTATAGGACAGAGTAGAACTGCCCCATAGAGTCTCCAAGGAGCATCTCGTGGATTTGAACTGCCAACCTTTTGGTTAGCAGCCATAGCTCTTAACAACTACACCACCAGGGTTTCCGAGCAGAGTATAAAAAAAAAAAAAAAGAGTATAGCAGGGGGAAAAAAGTCTTTGGAGCCAGACTACCTGGGTTTTTGAATCTTGCCTCCACCACTTATTACCTATGTCCCCTTGGGCAAGTTACTTAATCTCTCCATGCTTCAGTTTGCTCTTCTGTAAAATGGGGATAATAATAGCACATATCTCGTAGAGTTGCTGTGAGGGTTAATTGAGTTAGTATACTTAAAGTGTTTAGAAGAGTGTCTGGCAAACAGTAAGCCCCATGTGTTTGCTATTATTATTGTTGATGATGATGTTAGTATTATTAGTAGCAATAGTGTTAACATTGGTCATTCTGATTGCCAAGTCTGTGTGTGTTTTGTCTACTAAAATCCCCACGTGAGGCTCCTCTTTCTGCCATTGCCCCAGTTCGCCTTGCTCCCAGAATGCCGGAATTCGAGCAGACAGCCGTGTATCTTTAATGAAAGGGAACAGCCGCACCAGCTCTGCTGACAGGGCGCCTCTTTGCTGGTCTTCGCGTTTTTCTTTGTTGTAGGTTTGATATACTGTTTCCCCCCACTCACTGGTTTTGCTGTAAGTAATTGTCTTCTTGGAGCAACCTGAAAGGCGCTCCTGTTTGGGGCGTCCTGGCCTGACAGGGATGTAATTTGTTAAAGTATATTTTATACACAATAGACTCCAGGGTGAATGGGCCTGCTGTGCTACCCAAGGAACTATTTAATTATTAGAATTGTTCTCTGAGCCATTCTCAATCTTAGGCCTCGCTCTGTTATCTGTGCATCTTGTGATGGACACAACGTGAATATCGAAATCAATAAATTGCAAGTTTTCAAAGGTAGAGACCAAACAGCAGCAACCCAGTTACTGGGCCCCCAAACCAGCTTCCTCTTAGAAACCTTAATCCTGAAACAATAAGACTAGGCAGTGGGACGTATTCTCGTTATGGGGCACACGCTGTTCTGACATTAAAAGAATGTGGGTTGGTCTTAAAGCCTGGGACCTTGTAATTACAAGAGATGAATGGTTCTTAGTGAAAACAGACGCATTCCCAGGGCTTAACTAGCTTCTGTTTGGAAATCACAATGCCAGGGTAAATGTGAGCAGCAAACGTTGGCTGAGCAGCCCTAAGGGACAAAGAGAAGCAGACCGAAGTCCTAGCTATCCTCCATGGGGGGAGGGGAGGAGGTAGGACAGGAAAAGGTTGAACCTCCAACCTTTCAGTTAGCAGGCCAGCACTTAACCACTTCGCTACCGGTCACCTTAAAGATGTAAAACTGGGGAGAGGCCGTGGACACTATGCCTGATCTCATTCCCTAACAGTCCCTATCCTGTTCACTCTGCTTCAGCCTCGCTGGCCTCTTTGCTTTTTGAATGATCCAAGCATGCTCCATTTGCAGTTTTATACTAGGTATTCTGTCCAGAAAATGCTGCTCATCAGGTTTTTGCATGGCTCACTTTCTCATTTCATATAAATCTTTGCTTAGATTTCACCTTCTCAGAGAGGACTTTGCTGACCACACTAAGATATCACCACTCAGGAAAAAAAAAAAAAATTCTGTTGCCATCAAGTCAATGCCAACTCATAGTAACCCTGTAAGGACAGAGTAGAACTGCCCCCATAGGGTTTCCAAGGAGAAGTTGGTGGGTTCAAACTGCCAACCTTTTGGTTAGCAGGTAAGCTCTTAACTACTACGCCACCAGGGCTCCAAGGTATCACCACTAGGTTCAGTTATTCTTTTTAATGTTACCCTTATTCATGTTGTTGTTGTTGTTAGGTGCCATTGAGTCGATTTCAACTCATAGCAACTCCATGTGACAGTATAGAACTGCCCATAGGATTTTCTAGGCTGTAATCTTCTTTTTTTTTTTTTTCATAATTTTTATTGTGCTTTAAATGAAAGTTTACAAATCAAGTCAGTCTCTCACATAAAAACTTATATACACCTTGCTACATACTTCCAATTACTCTCCCCTTAATGAGACAGCCCGCTCTCTCCCTCCACTCTCTCTTTTCCTGTCCATTTCACCAGCTTCTAACCCCCTCCACCCTCTTATCTACCCTTCAGGGAGGAGATGCCAACATAGTCTCAAGTGTCCACCTGATCCAAGAAGCTCACTCCTCACCAGCATCCCTCTCCAACCCATTGTCCAGTCCAATCCATGTCTGAAGAGTTGGCTTCTGGAATGGTTCCTGTCCTGGGCCAGCAGAAGGTCTGGGGGCCATGACCACCAGGGTCCTTCCAGTCTCAGTCAGACCATTACGTCTGGTCTTTTTATGAGAATTTGGGGTCTGCATCCCACGGCTCTCCTGCTCCCTCAGGAGTTCTCTGTAGTGTTCCCTGTCAGGGTAGTCATCGGTTGTAGCTGGGCACCATCTAGTTCTTCTGGTCTCAGGATGATATAGTCTCTGGTTCATGTGGCCCTTTCTGTCTCTTGGGCTCGTGATTACCTTGTGTCTTTGATGTTCTTCATTCTCCTTTGATCCAGGTGGGTTGAGACCAATCGATGCATCTTAAATGGTTGCTTGCTACCACGTAAGACCCCAGATGTCTAGGCTGTAATCTTTACAGGAGAAAATCACCAGGTCTTTCTCCCTCGAGCCACTGGGTGGGTTCAAACCTCCAACCTTTTGGTTAGTACCCAACCATTGTGCAGCTAGGGTGCCTTCCCTTATTCATAGACTTACCAAAACATAACAGAAAACTAGATATTTATTTGCTTATGTATTTGTTATCTAGGACCCCTGTTGGCAGGAGAAAAATGCGGCAGTCAGCTTCCGTAAAGATTTATAGCCTTGGAAATCTATGGGGCAGTACTACTCTGTCCTATAGGATTACTATGAGTTGGAATTCAATTTGACACAATAGGTTTATTTCATATCTGCCTTCCTTACTCCACAGGTTTCCACAATGGTAGAACCTATATCTCCAGAACCTACAACTGTATCTGACATGTAATAGACATGCAATTAATATCTGTCGAGTGAATGAAGGAATGGCTCCAATACCTCAAGCCTTGACTGTGACCTGATTGAGAGTATTAGGATAATTAGAACACATAGGGTCACACAGAAGGTGGCTTAGGTAGTTGGTGGACAATGGAATCACAGGAGAAGCATGTAGGCAAAGGTTGGTGGTTCTACCCCAGCAGTGCTCAGAGAAGAGAAAGACCTGGTAGAGTCACACAAGTGCCAGGTACTTTAAAGGAAGTACTGTCAGTTACGAAGATGAACACCTTGTCTTTGTATCTTGAGTGCCTAGCACAGAGTAAACACTAAATAAATACTTAAAGTATGACTCAATCGTAGAACTTCATAGTTGCCTCAGATTGCCTCCAGCTGATTCTACTCAAGCTCTGAGACCTAAGGTTGGTCAGTGATTTTGTAACTTGTTGTTTTCTCAGTTGGGAGAGATTTAATATGCATCTTTTCAATCTTGGGCTTGGAGTGGCAGCGTGAATGGTCTGATTTTGGGTGCAGAACCTTTCTTATAACTCTCAAGAACGACTTAGACCCAGCCTACGGAGACTGGAAAGCTGAGGACTGAATGACTATTCCAAAGGCCTTTTCTGTGGTAGTAGCTACTGTTTGGGCAAGCTTGGTGGAGATTCTTCACTATGGGAGCCACCTAATTTCTTAAGGTGGCTTAAAATAGGTTGATGGTCAGGGGTACTTTTTATAGCGGTGTTTTCCAGTTATTAGTGGTTTGTGAAATCAATTTAATCAGCCACATCCAGTTTTTTTTTTTTTTAATGAAATAGATTTAAAAATATAACTAGTAAGCTAGATTGAAAATGTATTTCAAAAATGAAGGTACAATAAAGGCATTTTTAGACAGCAAATGCACACTAAATAAAGGAAATACTAAAGATGTTCTTCAGGCAGAAGGAAAATGATCCCACACGGAAACATGGAGAGGCAGGAAGGAAAGAAGAGCACAGAAAACGTACATTTTAGAGAAATTTGAATTAATATTGGCTGTATAAATTAATAATAGTAATGTCTTGAGGGGTATAAAACACAGAGAGAATTAAAATACATGACAAAATAACACAAAAATTGGGAGGATAATAAATGGGGTTGAAATGTTCTAAGATTTTAGCATTTCTTACATTTGATTGTTATATTATATGTAATGATATATTGTATATATTATATAATACATTATATCGTTGTTGTTGTTGTTAGTTGCTATGCAGTCAATTTGGACTCATGGCGAATCCATGTGTGCAGAGTAGAACTGCTCCATAGGGTTTTCAAGGCTCTGACCTTTCAGAAGAAGATCACCTCACCTGTTTTATGAGATGCCTTTGGGTGGATTCGAGCTGCCAACCTTGTGCCTCATAATCCATTGCTTAACAATTTGTGCCACCCAGGGACTACAGATTAAATCATATATTATAGTAATTAAATTATATTTTACAAGTTATATATGCATGTTATAATCTCTAGGATAAACATTAAAAGAATGTATAACAAACAAGGTAATAGAAGGAAAATGAAATAAGTAACAAAATCTTAATTAACCAAAAACATGAAAGGGAAGAAGAGAAAAAGCAACATGGAAAAAAGGTGGAACAACAACAACAAATAGCACAATGGTAGATTTCAACCCAAATAAATCAGTGCTTATATTTTACATATCTCTACTGGTCACTTCCCCCATGAGTTGGTCAGCTATGCCACTGGTATTCAAATACCAGTAGGATCACCCATGTAGAACAGGTTTCAGCTGAGCTTCCAGGCTAAGACAGACTAGGAAGAAGGACCTGGCAGTCTAATTCTGAAAAGAATTAGCCAGTGAAAACCAGCATAACATTGTCTGATATAGTGCTAGAAGATGAGCCCCCCAGGTTGGAAGGCACTCAAAAGATTACTGGGGAAGAGCTGCCTCCTCAAAGTAGAGTCAACCTTAATGACATGGATGGAATCAAGCTTTTGGGACCTTCATTTGCTGATGTGGCATGACTCAAAATGAGAAGCAACAGCTGCAATGATTCATTAATAATCGTAAGCTGCAATGTAAATGAAACGGAATGCATAAACATTGATATGCTAGGCATTAGTGAGCTGAAATGGACTGGTATTGGCCATTTTGAATTGGTCAGTCATATGGTCTACTATGCTGGGAATGACTAATGGAAGAGGAATGGCTTTACATTCATCATCAAAAAGAACATTTCAAGCTCTACCCTGAAGTACAGTGTTGTCAGTGATAGTATAATATCTGTATGCCAACAAGGAAGACCAGTTAATACGATTATTATTCAAATTTACACATCTACCACTAATGCCAAAGATGAAGAAATTGAAGATTTTTACCAACTTCTGCAGTTTGAAATTGATGGAACATGCAATCAGGATGCATTGATAATTACTGGTGATAGGAATGTGAAAGCTGGAAATAAAGAAGAAGGATTGGTAGTTGGAAAATATGGCCTTGGTGATAAAAATGATGCCAGAGATCATATGATAGAATTTTGCATGACAAATGACTTCTTCATTGCAAATACCTTCTTTTAACAACAAAAATGGCTACTTTATCTCTGGACCTTGCCAGATGGAATACACAGGAATCAAATTGACTACATTTGTGGAAAGAGATGATGGAGAAGCTCAATATCATCAGTCAGAACAAGGCCAGGGGCCAACTGTTGAACAGTCATCAATTGCTCATATGTAAGTTCAAGTTGAAACTGAAGAAAATCAGAACAAGTCCAATAGAGCAAAGTATGACCTTCAGTATGTTGTTGTTGTTAGGTGCCATCAAGTCAGTTCTGACTTATAACAACCCTATGTATGACAGAAGGAAACACTGCCTGTTCCTGTGCCATCCTCACAATTGTTGCTATGCTTGAGCCCATTATTGTAGCCACTGTTGTTGATCCATCTCATTGAGGGTCTTCCTCTTTTTTGCTGACCCTCTACTTTACCAGGCATGACGTCCTTCTCCAGGGACTGATCCTTCCTGACAATATGTCCAAAGTATGTGAGACATTGTCTTGGCCATCCTTGCTTCTAAGGAACATTCTGGTTGTACTTCTTCCAAGACAGATTTGTTCATTCTTTTGGCGGTCCATGGTATAGTCAATATTCTTTTCCAACACCATAATTCAAAGGCATGAATTCTTCTTCAGTCTTCTGTATTCATCATCTAGTTGTCACATGCATAGGAGGTGACTGAAAATATCATGGCTTGGGGCAGGCGCTCCTTAGTCTTCAAGGTGACATCTTTGCTTTTCAACACTTTAAAGAGGTCTTTTGAAGCAGATTTGCCCAGTGCAATGTGTCTTTTGATTTCTTGACTGCTGCTTCCATGGGTGTTGATTGTGGATGCAAGTAAAATTAAATCCTCAACAACTTCAATCTTTCTCTGTTTATCATGATGCTGCTTATTGGTCCAGATGTGAGAATATTTCTTTTCTTTATGTTGAGGTGTAATCCACACTGAAGGCTGTGATCTTTGATCTTCATCAGTAAGTGAGTGCTTCAAGTCCTCTTCACTTTCAGCAAGCAGGGTTGTGTCCTCTGCATAACGCAGGTTGTTAATGAATCTTCCTCCAATCCTGATGCCCTACTCTTCTTCATATAGTCCAGCTTCTCAGATCGTTTGCTCAGCATACAGATGGAATAAGTATGGTGAAAAGATACAACCCTTTCCTGACTTTAAACCATGCAGTATTCCTGTGTTCTTTTTGAACAACAGCCTCTTGATCTATGTACAGGTTCCTCATGTGCCCAGTTAAGTGCTCTGGAATTCCCATTCTTCGCAATGTTTTCCATAATTTGTTATGATCCACACAGTTGAATGCCTTTGCATAGTCAATAAAACACTTGTAAACATCTTTCTGGTATTCTCTGCTTTCAGCCAAGATCCATCTGATATCAGCAATGATATCCCTGGTTCTGCGTCCTCTTCTGAATCTGGCTTGAATTTCTGGCAGTTCCCTGTCAATATACTGCTGCAGCTGCTTTTGAATAATCTTCAGCAAAATTTTACTTGTCTGTTATATTAATGATATTGTCCAATAACAACCTTGAGTATATCCCACCTGATTCTAGAGACCATCTCAAGAATAGATTTGACACACTGAACACTAATGACCAATGACCAGACAAGTTGTGAAATGACATTAAGGACATCATACATGAAAAAAGCAAAAAGCCATTAAAAAGACAGGAAAGAAAGGACTGAAATGAATTTCAGAAGAGACTCTGAAACTTGCTCTTGAACATAGGGTAGCTAAATCGAAAGCATGAAATGATGAAGTAAAAGAGCTGAGCAAATGACTTCAAAGGGCAGCTCGAGAAGACAAAGTAAAGTATTATAATGACTTGTGCAAAGACCTGGAGATAGAAAACAAAAAGGGAAGAACATGCTCAGCATTTCTCAAGCTGAAAGAACAGAAGAGAAAATTCAAGCCTTGAATTGCAATATTGAAGGATTCTACAGGAAAAATAATACACGATGCAAGAAGCATCAAAAGTAGATGGAAGGAATATCCAGTCACTGTACCAAAAAGAATTGGTCAATATTCAACCATTTCAGGAGGTGGCATATGATCAGGAACCAATGGTACTGAAGGAAAAAGTCCAAGATGCCCTAAAGGCATTGGCAAAAAACAAGTCTCCAGGAATCGATGGAATGCCAATTAAGATATTTCGACAAATGGATGCAATTCTAGAAATGCTCACTCATCTATGCCAAGAAATTTGGAAGACAGCTGCCTGACCAACTGATTAGAAGAGATTAATTTTTATGCCTATTTCCATGAAATGTGATCCAACCCAATGCAGAAATTATCCAACAATATCATTAATATCACACACAAGTAAAATTTTGCTGAAGATCATTCAAGGCAGTTGCAACAGTATATCAACAGGGATCTGCCAGAACTCAAGCCAGATTCAGAAGAGGACATGGAACCAGGGATATCATTGCTGATATCAGATGGATCATGGCTGAAAGCAGAGAACACTAGAAAGCTGTCTACCTGTTTTATTAACTACATAAAGGCATTCGGCTGAGTGGATCATAACAAATTACAGATAACATTGTGAAGAATGGGAATTCCAGAACACTTAATCATGCTGATAAAGAAAGTGTACATGAATCAAGAGGCAGTTTGAACAGAACAAGGGGATTCTGCGTGGCTTAAAACCAGGAAAGGTGTGCATCGGGGTTGTATCCTTTCAACATACTTACTCAATCCGTATGCTGAGAAAATGATCTGAGAAGCTGGACTATATGGAGAAGAATGGGGCATCAGGATTGGAGGAAGACTCGTTAACAACCTGCGTTATGCAGATGACACAAACTTGCTCGCTGAAAGTGAAGAGGACTCGAAGCACTTACTGTTGAAGATCAAAGATCACAGCCTTCAGTGTGGATTACACCTCAGCAGAAAGAAGACAAAAGTCCTCACAACTGGACCAATAAGCCACATCATGATAAACGGGGAAAAGATTGAAGTTGTTGAGGATTTAATTTTACTTGAATCCACAACCAACACCCACGGAAACAGCAGTCAAGAAATCAAATGGTGTATTGCATTGGACAAATCTGCTACAAAAGACCTCTATAAAGTGTTGAAAAGCAAAGTTGTTACCTTGAAAACTATGGTGTGTCTGACCAAAGCCATGGTGTTTTCAATCGCCTCATGTGCATAGCAAAGCTGGACTATGAATAAGGAAGACCAAGGAAGAATTGACACCTTTGAATTATGGTGTTGGAGAAGAATATTGAATATACCATGGACTGCCAAAAGAATGAGCAAATCTACCTTGGAAGAAGTACAGCCAAAATTATCCTTAGAAGCAAGGATGACGAGACTACATCTCACATGCTTTGGACATGTTATCAGGAGGGATTAGTCCCTGGAGAGTACATTATGCTTGGTAAAGAGGAGGATCATCAAAAAAGAGGAAGATCTTCAACAAGATGGATTGAAACAGTGGCTGCAAGAATGGGCTCAAGCATAACAAGGATTGTGAAGATGGCACAGGACCAGGCAGTATTTTGTTTTGTTGTACATAAGGTCGCTATGAGTTGGAACTGACTAGGTGGCATGTAACAACAACAAAAAGAGAAGGACCCAAACTCTGTCCTCCAAAGTTTAGCAAGCAGGGGGCTTCTTGGTAGAATGTGGTCAAATGTTTCCAACATACTGCAATAAAAACGTGAACATTCCCAGAGCTGAGTTGCAAAAACTAAAGATGGGAAACAGGAGAAAAGTCAAACAAGTGAGTGTGTTTGCACTAACCTTGGAAAATATGTATTCTGAAAAAACCTGCTGAAACTCTAATGAAATCCTTATTAGGACTTTCTGAAATAAAATAAACTTCTCCTTGTCACTTGTGCCTTTTTCTCAGGGGACCAAAGTGATGAACAAAACCAAGCATGTCTCTCCCCTCCTTTGTCATCACTCCTCCTGCAGCCCCCAACCCTGACTGTTGGGGGAAGAATAATTTGAGTTTGGCAGAAAATGCAAAAGCAGTTCATTTTCCCACGACTTTGAAAAAACAGCAATTAAAACCATCCCAAACACCTTGAAAATTAATTAATTCTTTTCCAGTTAGGCTGATAGCCTAACTTGGGAAGGCAATGAACTCATCTTGTTAATAAACACTGGAGCATTTACTCATTATTTCTCCATATCTACCTGTCTTATCTAACTTTATTTGGACTTTTACAAAGTGGTTACTAAATTGTGTGCACCAGTAAATACATTAGTGTGGTGCAATTTCATGGAGATTTATGCACCTGCAATGTCAAATATATTAAGTTCCCATAAAAGCTTGGCATTTGGGGTATGTTCTCGCCAAAGACCCTATGGGGTACAATTCAAATGTAGAGAGCGATAACCCGGGAGCCAAAATCAATGGGCTTGAATTATTAAAATTCTAAGCAGTCATTACAGATTGGGTCAGGTATTATAAAACTTAAGAGTCCATCAATTTACTTTCAATATTAATTTTAGCATTGTGCCTTGCCATGAAAACCATGAGAATGGAAAGCATGTAACATCTCACTTACGGCTAACACAAAAGGGAAGTGACTGAAATATAGACCCTCTTGGCCTCTGGGGAAGATTTATGTGGCGAGGATCACACTCCTCAGAGTCAGCCTGCAGGTGAGTGGCAGGTCTGCGTTATAAATGCCTGGGGTAACTATAAAAACAGAAATGGTATCAGGTTATTGATTTTTTTTTTCTTTCTGGAGCCCACAAATTAGAAAAGTCCCTGCTAAAAATCACTGGTCTACCCACAAATTTTAATTAAAGCATAAATAAATCATTTTAGTTGCTGCACTTGCATATAAACAAAGGGAGAGATGGCATCCTTACAAATGCTTGTCAGCATTTGGTGACTAATGGCTCACAGTGAAAATACAATCTGAAGCAACTGAATTGAAAGCAGATTCTGGAGCTAACTAATATCACATGCAAACCATCTAAAGCTATTATGGAGAGAGGTATTAAAACCACAGATCAGGTTTTTGGGAGGTGGGGGGGGTGGTTTGAGTATAATTTTGTTAAGTAGAACAATACTTTTTTTTTTTTATTAAATAAAGTGAAGTTCTGTAATGAGATATTACAGCTGCTGCACTTTCACCACATGATGGAGAAATGGATACCCCACCCCTTACAGCAAACACTAACCATATGCTGTGATGATTCCAAATGTTGATTTTATTCTGAAATAAGTACAGACAGTCCTTGGATTACGAATGAGTTCCGTTCCTAAGTCTGTCTTTAAGTCAAATTTGTATGTAAGTTGAAACAGGTACAGTTCATATCTAATGTCACTTAGTCAAATGTTTGTCTTAGTATATACAGTTGGCCCTCTGTATCCACAGGCTGTATATCTATCCATGGGTTCTGCATCTACAGATTCAACCAACTGCAGATCAAAAATAGTCAGAAAAAAAGGAGTTCCAAAAAGTAAAACTTGAATTTACCACATGCTGAGCATTATGCTGAATCCATGCAAATGAAATGGTGTGTAGGCATACCCTGCTGTAGCCTCCCACCATTTCATAGATCCTCAGTCTCTGTCCAGCGCTCATTGTCTGAGCATTGTTCACCTCGAATTTCCTTTGTTAGCTACTTGTGTTGTGTACATCATTTGTTTCTGTGAAAAAATGGCTTCTAAAAAGCAATTAAGTGGTCAAAGCAATACCTGAAAGGCTAAGAAGGAACCTAAAGTGCTCTCTTTCGATAATAAAATAAAAATCTTAGATCTTTTGAAAAGTGGCATGCTGCTTGCTGAAGTGCGCCGTCAGGACGGTGAGAACGAATCAAGCATTCACCCAATAAAGCAGAAAGAAGCTGAACTTTGTGGAAGTGTCAGTGCTGCTCCTACAACAGCAAAAATGGTCTCTGGTTCATGATAAAGTGTTTGCAAAGACTGGGAAAGCAATAAGTGTTAAGTGTAAGCATTAAGAACAATTTACATAGCATTTATATTATGTTAGGTATCATAAGTATTCTAGAGATGATTTAAAGTATACGGAAGGATGTGCGTAGGGACTTGAGCATCCATGGATTTTAGTATCTGCAGGAGGGTCCTGGAACCAATTGCCCACGAATACAGAGGGACCATTTCTTCATCACACGGAGAAAGTGCAGCAGCTGTAATATCTCATTACAGAGCTTCACCTTATTTAATTAAAAAAAGAAAGTATTGTTCTATATAGTATATAGTGTGCCTTTCTATGCACAAAAAACATTAAAGAAACAGTTCCAGATACACTAAAACACCTTTAACCTAATAATACAGTAATAATAATAATGTCTCAAAGTAGCACCTGTTTGTTTTTACAAACCATTGTATACACCTCGAATTTTTAACATAATGGGCTTTACAGGGGTTGGTTTATAACTACAGGTTGTACGTAAGTTGGACATACATAACCCAGGGACTGCCTGTACATAGCAGGTAGTCATATAAATAGGTTTTTAGAAAACAGGGGTTCAAGAGGATGTTCTAAGCAGACCTAGGTCCCATTACATCAAAAAGAAGAAATCGAGATATTGCATATTAAAGGAAGGCTCAGCAGATTTCTGATATTGGCATGGGCTCAGGAAGCCAGGACATGGCGTCCATGTTGTGCTTCAGCTATGGGGGAACATGCAGAATGCTCCTCTACAGGCATTACCGGAGAGCCTCCTTCTGGATCTCTCCCTATAAACTGGTGTGGCCAGGGACAATGAGGCACTGCTTCTTTCTTCTGGAAACTTGGGCACGTTATTTAAACTCTCTGTGCCTCAATTCCCTAATCTTTAAAATAACAGTAGCAATAGTACATACCTCATATATTATTGTAAGAAGTTAATAAGAGTTAATACATGTAAACATCTTAGAACACTGCCTAACACATAAAAAACACTACACAGACACACATTAATAAACAGACACACGTTCACACATACGCATATACATTATTATAATTATTACACTTGGCTGATGGCAAATGTTTACTGAACATCGACTATGCTCCAATTACCATGCTAGATACTGAGAAAAGGTGAATAACAGAAAATACAAAGTCCCTGCCCTCGCAGAGTTCACAGGTTTAACTAACTCCTGATGTTATTAACTTCTAACTCTATCTTCAAACCTGAATACTCCACTCAGTCACAAAGGCCGCCTCATTCTCTTTAGTATGTACAATATCAAGCACATGATCTTTCTCCCTAAATCTATTCTTTCTCCTTGTTCTCTGCCTTAATTGATGGCGTCACCATCCCGCAAGTTGTCCAAGCCCAGAACCTGGAAGGCATTCCTGACTCTTCCCTCTCTCTCACACACACCCCAAATCCAATCACCAAGGTCTTCTAATACTCCTCTAGAAGTTTTTTTGTTAAACCTACCTCCTGTTATTCATCCCAACTTTGACTCACCTAGCTCCAGCCCTTGACATAACCCTTCTGTATTAACAGCAGTAGCCTCTGAACCAGCCTGCAATTTAGCCCATCATGTCCCCAGCCCCTAGAGGGAGCTTTTCAAAACGGAATCTACCATGGCCTACTTCCCTCAGTCCTTTAAATGAATCCTCATTGCTTGCAGTGTACAGCATGACGCTCAGGCCCAGCATGATATAACCCCTTCCTGCATTTCAAGCCTCATTTTGAACCACTCCCTGCCTCATATTTCATTCTCCATCAAGATGGAACTACTTTTGTCTCTCACATACAAGACGCACGATGCTATTTCTCATATCCGTGCTGTCATTGCTCACACAGCCACCTTTGCCTAGAATACCCTTTCTCTCCTGCTTCTCCTAACCACTTTGTATTCCAACTCTCCGGGAAGGCTTTCCAGAGCTCCTGCTTTTGGCTACTGACCCTCTTTTATATTCCCATAGCCCCTGCATATGGCGCTTTCATTGCACACATCCTATTGCTTTGAGGGTAATTATTAACGATCTGTTTATGTCTCTGGAGCCTCTGGGTACCCAAATGGTAAACATGCTTGGCTGCTAACTAAAAGGTTGGAAGTTTGAGTCACTCAGGGGAACATTGGAAGAAAGGTCTGGTGATCGATTTCCAAAAAAAATTAGTAATGCAAAACCCTATGGAGCATAGTTCTACTCCATTTAACTCGACCACAACTGTTTTTTTTTGTTTTTTTTTTCTGGGTTTTGTAAACGTCTCTTACCCCACTGCACAGGGAGCCTAACACAGCTGCCTGGCTCCTACTCTATAGCAGGAGCATTATAAATATTTGTTGAAAGAATACAGTAGTTCATCAACTCCGAGATGACTTTTTTGTGAGATGCACTATTATTTTATGTACAACTAAGGAAGAAAGTATGCTGCCAATTAAACAAATACTATGTATTCTTATCATGTCTCTTATAAAACATGACCCAACTGCAGAATCATTAAAATGTGAAAGACAGGCTTCTTAGGATCCATGAAACATGGTAACTAAAATTGTCTTCATGACTTTGCCAGAATAGTGCAGTGAGCTCTGGAGTCAGACCAAAATCCAGACCCCACAGTTCTCTAGGTGTGCGAACCTGAGCAAGTTACATCCCCTCTTAGCACCTTGGTTTTCTCTTTTATAAAATGGGGTTAATAATAGTTATATTTCTGCTTTGACCTGCCACATCATTCCTGCATTTTAGACTTTAAATGCTCAAGTCATGGCCTTTCTATAATGGCATTTTATGTATCTTGGTAGGCATGTGCTTTTCTGCCCAGTGTCAATTACTTTGGAGAGCCAACCCTCACAACGGTCCACTCATCCTGCTCGATCCATGCAGTTTTGATGGGGTCAACTACATTGGTCTCAGTCTAAAGTGTGGGGTAGGGACTAAGGTAGGAGGAGGGTGAGGGCTGGAAAGACACAGACAATAGGCCTGACAAATCAGAGTACTCCATACTATTTGGCCATATAGTTCAGGGGGAAAAAAACAGTAACATTAGGGCTTAAAAAAAAAAAAAAACATTAGGGCTTAGGTGGGGATTAAATGTGTCAATGTGCAGGTGAAGAGTGTCTGGCACAGGCCTGCACGCAATAGCTATTCATAATTACCATCATTACTATTGTTGTGAACAAGCTATGATATAATGATGCCTGAAGTAACTACAAAAATCTGGAAGGCATATGCCAATATTCTAAATGTACCCATGGATTTTCTGTAGCAACTAGAAACATGGTAGAATGTAAACTTCGTGAGATCTTTGATTTGTTCGCTGATCTATCCCACATACCTACAAGAGAGGCTGGCACATAGTTGGGGCTAAAAACATTTGTTGAATGAACTTTTTAGAGGTTTTCTGTTCATTTTCTCCCTGTCTAGATGTAAGGTATTTTGTGCTTCTTTCAAAGCATCCATGTCTAACAGCACCTCTTTTTTTTTTTTTTTTTTTTACTTTTTGCTTTGAGCTGAAACACAAAATTGCCATACGTGTTAGAATTGTCTGTTAGCCTAAATACATAGGCTCTGAATGTGGTAGAGGCTCTGATGTAAGTAAAGAGAGAGATGGGCATATCTGAAGACCTGCTATGTGCTCAAGGTATTCTATCATTTACCTCATTCCTCACTTGCAACATGTCCCTGATACTAATTCCGAGATAGCATGGTAGTTCAAAGCACAGGCTCTGGGATAGATTACCGTGGTTCAAATTCTACTTAACAGCTGTATGGATTTGGGCAAGTTGTATAACCTGTGCCTCAGTTTCTTCTTCTGTAAAATGGGAAAAATAACAGGTCCTATATCAAAGGTACCTATTGGGAGAATTAAATAGCTTAATTAATAGTAAGGGCTTAGAACAGATCTGGTACTTAGTGAATATTAAGTAATATTATTAAATTAAGAACCACAGATTTTTTTCAAGTGACCTAATTTTTCCCAATGCAATTAAAAAGGGTTGGACGTTTTATGCATTCTTAGCCTTGAAAGAGATTTTTTTTTTTTTTTTTAAGGCAGCTGAGAATTTTTAAGCTATATAAAGGATAATCTTTGGCTATTTTATTCAAATAACTTTTAAGCAAAGCCAAGCATAGCAGTCAAATCCAGAGGAAAGAGGAAGTAAGTGGGTCACCATGGGAAACCTGATCATCAGAAAAACCACCAAACTTGGTAAACTGAGAGAAAAGTCATGCAGCACGTCCTCCTTAAAATCCTGTCTGTTTCTATTCCCAGTGAAAAAGGTGAGGAGACAGCAGGGGGCTAAGAAAGTCAAGCTGAAGTTTTTATTGTTCAGGGAGAGCTGAGCCATAGCCAGTAACACCAGTGGGCTGGATGCAGCCATTCCTTATCCTTAAAGTAAAAAAAAAAAAAAACTGCCATCAATTCCTTGGACAACACAATAGCATAAGGCTATGGGGCTTTTGGAAGCCCTGAAGTAAGTGAATAATAAAACGTGCTTTCCTAAAAGGAAAGAAACAAACCCAAATTGGGCTAAGTAGCAATTGGCACTTTTGGGAAAAGAGTACATGACTTGTATCAAGGTTGTAAAATATCTAATGATTTGTATTTTACTCAGATTTGAAATTTATTACCTGAATATTACTTAAAAAAAAAAAATTTTTTTTTCAGTGAGTAAATAATTGTGTTGTTATTTTACTGAATTTTTGTTAAATTTTTATTTTCTAGGAAAAGCACAACTGATTTAACTGAAAAAGGCTATCCAGAACATTTGCAATGATGTAAACCAAAATAGTTCAGGTCACTCCCTTGTATCTCCTGGTGATGTAGATGTATACCTTGGGACCTCTGAATGACAGAGATTAAAGTAGAATCATTCATTTGAAGTAGTAAAAGCTTCCCCTTTGAAAATACAGAGGCACCTGAGAGGGTTATGGGGCTGTCAGTCTTTCACACTGTATTATGGGTTATTTTGACCAGCTGGTTTTCCTTCCAATGCCTGGGAGTTCTGATGTTGAGCACTATAATTCTGAATCAAAGATCAGGGGAAGTTAGAGTTGGATGAGACTCCACAGTGGCACACTTTGAGTGGATGGAAAAATATTTAAGGGCACTGGATATTGACAGGATCCTCAGACAGACAGGTAAAAGGGACCGCTGAAAAACTTCATTAAAGTCAGCAGTTTACTTCAGGCTTACCCTGTCTAAAACCGAGGAAAATACCCTTACAATCTTAATACTAAGTAAAAGAACAATGAATGTTACCAAGCTCCTGCCTGCAGTGAAATCTCCTTCCCTTGCAGTGGCCCTGCCCTCAAGCCCTCCAAAACCAGTCAACCTAATGCATATAGAGGAAACCCTGGTGGCTCAGTGGTTAAGAGCTACTGCTGCTAACCAAAAAGTCAGCAGTTTGAATCCACCAGGCACTCCTTGGAAACTCTATGGGACAATTCTACTCTGCCCTATAGGGTCACTATGACTTGGAATCTACTTGACAGCAGTGGGTTTTTGGCTTTAATGCATATAGATACTACAAAGTTTCAGAATCAAATCCATAGGGTTCAAAGTATTTATTACTCTTCAGTTCTCTCCTCTCCGATGCATGCTGTATCTCCATTCCCATCCATCCCGTCCTTTGTGCAGCCAAATGTATCCTTCCTTGTCCTACTTTTTCAACCAGCAACCAGCTCTGAGTCTAGCCCATAGTATCCACTCAGTAAATATTGGGTGAATGAATGAGTGAATGAACCAGAGATGTCTTTGGTCACATATTTTAACTTGACTCTGAAAAGTCTTTTTTTTTTTTTAATTCCTGTAGATGCACCTCCCTTCCTAACAATTCCTCTCCTTTTGCCATGGCCCTCGTTACAAAACCTCACCTCTGATCCCTGGCTCCTGCTCAAAACAAACTGGCAATTTCCCCCAGAAATTAACATCCTGAGAAGAGGGTTGGGAAGAGAGGAATGTCTGGAAGTCTAGGGGTTCTGTGTCAGGAAGAACCATGGCTTTGACACAGTAGATGTTGGTTTCAGGAAGAGAGTGAGCACCTATAAAATGAGTATCTTTAAAATATCACACAGGAAAGGATGGAAAAAAATATATCAAGCAAACAACAATCAAAAAAGAGCAGAAGTGGCAATATTAATTTCTGACAAAATAGACTTTAAAGTAAAATCTACCACAAAGGATTGGGAAGGACACTATATAATGATTAAAGGGACAATATACCAGGAGGTTATAACTATAATGGATATTCATACACCCAACAACAGGCCTCCAAAATACATAAAACAAACTCTAACAGCATTGAAAAGAGAGATAGACAGCTCCATAATAAGAGTAGGAGACTTCAACATACCCCTTTCAGTAAAGGACAAAACATCCAGAAAGAAGCTCAATAAAGACAGGGAAGATCTAAATGCCACAATCAGCCAACTTGACCTCATAGACATATACAGAATACTACACCCAACAGCAGCCAAGTGTACTTTCTTTTCCAATGCACATGGAACATTCTCCAGGATAGACCACATATTAGGTCATAAAGCAAGCCTTAACAGAATCTAAAATAACACACAGGACCAGACCCATGCCATTCAAAGAAGCCCTGGGCCAGACAGATGCCATCTCACAAAATTAGTCTTATCACCCCTAGGATGGCAGCCTGAATCCTGCCTCACATTATTTCGTGAGCTCTCTTTAGTTACCAAAATGAGCTCTGACCTCGACCACCTCTGGCAAATTTTCCATTTAGCTTTGTGACCTCTCCTATTGATTACTGGGTACTTGGCTCAAGTTTTTCCTATGCCCGGCCTCATAAACTCAGTGCAATATCCCTGACCCTACCGCTCCGCCAAGTTTGGTGTTCAGCTAGCCCAACAATCTTTGAACATGCCACATTTATTTTCTGGGAGTTAAAGCTCACAGCACCCCCTGATCTTTCTCTTGGAAAAGAGCTGGGCCTGGTAGGATCTGGACTCACTAGACTTTATGTTTCCTACAAGCCCAGGCATGTCTTGCTCAGCTCTGTATCCTCCAAAAGTATAGCAGATGCCCAATAAATACTTATGGAATAGCTTAATAAAGAGATCAGTTGACCTCCAGAAACATCTCATTCCTTCATTGTTCTGTAAAAGCACAGCCTTCTCAATGTCCAGAATTTACTGTGATCCCTGGAGGCTCTTCTCACCTGTCTCTTTCGTTGGCTCTCTCTCTTAGACTTCTGCATGCTCTGCTATTTTGTTTGAATCAGGGAGCTACCAACCTCCTCTTAATTGCTCTCCACCAAGATCTCCTTTGTTTTTTACAATGGTCTTACTCAAGGAGTCCTCCAGGCTATTCCAGATTAAGTCAATCCCCTCAGGCAGAGCTGCCGGAGCTATTCAGTCCTTATGGCCTGCTTTTCCCCTTGGACAGAGCCATTGCACCAGAACTGGGGGCAAGGATGGACTTTTCCAGCGTAACATTCCTGCTCTACTAGTTGTTGTTGTTGTTAGGTGCCGTTAAGTCAGTTCCGACTCATAGCGACCCCACGCACAACAGAATGAAACATTGCCCGGTCCTGCGCCATCCTTATAATCATTGTTATCCTTGAGCCCATTGTTGCAGACAGTGTGTCAACCCACCTCATTGAGGGTCTTCCTCTTTTCTGCTGACCCTGTACTTTGCCAAGCATGATGTCCTTCTGACAACATGTCCAAAGTATGTAAAACGCAGTCTCACCATCCTTGCTTCTAAGGAGCATTCTGTTTGTACTTCTTCCAAGACAGATTAATTTGTTCTTCTGGCAGTCCATGGTATATTCAATATTCTTCACCAGCACCGCAATTCAAGGGCATCAATTCTTCTTTGGTCTTCCTTATTCATTGTCCAGCTTTCACATGCATATGAGGTGATTGAAAATACCATGGCTTGGGTCAGGCACACCTTAGTCTTCAAGGTGACATCTTTGCTCTTCAACACTTTAAAGAGGTCCTTTGCAGCAGATTTACCCAATGCAACGCATCTTTTGATTTCTTGACTGCTGCTTCTATGGCTTTTGATTGTGGATCCAAGTAAAACGAAATCCTTGACAACTTCAATCTTTTCTCCATTTATCATGATGTTGCTCATTGGTCCAGTTGTGAGGATTTTTGTTTTATGTTGAGGTGCAATCCATACCGAAGGCTATGGTCTTTGATTTTCATTAAAGTGCTGCAAGCCCTCTTTACTTTCAGCAAGCAAGGTTGTGTCATCTGCATAATGCAGGTTGTTAATGAGTCTTCCTCCAATCCGGATGCCCCATTCTTCTTCATACAGTCCACCTGTTTGTATTATTTGCTCAGCATACAGATTGAATAGGTATGGTGAAAGAATACAACTCTGGCGCACACCTTTCCTGACTTTAAACCAATCGGTATCTCCTTGTTCTGTCTGAACAACTGCCTCTTGATCTATGTAAAGGTTCTTCATGAGCACAATTAAGTGTTCTGGAATTCCCATTCTTCGCAATGTTATCCATAATTTGTTATGATCCACACAGTCGAATGCCTTTGCGTAGTCAATAAAACACAGGTAAACATTCTTCTGGTGTTCTCTGCTTTCAGCCAGGATCTATCTGACATCAACAATAATATCCCTGGTTCCACGTCCTCTTCTGAAATTAGCCTGAATTTCTGGCAGTTCCCTGTCGATATACTGCTGCAGCCATTTTTCAATGATCTTCAGAAAAATTTTGGTTGTATGTGATAATAATGATATTGTTCTATAATTTCCACATTCGGTTGGATCACCTTTCTTGGGAATAGGCATAAATATGGATCTTTTCCAGTCAGTTGGCCAGGAAGCTCTCTTCCATATTTCTTGGCATAGACGAGTGAGCACCTCCAGTGCTGTATCCATTTGTTGAAACATCTCAATTGATATCCCATCAATTCCTGGAGCCTTGTTTTTCTCCAATGCCTTCAGAGCAGCTTGGACTTCTTCCTTCAGTACCATCGGTTCCTGATCATATGCTACCTCTTGAAATGGTTGAACATAGACTAATTCTTTTTGGTATAATGACTCTGTATATTCCTTCCGTCTTCTTTTGATGCTTCCTGCATTATTTAATATTTTCCCCCATAGAATCTTTCACTATTGCAACTCAAGGCTTGAATTTTTCTTCAGTTCTTTCAGCTTGAGAAACGGCAAGCATGTTGTTCTCTTTTGGTTTTCCATTTCCAGCTCTTTGTACATGTCATTATAATACTTTGTCTTCTTGAGAGGCCCTTTGAAATCTTCTGTTCAGTTCTTTTACTTCATCAATTCTTCCTTTTGCTTTAGCTGCTCAATGCTCAAGAGCAAGTTTCAGAGTCTCCTCTGACATCCATCTTGGTCTTTTCTTTCTTTCCTGTCTTTTCAATAACCTCTTGCTTTCTTCATCTGTGATGTCCTTGATGTCATTCCACAACTCATCTGGTCTTCGGTCATCAGTGTTCAATGCATCAAATCTGTTCTTCAAATGGTCTTTAAATTCAGGTGGGATATAAAAAAAAAAAATTAATTTCTTTTATACTCATGGTCGTATTTTGGCTCTCGTGGACTTGCTCTGATTTTCTTCTGTTTCAGCTTGAACTTGCACATGAGCAATTGATGGTCGGTTCCACAGTCGGCCCCTGTCCTTGTTCTGACTAATGATATTGAGCTTTTCCATCATCTCTTTCCACAGATGTAGTCAATTTGATTTCTCTGTGCTCCATCGGGCAAGGTCCATGTGTATAGTCGCCGTTTATGTTGGTGAAAGAAGGTATTTGCAATGAAGAAGTCGTTGGTCTTGCACAATTCTATCATTTGATCTCCAGCACTGTTTCTATCACCAAGGCCACATTTTCCAACTATGGATCCTTCTTCTTTGTTTCCAACTTTCGCATTAAAATCACCAGTAATTATCAATGCATCTTGATTCCATGTTTGATCAATTTCAGACTGCAGCAGCTGATAAAAATCTTCTATTTCTTCATCTTTGGCCCTAGTGGTTGGTGTGTATATTTGAACAATAGTCATATTAATTGGTCTTCCTTGTTGGCATACAGATATTGTCCTATCACTAACATCATTGTACTTCAGGATAGATCTTGAAATGTTCTTTTTGACGATGAATGCGACACCATTCCTCTTCAAGTTGTCATTCCCAGCATAGTAGACTACAGGATTGTCTGATTCAAAATGGCCAATACCAGTCCATTTCAGTTCACTAATGCCTAGGATATCAATGTTTATGTGTTCCGTTTCATTTTTGATGATGTCTAATTTTCCTAGATTCATACTTCCTACATTCCAGGTTCCAATTATTAATGGATGTTTTCGGCTGTTTCTTCTCATTTTGAGTCATGCCACATCAGCAAATGAAGGTCCCGAAAGCTTTACTCCATCCACATCATTAAGGTCGACTCTACTTTTAGGAGCCCTCTCTTCCCCACCTACTAGTAGGTACTGGGAAAGATTATTGGGAGCCCCTCGTCTTCCTTTCTTGCCCCTATTGACATAGAACCTCTACCCTTCAAGCAAGCTGAGATGGGGACAATCAGAGCCCCAGGATTCTCAGCCTGTCGCACCTGAATGGAGCATCATATGAGTGGGAGCTGGGTGGTGAAAGGGAAACCTGATCCTTTTAGCCACATCTGTGCCTAGAATAGAGTTTACGCAACATGGGACTGGAGGAGAAAAGAATTGGTAGTCTGCCGTTCCTAGGATGAAACCATAGGCCCAAATGGAAACTGCAGAGATGAACCCCCCTCTTCTTGGCTGCATATGCCTAGGGTAAATTCTGTGACACAGAGCTTCCACATGATGAAAGCCACAGTGAATTCTGGCTCAAATGTTGCAGATTCTCTGTTTTTACCAGGATTTAGTAAATTTTTTTGAGTAAACATTTCTCCATTTGCTGTTAGGAGACTTTAAATGATTTTTTTTTTTCAAATAAGTTTCAGCAATTGGATTGTTTTGTTGGAGAGAGAGTCTGCCCAGCTCCTTACTTCACCAATCTGAAAGTACCCCACAATCTATTGTTTGATTAGAGGTAGACTCCATTCATTCACTTGACAAATATTTATAGAGAACCACCTATGTGGCAGACAGTGATTTTGCCGCAGGCTGAATTGCACTGTTTCAGGTTCACAAGTATGTAGCACTTGCTCTTATTGGATTACGTGTATGTAGATCCAACAGGAACAAGTATTCCTCCCAGAAAGAGATCATGTCTACTTGGTCTATGTAAATCTCCATGGCATTCACCACAAAGTTGGATGCATAGTTTATGCTTTTGTTCAATTAATTTCTTCCTGATTTCCGTATTGACTTAACATGACATTTTTAAAACTGTATATTTTTCTGAAGTGTCACAGAATCTATCCTAGGCATATGCAGCCAAGAAGAGGGGGGTTCATCTCTGCAGTTTCCATTTGGGCCTATGGTTTCATCCTAGGAACGGCAGACTACCAATTCTTATCTCCTCCAGTCCCATGTTGCGTAAACTCTATTCTAGGCACAGATGTGGCTAAAAGGATCAGGTTTCCCTTTCACCACCCAGCTCCCACTCATATGATGCTCCATTCAGGTGCAACAGGCTGAGAATCCTGGGGCTCTGATTGTCCCCATCTCAGCTTGCTTGAAGGGTAGAGGTTCTATGTCAATAGGGGTAAGACAGGAAGACGAGGGGCTCCCAATAATCTTTCCCAGTGTTTAATTTAGCAATTCCTTCTGATTCTATTATTTGTCTCTGATACCAAAGTTATTCTGCTACCATTTTTAAATGCCTAACACGCATTAGGCCTTTACATATGCAACCCCATTAGTGTTAGCATTAACCTTATGGTGAAGTATTCTTTTCCCATTTTGCAGATGAGAAACCTGAGTCTCAAAAAGTTAAGAAACTTACCTAAAGTTATAGCAAGAAAATGGCATGCTGGGCTCTGAGCCTAGAACTGCCTGACTGCAAAACTGGTTCCCTTTCTACCATGCCACCCTTACTACTTACTTCTGAGAGAAGAAGAGAATTACAGGAATTTTGAGGAAAATTGCTTTCAACACCTTGAGTCATCTGCAGCATCACATGCTTTGGAAGCCTGCTATTTTTTTCCAAAGCAAATATGTGATCTGGTCTCTTTGCACTTGCTGTACTTTGGCACATGAAATGACTAATGAAGAACCACAGGCGTGAAATGGAGTGACTTTGTTGTACCACCCCAGACTCCTCAAATGATGCCAGTTAAGACTATGATCTGGCTAATTTACAAAGACATGGCCCACAAATTGGCAAATATAACTTGACCACAACCAATCTGGCCCTCGTTAGCTGTGTTGTAATAAGAAATTCTACCATTATCATTATCATTATGAAACACTTATTTAGGACAAGAATTGTGCTGAATTCAGGCTTCTCTAACCCTATAGGAAAAAAAGTCTTTTAGGAATGGTAAAGCATATCTACATCTCTAATTTCTTTTAAATGATTTGAAACAAACATCTTCAAAATCTTCCACCTTCAATGGGATTTGAGTGGTCCGGTTGGATCTCATTGGTTGAATCTCTTTAAACTACTTTAATCTTACTCCTTCTCCAACAAGTTAAGGAATCAATAAAATAAGGAGGGGTAAAAGTGGAAACAGTTTGAGTGGAAACCTCAGAGGAAAATGTGTACTCCATGGCGGGGAAAAAAAGTTGGCATTTCAGTAAATTGTATTAGACTATAAACATATTGGAGCCCTGCTGGCACAGTGGTTAAGAGTTCGGCCACTAACCAAAAGGTCAGTAGTTCGAATCTACCAGCCGCTCCTTGGAAACCCTATGGGGCAGTTCTACTCTGTCCTATAAGTTCGCCATGAGTCAGAATCAACTCAATGGCAATGGGTTTTATAAACATGCTGTGTGTTAGACTGCTTCTCCCTAAATTCTATAAAACACCTGGAATAGTGTTACTGACTTATTAAGAAGCCTTGAAAGATCCCTGATGATGCAAAGGCTAAGCAACTGGGCTGCTGCCATGGATTGAATTGTGCCCTCCAAAAATATGTGTCAACTTTGTTAGGCCATAATTCCCAGTACTGTGTGGTTGTTCTCCATTTTTGTGTTTATAATTTTATGTTAAAGAGGATTAGGGTGGGATTGTAACACTTTACCCAGGTCACATCCCTGAGCCAATGTAAAGGGAGTTTCCCTGGGGTTTGGCCTGCACCACCTTTTATCTCTCAAGATATAAAAAGGAAAGGGAATCAAGCAGAGAGTGGAGACCTCTTACCACCAAGAAAGCATCACTGAGAGCAGAGCAAGTTGTTTGGACTTGAGGTTCCTGCACAGAGAGGCTCCTAGACCACAGGAAGATTGATGACAAGGACCTTCCTTCAGAGTCTACAGAGAGATAAATCATTTCCCTGGAGCTGGAACCCTGAATTTGGACTTCTAGCCTACTGGACTGTGAGAGAATAGACATCCGTTTGTTAAAGCCATCCACTTGTGGTATTTCTGTTACAGCAACACCAGATGACCAAGACAGCTGCTAACCAAAAAGTTAGTGGTTCGAAACCACCAGCTGCTCCATGGAAGAAAGATGTGGCAATCTGCTTCCATAAAGATTTAGAGCCTTGGAAACCCTATGGGGCAGTTTTACTCTGTCCTATAGGGTTGATCGCAGTCGAAATTGACTCGACGGCACTGGGTTTGATTTTTTCGATATTAAGAAGCATTCAAGTATTAGTTGATTATTGTGGCCCAAATCTTCCCTTCATTGCTATAACTGATTGAGTCAGGGTTAACTTACTTCAAGGGTTTGTCCCTAAATCTGCTACATTAACAGTCCCCATCTGCCATATGGCAAAATTAGACCTTCTTTTTTTGCACCTCTCTGGGAGTTCCAAGGTAAGGTTGGGATGTCTCATATATAATTTGATGTGCTTTCTAATCATCTCTCCCTGGCCTGTGCTCTGGCAGTTGTTTCTGTTGCCTAGAGTGTGCTATTGTTCTGCTCAACCATATTGATAACCTGAAAAAAAAAAAATTTTTTTTTTTTCTGGGCTGGATTTCAGAGGACACAATAACATGAATTCTCTCCTCCACACAAGTTCTGAACCTCTTGAGAAATAAGACAAAGGGCTCAGATGAAAGGAGGCCCAAATATCATCTCCATCACTAATAAAAAATGAAAGGCATGGCTTTTATCTGTGAACGAGAGCACTTTCTAATGCTAGAATCAAACTAACTTGGCCACCCAGTCCCAGGGAACGTTGAACCACGCAGTTGGGGTCAGTTTCTTATGCCACTGTGGCTTGGAGAGGTAGAATGGAATGTATGGCCCCTGATGGAGCTTAGTTTCAAAAAGAATAAGGAAGGAGTTGAGTATGTCCAGTTTATTCTTCCTAAATTTTCTGATCAGATATGTTTTTACAACTCTCCTGGCATGGATGGAGTGAGTGAAGTGGCAAAGGGAGACCAAGAGTGTGTTGCTCTAATAGAGCTCATTCTACAGAGGAAACCTCAAAAGTGGGAGAGAAGCCTTTACCTCTAGTACCCTACATTGTTTTGTTGAGTGCCTCCAACATGGTGGTGCTGATCTGCCCTTGGCTTCTAACTTCACATGAGGGTTCCTGAGTCTAGCTCTCTGGTATTCGCCTATCTCTCTAGTGATGTGGCAAACTGCCACATTCTTTTCCCATGGAGCAGCTGATGGGTTCTAACTGCCAACCTTTCAATTAGGAGCTGAGCACTTAACCACTGCACCACCAGGGCTCCTAGGACTCCCATACTAGTCATAAAAAAATAAATAAATAAAAAAAAAAAAATAAAAAAGTCATAGTTCCCTTTAAATTGATTGTTAAAATTTGCTAGACTTATAAATAGATGAATAGAGTTTGAACTGAAAAGCTTAAGGAAGAACTAAAGTTTTGAATTAATAACTTAAATAAAAAGAACATCAATTTTAATATTACTCCATCTGGGCACAGAAACTTCCCTTGAGGATATCAAAAAGTTCCTATCAATATAGATGAGGAAACTGAGGTAGACAGTTAGCAAGAGGCAGAGCTGGGATTTGATCCCAAATCTGCCAACTCCAAATCCCAGGCTTTTTTCATCATTCTTCACTGTTTTTCCCATCAGATAATTAGACAACAGTAACATACAAATTTTTTTTTAACATACAATTAACATTAGCAAGTTAAAATGAAGAGTTTGTTTTTTCTTCCATGTCCTGCAATGCCTCAGGGTTATAATTATATCATTATCCCACAGTGCAGACTGAGGTAGAGTAGGTGTTTAAGTATTGGACTGAATTAGTATGCCTTTAATTATAACAAGCCCTGGAAATGGCTTTTCTTACTAAATCCCTAAAGTTGGCATGTGTATATATACTTTGCCAGTTTCTCATAAAAGTAGAGTATAAATAGACAGAAGAAATCCAATAACCTATGGCTGATTATTTAAACTATAAGTAGTTTGTTTTATAGATAAACTGGAGTTTCCTGTCCTCAAGCTTTTTCCTTAGAGCGATTGTATAAAAGGGTGTTCCCTTTTAAGCAATTCTAATGAAAAACAAAGTCCAAATCCCCAAACAGATAAGATATGACTATTCTCATAAGCAACTAGCACTAATGACGCTCGTACCGGCAACTCAGCCTGTTATCAGTGACTGGTCGCTAAAGATTCGCCTAATTCTTACAGAACTGTTTTATATCACTCTGTCTACAGATTCTTCAGTGGCGCCTGTCTCCCATACTCGGCATTTTCTGTCAAGGAGGAAGGCCTGTAATGGTTTTGGGGGACACAGTTGGTGGTCTTCCTGACAACCATTAAAACCCTTCCTCCTTGCTAATCGAGTCCCTGGGTGGTGTAAAAGCTTGATGCACTTAGCTGCTAACAGAGAGTTTGGAGGTTCAAGTCCACCCAGAGGTGCCTTGGAAGAAAGGCCTGGTGATCTACTTGTGAAAAATCAGTCACCGAAAGCCCTGTGGAACACAGTTCTACTCTGATATACATGTTTCGGGTCACCATGAGTTGGAGTTGACTCGATAGCAACTGGGTTCCTTTGCTAACAGATTCAAGTATGAGACAGACAGCCCAATGGGCTTTGATTATCCCATTACTCTTTGCTAGTGATAGGTGTAAAGATGGACATGTAATCTAGTTTAAGCCAATGAGACAGAAGGATATGAGTGTAGTAGTGGATAGGAGGCTTCTGGGAGAGATTTCTTCCTTGATATCAGAGGTGTTGTGAGGAAAAGTTCCGCTGATCATGCCCTTCCTCCTGTTTGAATGCTGTCCTTTTAACAAGTGAAACTCGGAGTTTCAGTAGCCATCTTGCAATGGTAAAACACAAAATTTTCGTTTTCATTTAGATCAGCATTTGCCTAGGAGATATGAAAACTTACTGTTGTGTTTCATCAAGACTGAGTCAAGCAGTAGAACTTGATGAAGGGTCATGAACTTTGAGGGACCCCAGTAGCCAGCTCTCCACTGGACCTAACTGAAGACTTCCCTGACCAATGAACAATGCGACTGGTTTTATCCAATCACGCACAGGCTTAAGAACTTATTCCACTCTATCCAGAATACTAGTTTTCAATCCTCAGTTAGCCTAACCACCATAAACCACTCCTTCTCATCTAACCAAAACCAAACCCATTGCTATCCAGTTGATTCCTACCCAAAAGCCCTGAATTTTCTTCTCAAGAAACTTCTCAGTGGATTTCTTCACTGATATGTATTCTCTTGACATTAATTTACTAAACTTGCATTTTAAAAAATCCTGTTGTAATTTCTGGAAACACACTACCTACCCAGACTAAAACAAAATGATGTTGAAAATCTGAACAGACCCATAACAAGAGAAGAGATTGAAAATGTAAAAAAAAAAAAAAACTCCCAACAAAAAAATCTCTGACCCAAAGGGCTTCACTAGAGAATTCTACCAAACATTCAGAGAAGAGCTTACGCCAGTACTACTCAAACTATTTCAGAACATAGAAAAGGAGGCTATACTGCCAAATTCATTCTATGAAGCCAGCATAACCCTGATACCAAAACCAGGCAAAGACACCACAAAAAAGAGAAAATTACAGACTAATACCTCTCATGAATATAGACACAAAAAATTCTCAACGAAATTCTGGCCAATAGAATTCAGTGTCATATCAAAAAAAAAAAAAAAACAGGATCAAGTAGGATTCACACCAGGTATACAAGGATGGTTCAACATTAGAAAATCAATCAATGCAATCCACCACATAAATAAAAGAATCACATGATCATCTCAATCGACACAGAAAAGGCATTCCACAAAATGCCATTCCTTATAAAAACTCTCAGTAAAATAGGAATAGAAGGGATATTCCTCAACATAATAAAGGGCATCTATACAAAACCAACAGCCAACACCATTCTTAATGGAGAGAGGCTGAAAATATTTCCCTTGAGAACAGG
The DNA here is from genome assembly GCF_030014295.1 of Loxodonta africana. Lineage (NCBI taxonomy): Eukaryota > Metazoa > Chordata > Mammalia > Proboscidea > Elephantidae > Loxodonta > Loxodonta africana. The sequence continues at coordinate 101,643,425 of NC_087344.1, forward strand.
AACAAGACAAGGATGCCCTTTATCACCACTTCTATTTAATATTGTGCTGGAAGTCCTAGCTAGAGTAATAAGGCAAGAAAAACAAATAAAGGGCACCCAAGTTGGTAATGTGAAGTAAAACTGTCACTATTTGTGGATGATATGATACTATACATAGAAAACCCAAAAGACTCCATGAGAAAACTACTGGAACTAATAGAAAGATTCAGCAGAGCAGCAGGATACAAGATAAACATATAAAAAGCAGTTGGATTTCTATACACCAATAAAGAGAATAATGAAAAGGAAATCAGGAAAACAATACTATTTAAATTAACTCTTAAAAAAAAAAAACTTAGGAATAAACCTAACCAGCGATGAAAAGAACTATACAAAAAAACTACAAAACATTACTGCAAGAAACCAAGAGATCTATGTAAATGGAGAAACCATGCTCGTGGATAGGTAGACTCAACATTGTGAAAATGACAGTTCTACCCAAAGCAATTTACAAATACAGTTCAATCCCTATCCAAACATCAACAACATTCTTGAAAGAGATGGAAAAACCAATCATTAACTTTATATGGAAAGAGAAAAAGCCCTGGATAAGTAAAGCGCTATTGAAGATGAATAAAGTAGGAAGACTCGCACAACCTGACCTCAGAATCTACTATACAGCTACAGTAGTCAAAACAGCCTGGTACTGGTATAACAACAGATACATTGAGAACCCAGATGTAAAGCCATCCACCTCCAGTCACCTGATCTTCAATAAGGGCCCAAAGTCCATCAAATGGGGAAAAAACAGTCTTTTTAACAAATGGTATTGGCAAAATTGGATGTCCATCTGCAAAAAAATGAAACAGGATCCATACCTCGCACCACACACAAAAACTAATCCAAAATGGATCAAAGACCTAAATATAAAGCCAAAAAAACTATAAAGATTATAGAAGAAAAAATAGGATCAATGCTAGAGGCCCTAACACGTGGCATTAACAGGATACAAACCATAACTAACAACACACAAACTCCAGGAGATAAGCTAGATAACTGGGATCTTCTAAAAATTAAACACTTATTCTCATCAAAGGACTTCACCAAAAGAGTAAAAAGAGAACCTATAGATTGGGGAAAAAAAATTGGCTATTACAAATCCTACAAAGATCTAATCTCTAAAATCTACAGGAAAATTCAACACTTCTACAATAAAAAAAAAAAAAAATCCAGTTAAAAAATGGGCAAAGGAAATGAACAGACACTTCACCAGAGAAGACATTCCTGTGGCTAATAGACACATAAGGAAATGCTCACAATCACTAGCCACTAGAGAAATGCAAATTAAAACCCCAATGAGATACCATCTCACCCCGGCATTACTGACACAAATCAACAAAACAGAAAATAACGAATATTGGAGAGGCTGTCAGGAGATTGGTACTTGTGTGCACTGCTGGTGGGAATGCAAAATGATACAACCATTTTGGAAAATGATATGGTGCTTCCTTAGACAGCTAGAAATAAAAATACCATATGATCCAACAATCCCACTCCTAGGAATATATCCTACAGAAATAAGAGTAGTCACATGAATAGACCTACGCACACCCACTTTCATTGCAGCATTGGTCATAAAAGCAAAAAGATGGAAACAACCTAGATGCCCATCAACAGATGAATGGATAAACAAACTATGGTATATACCCACAATGGAGTACTATGCAATGATAAAGAACAGTGATGAATCCGTGAAGCATCTCACAACATGGGTGAATCTGGAGGGCATCATGCTGAGTGAAATAAGTCAATCACAAAAGGACAAATATTGTATGAGACCACTACTATAAAAATCCTTGAAGAGGTTTACATGCAAAAAGAAACAATCTTTGATGGTTACAAGGGTGGGGAGAGGTGGGGATGGAAAAGCACTAAACAGGTAAGTGGTAACTTTGGTGAAGGGCAAGACGGTACACAGTACCGGGGAAGCCAGCACAACTTGTACAAGGTAAGGTCACTGAAGCTCCATAGACACATCCAAACTCCCTGAGGGTCTAAATTATTGGGCTGAGGGCTGTGGGGACTATGATCTCAGGGAACATCTAGCTCAATCGGCATAACATAGTTTTTAAAGAAAATGTTCTACATTCTACTTCGGTGGGTAGCATCTGGGGTCCATGAGCAACCATCTAAGATGCTCCACTGGTCTCACCCCTTTGGGAGCAAGGGAGAATAAAGAAAACTAAAGACACAATGGAAAGATTAGTCCAAAGGACTGATGGACCACAATTACCACAGCTTCCACCAGACTAAGTCCAGCACAACTAGACGGTACCAGCTACCACCACCAACTGCTCTGACAGGGATCACAATAGAGGGGCCCAGACAGAGCTGAGAAAAATGTAGAACAAAATTCTAACTCAGAAATAAAGACCTGACTTACTAGTGTGACAGAGACTGTGGAAACCCTGAGAGTACGGCCCCCAGACACCCCTCTAGCTCAGTACTGATTCACTCCTGAGGTTCACCCTTCAGCCAAAAACGAAACAAGACTAAAGGAGCACACTAGCCCAGGGGCAAGGACTAGAAGGCAGGAGGCGACAGGAAAGCTAGTAATAGGGAACCCAAGGTGGGGAAGGGAGTGTGCTGACACGTTGTAGGGTTGTTAATCAATGTCATAAAGCAGTATATATACTGTTTAATGAGAAGCTAGTTTGTTTTCTAAAACTTCATCTAAGGTACAATTAAAAAAAAAAAATCCTGTTGAAAAAACAAAAGTTTTAACCTGTATGCTAACCTAAAGGTTGGTAGTTCAAACCTACTCAGCCGTACTGGTGAAGATGGGCCTGGAGACCTGCTTCCGTTAAGATTAAAAAAAAAAAAATTTAGATTACAGCCAAGAAAAACCCTTGGAGTAGTTCTAATCTGTAACACATAGAGTTACCAAAAGTTGGAATCAACTCAATGGCAACTAACAACAACAACAATAAACATGACCATAATGGAATCACAGAGATGATTCTCAGCAACCTGACCTCATACTGCTACACTGCTTGCTAAGTTGTTGTTGTTAGGTGCCGTCGAGTCGGTTCCGACTCCTAGCGACCCTATGCACAACAGAACGAAACACTGCCCGGTCCTGCACCATCCTTACAATCATTGTTATGCTCGAGCTCATTGTTGCAGCCACAGTGTCAATCCACCTCGCTAAGTAAGGACCTTAAATGTCCTTATACATAAACCATGGCTTCACGACTACAGCCCGTAAGCCAAATCCAACCCACTGCCTAATTTGCAGATAAAGTTTCATCGGAACAGAGCCATTCTCATTTATTTATCTACTGTCTATGGCTAAGTTCAAGGACCCCTGGTGCCATAATGGTTAGAAAAAGCTCAGCTGTTAACCAAAAGGTGGACGGTTTGAACCCACCAGCCACTTTGCAGGAGAGAAGATCTGGCAATCTGCTCCCATAGAGATTACAGTTTAGAAAACCCTATGGGGCAGTTCTACTCTGTCATATTGGGTCGCTATGAGTCAGAATTGGCTTGACGGCACACAACAAAAACAACGGCTAATTTCACGCTACACTGGTGGAGTTGAGTAGTTGCAACAGGGACTGTATGGCTGCATAGCATAAAATATTTACAGTAGTAGTCCCCCCTTGTCCGTGGTTTCATTTTAGGTAGTTTAGATAACCCAAGGTCAACTGCGGTTCAAAAATGTTAAAAGAGTACTACCAGTGTGATGAAATCTCACGCCATCCTTCTCCGTCATTCACGTAACTTTTATTACAGTATATTTTATAATTGTTCTATTTTATTATTAGTTATTGTTGTGAATCTCCTCCTGTGCCTAATTTATAAATTAAACATCATAGATATGTATGTATAGGACAAAACACAGTATGTATAGGGTTTAGTACTATCCGAGGTTTCAGGCATCCAAGGGGGTCTTGGAAGGTATCCCTGCAGATAAGGGGGGGTACTATACTATATCTCCCTTTACAGAAGCAGTTTGACACTTTTAAGCTACTGATGGCTGGGTTTCCTGTTACATAATGTTGAAAGCATGCCAAAATAATACAGCTACATTTTGGCTAACTTCCTCCAATTCCTGGATTCTCCAGTCAAATCATGGGTATTCCTCCACACACTACCTGTTGGACCGTGGACTGGATCCAATATCTACTCATTCTAAAATCCTCCATATGTTCTATAATATCGTGCATGATCTTGCCTTGTACAACTTACCTCACCGCTATCCTGGCTCTTTTTCAGGTCTGCAGTTGAGCCATACTCCGCCTCAACAGAAAAATGACACCAGTAGTCTGCAACATTCACTTAACTCTTCCCTTCCCCTTGGCTAGCTCCTATTTACCTTTTATAGCTTAGTTCAAGTGCAATTTCCTAAAGAAAAGCTTCTCTGACCCACTGAACTAGGTCATGTCCCTATTTCATGGTCTCAGGATCCTAAACTCCATTACAGCACTTATTAAAAGCTGTAACTAAGAAATGAATTGTGTAATTAGCTTTCAATATCTTTATCCCCTTTTAGATTGAAAGCTCCATAAGGGCATGGACTTCCGTACTGTTTATATTTTTACACCTAGTACCTAGAGCAAGGAGCCATGGTGGTACAGTAGTTAAAAGCGCTCAGCTGCTAACTGAAAGGTCAACGGTTTGAACCCACCAGCTGCTCTGCAGGAGAAAGATGTGTCAGTCTGCTTCCATAAAGATTAATAGCCTTTGAAATTCTACGGGGGCAGTTCTAGTCTGTCGCTTTGAGTCAGAACACACTCGCTGGCAACAGATTTGTACCTAGAACACTGATGTTGTTGTTAGTTGCCTTCAAGTCAGCTCTGACTCATGGTGACTCCCTGTGCAACAAAACAAAACAGTGTGTGGTCCTGTGTAATCTTTCCAATCATTGCTATGCTCAAGTCCATTATGGCAGCCATTGTGTGTTTTGAGCGTCTTCCAATCTAGGGGACTCATCTTCCAGCACTATATCGGACAATATTTTGTTGTGATTCATAAGGTTTTCGTTTCCTAAATTTCAGAAGTATTTCACCAGGCCTCTTTTCTTAGTCTGTCTTAGTCTAGAAGCTCTGCTGAAACCTGTCAACTGTGAGTGACCTTACTGGTATTTGAAGTATCGGTGGTGTACTTCCAGTATCATAACAACGTGTAACAAACTGACAGGTGGATTTTGAAACTAGAACATTGTTGTATTGTTGTTAGGTGCTTTTGAATCTATTCCACCTCAGAGAGACCCCATATGACAGAGAGGACTGCCCGATAGGGTATAATCTTTATTGCCTATAATCTTTATTGCCAGGTCTTTCTCTGGTGGAACCGCTGGGAGTGTTTGAACCACTGACCTTTCAGTTAGCAGTGGAGCACTTAACCATTGTGCCACCAGGGCTTCTTACTTTGTAGCAAAACATATGAAATAAACATGCAATAAATTAATGAGGAATAAATGGTACCATTTCTATTTTGAATCATAAGAAATCCTATATCCTTTATTGGACTATGCCCATCTTTGAAAAATACAGAAGAAACTCAATTCTGCTAGGCTGGTGTATTTTATGAGTCCTGACAAGTGTGCCAAGATCTGACACCTTGAAAACCCAGATCAGCCAGCGTGGTCCTTGTCTTTCTATCTCAATTGCCTAATCCATTTGCCTGATAGTATTTACCTCATGTATGTCAACCTCCGCTCTCTCACAGAAAGGTGTTATGTGAACTTTGCAGGCCCCTTAACCTGTTTCCTCATCTGTAAAATGAGGACAATGGTATTCAGAGTAGAGGCTTCTTCTCCCACTGTAAAGGGGATATGTAAGCTTCCGCCAAAACTCAGACACCATCTTGGAAATTAGAAGGAAAAGGGGAACACCTTGGGAGAAGAAGGAAGGAGCAGCCCTGATAGTCCCATTAACTTTGAATTCACTGAATATTCATCCGAGATGGTTTTAAAACTGAAGAAACTGCATTGCCATTAACTGGAAAGTCTGATTTTTTTCTCCTTCCTCAGCTTGACAGTAAAATGAATCTGTGAGGAAAACTGGTCACAACCAGTGATAATGACAAGTTCCATTGAGTCTAGATCAAAATCTGGCCCTCCAGATTTGAGGTGGAAGGGAAGGGTAGAGGAGAGAGGAAACATCATTTACTTAGCTGTTGCTGAGTTTTCATTTTCCCGTGTCTAACACTGCCTGTCTCTGATTGTCAGGTTTCCACACCCTGGGTCTTTGGTCATTGGATGCGTGGATTCCTTGGAGGCACCCTGAGGACCGCACACTGTGTAGCTCCCTGACAGTGAGAGCAATACACACTCCAGCTGATGTCTTGCAGTCTTCCACTTCCAGCTTCTGTAGTTACCTTACTACCATTTTCTGCTGGGGTGACCTTCAAGGAGCTTTAAACTGAGTTACCTTCTGAAACATCCTCTTGGCTCATAGAAAATTCAGGCATCCCTACCATGCTGAATGTTGGGAGTCAGACAGCTACTCTGCTGCTTTTGCTTCTTGCCCTGCCACTTCCATCTACTCATCAGACTCCCACCTTCAGCTGGCTTCAGACAGGAAGCAAGGAAGGGAACACATATCAAGCTCCTGAGTACTTTCTCATTGTATTCTGCTTAGGAGAAAGAACCCAAATGGGCCTGGGAGTGTATGTAACTCAGCTAGCATTTCATGAGGAGTGAGCAGCCAGGCTCCTCTTCTTGCAAGCATTTCTTGGAATGGCTTTCTTAGAGCTACTCTTATTTGGCTTGAGAGGTGGGGAGTTCATGGGGAGGGGACAAGAAATAACACAACAGTCCCTATTCAACCAACAACTCATTAGTGTGAAGTTCCTACTTTAGCAAACCAAACTTGAGTTTCTTGTCTTATGTAGGCTGATTAGGGTGAGGGAGTATTGCAAAACTACCTGGTCCACCTTTTAATAGCACCTGAAGGGATGTAAACAGTATCTCCTCTTTAGGAAGTGGGGGTTCTTATCAGCAATTGATTTCATCTTTGCATCCGTAACCTAGAGTCCTAGGCAAGAAAAGTGCCATTTATCATCCTATTTTATATGTATGTGTAAAAGATTTTACCACATTTGTATATTATTTTATAACATGCTTTTTTTTAACTTAAATGTATTGTAAGATTTCTTGTGTTTCTAAATGTGCTTCAAAATATTATTTTTAATAAATATGAGGGTAAGAAGTAATCCTAGGGGAAAAAAAAGACATTTTCACAGCATCAGTGATATTTGGGCTGGGTCTAAAAATATGAGTGACTGCACTCCAGGGTGAGGAGGGAAACCTCATGTTCAAAGATACAGAAGCAAGAAAGAACATTAAGTGTTCTGGGAACTGGGCTGAGGGTAGGGCAAGACTTGATCTATATAATCCTGAGAAATTCAAAGATGAGTGGTTATTATTAATTTTGTTTCAGTTGAGGAAACTGAGACTTAGAGATGAAGGAATTTGCCTAAGAGCAACTAAGTGTTGGTCAGTGGCAAAGCTAGAATTCAAAACTGAGATTTCTAGAACTTAAGAGAGAACCAAACACAAGAAGGAAAGGAAGAAATCCAAGAAACCAAGGCCAATAGGAGGAGGAAGAAGGGGTGGCCAAGAAGTGAGAGAGTGGAAAGGAAGGGAAAACCTTCTGCTCCATTTCCAGTTCAATCTCTTATGTTCTCAGAGTGGCCTGGGAAGTTGACCGCCCATTCCCTCATCTGATGAGTGAAATGTAATAAATGTGTGCTTTTCTTTTTTGTACAAATGTGAAGTAATTTCCAAAATTAGCCCTGTCCAACTGTTAAAATCCCCAAGTTCCCAAACTCTCTCAACAGGAAACAAGCAGTGCACATCCAGATGTTTCTGCTCTCGGTGTTTGTGTAATGTTTACATTTATCTTTTTCTTGTCAAATCCTGACTTTCAGAAATGCTTTATTACAGTGATTGATAATTCATACAAAAATACCAAGAAGGAGAACTGAAAGGAACACGAGTACAGGGTTGTATAGCTCCTTAGCCAATAATCCATTCCCGAAAAACCATCTCTGTGAGCCACACTTCCAACAAATGCCCAGAGTTAAGAAATACATCATGTGCATGACTCAATTGGGATTGTCCCTTTTCTGTATGAAGAGAACTAGCACAAGGAACAACCTTGATGGACTCTCTCCTCTCCCCTGGAGGTTAAGAAGGCAAAGGATCTGCCTGAAAATTATGGAAGTCACCAAAGCCTGTGAATAGCAAAAGATCATCTTCCTGCAAGAGAGAGCTTAACAGAAGCCTGGCATGGTGAATAACAGGCATTTACCATCAGTATCATTAGTTATCCCTTAACCCTGTGCCAGGTATTTTGCACACATTGCCTCATTTAATCCTTACACCAGTCCTAGAATGGAGTCACTATTTTCATCCTCTGTTTATAGATGAGGAGACTGAGGCCCAGGAGAGATTAACAACCTAAAAGTTCATACACCTAGTAAGTAGCTAAGTGGGGCCTCCAACTCAGGTCTGAGTCCAAAGAGACTGTGCATTTAAATAACCTTTATAACCTAAGTACAAAGTTATGTAGTTCTGCTCTTAAAAAAAAAAAAAAAAAGAGAGATGAGGGATCCATTTTGTTCTGGATCTCGAAGGATGGGATTTTCTAACAACACAAGTCTGTTTTTCTCTCTGTTAAACCAGTTGCTGCAGAGTCGACTCCAACTCCTGGCAATTCCATGTATTGCAGAGTAGAACTATGCTCCATAGGGTCTTCATGGCTATGACCTTTCCAAAGCAGATTGCCAGGCCTGTCTTGCAATTTTAGTAGCTATTTAATGAGACTCACTCTCCGTCTTCCTCTATGGCAGCTGTTTTGTCTAGGAATTTGGTTTTACTCATGACCACTCTTGTTATCTTCCTTTTTGACTGCCATTGCTTCAGTCTTTCTTTGAATCCTAGAGAAGGATATGAAAGGCAATGGCAGGTATCCAGCAGGTCACAGTGATTAGCAATGGAAAAAGAAGCAGCTAGAAGATTGGACCCTGGAAACCTTTCTCTTGAAAACTAGTAACCAAAGAGATATCTTATCAAACTTTCCGCTGACACCACATTTGATTAACTGGTCTTTCTTCCTTCTCTTTAATTATGATCTTAGCCAAAACTCCTTGGTGTTTGTTTCACTATTAAAGAGAGGAAAAGAGGAATAAAATGAAGATAAATATAGCCTATTTTATTTAGATCTGCTATGTCTCATTAGCAGTTTTATGGTTTTGATGTAGAGTAATACTTAAGTACAGAAAAAGCATTTTCTCTTCCCATTTTTTATTAACTGATTGTTTAATTGATTTGTCCCCTTTGGCCTATCTAGGGAAATGCCTAGATCTGACATCCACATACTGTATATAATAATGAGCATAAACAAAAGTCAAACATCTGCTCACCAGACCTGCTCCTAAGTCTTCTTCTTAAGCACGAGGGGAAGCATCTCAAGTTAGTCTCCAGTTTGACTGCAGGAATGCTGGACTTGCTGTAGTGTTTGTGCCTCTCACCTTTCCTGGGAGTTTATAGGGAACTTTGAAGTTCCCCTGAACAAACAGGGTCTCTGTGCTTCACTTATTGCTGAGCCAACCCTGGGGCCTTGGTTACATCAGCTCCTTATTAAGTGCTTAGTAATTTCAGTTTCCACCTTTTGGTCTCGCTCACTTTGCAAACATCTGGAGAGAATTAGCTCCCAAGCCTCTGTAACATACCCATTTTGTGGTTCTAGGGAGAGTTGTGTGCTAGGGGATGCTGTTGCCCTTAACAAGCTTTCTTTATGGAGTTTAACTGTAAAAGGCATTCTCGTTAATATTAATAGACAAAAAATCAAGGGTGTTCAACCCCTATTTAGCTCTTGCCTTCTTGACTATGAGCAAGATCTTCATGCTAAAAAAACAGGGAAGAACAAATATTATGAAAATGGTATTGAAGTACAAGATAAAAGAAAACATAATAAGAAAATGTCTAGGCACTTGGAATGAATGTAAGTTTATATCTGTGCTATTCAATATGATAACATATCATATATGATAACCACTAGCCACATGTAACTGATGAACCTTTGAAATGTGGCTAGTCCAAACTAAGATTCACTGTGAGCGTAAAACACATTTTGAAGACTTAGTATGACAAAAAAAGTGTAAAGTATCTCATTAATGAGTTTTATATTGATGATACGATGAAATGATATTAATTTTTAACTATTAAAAAAATTAGGTTAAGTAAAATTTTTAAATGAAATTTTACCTTTTACCTATTTCTTTTTACTTTTTTAATGTGACTTCCTGAAAATGCAAAATTATATAAGTGGCTCACGTTAGTGCTTGTGTCATGTTTCTGTTGGACAGCACTGGGCTAGAGGACCAGACACATTATTTAACAGGACGGACTAGGACTTGCAGATTCCCATGACTGGGAATCTATGGGACATCAAAGTGAACTGGAGAGATGCCAAGACAGGTATCAAGAAGATGTCATTCTGAATCTCAACAAACAGGAAAAGGCAGTGATCAGGAACTACTGAATTGTAAGTTTTTCTTCAGAATAAAATTCTAGAATCAAATATTAAATACAACATTTAGGAACAAATTAGGAAACAGGTAGATAATTACCAGAAACTGGTATGGGTTTGGAAACCCTCGTGGTATATAGTGGTTAAGTGCTATGGCTGCTGACCAAAAGGTTGGCAGGTCAAATCCACCAGGAGCTCCTTGGAAACTCTATGGGGCAGTTCTACTGTGTACTGGAGGGTCGCTATGAGTCAGAACTGACTTGACGGCACACTGGGTTTGGTGTGGGTTCATTAAAAACAAGACATATCACATTAAATTCATTAGCATTTTTGGTTATTTGTCAATAAATCTAGGAAATTATGCCTGATTTCAGCAAAATATTGGACAAAACTTTTCATCAGATTCTTGTGGGAAAATTTCAGAAATTTGTACTGTTGTTGTTTGGTGCCATCGAGTCGGTTCTGACTCATAGCAACCGTATATACTACAGAACAAAACACTGCCTGGTCCTGGGCCAGCCTCACGGTTGTTGTGCTTGAGCCTATTATTGCAGCCACTGTATCAATCCATTCCCTTGAGGCTCTCCCTCTTTTTCACTGACCCTTTACTGTAACAAGCATGATATCCTTCTCCAGGGACTGATCCCTCCTGATAACATGTCCAAAGTATGTGAGACATAGTCTTGCCATACTTTCTTCTAAGGAGCATTCTGGTTGTACTTCTTCCAAGACAGATTTGTTAGTTCTTTTCACGGCCCATGGTATATTCAATATTGTTTGCCAGCATCACAATTCAAATGCATCGATTCTTCTTCTGCCCTCCTTATTCATTATCCAGCTTTCGCATGAACAAGAAGCAATTGAAAACACCATGGTTTGAGTCAAGTGCACCTTAGTCTTCAAGGTGACATCTTTGCTTTTTAACACTTTAAAGAGGTCCTTTGCAACAGATTTGCCCAATGCAATGGATCTTTTGATTTCTTGGCTGCTGCTTCCATGGGTGTTGATTGTGGATCCAAGTAAAATGAATTCCTTGACAACTTCAATCTTTTCTCCGTTTATAATGATGTTGTTTTTTGGTCCAGCTGTGACGATTTTTATTTTATGTTGAGGCGTAATCCATACTGAAGGCTGTAGTCTTTGATCTTCATCAGTTAGTGCTTCAAGTCCTCCTCACTTTCAGCAAGCAAGGTTGTGTCATCTGTATAATGCAAGTTGTTATTGAATCTTCCTCCAATCCTGATGCCCTGTTCTTATGCATATAGTCCAGCTTCTCTGATTATTTGCTCAGCATACAGATTGAATAGGTATGGTGAAATTATACTACCCTGATGCACACCTTTCCTGACTTTAAACCACACAAAATCCCCTTGTTCTGTTGGAACAACTGCCTCTTGATCCATGTACAGGTTCCTTGGTTATGTTATCCATAATTTGTTATGATCCACACAGTTAAATGCCTTTGCATAGTCAATAAAACACTGGTAAACATCTTTCTGATATTCTCTGCTTTCAGTCAGGATCCATCTGACATCAGCAATGATATCCCTGATTCCACAACCTCTTTTAAATCCAGCTTGAATTTCTGGCAGTTCCCTGTAGATATACTGCTGCAGCCAACTTTGAATGATCTTGAGCAAAATTTTGCTTGCATGTGATATTAAAGATACTGTCCTATAATTTCCGCATTTGGTGGGATCACCTTGAGAATAGGCATACATATGGATCTCTTCCAGTCAGTTGGCCAGGGAGCTGTCTTCCAAACCTGGCATAGACGAGTGAGTACTTCCGGTGCTGCATCTATTTGTTGAAACATCTCAATTGGTATTCCATCAATTCCTGGAGCCTTGTTTTTTGCCATTGCCTTCAGTGCATCTTGAACTTCTTCCTTCAGTACCATTGGTTCCTGCTCATATGGTACCTCCCGAAATGGTTGAATGTCGACTAATTATTTTTGATATAGTGACTCTGTATATTCCTTCCATCTCGTTTTGATGCTTCCTGAGTCGTTTAATATTTTCCCCATAGAATTCTTCAGTATTGCAACTTGAAACTTGAATTTTTTTCTCAGTTCTTTCAGCTTGAGAAATGCAGAGCCTGTTCTTCCCCGTTGGTCTTCCATCTCCAGCCCTTTGCATGTGTTATTATAATACTTTACTTTGTCTTCTTGAGCCACCCTTTGAAATCTTCTTTTCAACTCTTTTACTTCATTTCTTTCTTTAACTTTAGCTACTAGAAGCTCAAGTTTCAGAGTCTCTTCTGACATCCATTTTGGTCTTTTCTTTCTTTCCTGTCTTTTTAATGATCTCTTGCTTTCTCTGTTCTTCGGTCATTAGTGTTCAACATGTCAAATCTATTCTTGAGATGGCCTCTAAATTCTGGTGGGATATACTCTAGGTTGTACTTTGGTTTTGGTGGACTTCTAATTTTCTTCAGTTTCAACTTGAACTTGCACATGAGTAATTGATGGTCTGACCCACAGTTGGCCCATGGCCTTGTTATGACTGGTCATACTGAGCTTTTCCATTGTCTCTTTCCACAGATGTAGATGATTTGATTCTTATGCATTGCATGTGTATAGTTGCCATCTATGTTGGCGAAAAAAGGTACTTGCAATGAAAAAGTCATTTGTCTTAGAAAATTCAATCATGTGATCTCTGGTATTGTTTCTATCACCAAGGCCATATTTTCCAGCTACCAATCCTTCTTTTATTCCAACTTTCATATTCCAATCTCAAGTAATTATCAATGCATCTTGATTGCTTATTCAATCAATTTCAGACTGCAGAAGTTGGTAAAAATCTTCAATTTCTTCATCTTTGGCTTTAGTGGTTGGTGTGTAAATTTGAACAATAGTATTAACTGGTATTCCTTGCAGTTGTATGAATATTATCCTATCACTGACAGCACTGTACTTCAGGATAGATCTTGAAATGTTCTTTTTGATGATGAATGCAACACCATTCCTCTTCAAGTTGTCGTTCCTGGCAGAGTAGACCATATGATTGTGTGATTCAAAACAGCCAATACCAGTCCATTTCAGCTCACTAATGCCTAGGACATCAATGTTTATGCTTTATATTTCATTTTTGATGACTTCCAATTTTCCTAGATTCATACTTTGTACATTCCACATTCTGATTATTAATGGATGTTTGCAGCTGTTTCTTCTCATTTTGAGTCATGCCACATCAGCAAATGAAGGTCCCGAAAACTTGACTCCATCCACACCATTAAGGCTGACTCTACTTTGAGGAGGCAACTCTACCCTAGTCATTTTTTGAGTGCCTTCCAACCTGAGGGGCTTACCTTCTGGCACTATATTAGACAGTGTTCCACTGCTATTCAGAAGGTTTTCACTGGCTAAATCTTTTCAAAAGTATACCATCGTTTCCTTCTTCCTAGTCTGCCTTAGTCTGGAAGCTCAACCGAAACCTGTCCGCCATGGGTGAACCTGCTGATAGACATGTGGGGGAAAAAATATTAGTACTAGATAATAGTAATTATCTAGTACAATAGTAATTAAGTGAAATGACAAGTAGTTGTCCTGAAAATCTATCTATAGGAAGGCCTATAGAAGAAAGCATAAGACTAAAAATTAATTAAATTAATATGATGGATACCAAAATCAGTACTCAAAAAATAATGCATCAGTAATGAGAATATGACATTTAACCACTGTTATGGGTTGAATTGTGTCCCCCCAAAAATGTGTGTCAACTTGGCTAGGCCATGATTCCCAGTGTTGTGTGGTTGTCCACCATTTTGTGATCTGATGCAATTATCCTATGTGTTGTAAATCCTAACCTTTATGATGTTAAAGAGGCAGGATCCGAGGCAATTATGTTAATGAGGCAGGACTCAATCTATAGGATTAGATTGTATCTTGAGTCAATGTCTTTTGAGATATAAAAGAAAGAATCCAGCAGTGAGGAGAGGGACATCATGCCACCAAGAATGAAGAACCAGGAAGAAAGTGCATCCTTTGGACCCTGGGTACCTGCACAGAGAAGCTCCTAAACCAGGAGAAGATGGATGACAAGGACCTTCTCTTAGAGCTGACAAAGATAGAAAACCTTCCCCTGGAGCTGGCACCCTGAATTCAGACTTCTAGTCTCCCAGACTGTGAAGAATAAATTTATCTCTGTCAAATCCATCTGCTTGTAGTGTATCTGTCATAGCAGCACTAGATAACTAAGACAGCTACCATAAATGTAAAGTACTGAGTTCATAACAATAAAACCTGTAGGTATCACCTGAAGATGGTCCAGCTTGAAAATAATGCCCATGAAAACAATTTTTAAAAAATACAATAGAAACTAACTGTTTAACCTACTTGTGGAAAATATCTTAGGAAGTGCTTTTCTCACTTTATTTTATGGAACCAACCAAATCTAGAATATTATGTTCATTTCTTAGATAAGTACAATGGTGAGGGGGTCTTAACAGTCGGAAAATGACAAATAGGAGCTCCAAGAGTGGTGTGAGAGCTGTACCCATTGCTATCATTTGGAAGGTACAGACCTTCTGCTTTGCTACAATGGACTAACCCAAGAATAATGGGCAGAAATTACAGAAAAGGCACAAACATATCCTTATTAAGACTTTTTTTTTTTTTTGTAATCACGGAGCTGTCCATGGGAAAGATTGCTCTGGAAGGTAATGAATGAGCTAAGAGTGTTCACGTAGATGCCAGGTGGGCATTCATCAGGAATATTAAAGAAGACACTTCTGCGTTGGAAGGCAAGTTCAATTAAGTGAGATCTTTTAATTTCTAACTCTAAGAATCTTGTGTTTAGTTTAAAGCATCTTAAGATACCCTGGAAGCTTCTGCTTTGGTGAAATCAAGTTGAATGTCATCTGGAAGCTTGTTTGCAAATGATGATGCACCAGAACTATCAAGAAACCTAGCACTCAGCGGTACAACCAGTGGCTCTCTGGGGGAGAGAGAAGGGGGGGAGCCCTGAACTATAGAGTTTGTGCATTTCTTTTGATGTAAATACTCCCACTATGGACAATTTTAAGCTATCCACAGTTTAACAACTGCTCTCAAAATTCCTGAAAATTTAATAATGTTCTCACAAGCCAGAGTGAGCGGGCTCCAGCAAACCGCTGTCAGTACATCACTTAGCAGTCAGAATGTGGTATCAACCAGAGAGAATCTACCAATCAAGCAGATATTTTATTTTTTTTAATGCTTGCTATTGGTCCTCACTCTGAAAGGTATTAAGATCTTTAATAGGGGTGCAAGGGGCAAGACTAACATACAAAAAATACAGAATATTTTAGGACATAGCCTGTAGGGGTCTCTGTTAGTGGAGTTCGGAAAGCAGTGAAGGGACAGATTTAGTGCTTATCAAACACTGAAATTTTTTGTGCACTGTGTGAGTCACCAATTCTTATCTTTCACAGAAACTTAAGAACAAACCTGTGAGGTAGCCATTGGGCCCATTGGATAGATAAGGAATCATAGCTCAAAAGTATCAATCACATATACCTAAGGACATACAACTCTTAGGTAGCACAAGTCCATCTGAATCTACAGATCAAATTTCTTCCACAAGTCCATCCTTGGCATTGTCAGGGAAGGAGGAGATCAGACTGGAGCTTAGCAAGAAAGAGAGAGAGAATTTCAATGCCTAGTTCAAAACTTGTTGTTGTTAGTTGCCATTGAGTCAGCTCCAACTCATGGGGACCTCATTATGTAGAACAGAATAAAATGTTGCTTGGTTCTGTGTCATCTGCCTGATGGCATGTTTGGGCTCATCTTCTAGCACTATATCTGACAATGCTCGTGTTGTGATTCATAAAGTTATCATCAGCTAATTTCTGGAAGTAGATAGTCAGATCTTTCCTTCTAGCCTGTCTTAGTCTGGAAGCTCTTCTGAAACCTGTTCACCATGGGTGACCTGCTGGTACGAAATACCAGTGGCTTAGGTTCAAGCATCATTGCAACACACAAGGCACCACAAGTACAAAAACTGACAGATAGTTGTTGGACTTCAAAACTAAAGGTCTACAAAACAGGAGTAGTTCCAACTGACTGGGAGGCAGCCCTGTTACAGTTGATAAAGACGATTTCTTTGCTAATGATGTCACTTTTGATCTACTGCTGATTCAGAAAGCAAGGCAAGGAAGACAACCAAACCCTATCATTTGCTTGTACCCCAAAGCCTGTCCATCAATAGTAAAAAGCTTCACACTGCCACTCTATCAAAATGCCTTGATGTAAATTTCCAGTTTTTGTTAAAAATGCTATCAGCGAGAGTTAGGACAAGTAAACAATTCTCTGAGCCTCAGTTTCTTCTTCCATAAAATGAAAAGAAATACCACCTAATTCACACTTTGTTGAGAAGATTAAATATATAAATTTATATAACACCTTGGACAATGCCCAGCACAGAATAAGCATTAAATAAATACTGATTTGCTTTCCTTCCACGTGGGTGAATGGTTGCCTCCCTAGCATATTTATGTGCACAGCACCTGGCACAGAGTATAGACAAGCCTTGTTTCGTTATAATGTTGATTCATAACAGCTCTGCTGGTACCAGAAATACTTTTTATATTTAATAAAGTAGATATATACAGACATGACATGTAAAAGTCTATTAGAGTGTTGAGCAATTAGCATATGCTTTTCATGGGGGTGGTCAGCTCACACAGCCAAAGGAATCTGTGCCTCTCTCAAGGCATCCTGGTGGGCCACAGTTTGCTCTCTTCAGTCTGAAAACTTCCTCCAATCTGTTTGTTTACTTCACTGAGGTTCTGTCTTTCTGCCATGATCTTGTATTCTGGTGAGCTTCTGTGTCCCATAACACAGACGAGTGATTGTATTGGTTTTGCCACCAAGGTCCAAGGAAGAGTGTTACGATGGACATTGGGGTTCAAGTGTTAAGGCAACTCAAGGCAAATTCAGTAAACGAAAGTGCAGTCAAGGTCATCAGGCTGTTGGGGGAGTGATCCGATTGTTACGAAGAGCCTGGTGTCCATCACTGCAGCCTGGGAAGGGTTGACTGAATTGCATGAATGGGAGCTGGAAGGAACTGTGGCCTGAGGCTTGTCATGGCTTCAGGAGAATTGAAGAGAACGGAAAAGTGATTGGCAACGCACAAAGCTCCATAAGGACCATGCCAAAGCCCCCAGCCATGCTAATTCACCCTTTCCGGGAACTCATCTCCCCCTTGCCCTCCCACCCACTGCCACTTAACAAGGGTGTGCCTGCAGGCGCTGCCTACATGTGTGCTTCAGGAGCTAATGATGAAACCCACCTAGGCATTTTCTATGGAATCTGGTTCTGATTTTAGGAGACAGAACAGGCTACGGTCTGGTTTTTATTAAATTCTATAAGTAAAAGAGTAATTCATACTCCAAAATGTTACAGACTCACTATTTACATAGTGAGACTCCAATTGAAAACTGTTTTGTTCTTTTCTGCTTTTCTGTTCTGCAAATTTTCTTTAATGAGCATGGAGTACTTTTATATTAAAAAAAAAAAATCTTTAAGAAGAGTAACTCATGTCAGAGACAGAAATTCCTGTTCCATGATGCTATGAGAACCTACACCTGTAGCTCTGACAGTCAGAAAATCATCTTATTGGGATCCTTTCCTCTACTTTCAGCTAATTTGAGTGAACTTTGCTCTGAGATAGCCAGTTAAGGAATGGAAAAGACATATTATAATTAGTAAAAAAAAAAAAAAATTTTTTTTCTTTTTTTTTACTAATTAGAGGTATGAGTAATTGAATTTCCTAGAGCCTATTTCAGTTTGAGTTCTAGATTAAGTGCTCAGAAAGTGATGGCTTTTCAAAAGCTGGTCTTTCTCAGCATGGAATGATAAGATAGGTGACATATATAAAATTCATTTATTGAGCATTAACTGTGTGCCAGGCACTGTGCTGGGCCCAAAAGATACAAAGATCATTTGCGTCTTCGATCTAGTTAGAAAGTAGATGGGAAAACAATATTATAGTACCAGGGGATGAGTTATGTACAAGAAGGTATGGGTAGGTAGTCATGGCAGCATATAAAGGCTGACATTTCAACATTCTTCATTTTAAAGTAAGAATTTACTAAGCAGACCAGAAGTGGTTGGGTGCTATAGGGATGGGTGCAGGTTAGGGGAGTCCAAACCAAAAAACCATTGCTGTCAGTCGATTCCGACTCATAGCAACCCTACAGGACAGCATAGAATTGTCCTATACGGTTTCCAAGGAGCGGCTGGTGGATTTGAACTGCCAACCTTTTGGTTAGCAGCCTGAGCTCTTAACCACTGAGCCACCAGGGCTCCCACAGGAACCCAGTAGAGGAAAAAGCCTGTGTAGAGGCATGGAAGCATGAAAGAGATGGCCTGTGGGATTGCCAGGACCCAGGACCTAACTCATACAAGGTTCTCAAAGACATCACGTTTCCCGTCCCATATAAAAATGTAAGCCAGTGAGCCACTAGCAACCCCAATGCCATTAAACACCTATGTACCCGGTACCTGGTATAGGTATGGTGGATGATACAAGCAAAGAACACGACATCACCATCTAAAATCACTTCATGATCTGCGGGTTGCCTTACTATGATGTTTCCTCTTGGTAAAATTGTAGGGTGAAATTTAAACTCTAAGGCTGCCCATTCAAGAAGGAGCAATTGCATATTAGGGTTAGCAAAAGAGGTAAACATGTTTCATATAACCTAGTGGAGCTCCGGGGATGGCTTGTCACAAAAGAAACTACAACCTGGGTGTGGCCCTACCACCTACACAGGGACAAGCAGATGAAATGAGGTTAAAGTGCACCAAAAGGCTTGAGGAGTTTCTGGAAAAGGGAGGAGGGGCGGTCCACCCCTCCCCCCCCCGCCTCCCCGCTGTGCTTGCTCATGTCTTAGGCAGCCTTCCTCTGCAGGGCGTCAATTCCAGAAACACACCAGCCCAAGAAACAAAAATAATTTTGTAAGGCAATTTTAATCTTTACTGAATTCTTTTGAAGCATATCAAAGGAAATCCCAATTGCACAGCAAAACATCTTAAAACTGCCTTTCCCCATCTCTTTCGTTATACATATCAGACATTTATGGCTTCTTGCCCCTAATTTCTTGCCTCCCTCAGTATATTCCTTCCCAACTCTCTCAAACCAAATGCAGGAGCTCTTAGCTTTTCACTTCCCAGCATCAGCTCCCCCTTTCTGGATTTTTTCCTCTGATGGCTGGCAGCTCTCTCCCTCCTTTCTAAAGTAATCAGTTTCTCCTTCCTGGCCTCACCTACCACTCTAATTAACACCACAGTATCTTTATATTTGTGGTGGAAGTTTAATAGGCAGAATGGGAAAACGCTTTGCTGACGCTGGAATACCCAGGAGAAAGATTTGTTTTCCTTGTCATCTGAACAGCAAGCATTTTTAGCCCCTGCTGGCAAAGCCTCTTTCTGGTGGCGCCCATATTTCAGTCACTGCTCTCCCTAAAATCATAAGGATTCCCATATCAGAGAATCTTAAGATAAAATCATCTTCAAAAGTCCCTTCTTCCTTAAGATGACTCCCTGCTTTCAAAGAACTTCAAGTCTCTCCCTTTTCTTTCATAGCAAATTTTAGTCGATTCCTTTACTTTTCCAAGTTGGTTAAGTACAAGAATGCTATTCGTTTTATGCCTATCTTCCCACTAGCTCCTGAGGGCAGAGGTCATCTGGTTGACCATTAACATTGTCCCTGGCAAACAGAGTTGTTTTTATATTATATTATTATATTTAGTATTTGGTGAATGAATTCAATCTGGACATGAATTTCTAAAGGATCTTTAATCCCTTGAACCAAGCATGAAGGATCTTACCTTGATGTCATCCAAATCATGCAACTTGGAACATACAAAATTGCATTTCACCCTGACCCCCAGGAAACAATCTTCCCCTCTTGGGATTTCACCCAAGATCTATCCTGCAAGTCAAGGATCTTTGGGTACATGAAAAACCATTTATTTTTTCCTTTCCTTTGAGGAAAGTGACCAGATGCAAACTTTTTCGGCCTAACTCCTAAACTGTTCAGAGGCTATTCTGGCATTCGAAGAGTTAATTTGCTTTCACCCAGTGGCTCTCAGCCAACCTGCCACCCCTGGCCTGGGCCTGCTCACATAAGAGGGATGGAGGTGATGGAGGGTGCCAGGGGCTGCCTTGGTGAAGGGGGAATGTTCCTGGGTTGCTTTGTCTGCCTGCCCCAGAGTCCTAGTTAGAAGGGTTAGCTTTTTTGAAAGCATTCTCTCTCTTTCTCTCCCTCTCTCAGGCAACTGGGTCTGTTTCCTGTAGACCTGAGGCAAAGCAGTAGTACAGGCTGGGATTTCTTGCAAGTTTTCCGCTGTGGGGTGCCGCAACAGCTGTGACCCTGGCTTGATTTTGATGTAGACTTCAAGGGCGCCGTCCCCAGCGGGGGAACATTTTTACTCAGGAGTCTATTCACATTGGTAGCCTTGGCAGGGAAAGTTCCAGAAGCTTTGATTACACAAATACCTCTGCTAGGTACAGGCCCTGTCTTGGCAACCTGGGGAGAGAGAATGTGCACGTGGGCTTATTAAACCAAACGATCCGTTTCCTTTGCTGGGGGTGGGGGCTGGGGGTCCTCATCTTGGAAATGATTTTTTCCCTGGCTGTGTTGCCTGGAAACTTTGAGGGTTTAATTAGGACTGGGTAGGCTTTTGGCTTCTGCAGCTGCCTCTGCTCTCCCCTGGGGTTACTGAGTGTGTGTGTGTGTGTGTGTGTGCGCGCGCGCGCGTGCGTGTGTGTGTGTTTGCGCGCGCGTGTGCGTGAGTCCCCTGTGGTGCAGGCCAAAGCTGTCTGGAGAAGTGAATTGTGCGCCGCGGCAGATGTGACTCTTTTTATCTCAATTGATTTTCAGTTAATAACTTTTAACCTTCTGAACCACACTGAGGCTGCATGTGGTTTATGCATCAGGTACTGGAGTCTGGACAACCGGGTGGAAGTGGTAGCTATAACCTTATTGCCTACATCCATCTAGGCCAATCTTTGGGAAGTTTTCTAAACGTTCCCCTTCAAGCCCAAGAAGGACCATCCTCAGTCATTGTTTCCGACACTGTGAGCCAAGGGAGAGAAAGACAGAGCCTGCCCAGGGCCAGTGCAGTTATCTGACTTAGTTGGGAAGAAGTCAGAGCAGACGAATTTAAAGACAATGTGTTTCGTGTATATGTTAAAATTTTTTGTGTTTTGACTAAATTTAGGTATGTTAGATCCGTTGATTTCAGAGAGAGAGAGAGATGTAAAAAACTCCCATTGTGACTGTGCATTTGTTGGTTTAACCTTGTAATTCTGCTCCTTTTACTTTAAATATTTCAAGGCTTAGGTGTGTCAAGTACATAACCACAGTTTAAAAAAACCAATGTATTCAACCTGAAAGTCTTTGACATTTAATAGATGAGTTTAATTATTTATCGTTATTGTGCGTACTAATTTATTTGGATTACTTTTTCAGAGAAAAATTCCTGAATCTGTAGAAGGCACTCATTAAATATTCGATGAATAATAATAATAATAAAGTATGTTTAATCTTTTAATAACCTCAATTTTTTTTATTAAACTTTATTAGTCTCAACATTGTTGTTATTGTTAGGTGCCATAGAGTTGGTGCCTATTTCATAGTGATCCCACGTATAACAGAACAAAACACTACCCGGTCCTATGCCATCCTCACAATCACTGGTATGCTTGAGCCCATCATTGCAGACACTGAGACAATTTATCTCGTTGAGGGTCTTCCTTTTTTTTTGCTGACCCTTTACTTTATCAAGCATGATGTCCTTTTCCAGGGACTGGCCCCTCCTGATAGCAGGTCCAAAGTATGTGAGATGAGATCTCACCATCCTCACCCTCAACATTACCAATTCATCATTCTCCTGTTTGGAGACCTTGAGGGACTGAGAGAGAAGAATTTTTTTTGGTATGTGTATATGTTTGTATTTTTTTTCTGACTGCAAGCATAATGCATAACTATAGAGGAATCAAAAACAGAAGTATAAGCCCTCTCTCTCTCAAAAGCAGATTTTCTGGCTGGAGTCGAGGTGATCTAGGCCCATTTTGACCCTCCCCCGTTCTTCCCTCCCTCCCTCTTTTCTTTCCTCCTTTCTTCAGGGGATGATTCAGAGACGTCCCTTATTGAATGCATGGAAATGAGCAAGCATAAGCTAAAGCAATATAACGGAACCAAGGAGAAGTGCAAAAAAAAAAAAAAAGCAAGCAATGGGATATATTACTTTACCAGTTGCCATCCAGTCAATTCCAACTCATGCCAATAACGTATGTGTCAGAACTGTGCTCCATAGAGTTTTCAATGACTAATTTTTCAGATCGCCAGGTATTTCTTCTGAGGTACCTTTGGGTGGACTTGAACCTCCAACATCATTTTGGTTAGCAGTGAAGCTTGTTAGCTCTTTACACAACCCAGGGACTCTGGGATATATTATGTGGCCCCAATAACATATCTACTTTTTTCTTTTAGTTTCATCTTCATTAAAGTTATACATACAATATATGAGTCAAGTAGTTTTACAAGGTTTATTATGAAAAATGGAGTTGAACAGCCACAGAGTATCCCCACCCTCATTACATACTCCTAAGGAGAATGATTTTATTAATATATAACTTTAAATTTTCAAAGAACAGGTTTTTGTTGCTACATGATCTTTCAATCATAGACATTAGCTATTAGATTTCCTCACAGAAGATGGGGACTTTGCCCTCTATAAGTCCCTCTCTGCCTCCACCACACACATTTCTAGTATTCCATCTTTCCAATATAGTGGTGTCTTGGACTGGGTTCTCAAGAGGAGCAAAACCAGTGAAACATACATATATAAATATATAGTGAGAGATTTAATTCTAGGAAATGGTTCATGCAGTTGTAGGGGCTGGCAAAACCCAAATCCATGGGTCAGGTGTCAGGCTGGAGGCTTCTCTTGACTCATGTGGTTGCAGGGGCTGACGAACCCAAAATGGCAGGTCAGAAGACAGGCTACTGGCTCACAGGGCTGTGGGAGCTGGCAAATCTCAAAATTTGCAGCTCAGGGGCAGGCTGCTGGCTCACAACACAAGAACTGGAGGTCAGGTGATGATAAGATGGACGCAGGATTCAGAGGGAGAGTGAGCCTTGATGGAACACCCATTTATAGACCGCACCCCCAATTAACTCCCCTTTCAGTTGATTGGCTGCTCTTGGCAGATCTCATCATGGAAGTGATTAAGCTGTATTACATTACGGAAGGGCAATCAGGTTGGCGATTTGAACCCACTAGTCACTTCTAAAGAGAAAGATGTGGCAGTCTGCTTCCATAAAGATTTACAGCTTTTGAAATCCTATGGGACAGTTCTACTGTGTCATATAGGGTTGCTATGAGTCGTAATTGACTGATGGCAACAAATATCTGACTTACCAGCTTTAACGCTAAAGCCTTTCTTGTTTTTAACCAGCATGTTCTGGAAACATCCTCAAACTCCAGAGGTGGTGCCCTATTCCTGGGATATCAGGAAGTTTTGGGTGAGTTTAGAGAGAAGAGAGGACTTTTGTATGCTTTATTTAATATACATCCCCCATGTGTTTGTCAGTTTGTCGTACTGTGGGGGCTTGTGTGTTGCTGTGATGTTGGAAGCTATGCCACCAATATTCAGATACCAGCAGGGCCACCCATGGAGCACAGGTTTCAGCTGAGCTTCCAGGCTAAGACAGACTGGGAAGAAGGACCCAGAAGTCTACTTCTGAAAAGTATTAGCCAGTAAAAACCTTATGAATAGCAGTGGAACATTGTCTGATACAGGGCTGGAAGATGAGACCCCTAGGCTGGAAGGCATTCAAAAGATGACTAGGAAACAGCAGCCTCCTCAAAGTAGAGTCGACCTTAATGACATGGGTGGAGTAAAGCTTTCGGGACCTTCATTTGCTATGTGGCATGACTCAAAATTAGAAGAAACAGCCGAAAACATCCATTAATAATTGGAACCTGGATTGCACGAAGTATGAATCTAGGAAAATTAGAAATCGTCAAAAATGAAATGGAACACATAAACATCGATATCCTAGGCATTACTGAACTGAAATGGACTGGTACTCGCCATTTTGAATCAGACAATCATATAGTCTACTATGCTGGGAATGACAACTTGAAGAGGAATGGTGTTGCATTCATCCTCAAAAAGAACATTTCAAGATCTTTCCTGAAGTACAACGATGTCAGTGATAGGATAATATCCATACGCCTACAAGGTAGACCAGTTAATACGACTATTATTCAAATTTACACACCAACCACTAGGGCCAAAGATGAAGAAATAGAAGATTTTTATCAGCTGCTGCAGTCTGAAATTGATCGAACGTGCAATCCAGATGCATTGATAATCACTAGTGATTTTAATGCAAAAGTTGGAAACAAAGAAGAAGGATCCATAGTCGAAATATATGGCCTTGGTGATAGAAATGATGCTGGAGATTGAATGATAGAATTTTGCAAGACCAACGACTTCTTCATTGCAAATACCTTCTTTCACCAACATAAATGGTGACTACACACGTGGAACTCGCCAGATGGAACACAGAGAAATCAAATTGACTACATCTGTGGAAAGAGATGATGGGAAAGCTCAATATTATCAGTCAGAACAAGGCCAGGGGCTGACTGTGGAACAGACCATCAATTGCTCATATGCAAGTTCAAGCTGAAACTGAAGAAAATCAGAGCAAGTCCATGAGAGCCAAAATATGTCCTTGACTATATCCCACCTGAATTTAAAGACCGTCTGAAGAATAGATTTGATGCATTGAACACTGATGACCGAAGACCAGACGAGTTGTGGAATGACATCAAGGACTTCATCCATGAAGAAAGCAAGAGGTTATTGAAAAGACAGGAAAGAAAGAAAAGACCAAGATGGATGTCAGAGGAGACTGAAACTTGCTCTCGAACGTCAAACAGCTAAAGCAAAAGGAAGAATTGATGAAGTAAAAGAACTGAACAGAAGATTTCAAAGGGCATCTCAAGAAGACAAAGTATTATAATGACATGTACAAACAGCTGGAAATGGAAAACCAAAAGGGAAGAACATGCTCGGTGTTTCTCAAGCTGAAAGAACTGAGGAAAAAATTCAAGCCTTGAGTTGCAATAGTGAAGGATGCTAGGGGGAAAATATTAAATGTCGCTGGAAGCATCAAAAGAAGATGGAAGGAATACACAGAATCATTGTACCAAAAAGAATTAGTCGATGTTCAACCATTTCAAGAGGTGGCATATGATCAGAAACTGATGGTATTGAAGGAAGAAGTCCAAGCTACTCAGAAGGCATTGGTGAAAAACAAGGCTCCAGGAATTGACGGAATATCAATTGAGATGTTTCAACAAACGGATGCAGTGCTGGAGGTGCTCACTTGTCTATGCCAAGAAATATGGAAGACAGCTTCCTGGCCAACTGACTGGAAAAGATCCGTATTTATGCCTATCCCCAAGAAAGGTGATCCAACTGAATGTGGAAATTATAGAACAATATAATTAATATCACAAGCAAGCAAAATTTTGCTGGAGATCATTGAAAAACGGCTGCAGCAATATATTGACAGGGAACTGCCAGAAATTCAGGCTGGTTTCAGAAGAGGACGTGGAGCCAGGAATATCACTACTGATGTCAGATGGCTGAAAGCAGAGAACACCAGAAGAATGTTTACCTGTGTTTTATTGACTATGCAAAGGCATTCGACTATGTGGATCATAACAAATTATGGATAACATTGCGAAGAAAGGGAATTCCAAAAAACTTAATTGTGCTCATGAGGAATCTTTACATAGATCAAGAGGCAGCCGTTCCGACAGAACAAGGAGACATTGGTTGGTTTAAAGTCAGGAAAGGTGTGTGCCAGAGTTGTATTCTTTCACCATACCTATTCAATCCATATGCTGAGCAAATAATCGGAGAAGCTGGACTATACGAAGGATAATGGGGCATCAGGATTGGAGGAAGACTCATTAACAACCTGCATTATGCAGATGACACAACCTTGCTTGCTGAAAGTGAAGAGGACTTGAAGCACTTACTAATGAAGATCATAGACCACAGCCTTCGGTATGGATTGCACTTCAACATAAAGAAGACAAAAATCCTCACAATTGGACCAATGAGCAACATCATGATAAATGGAGAAAAGATTGAAGTTGTCAAGGATTTCATTTTACTTGGATCCATAATCAACAGCCATGGAAGCAGCAGTCAAGAAATCAAAAGATGCATTGCACTGGGTAAATCTGCTGCAAAGGACCTCTTTAAAGTGTTGAAGAGCAAAGATGTCACCCTGAAGACTAAGGTGTGCCTGACCCAAGCCATGGTATTTTCAATCGCATCATATGCATGTGAAAGCTGGCCAATGAATAAGGAAGGCTGAAGAAGAATTGACCCCTTTAAGTTTTGGTGTTGGTGATGAATATTGAATATACCATGGACTGCCAGAAGAACAAATAAATCTGTCTTGGAAGAAGTACAACCAGAATGCTCCTTAGAGGCAAGGATGGCAAGACTGTGTCTTACATACTTTGGACATGTTGTCAGGGGGAATCAGTCCCTGGAGAAGGACATCATGCTTGGCAAAATACAGGGTCAGCGGAAAAGAAGAAGACCTTCAACGAGGTGGACTGACACAGTGGCTGCAACAATGGTCTCAGGCATAACGATTGTGAGGATGGCGCAGGTCCAGGCAGTGTTTCGTTCTGTTGTGCGTAGGGTTGCTATGAGTTGCAACTGACTCGAAGGCACCTAACAACATCAACAACATTTAATATACATATGTGCATGTACACATTTACACACACACACACATACACACTTACCTCAATCTTCCATTCTGCATAATCTACAGCCAACCTGGGCTGGATATTTGGATTTACCAGCTCCAGATTCTTATTTTGTTCTCTATGTAGCTTTCTTAAATTCCTTATTTCTCTCTTCCCTTCTCCACTTTATTCTTGACAACACGACCAAACTGGATTTTAAAATTCAAATTCAATTATTGTATGGCATTTCCCTATATCAAAGCCTTCAGCATCTTCTCTTTGCCCTTAGAAAGAAGTCCAAATTCTTCCCTTGTCCTACAAGCACCTCACCCCCCAGTGTGGGCCCTGCCTACCTGTGCAGCCTCATATGTCTCCCTCTGCCTTGCTAAGCTGTGGCTACTGTCTTAGGCTAGGTTCTTTAGAGAAGCAAAACCAGTAAAGTGTGTATATATATATAGACAGAGATCTATATCAAGGAAATGGCTCACACAGTTGTAGAGACGGGAATGTCCCAAGTCTGTGGGTTGGTCTGGAGGTTTCTCCTGATTCACATAGTCACAAGGGCTGGCAAACCCAATATTGGCAGGTCAGACAGCAGGGCTCCTGCTTACAGGCTTCGAAGACTGACAAATACCAAGATCGGCAGGCAAGACTGAAGATAAACTACTAGCTCAAGTCCTAAGAACTGGCAATCAGACGAACAGTAGCCAGCTGCATGATCCAGAGCAAGCAAAAGCCCATGAGCCTTGCCAGAAAGTCCGCTTATATTGGATGCAGGCCGCATGCCTAAAGAAACTCCCTTTCAACTGATTGGCTACTCACAGCAGATCCCATCATGGAAGTGATCACCTTACGTCAAATTTCATCAAGGATGTAATCACGTCGTCATATGATTGCCAAACTACACCATAACTGGCAAACCACTGAGAATCATGGCCCAGCCATGTTGACACACAACCTTAACGATCACAGCTTCCTTGGCCATTTCTTAGTTTCTTTGAATCTTTGCACATGCTCTTTCCTCTGCCTGGAAATCTTTGTAATTTAGCCCCCTCAAGGCTTTATTGAAGACATCTTTTTCACAGGGAGGCCTTTTCTGATCCCCACCCCTACATACGCTAGGTTAAGTCCCACCTTGCACAGTCCCATGATACCTGGTACTTTTGCTTTGACACTGTTTTAGGTTACCTGTTCTAGGATAGACTGGAAGCCTCATGAGCACAGAGTCTTTATGTCTTGTTCACATGCTTTGGCCAGTGGAATGTTTGTGGACATGACACATGTCTTAAAGGTGCATGCTCAGTTCAGCTTAGATCTTATGCTGTGGTCATCCACCATGAGAAGTGCATGCCCTGGGTACGCTACTGCCCCTTTGACCTGGATTGCAAAATAGCACTGGGTCTGGCATACAAATGTGGAGTAAACATAAACTGAACCCAGAGAGCCTCCCAGCTAAGCTTAGCTCAAATAAGCCAAATCACACCTGATCTGTAGACCTTTGAGCATGAGAATAATATTTGCTTAATGAATTCTACTTTTTACCTTGGATCTTTTCAATCTTTGCCCCACCTAACCCCCAACAACGCATGCCTGGTGGCACAGTGGTTAAGAGCTCAGCTGCTAACTGAAAAGTCGGTGGTGGAACCCACAGGCCGCTTTGTGGGGAGAAAGATGCAGGAGTCTGCTTTTGTAAAGATTACAGCCTTGGAAGCCCTGTGTGGCAGTTTGACTTTGTTCTATAGATTCACTGTGATTTGTAACCGACTTGACGGCAGTGGGTAACCCAACATATCTGTGCCTTCCAACTCTCACAATTGTAGTAGGAGAGAATATTAGCTAAATACTGAAAGTGTTTGGCCTGGAAAGATACTCTCAACTCCCCTTCTGGAAAACTGAAGTTGTTGCCTCTTTTTCTTTGGTGTCTCTCAGGTTATTCTGCTAACTATAAAAGCAGAAGATCCCAATGATTTTAAAGAGAAACAGGAAGACTTAATTTTGGTTCTTCATAGGCAATTACGGAAGTTGGTTCTAGAGATAAAGTTAGCAGGTCACGTGAGGGTTCTCATAAAATAACCTGAATGGAGGACCCTGTTACAAAATGACAATTGCATTAAGACATGTAAAGGTTATCCCAGATTTTTTTCTCATGGCTTTTTTTACATAAGAAAAAAAAAAATGTAGCTCATTGTAAGCAGTAATTGAAAGTTTGAAACTACTTGTTTTCTCATCTGTACATGAGGAAGTAAAACTAAATGCCCTCTAAGGCAGCTCTAAAACACTGTGACATTAGTCTATGATTTTTTTTATAAGAGTCATTCACAAGAACTTCTGGGTTTTGAAAATACATTGCTCTTGAGGAAATCAAAGTTTTATGGCAGGATTTTTTAAAAATATAAACACCTTTACAAACTTGGCAAAGAACTGAGTGAAGGATAGTGTAGATTTGGGATCTGCCAACAAGGGCAGCATTCTAAAAAATTCAGTACATTTTAGTACTTGACATAGAATCACTCGAGGGCTGTGAGGGCTGAAAACTTCAGTTGTAGCTTTGGAGTGTTCCATCTTTATCCAGGGGCAAAAATAATATAATACCTGCCCAAATGCAAAGGATGGAGTGTGCTACACTCAAAAAAAAGAAAAAGAAATGAAGGAAGGAAGGAAGGAAGGGAGGGAGGGAGGGAGGGAGGGTGGGAGGGAGGAAGGAAGATGATTACGTGATGGTTTGGATTATTATTCAGTAAATATTTACTCTCTTCGCCTCTCACCTTAGGCTTTCACTTCCCTCTGCCATTGATGTTGGCCTTGGCATGTAACTTGCTTTGACCAGTGAAATGTTTGTGGTCATGACATATACCTTAAATGTGCCTGTTTGGTTTAGGTTGGATCCTGTACTCTGGTGATCCACCATGAGAAGTACGTGCCCTGGGTACCTGCTGCCCTTTCAACCTGGACTTTAAAATTAAAAAAACATAGAACAAAAAGAAACTGAACCCACAGATCCTCCCAGCTCAGCTCAGCCCAAATCAGCTAAATTCCAGTTGATCTGCAGACCTTTGAATGTGAGAATAAATGCTTGTTGTTTTAAGCCATGGTGATTTGTGGTGGTTTGTTACACAGCATTATTATGGCCAAAACTGACTAACCTAGGATGCAATGTGGACTCTCAAGAAACATTATAACATGGTAGTTAAGAGCATGGTTTCTGAAATTTGACATATCTTGCTTTGAATCTCACTTCTGTTATATACTAGATGTGAAATATTGTGAAATTATTTAACCTCTCTGAGACTCAATTTCCTCATCTGTAAAATAGAGATAATCAGTCAATATCAAGTCACATAAAGAAACGGACCATGAGCACCTCAACAGGCTCTCAAAACAAAGAATCCAGGGATCTTCTAGATGAAAGTGCATTCCTGGAATTACCAGATGCAGAATACAAAAGTTTAATATACAGAACCCTTCAAGACATCAGGAAGGAAATGAGGCAATATGCAGAAAAAGCCAAGAAACACACAGATAAAGCAACTGAAGAAATTAGAAAGATTATTCAGGAACATAATGAAAAGTTTAATAAGCTGGAAAAACCCATAGACAGCAATCAGAAATTCAGAAGATTAACAATAAAATTACAGAAGTAAACAACTCAATAGAAAGTAAGAGGAGCAGAATTGAGCAAGTAGAAGCTAGAATTTCTGAACTTGAAGATAAATCACTTGGCACTAATATATTTGAAGAAAAATCAGATAAAAGAATTTAAAAAAATGAAGAAACCTTAAGAATCATGCGGGACTCTATCAAGAGAAATAACCTACAAATGATTGGAGTATCAGAACAGGGAGGGACAACAAAAAATTCAGAGAAAATTGTTGAGGATTTGTTGGCAGAAAACTTCCCTCTTATTGTGAAAGACAAGAAGATATCTATCCAAGATGCTCATCAAACTCCACATAAGGTAGATGTTAAAAGAAAGTCACCAAGACATATTATAATCAGACTTGCCAAAACCAAAGATAAAGAGAGAATTATAAGGGCAGTGAGGGATAAACGAAAAGTCACCTACAAAGGAGAGCCAATAAGAATAAACTTGGACTACTCGGCAGAAACCATGCAGGCAAGAAGGCAATGGGATGACATATTTTAAAAAATTGAAGGAAAAAAATTGCCTGCCAAGAACCATATATCCAGCAAAACTGTCTCTTAAATATGAAGGTAAAATTAAGACATTTCCAGATAAACACGTTTTGAGGGAATTCATAAAAACCAAACCAAAACTACAAGAAATACTAAAGGGAGTTCTTTGATTAGAAAATCAATAATATCAGGTATCAACCCAAGACTAGAACACTGGGCAGAGCAACCAGAAGTCAACCCAGATGGGGAAATCCAAAAAAACAAAGCAAGACTATATAAAAAAAAAAAAGCCGAAAACAGGGTAACAGCGATGTTATTCTATAAAAGAACACCACATTAAAATAATAAAGAGGGACTAAGCAATGTAATCATACACCTTCCATATGGAGAGGAAGATACAGCGATACAAGGAAATAAAACACAATAAAAATCACACACACAAAAATGGAGATAATCATGGTACCAACCTCATAACTACTGTTGTATGGATCAAATGAAATAATGCATATCAAGCAGCTAAGACAGTGCCCAATACATAGTAAGGATTTAATAAATATTTGCTGTTATTTACAAAATGAATCTTACTTTCTTGTTAACATACATTATAAAACTGGGTATATTTTTCTTACATAAAGACTTATTTGGATTTTGGAAAACAATACAGAACTTCCTTAAAGGACTAAAAATAGAAATACCACACAATCCAGCAATCCCACTCTTAGGAATATATCCTAGAGAAATAAGAGCCATCAAACAAATAGACATATGCACATCTATGTTAATTGCAGCATTATTCACAATAGCAAAAAGATGGAAACGACTTAAGTGCCCATCAACAGAGGAACGGATAAACAAACTATGGCACATACACACAATAGAATATTACATAATGATCAAGAACAATGATGAATCTGTGAAACATTTCACAACATGGATGAATCTGGAGAGCATTATGCTGAGTGAAATATGTCAATCACAAAAGGACAAACACTGTATGGATCACTATTTTAAAAACACACAAGAATGTTTCCATACAGAAAGAAACAACCTTTGGTGGTTATGAGGGCAGGGAGGGGTAGAGAGGGAAAAACACTAACTAGACAATAGATAAATGGCAACTTTGGTGAAGAGTAAGACAGTATGCAATACTGGGGAAGTCAGCACAACTTGACCAGGGCAAAGTCATAGAAGCTTCACGGACATATCCAAATCCCCTGAGAGACCAAGCTAGTGGGCTGAGAGGTGGAGACTATGGTCTAAGGGGATATCTAGCTCAATTGGCATAACATGGACTATAAAGAAAGTGTTCTACATCTGACTGTGGTGAGTAGCAACTGGGGTCTTAAAAGCCTGTGAGTGGTCATCTAAGATACATCTACTGGTCCCGTCCCTGCTGAAGCAAAGAATGAAGAAGACCAAAGACTCAAGAGAAAGATTAATCCAAAGGACTAATGGACCATAACTACCACAACCTCCACCAGACTGAGCCCAGAACAACTAGATGGTGCCCAGTTACCACCACCAACTGCTCTGGCAGGGATCACAATAGAGGCTCCCAGAAAGAGTGAGAGAAAAATGTAGAGCAAAATTCAAATTCACACACGCACAAAAAAGACCAGGCTTGTTGGTCTGACAGGGACTGGAGAAACCCACGTGTATGGCCCCTGGACACCATTTTAACTCAGTATTGAAGTTAATCCTGACGTTTGCCCTTCAGCCAAAGATTAGACAGGTCTATAGGGCCAACAATAACACATGTGAGTGTTGTGGCTTCATAGTTCAATAACGCATACGATACCCAGGGGCGCACCAGTCCGAAAGGAAAGGTGAGAAGGCAGGAAGAGATAGGAAAACTGAATGAATGGAAACTGGAAACCTGGGGTGGAAAAGGGGAGAGTATTAACACATCATGGGGTTGGCAACCAATGTCACAAAACAATTTGTGTATTAACTGTTTAATGAGAAATTAATTTGCTCTGTAACCTTTTACCTAAATCACAAAAAAAAAGACTTACTTGGAAATATCTGACAAAGATGAAGAGGATAAATATCCTACCACATAGCTGATAAATTCCCTATAATACTAAAAGTTTCTTATGTATGGGAGTTTATTTTTCCATCAAGCAAGCCTGTGTGTGTGTGTGTGTGTGTGTGTGTGTATAAAACACTTTTGAGAACTTTGCAACAATTTCCCAAATATGAGCTCTTTTTACCACCAAGTTTACATTTCCATATCCTAGAGTCTAGGATGTGAAGTATGGAGCCAAGTATCAATACTCTAAGTCTGACTCTCAGCACCCAGAATTGCTCCTTGGGGTTCATATCTAATATTCCAGTACTGTCATACTTTGCCATTCACGTATTTGACCACATTTATTTACTACTAGGTAGCACGTTAGGACCTTTTAGCATGTTAGGACCTAAAGGTAGAGAGATAAACAAGACATGGCCCTTGCACTCAGGATGTTCACAGCACTCACAGTTTAGCTATGGATTAGCAAATACATTTTCACTCTGGTAGCAACTCTGCTGGATATTAAGGCGCTACCCATAGCTCTAGTTGAAAATCATTCCAGGCAGCATTTGAACTCAGTGGGGGAAAGAGCCATAAGCATGGAAAGAAGGAATAGCTTCGAAGTTGGCTGGCCCAGGTTTAGCTAGGGACAGACACACATACAACAAAATATAATTTAATGTGGTAAGTGCTGTTTGTGAGATAAGAAGAAAGTAGCATCAAAGCACAGAACAGGGCATAATTAATTTTGCTAGGAAGCGAATGGAGTAAGGAAAGGCTTCATTGAAGAGTTGAAATTGTACCTGGGCCTTGATGGACGACTAGGAATTTAGTAGGTGATGGAATAAGGAAAGATGATTTCAGGCCAAGAACACATCATGAGCCATGGCATGAGGTGTGTAAGTTGTTGAGATGTAGAGGGAATTGTGAGTATCCCACTTGGTTCGCATGTAGGGTGCGATGATGTTGCTTGTAGGAACAAGGCTGTAATAGTAGGGTGGAGCCAGATTATAGAGGGCTTTACTCTTCATTCTATAAACGATGGGACTCAGTGAAGGTTTTTAACCAAGAAAATGATATGGCCAAATATGGTGTGTGCTTTTACAAAGTTACTCAAAAAGAACTAGATTGGAGATGGAGAAAGAAAAGAAAGAGGCAGGACACAGGAGGGGAGGCTATTGCAACTGTGCAGACAAGTGACAGCAGGCATCTAAGCTGGGGTGGTATGGGGTGAGCACATAAAGAGAAGGAAATAGCATCATCACATAGCACATGCATGTTTTTCTCTCAAAATTTCCTTATCATTTGAGCTTCAATCTATATAAAACAAATTATTTTTTTCATTGCTCACATTCTAGTACTGTTTCCATAGGTATATGTGTTATTAAATTTACATATATAAGTGGGACCTCTAAGAATGACCTCAGATTCTTACATTTGTCCTCATGACAATCCTACAAAGTAGGTATTGTTATTCTCATTTAACAGAGGAGAAAACTGAGGCTTAGTGACTTAAAAAGCCCAAAATCAGTGATTTTAGACAACACATTTTCTATGTGTCAAAGACAGCATTTGGACCCATGCCAATCTGACTCCAGATTCTGATTTTAATCACTACTCTATGCTATGGTAAACAAATAATTCTTCAACATTGTTGTACATCTCTATTTTATATCAAATCTCCTACATATCTCTTCTTTCTAGTTACATATATCTTGACCCAGAGGATAGGCCAATGATTATTAGAGACTGTTGAAGCAAAAGTATCCAGAACTATAAAGATAATAACAGTGACTGAGCCCAACTCCTGAGATATGCAAATTACTTGGACTTGTTGTTTTTAGGCGCCATCGAGTCAGTTCCCGCTCATAGCGACCCTATGCACAACAGAACGAAACACTGCCCAGTCCTGCACCATCCTTACAATCATTGTTATGCTTGAGCTCATTGTTGCAGTCACTGTGTCAATCCACCTCATTGAGGGTCTTCCTCTTTTCCGCTGACCCTGTACTCTGCCAAGCATGATGTCCTTCTTCAGGGACTGATCCCTCCTGACAACATGCCCAAAGTATGTAAGACACAGTCTCACCATCCTTGACTCCAAGGAGCACTTTGGCCGCACTTCTTCCAAAACAGATTTGTTCGTTCTTCTGGCAGTCCCTGCTATGTTCAATATTCTTCACCAACACCACAATTCAAAGGCGTCAATTCTTCTTCAGTCTTCCTTACTCATTGTCCACCTTTCACATGCATATGATGTGATTGAAAATACCATGGCTTGGGTCAGGCGCCCCTTAGTCTTCAAGGTGACATCTTTGCTCTTCAACACTTTAAAGAGGTCCTTTGCAGCAGATTTACCCAGTGCAATGCATCCTTTGATTTCTTGACTGCTGCTTCCATGGCTGTTGATTATGGATCCAAGTAAAATGAAATCCTTGACAACTTTAATCTTTTCTCCATTTATCATGATGTTACTCATTGGTCTAGTTGTGAGGATTTTTGTTTTCTTTATGTTGAGGTGCAATCCATACTGAAGGCTGTGGTCTTAGATCTTCATTAGTAAGTGCTTCGAGTCCTCTTCACTTTCAGCAAGCAAGGTTGTGTCATCTGCATAATGCAGGTTGTTAATGAGTCTTCCTCCAATCCGGATGCCCCGTTCCTCTTCATATAATCCAGCTTTTCCAATTATTTGTTCAGCATACAGATTGAATAGGTATGGTGAAAGAATACAACCCTGACGCACACCTTTCCTGACTTTAAACCAATCAGTATCTCCTTGTTCTGTCCGAACGACTGCCTCTTGATCTATGTAAAGGTTCCTCAAGAGCACGATTAAGTGTTCTGGAATTTCCATTCTTCGCAATGTTATCCATAATTTGTTATGATCCACACACTCGAATGCCTTTGCATAGTCAATAAAACACAGGTAAACATCCTTCTGGTATTCTCTGCTTTCAGCCAGGATCCATCTGACATCAGCAATGATATCCCTGGTTCCATGTCCTCTTCTGAAACTGGCCTGAATTTCTGGCAGTTCCCTGTTGATATACTGCTGCAGCCGTTTTTGAATGATCTTCAGCAGAATTTTGCTTGTATGTGATATTAATGATATTGTTCTACAATTTCCACATTCAGTTGGATCACCTTTCTTGGGGATAGGCATAAATATGGATCTCTTCCAGTCAGTTGGCCAGGAAGCTGTCTTCCATATTTCTTGGCATAGACAAGTGAGCACCTCCAGCACTGCATCCGTTTGTTGAAACATCTCAATTGATATTCCATCAATTCCTGGAGCCTTGTTTTTCACCAATGCCTTCTGAGTAGCTTGGACTTCTTCCTTCAATACCATCAGTTCCTGATCATATGCCACCTCTTGAAATGGTTGAATATCGACTAATTCTTTTTGGTACAATGATTCTGTGTATTCCTTCCATCTTCTTTTGATGCTTCCTGCGTTATTTACTATTTTACCCATAGAATCCTTCACTATTGCAACTTGGGGCTTGAATTTTTTCCTCAGTTCTTTCAGCTTGAGAAACACCAAGTGTGTTCTTCCCTTTTGGTTTTCTATCTCCAGCTGTTTGTACATGTCATTATAATACTTACTTTGTCTTCTTGAGATGCCCTTTGAAATCTTCTGTTCAGTTCTTTTACTTCATCAGTTCTTCCTTTTGCTTTAGCTGTTTGACGTTCGAGAGCAAGTTTCAGTCTCCTCTGACATCCATCTTGGTCTTTTCTTTCTTTCCTGTCTTTTCGATAACCTCTTGCTTTCTTCATGGATGATGTCCTTGATGTCATTCCACAACTTCTCCTGTCTTCGGTCATCAGTGTTCAATGTGTCAAATCTGTTCTTCAGATGGTCTCTAAATTCAGGTGGGATATACTCAAGGTCATATTTTGTTCTTGTGGACTTGCTCTGATTTTCTTCAGTTTCAGCTTGAACTTGCATATGAGCAATTGATGGTCTGTTCCACAGTTGGCCCCTGGCCTTGTTCTGACTAATGATACTGAGCTTTTCCATCATCTCTTTCCACAGATGTAGTCAATTTGATTTCTCTGTGTTCCATCTGGCGAGTTCCACGTGTATAGTCACCATTTATGTTGGTGAAAGAAGGTATTTGCAATGAAGAAGTCGTTGGTCTTACAAAATTCTATCATTCGATCTCCAGCATCATTTCTATCACCAAGGCCCTATTTTCCAACTACGGATCCTTCTTCTTGTTTCCAACTTTTGCATTAAAATCACCAGTAATTATCAATGCATCTTGATTGCATGTTTGATCAATTTCAGACTGCAGCAGCTGATAAAAATCTTCTATTTCTTCATCTTGGCCCTAGTGGTTGGTGTGTAAATTTGAATAATAGTCGTATTAACTGGTCTACCTTGTAGGCGTATGGATATTATCCTATCACTGACATCGTTGTACTTCAGGAAAGATCTTGAAATGTTCTTTTTGAGAATGAATGCAACACCATTCCTCTTCAATTTGTCATTCCCAGCATAGTAGGCTATATGATTGTCTGATTCAAAATGGCCAATACCAGTCCATTTCAGTTCACTAATGTCTAAGATATCAATGTTTATGTGTTCCACTTCATTTTTGGTGATTTCTAATTTTCCTAGATTCATACTTCATACATTCCAGGTCCCGATTATTAATGGATGTTTTCAGCTGTTTCTTCTCATTTTGAGTCATGCCACATCAGCAAATGAAGGTCCCGAAAGCTGTACTCCATCCATGTCATTAAGGTCGACTCTACTTTGAGGAGGCAGCTTTTCCCTAGTCATCTTTTGAGTGTCTTCCAACCTGGGGGGCTCATCTTCCAGCACTATATCAGACAATGTTCCGCTGCTATTCATAAGGTTTTCACTGGCTGATGCTTTTCAGAAGTAGACTTCTGGGTCCTTCTTCCTAGTCTGTCTTAGCCTGGAAGCTCAGCCTCCATGGGCCTCCATGGGTGACCCTGTTGGTATCTGAATATTGGTGGCATAGCTTCCAGCATCACAGCAACAAGCAAGCCCCCACAGTATGACAAACTGACAGATACATGGGGGTACTTGGACTTACAGTCTAATAAAAACTATTAATTTTTTCCCATGTACTTGAGAGCATTAGTCAGGTAATCCCGAATCTCTTACTCTACTGGAGTCAACACATTAATCAATCCGACAGTGTACCTAGCACTGTGCTGGGGTAATACACCATCTGTGACTCATTATAGATGTAGGGACTGGGAAAGCCCAGGACTGTGACACCGAAGATAGAGGTAGCAGGAGTCCTGGCTGTGCCATTAACCAGCCACTTGGGCTAAGACAAGTTACTTACTACTCAGGGTCTCAGCTCTATCATCGGAAATAATTTCAATAGGTTCTTATCATTTTTAAAATATTCGTGTTCCTTCCTTACGGGATTCACTTTGTGGAAAAACAAAAAAGCGGTTAGTAGCTGACATATAGTTATAGTCAAAAAACACATTGATTTGCCATGAGTGGCTTAGCAATTACGTGGTCTCCTCTGAAAAAATTTCCTAAACATGCAGAGGGAGTGTTTTTCATTCCTTCCCCTAGGGAGACTGACACTTCACTGAGAGAATAACCAACCAACTGACAACTTGCTGTTGAGTTGATTCTGACTCATAGCAACCGCATCTGTGTCAGAGTAGAACCGTGCTCCATAGGGTTCTCAATAGTTGATTTTTTGGAAGTAATCGCCTGGACTTTTCTTCTGAGGCACCTCTGAATGGACTCAAACCTCCAACCTTTTGGTTACCAGTGAAGTGTGTTAATCATTTGTATCACCAGGGACTCCCACTGAGAGAACAGGCTTTGCAATTTTTTACTTTTCAAAATTTGCTGCATTTGAAATCTTATGAGATTTTTAACATTTGTTTTAGAGCGCCTAGACACATTTACACTGAGTTACACAATGCCTTAGCCCTCCTTTCTTTTCATCTTGCCTGAAGAATTCCCAGTGGTGAGTTTTAAACACGTTAAGGTACTTAGTTGAGGACTTTGGAGTTTGGGTGGCGCATAGTTTACTTTGAGGCAAAATATTTTGAAAGATGGCTGGATACGCACGCTGTTTCCTGTAGCTAAAGATTGCAAATACGTTTTTACATCCCATGTCATCCAAGGGAAGACTGTAGGGTGGATGGAAACACAATCTTGCTTTTGCCATTTCAACAGTATTGTCAGTTGTCCTGCGGCTATCTTTTTGGCTTCCAAAGGAATTGAAGGAGCAAGTGTTGAGCTTTGCAACAGTGTGATCCCTGCTGCCTCTCAGCTCTAACAGTCAAGATACAAGTCTCCAGAGAGCACAGGCTCCAAGCAGTTATTAGAGATGATGGCATTCAAGGAGCGCTGGGGCTGAACGCATTGCCCTCCCAAATAAACGGTTCTCTCATGGCTTCACACTCTGTGCTACTCTTTATATTAACACGAGAGCTGACAGATTGGTTGAGAAGCTGCAACCCATATTTTTGAGGGCATAAGAGATGATTGTGCTCATTCTAATTCCAGAGCCGATCTTTTTAGCAGATTATGATGGATGACTCGCCATGGTGGTCAGCGCCTCCTGTATATTTTAGGTAGAATGCTTTCTTTTGACATGTACTTTGCAGAGACATATGTGATTCCTGCTTTAATTAGTGGAAGAAATGATTCATTCACAAGTGAAAGATTTAATTAAATAAAGGGTCAGCATGGGTCAGCCATGAATTGCAAAATACCTCAGATGTTTATTATACCCTCTGCTATCTCTGCATTCTGTCTAGGGTGGTGTATGGCAGTACAAGCGGGCCCTGGAAAGAAACGCGATGAACTTTAATTCATTCATTCAACAAATATTAATTGAGCCTCAACTGTGTTCTAAATGCTGTGCTAGGCTCTGAAGATACAACTGTGACAGCGGTGGTTTTGCCCTTATAGAGGCTACAATGCAGTGGAGAAGACAGAAAAAAATGAGGGATGAACACATAGAACACAATTGTTTAAGATTGTAACATAACACATTTCAGAGAGGAAAAAAATAATTTTTCAGTTGTTTTCCTTGAAGGGTGTTGGAAGTGTTTTTGAAAGATCTTAATGCCCGTCTTTGTAGTACTGTACTTGTTTAATTCTGAAATATATGTCCGCAACAAGTCTGAAAAGTCCAGTAGATAAAATATCTTATACCTTACTTACAGATCTGTTTTCTGATTCTTAGATATGACAGCAAAAACATGAGCAAGAAACGACAAAATAGATAAATTGGACTTCACTAAAATTGAAAACTTTTATGCATCAAAGGACTTCATCAACAAAGTGGAAGGACAACCTACAGATTGAGAGAAACTGTTCGGGAGACATATACGTGATAAGGATTTACTATCTCTAATGCATAAAGAACTCCTACAATTTAGCAACAAAAAGACAAACCCAATCAAAAAATGGGCAAAGGACTTGAAAAAACATTTCACCAAAGTAGATATACAAAGGACCAACCCCCAAACCAAACCCATTGTCTTTGAGTTGATTCCGACTCCTGGCCACCCTATAGGACAGCGTAGAACTTCCCCATAGGTGTCCAAGGCTGTAATCTTTAAGGAAGCAGACTACCACATCTTTCTCCTGAGGACTTCTGGTGGGTTAGAACTTCTGGCCTTTCGGTTAGCAGCTGATTTGTTAACCAATGCACCACCAGGGCTCCTTACAAATGACCATCAAGCACATAAAAAGATGCTTAACATAGCTCTGTTTACAATAGCAAAAAGCTGGAAGCAACCAAGGTGTCCATCAACGGATGAATGGGTAAATAAATTGTGGTATATTCACACAATGGAATACTGCGCATCGATAAAGAACAGTGACGAATCTGTGAAACATTTCATTACATGGAGGAACCTGGAAGGCATTATGCTGAGCGAAATTAGTCAGAGGCAAAAGGACAAATATTGTATAAGACCACTATTATAAGATCTTGAGAAATAGTAAAAACTGAGAAGAACACATACTTTTGTGGTTACGAAGCGGGGAGGGAAGGAGGGAGGGAGAGGGTTTTTTATTGATTAATTAGTAGATAAGAACTGCTTTAGGTGAAGGGAAGGACAACACTCA
Organism: Loxodonta africana; assembly: GCF_030014295.1. Lineage (NCBI taxonomy): Eukaryota > Metazoa > Chordata > Mammalia > Proboscidea > Elephantidae > Loxodonta > Loxodonta africana. The sequence goes on from NC_087344.1 coordinate 101,684,976, forward strand.
ATACAGGGAAGGTCAGCTCAATTGGACTGGACCAAAAGCAAAGAAGTTTCCGGGATAAAACGAATGCTTCAAAGGTCAGCGGAGCAAGGGCGGGGGTTTAGGGACCATGGTTTAAGGGGACTTCTAAGTCAAGTGGCAAAATAATTCTACTATGAAAACATTCTGCATCCCACTTTGAAATGTGGCGTCGGGGGTCTTAAATGCTAATAAGCGGCCATCTAAGATGCATCAATTGGTCTCAACCCACCTGGAGCAAAGGAGAATGAAGAACACCAAGGTCACACGACAACTAAGAGCCCAAGAGACAGAAAGGGCCACATGAACCAGAGACCTACATCATCCTGAGACCAGAAGAACTAGTTGGTGCCCGGCCACAATCGATGACTGCCCTGACAGGGAGCACAACAGAGAACCCCTGAGGGAGCAGGAGATCAGTGGGATGCAGACCCCAAATTCTCATAAAAAGACCATACTTAATGGTCTGACTGAGACTAGAGGAATCCTGGCGGCCATGGTCCCCAGATCTTCTGTTGACGCAGGACAGGAACCATCCCCGAAGACAACTCATCAGACATGAAAGGGACTGGACAGTGGGTGGGAGAGAGATGCTGATGAAGAGTGAGCTAATTATATCAGGTGGACACTTGAGATTGTGTTGGCATCTCCTGTCTGGAGGGGGGATGGGAGGATAGAGAGAGTGGGAAGCTGGCAAAATTCTCACGAAAGGAGAGACTGGAAGGGCTGACTCATTAGGGGGAGAGCAAGTGGGAGTACGGAGTAAGATGTATGTAAACTTATATGTGACAGACTGACTGGATTTGTAAACGTTCACTTGAAGCTCAATAAAAGTTAATAAAAAAAAAAAAAGATGCTTAACATTATTAGTCATTAGGGAAAATGCAAATCAAACCCACAAAGAGATACCATTTTATCCTCACTAGGATGGCTATGGAAACCCTGCTGGTGTAGTGGTTAAGAGCTACAGCTGCTAAGCAAAAGATCAGCAGTTCAAATCCCCAAGGTGTTCCTTGCAAACTCTGTGGGGCGGTTCTACCCTGTCCTGTAGGGTCACTATGAATGGGAATTGACTCGATGGCAACGGTTTTGGTTGTTCCCCCCACCCCTTAGGATGGCTATGATCAGAAAAATGGAAAACAGTAATGGCAAAGATGTGGAGAAATTGAAACCCTCACCAATTGCTGGTGGAAAGGAAATATGGAAAACAGTTTGGTGTTTCCTCAAAAAGTTAAACAGAGAATTTGCACACGATCCAGCAATTCCATTCCTAGATATATACCCAAAAGACTTGAAAGCAGAAATAAAACAAATATAAAAAGACAAATATTGTATGACCCCACTTGTGAAATATCTAGAACAGGTAAATGTACAGAGACCAAAGCGTATTACTAGTTATCAGCGGCAGGAGACAGGAACAAGAGGGAGTCATGGCCTTGGGGGCCCTGAGTTTCTGTTAAGGGTGATGAAAAAAATTGGGAAAAGATTGTGGTGAAATTTACACAACATGATAAATGTTATTAATGTCACTGAATTGTACATGTAAAAATTTTTTTGAAATGGCAAAAATTTTGTTTTACACATTTGTACCACAATGAAAAATACGTATGTTATTCCCAGAAAGAATAGCTATGTAGTTACTGAAACTTAGGGTCACTATTATTTCCAGGAAATACTGGAAAACATAATTGCTTGTCATGTTAGCTCCTTCCTCTGAACTGGTAAACTTTGTGCTTCGGAATCAGACAAACCTGGATTCGAACCTGGATCCTGATTTCTCAGCTTATTTGCTTTTGGACCTATGGTATTACTTTACTTTTCTGATCTCAGTTTCCTCATTTATGAGGAAAAATATTAATAGTACCTAACACGTATAGTCATTTTGAGTTAACACATGGATAATGCCTAGCACCCAGAAAATACTCCATTAATATTTGTAATTAGTGTACTTATTAGTACTTTAGTAGTAGTAGTACTGTTTTCCCTCTCTTCTGGAACTTTCTTCATTCTATTTTTGTTTTGGTTGTTTGTATTTTCTTATCCCTTCATTGATGGCAGAGTGTACAACTTTTTTAGCACTCTCTCCAGCCTGATATATGGTTAGTGCTTAATAGATAACTGTTGAATGAGTAAATGAAACTCCACCTCTTTTTGGAACTGAGTAGAGAATAAACTGACAGTAAGTGAACAAAGTCCTCTTAAGGCTTTCTACAAGAATTGGAATAAAATCTAAATTTCTTATCATGGTAAACAGGAGCCTACATGTGCTGGACTCTGCCTACCTTTCCAATCTCCTCCAGCTGAGCTATTGGCCTTGCCTGGAATGCCCTCCCCCAGAACTGTGCATGCCTCACTGCATCCCATCCTTCAACTCTCTGCTCAAATGTCTTCTTGAAGGGGCCATCTCTGACCACTTTACATATTCATTTTCTATCTCCTTACCCTGCTTTATTTTTCCTAAAATCATCCTCTCTGTCTGAAATTATATTACATCACGGCTTTGAACTGGTCCATTCTGGTTGGAACCCCTACTGAGAATTTGCATTTCTAACAAGTCCTCCACTGAGAATTCACATTTCCATTCCAGATATACTGAATCAGAATCTACATTTTAACAAGATCCCCAGGTGAGTCTTCTACAGAACTTCCTAGAAGCTTGTTAGAAATGCAAATTACCAGCAGGGACCTTGTTAGAAATGCAAATACTCAATAGGGGTTCAAACCAAACAAAGCCCTGTATTATACATTTCCAAGTTTACAAACTTATTTCCTCCCTCCCCCACCTATAGCAGGTGAGCTCCTGAGGAAACTTGTTCATTCTTGTACATCCTGAATAAAACGAATGAAGTGCCATTTTTAAAAATTCTCCCAGAAAAATATAGATGTCAATACTATCCAAATAGTTTCCCTAGTACAGTAGCCTCCAATACATGAGATCTTACCCCAAATTTTTCACTGCAAAAAATTTTTCACCACAGAATGGCAGGAAGAGGAAAAATATTCTAGTCACATGGGAAAGGAGCATTGGTGGTAGAACATTTAAGCACTTGGCTGCTCACTGAAAAGTACCCCGTTGGAACCAACTCACCCAGCTACTCCACGGAAGAAAGATCTGGCAAACTTTCCTGTAAAGATCACAGCCCACGAAACTCCATGGGGCAGTTCTACTTGATCACATGGTGTTGTTATGAGTCAAAAATTGGTTTGATGGCATCTAATAACAACAACAGTCCCATGGAAAATGAAGATACAGGCCTACCTTGGAGATATTACAGGTTCAGTTCAGACTACTGCAACTGAGTCACAAGAATTTTTTGGTTTCCCAGTGCAAATAAAAGTTATATTTACACCAAAGTGTAATCTATTAAGTGCGCAACAGCATTATGTCTAAAAAACAATGTACATACTTTAATTAAAAAATAATTTATTGCTAAAAAATGCTAACCATCATTGTGAGCCTTCAGCGAGTCATAATCTTTTTGCTCATGGACGGTCTTGCCTCGATATCGATGGCTACTGACTGATCAGATGTCGATGGCTGCTGACTGATCAGGGTGGTGGTTGCTGAAGGTTGCAGAGGCTGTGGCAATTTCTTAAAATAAGACAAGGAAGTTTGCTGCATCGATTCCTTTCATGAAAGATTTCTGTTTGGCATGCAATGCTGTTTGATAGCATTTTACCCCACAGTAGAACTTCTTTCAAAATTGGAGTCAATCCTCTCAAACCCTGCCTCTGCTTTATCAACTAAGTGTGTGTAATATTCTAAATCCTTTGTTGTGGTTTCAACAATGTTCACAGCGTCTTCACCAGGAATAGATTCCATCTCAAGAAATCACGTTCTTTGCTCATCGATAAGAAGTAATTCCGCATCTGTTAAAATTTTATCATAAGATTGCAGCAATTTAGTCACATCTTCAGGCTCCACTTCTAATTCTAGTTTTCTTACTATTTCCATCACATCTGCAGTTACTTCCTCCACTGAAATTTTAAACCCTTCTAAGTCATCCATGAGACCTGGAATCAACTTCTTCTAAACTCCTGTTAATGTTGATACTTTAACCTCCTCCCACGAATCAAGAATGTTCTTAATGGAGTCTTTACAGAAGGTTTTCAATTTACTTTGTCCAGATCCATCAGAGAAATCATTGCCTATGGCAGCTATAGTCTTACAAAATGTATTTCTTAAATAATAAGGCTTGAAAGTCGAAATTACTTCTTGATCCATGGACTGCGGAATGGATATTGTGCTAAAAACCAAAAAACGCATTGCTGTCGAGTAGATTTCAACTCATAGTGTGCCTAATGGGAGAGAGTAGAACTGCCCCATAGGGTTTCCAAGGAGCAACTGGTGGATTCAAATCGCTGCTGTTTTGGTTAACAGCCGTAGCTCTTAAACACTGCACCACGAGGGCTCTGGGTATTGTGTTAGCAGGCAGGAAAACAACACTAATCTCCTCGTACATCTCCACCAGAGCTCTTGGATGACCAGGTGCATTATCAATGAGCAGTAATATTTTGAATGAAATTTTTTTTTTCTGAGCAGTAGGTCTCAATAGTAGGCTTAAAATATTCAGTAACCATGTTGTAAACAGATGTGCTGTCATCCAGGCTTCGTTGTTCCATTTATAGAGCACAGGCAGAGTAGATTTAGCATAATTCTTAAGGGCCCTAGGATTTTTGCAATGGTAAATGAGCACTGGCTTCAACCTAAAGTCACCAGCTGCAGTAGCCCCTAACAGGAGAGTCAGCCTGTCCTTGGAAGCTTTGAAGCCAGGCAGTGACTTCTCCTCTCTAGCTATGACAGTCCCAGATGGCGTCTTCTTCCAGTGTGAGGCTGTTGGGTCTACACTGAAGATCTGCTGTTTAGTGTGGCCGCCTTTTTCCATTATCTCAGCTAGGTCTCCTGGGTAACTTGCTGCAGCTTCTAGATCAGCACTTGCTGATTCACCTTGCACTTGCATGTTATGGAGGTGGCTTTATTCCTTAAATGTCATGAACTAACCTCTGCTAGTTTCAAACCTTTATTCTGCAGCTTCCTCACCTCTCTCAGACTTCACAGAACTGAAGACAAGTAGGGCCTTACTCCAGATTAGGCTTTGGCTTAAGGGAGTGCTGTGGCTGGTTTGATCTTCTATCCAAACCACTAAAACTTTCTCCCTGAACAGCAGGAAGGCTGTTTTGCTTTCTTATCATTCGTGTGTTCACTGGCGTAGCACTTTAATTTCCTACAGGAACTTTTCCTTTGCATTCACGACTGGGCTAAGTGTTTGGTGCAAGAGGCCTAGTTTTTGGCCTATCTCAGCTTTCGACATTCATTCCTCACTAAGCTTAATCGTTTCTAGCTTTTGATTTAAAGTGAGAGACGTGCAACTCTTCCTTTCACTTGAACACTTAGAAGCCATCATAGAGTTACTAATTGGCCTAATTTCTCAACGGTCGCGTTTCAGGGAATAGGGAGACCCAAAGAGAGGGAGAGAGATTGGGGAACGGGCAGACAGTGGAATAGTCAAAACACGTATAACATTTATCGATTAAGTTTGCCATCTTACATAGGTGCAGTTTGTGGCACCCCAAAACAATTACAATAGTAACATCAAAGATCACTGATCACAGGTCACCGTAACAGATATAATAATAATGGAATAGTTTGAAATATTGTGAGAATTACCCAAATATGACACTGAAACACGAAGTGATCACGTGCTATTGGAAAAATGGTGCCAATAGACTTGCTGGATGCAGGGTTGGCACAAACCTTCAATCTGTGTTTAAAAAAAAATGCAATATCTGAGAAACGTAGTAATAAAGTAAAGCGCAATAAAATGAGGTATGCCTGTACATTTTTTTTTTGTACAGCCGATAGGAGGTCTCCCAATCCCTAAATTTAAATAGAATTTCAACATGCTTTTGTTTTCTAATGATAAATCTGTTCCTTTTCTAGCTCACTTCCTTTGTGCTTAAAAAGTAGTTTGTTACTCTTGTTCTCAAAAGTAGCAAACATGGATTTTCTTTAGTTTTCACATGATCTGGCTCAAAGCATGGGGCAGGAAACTTGGATGTTTCATTTGGCATCGTTCACCGACTGAAAGCTGACCTGCAATCAAGAGAGGCGTTTCCATTTGCTAAGGACATCTTAGTGGCAGAGAGGAAACTCTAGAACCAAGCATACCAAACCATTGTTGAAGAAACAATAACCATGATTACCTCTCACTTGACTGGAAGAAAAGAGGAGTCCTGGTAAGTTTTCTTCCAGTCCTGAAAATGTGAGAGATCAAAGCTTGGGTGTGCTGTGTGCACACTGTTGGATGGTGTGGGGCTTTGCTATGGTTGTTAGGAGCATTCTGTCCCGGAAGACTTTCCAAAACACCAAACAATGCTGGCTATTCCTGGCAAAGGCTGGGCCTGACTTACTCAGATTTGTGTTTTAGGAGAGGTGCTTTGGGGTAATAGAACTGGCTCCATTTCCCTCATGAACACATCAGCCCTGATTTCCGCTGTGCAAAAACAAAATTCTAAAAAATGTTACCATACCAAATTGTATGTGGCTTTTATTTTACAAACAATGTTTTAGTCTGTGGAAACTGTAATAAAGACCAATACCATATCCAGTTGTTTTCCAGAGAGCCAACTCAACTTGGGAGACTTTTTCTCTCAGTATGAGGTCCTGTTCCTCTTATCTAGAAGATAGCCCTAAAATTTGACTACACATTGTTGAATGCATAGCAGTGAGTCCTCCGCATCTCACCTTGGAACCATGGGCCTCTTTGTGGTCCTGAAATGGAACGTGGAAGAATCACACCAGTAGAGTACCAGTGAGAGATACCCAGAGTCAATAAAAATGTTCTCTGAGATGCTCTTGGTTCTACTCAGGAAGGGAGAGAGGGACCAGGTTCGCCTTGTGAAGGGTGGGATGCATTTTGGGCTCACACAATTAAACATCCTACAGGCAACAAGAATACTTCATGAAAGCTTTGATATTCCCAGATGCCTGAACAATTCCCTGAAGTTCATTGCTTCCAAATGCCTTACTTCTTTCAGCAAAATTTCATTTACAGCAAGAAGGATGAAAGCTTAAACAGGATGCCACTGATTTTCAAACACAAATCAGATGAGGGTGATATTATTAATGAAACAAATATGTTCTAGGAGACAATCGAGTAGATTCTTATTATCTACACACATGACAAATCACAAAATATGGTTGAGTGCCAGAAGCCTTTCCCTCATGACCAAGAAAGCTATCTACAATCATCCCCTGAAGATGGATCACATTTACGACTGCCTCCAATGAATAATTTATGCATGAGAAAATTTGTGTAGTGTATTTCCACTCCCAGGGTGCATGAAGCAATGGCTGAGAATCAGAACAGCAGATTCAGATCTGACTGTGCCATCTACTAGCTGTGCCTCAAATTCTACATCCATAAGATGAAGATAAGAATAAGCATATCCAAAAGTGTTGGTATGAAAATTAAATGAGATAATCCATGCAAGTGCTTGGCATATAGTAAGTGATCAGTGTTACTTATAAAAAATTATTATTATAAGAATTATAATTCATGGCATTACTATAATTATGTATTTGTAATTATTATAATCCAATATTTGTTTCTAATGATTCCTATCCATTTCTTCTTCATTTTTTTTTTTTTTAACTGTCTTTTGAATTCAGAATGTCTGGTAGCCTCTATGGTAGGAGGTAAAATATAAAACCACTGTTTCTCAAGATAAATTTCTCTGAAAAATACCGTAGAGGATGCAATAGATTTCCTTAAGCATGTTCTTTGGCTACTTCAGACAGCAAGATAACACTAAGAATAGCATTCTTTTCTATCTACTACTAGGCTATAAGCCCCTTTTTGGCATCTTCTTCACTACTCTCTCTTCAGCTTGAAATACATAGGGGCCGTTCAATAAATATTTGTTGAATAAATAGATGTTTGTTTTTCATACAGGAAAAAAAAAAAAAAAAAAAACTACTGCCTGGGCACCTATACTCTTCCGTCCAACATTTTCTGACACAGAAGTTTCCCTGGTGAGTATAAAAGTTCCAAGATAGAGATGCTGGTGAACAAGGGAACTTCTTTCCTTCCTGCAATTCATTCTTCCTCGTGGTCCCTGCTGCAGAAAGGCCAGTCTTAGAAACAAGATCTCTATGACTCATCAGTACATATCCTTAGGTGTGTCATTTGAAATACTGACTCATTATTTTAACAGCACCTTCTTAAAGCCAGAAATATTCCTGTAGCATTGTCCTTTTCATCTGTTTTAGGAAAGAACTGTCACTCTTGCATGTTCCCACTAATTAGATAAGTGGTTCTTTCCGTCCTTGAAACAACCAAGCAGAAACCTAAACCAAAACCAAGCCCACCACCATAGAGTCAATTCCAACTCCTAGTTACCCTAGAGGACAGAGTAGAACTACCCCATAGAGTTTCCAAGGCTGTAATCTTTATGGAAGCAGATTGCCACATCTTTCTCCTGTGGAGCTACTGGTGGGCTTGAACTGCCAACCTTTCAGTTAGCAGCTGGGCGCTTAACCGCTGCACCACCAGGACTCCAAAGTATACCCCAAACCCAAGCCAAACCTACTGCCATAGAGTCAATCCTGACTCATACCAATGCCGTAAGGTTCCAAGGCTGTAAATCCTTACACAAGCAGGCTGCCACATCTTTCTCCTGAGGAGTCACTGGTAATTTCAAACTGCCAACCTTTTGGTTGGCAGTTGAATGCTTTAACCACTGTGCCACCCGGGGTCCTTACTTCTAGTGGCAATAAATTTGACAGCAAGTTCAAGCTAGAACTTTTTGAATAGTGCTTTGAGTTTCTACACTTTCCTTTAAATGAGTGTGTGTGTGTGTGTGTGTGTGTGTGTGTGAGAGAGAGAGAGAGAGAGAGAGAGTTGGTGATGGATGAACAGTTGATGATGGAGGGATCTACCTCCTTCACTTCAAGCCAAGAGAAAAGGGGCTTCCATTGGGACATAGGGAGGGAATGACACATAGGCAGATACCACCATGGCATATGTTCTGATTTCCATCTTGGAAATCTAGGAGCTGAGTAAAGGGATAACTGGTCACATTGCTGGTGGAGCCAGGAGGGTGCTGCTGAGTTGGAGAAAATCCTGCACATCATAATTTGATGGGACAAAGCATGAGTATTTCCCATGGACTAGATATGGGCAATGCTGAAGAGGTAACTGATCTGCAGGCATTTAAATTCTGTCCAATTGAACCTCCTGGTTGAGGGGACCCCAACGGTGTGAGCCCAAGGGGAGGGGCCCTGGTGCCCCAGAGGCTGATGCAAAGAGAGTGGCTGAGGCAAAGAAACATGTGTGCTGGAGCTGCTGGGAACCTCTGAAAGAGCCCTGGAAAGCACTCTGCTGGAGAAAGGGATAGCTTTAAACATATTCCAGGCCCAGAGAACATGAAGCCAATCTGTGATACAACCAATTCAACTAAGACTTTTCCTGACTCTTATCTCTCCTGCCCTCTTTTGCTCACACCCCAGAGTCAGAAACCGGATATCAAGTTGGGAGGTAGTGGGGTATGGGGAGAGGCAGGGCCAGGAGGAAGAAATGTGTAAGGCCTCTCAGACTCCATCCCCACCATAGTCCCCCTTGCTCACTACAATATAGTCATTCTGCCCTCTCTCCTGTTACTCAAACACTCCAAATTTTCTCCCAGCTTAAGGCCTTTGTCCTTGCTCTTCCCTCTGTCTTGAATATTCTTCTCCTGAATCATCAAATGGGCGGCAGGTTTCATTTTCTATAGTAACTAACAATCTGATTTATATTAAAAAAAAAAAAAAAATTAGCCTGGCTACTGTGGGGAAATGACAGTAGAGGGGCAAGAGATAAAACAGGAAGACCAGATTGTGGGCTATTTCGCTGGTTCCCATGAAGCATAATGATAACTTGGACCACAGTAACAGAAGTTTAAGTGTTGAGAAGTGGTAGAATTCAGGATATATTTTGAAGTTGGTGCCCATATTGACTTGATGGATGTAATAAAAAGAGCCTTCTTTGACTACAAAGTTTTTAAGCTGGGCAAGTCACTGAAAGAATGAATTTGCTACTGAGTAAATGAATGAATGAGGATTCATTAAGGATTTTTTAAGCTGAGGGTAATAAGATCAGATTTGTGTTTTACAAAGCTTACTCTGGCACTTTAGTGAAGGATAGATTGGGGGTGGGGGAAACGAAAGCCAGAAGACAAGTTAGAAGGCTATCGTGATTGCTCAGGGAAAGCTGCTAAGGCTCTGAACTCTAGTAGGAAGTATGGAGAGGAAGGGAGAGATTAGAGGATATAAAATTATTCAGGATATAAAATTATTAAAATGTTGCAATTTGGGGGATGAGAAACAGAATGGCTTCCAGATGTCTGGGTGAGTGGTAGTTTCAGCCCCATGATGAATAACATGGAAGAAAAAGGTATGAGGGAGGCAAAAGGAGGATAGCTGTTGAGTTCATTATTGAACTTTGTGGTGGACATAGAGCTACATCACTCAGATCTTGCTTCAGGATAGGACTTATTGCCACCCCCGCACCCCTCCCCCTGGCCTAGAATGCTATCAGCAAACAGCCTCTAGATGTCGCCCGTTTCAGGGTTTGCCTCAGCTGCAAAGAGCTGCCTCATCCAAGGTCAGGCCCTTTCTAGGGTGGCCCAGATCCAACATGTGATCCTGGGGAGATACAAAGGCCCAGCCACTTTGGCCCACTGTGGAGCAACTCTGACAAATCACATACTCTCTCGAGTTCCCCGAGGGGTTGGCTGAGGTTTCATCAGGTCTGTATCACAGGTGGACTTCTCTTTCTGCTCAATCGTGATTCCTCCTTTGCCTTTCACAGGTTTTGATCCCTAATAAATATCTTGCATATCAATTTCTGTGTCAGCGTCTCTTTCCTAAAAACCCAACATGTGACAGTTAACATCAGAAATGGTCAAAAAAAGCAGGATATAAGTTGGGGCTTGACAGCAGGATCACTCATCCAGCTGACAATGTGGACCCTATTACTGATGGTAAATAGACTACAGAGGGCCCCTGACACAAGGAGGTGATTCAATTGCTAACACTCTCTTGCATGGCGTATTGAAATGTGAAAGTTGGTGTAATGTATTCAGCATTTGAGAAGTATGAGGTAATTGTTAACTCTAATGAAAATGGCCCCCATCATACTGTGGGGGCTTGCGTGTTGCTGTGATGCTGGCGTTCAGACATCCATTTTGGCCTTTTTTTTCCTGTTGATGACCTTTTGCTCTCTTCATGTATGAACTCATCTGCTCTTCAGTCATTGGTGTCTAATGCATCAAATCTATTCTAGACATGGCCTTTAAATTCAGGTGGAATATACTCAAGGTCATACTTTGGCTTTCCTGGGCTTGCTTTGATTTTCTTCAGCTTCAACTTCAACTTGCATATAAGCAATTGATGGTCTGTTCAACAGTTGGCCCCTGGCCTTATTCTGACTGAAGATATTGAGTTTCTCCATCGTCCCTTTCCACAGATGTAGTCGACTTGATTCCTGCGTATTCTATCCAGCGAGGTCCATGTGTATCATCACCATTTATGTTGCTGAAAAAAGGTATTTGCAGTGAATGTCGTTGGTCTTGCAAAATTCTATCATTTGATCTTCAGAATCATTTCTATCACCAAGGCCATATTTTCCAACTACTGATCTTTCTTCTTTGTTTCCAACTTTTGCATTCCAATCACTAGTAATTATCAATGCATCCTGATTGCATGTTTGATCTTTGAGTACACATGGTAATAATTTCCATAGCCCTTCCCCAAACAGACCTATGACCACGAACTTGGGTGACTATACGCTGAGGAAAGAGAAACATCCAAACATTTCAATAGTTGTGGGACACAGGGTCTGAGTGGACTAAGATACTCAGAATTCTGAACCAACATCATGGCCTTTCTGTTAGAGTAGGGAACTATGAAGACCAGATAATGATGGAATTCAGTCCAAAGTCTACTTGGTGTTCACTGAGTCCACAGATCCACCTAGTTATCATTTCCCCTGCCTTTGAATGTGTAATTGGGATTGACATAGTTAGGAGTTGGTGCAACCTCCAACTGGATTTTTGGCCTGTAGGATAAAAGCTACCATAGTGGAGAAGGCCAAGTGGATGGCTTCTCCACTACATCCTAGCTGAAACAACAAATCGGAGACTATATCACATACTGCATGTATGCCGAAAATTAGTTGAATTTTCAGCAACCTACTGTCATCATCCAGGACCCATTTGGTCTCTGTAGGGGCCAGTCTGGGGAAGTAAATGGAGATGTACTGTGACTACCATGAATGGGAAGTAATAATAAGGGAGGTAGGAAGAGAACCAGCGAGGAATTATCCCTAAAACCTAAAGGATTAAAACATTAATAAAAAAAAATAGAAATATAATAAGATATGAAGGTGTCCATTAAATTCAGTAAATAAGATATCACTAACGATCTTATAAATGACAATTCTAACCAAAATATTCACTCATTCATTCAACAAATATTCATTCCATGATTCAGCAGTGATCCTTTCACTGGAAATGTATAATCTAGTGGGGTAGTTGAAAAAGCCATATTGCATGGAGTGAATAAAAGGAAAGGAAATGAAGTCATTGAATGTATATTCTTAAAGTTTGGAGATACTAGACATACAGAAACTCTCAGAGCCTACAGGTCCATACCCAACCTCATATTCACATACTCAAAAAAAAAAAAAAAAAAAAAAAAAAATACTCATGAAGCCCAAAATTTACCTCCTTGACTAGTTCCTGGTTTGGTTTCATATGAGAGGAGCCAATTTACCCGCCCTCAGCACTTCACCACAGCAGACATGCCTTTGAAGCTGATTATTCTTATGCTTGAGCTGAGATCTAAAGGATTAAGTAGGTGTTACGAGAAAAGACCAGAAGGGTTTCAGGCAATTGGAATAGGCTGTGCAAAGTTCAGTGACTGATACAGGGAAAAGGGTGTTTTCCTCTTCCAGCTACACTAATTCATGGGGAAGAAAAAGGTCTGTGGTCTGATACCCTCAATTTTCTTGATGAAACAGGAAGTAGAACCATCTTCAAGGTGGGAGGGGGCTTCACGGTATCTGGGCAACCACATCTGGGTTGACTCTGTTCAAACAAAGTAACCACAGATTCCTTCTCAGCTCATTGTCAATGGCTGTAATATCTGACAGGGTCCAGTCAGTAAAACATGAACCAAGCTAAGCATTTCAAACAGAGAATTGGTTATAGGGATGTTGGAAGGCTGAGAAGGCAGAAAAGCAAGCAGAAGTAACTCAAATATGCCTAACTATAGAAAACAACCAGGATCCCAAGGGCTAGGGAAATAAAAGAGAAGAGGTGGGGTTAGCAAAACATAAGTCAGAGGAGGGCCTCTCCTGAATGGCTGGTGCTCAGACCTCAGAGAATGTGTGGGGGGCTGATGCTGGTACTTCTGAGAGGGCACAGTGTGACTGTGACTGGTTTGGGGCTGCCAACTGAAGCTGGAGGTTAGAGCCATAGTTGTCCTTTGTTGCTGACACGGAAACAGAAAAAGCCTCTTCTCCCTTCTCCCAACTACAAATCTCCCTCCAGTTCTTCCCATTGGTGGAAGCAAACAGGAAGCCACCTGGCAGGGGTTTCTGGGGAATACAGTTTGCAGACGCTAACCCCAGCATTACAGAGCAGAGCACCAAAAAAAAAAAAAAAAAAAAACCCATTGCCATCCAGTCGATTCCGACTCATAGCAACCATATAGGACAGAGTAGAACTGCCCCACAGGGTTTCCATGGCACGCCTGGTGGATTCGAACTGCTGACCCTTGGCCAGCAGCCGTAGCTCTTAACCACTACGCCACCAGGGTTGCCCTGAGCAGAGCACAGAAGAGTGGTTCTGGTTTTGTAGCTGAAAGACATAAATAAACACTACAATCATGTCAGAGAAAATAGATGACTGAGGGGCTTAAACTTTGGGCTGCAAACAGAGACTGGTGCCTGATGGCTACAGGACCGATAAGTGTGGGTACTTGTACTTAATAGCAAACCCAGCAGGTATGAGGTATGACCTGGCATGCTTTTCCTCTTGGTGGTTGACACTGGTAGCTGCAGAGATGCAACAGAGTCTGATGAGAAAGTGGCATTGGCAATAGTTCTGTGCACATCTGGTTGGTGCCCCTTGTGGTTCCAGAGCCTGTATTCAGGCAGACTCAACACAATCTTTCCTCAGTGTTATGTTTTTCCTAAGTAGAAAAACATTAGCAGCCAGACCATACGAAGGAAATTTAGAGGAGGGTAAATGGCAAGGCACGCTTGGAAGGTAGTCAAAGCATCTACCGCCTTCTTTCTTTCCTATACAAGATCGGAAAGAGATAAAAAGTAAAGGTTTAAAGTCAATAGCTTTCTGACATAATGGAGGTAATTAATTAGAAAATTTTTGTTATTATTATTGTTAGGTGCAGTTGAGTTGGTTTTGACTCACAGCAACCATATGTACAACAGAAGGAAACACTGCCCGGTCCTGCATCATCTTCACAATGTTTGAGACCGTTGTTGCAGCCACTGTGTCAATCCACCTCGAAAATACAGTGGAAAAACACTCCATTCTCCATATCAGTAGAAATTACAAACACATAGGAATAAGTTTAACAAGAATTATGTACCCAAAACCATAAGAACCTACTAATAAGTGAAGAAAATGTTAAAAAATAAAATTTTACAGGGCCAAAAATAGCACTGGAATAGGGGGAGAAACATAGTCTATTGAAAAGTTAAATATTATTAAAATATAAGTTATTTCCGAATTATATAGATGTTTAATAAATTTACAAAAACAAACAAAACAAAAAGAAACCAAGAACACAGATTTTACCTCGACATTTGCCTAAATATCATCCGGAAAAGTAATCATTCTCATTTAACTGAAATGAGAGTATAAATTGATTAAATTATTCTTAAAAAAAAAAAACAATTTGGCAATATGAATCAAGGATTGTTTTAAATGTTACATATTTTGATGTGGAATTTTACTTTTAAGAATGTATCTAAAGAAATAATCAGAAATGCTATAAGGATTTGCCTACAAGGATGTTTACTATAGGATTTTTTAATTTTAAAAAAACAGTGACACACTAAATATCCAACTACACGAGAATGCTAAGTAAACTATATATCCAAGTAATAAGTATTTATACAGACAATTAAAAAACATTATTTATGGGTGCTCAATGATATGTGGTAAAGTCTAGGGCCAATGTTAACTGAAAAGTGCATATATAGTGAAATTCGTGTGTGCCTATGTATGCACATATGTGTATACATGTCCATACATATATACATTTCCACATACACAGAAAAAACTTGGAAGAAAATTCACCTAAAGGTTATCAATGGTTGACACTGGATGATGAAATTATAAGTAATTATTTATTCTTTATACTTTTTTTATTTTTACCATGAAAACATTATTTAACTAGAAAAAATTATCATTTCAAAAAGAGAAAAAGATTTGCTCTAATTCTTTGTTTAAAATTTTAACAAAGCCTAAGTAGCAACATATTAAGTGTTAATATGTGCCAAGGAGTCCTGGTGGTGCACTGGTTAAGCGCTCAGCTGCTAACTGAAAGGTCAGTGGTCCCAACCCGCCAGCTGCTCCACGGGAGAAAGATGCAGCAGTCTACTTCTGTAAAGATTTAGAGCCTTGGAAACCCTATGGGGCAGTTCTACTCTGTCCTATAGCGTCTCTATGAGTTGGAATCGACTCAACGACAGTGGGTATGGGTATAACCCTCTTGCATCTCCCTACCTTTGTGCTATTTCTACTGACATCAAATCCATCCTGTATTCCCCCATGTACCTGATAACTCCTATTTGTACACTGAGACTTAGCTGAGGGCTGCACTATCCAGAAAAGCACTGATCCCTCAAATCTGAGTATAGGCCCCCACTATGGAGCTCTTGTGGAGTAGCAGTTAAGAGCTAAGGCTGCTATCCCAACGACTGGCAGTTTAAATCCACCATCTGCTCCTTGGAAACCCTGAAGGGCAGTTCTACTCTGTCCTATAGGGTTGCTATGAGTCAGAATTGACTTGACAGCAACCTGTGTGGGCTTGGGTTTTTTATGTGTTCATGTGGTACTCTGTATTTATCTCAACTTTATTAACATTCATCTAACTATTGCAGTTGTTTATATGTCCATCTCCCTCATGATACTGAGAGTTTCTTGAGGGAGGGACTAAGTCTTTTATTGTGGACATCAGTTATATTTGTCTGCCCAAGATCATTCTTACCGTTAGAGAATTTCCACATCCCATTCCCTGTGATTCTGCTGAGACTATTAACCACAGTGCCCTGTCTACATGTGACCCAGGCCTGGCCAATCATGGTACCATATCCTCTTGATAACAGTGACTGATCTAAGTGTAGGCATATGATTGGCCAGAGTTTTCTACCATAGCTCTATATATGGATCCTGGTGAGAGAAGGTACCCTTCTTCCTTTTTCATTGAATACTATAATGATAAATATTTTGGGCAACTCACAATTATCTCTCCCCCTTCATGAAGAAGGCTTGTCCATGAAGTTAACTAACCCTAAAGAGGGAAGCAGAGAATATGGAGAGTGTCCAAATGACATTATTTAGTCCCTGGATCTAGTGTATGAGAATCAAGTACATTCTGCATTTCCTAGGTATATAAACTAATAAATTCTCCTTTATGCTTAAGGTGTTTGAGTTACCTTCTGATACTTGCAGTCAAGAATCCTGACTAATACATCTTTGGAATTAGTATCCTCTTGGAATCATACTGACTTGCATATAGGGCTCAATAAAAATAAGTCACATGGATGAACAAATAACTTAGCAAAAGGCTTAGGAGTTACCTCTATGTAAAGTGAAGTCCTTCTGCCCCCAAAACTGCTCAGTATCTGCTGTTCATCAACAGTGCACCCACCTCTTGCATCTTGATGTTGAGAGGCCACGTCACCTGGGTCTACATGTGGTTTTCTTAAACAATATTTGCCCAGTTAGCAAGTGCATGTAATTTCTATTAATCTGTAAACACTTGGAAAGACTCCAGAAAACTATTTTCCTAGTTTAAATTGTTAAATGAACCTGAAGTTAAAAGAAACTCTTATCAGAAAAGCCATCATGCCTGGTCCAATTTACTGAATAAAAAGATTCAGGAACTCTCAATCTGATATCAGTCTTTAGAAAAGGAGCCTTCACCTAAGTGTGCTTGAGCCTGGTGACTATGAGTAAAAGAGTCTCAGGAGTGATTTTCCTTCTTCCTGGTATTGATTGGGTAAGTTCTCAAGTGTCTGGCTAGTGAGGCTTCTGCTTCTAATGAAAGAACATAGAGCTTCTAAACCATTAGATTAATCCCTTTTTGGTTTTAGGGTAATAAAGACTTTTTTTTTTAATGAGTAAATTTTACTTGATTTCAAAATATTTTTTCTCCACATTATGGAAATATTCTATCCAAAATTATTTCCTTCTTTTTAAACAGAGCAAATCTAACCCCTTTTCCACATACACATTAGAATCAAATCTCTATGTATATTAAAAACAATTCAAGGTTTTTTGCGTTGGAAACAACCCTGCTTGAAACCACTTAGCTTATATAAATATTTAGCAAGGTCAGCAAGGGTGTTTTTGAAAATTTTCCTTTCAATTATTTCTTAAGATCAATAATCTAAAAATCACTAAAAGTGCAAGGCATTTTTACTGCAAAAAAGGAATACATAAATAAAAATGAAAACTAGAACTGGCTTGTTCATGGACTCTTGAGTGATTAGGAAAATTTTTAAGTTTGATGGTTTCTGATTTAAAACTGAGTGTAATGAAAGAACCAAACCAGACATGTCCATACCTCAGCAAGAAATAAGGAAGATGGTCAAAGAATGTAGTGGTGTGGGCCCTTATGCACAATTATTTTGAAGCTTTCACAGAGTTCTTGCATTTACGAAGAAAGGCCTGGGATTGTGGGACTTTGGAAGAGAGGGCTAGATTGCTCTGTGTAGATGCTGAGAAGAATTTGAGAAAGCTCTTTTATTCCTGAGAGAGAGGGAGCAGAGGAGAAAGAAGATGATAGAGAAGGGAAACAATTGGCAATCAGATGGAGAATATTAAACATGCCAGAGACTTCCAGAAGAACAAACAAATGATTCTTAGAAAAAATACAACCAGAATGTTCCTTAGAAGCAAGGATGGAGGGACTTTGGCTCACTTACTTTGGACAGGGCATTAGGGAAGACCAATGGCTACAAAAAGACATCATGTTTGGTAAAGTAGAGTCAGTGAGAATGAGGAAAGCCCTCAATGAGATAGATTGACACAATAATCTCAACGATGGGCTCAAACATATGAACAATCATGAGAATAGTACAGGACTGGGCAACGTGTTCATTCATTGTACATAAGGATGCCATGAGTTGGAGCCTACTCGATGGCAACTAACAACACCTAAGTTTTATTTTAAGTAAGCTATCTGTGTTGCTGTATCAACCATTTGTCTTACCAGACCTTAGTGTATAACACACACAGAGGCCTTATGTGAGTTTAAAAATTTTTGCTTGTGTATGGAAAAAGAAGTGTTTTGAATTCAATACCAAAGTGAAGAGAAATGAACAACTACAAAAAGACAGAATGGAAAGTAAGAATTGAGTGGAAATATGAGGCTGGATTCAGACAGGACTAAAAAATTAAGGTCCCTGTGGATTTACAGAATTGCTAAGAGGGCATTAGACTTTCCCACAGGGTGTGGAGGGTGGTTCAGGTTAATCTTACGAAGATCTTAAGGGGCAAGGATGCCCCAGCTGACACTCAGATTATATAAGCATTTGTATAGTGTGATTTATTCCAAACCCTAAAACCTAAGCACTCAACTCACTGGGTATGGATCATACTGATGACACAAAATAACTTTATAAAAAACGTGTAACAGGGATTGAATGAAATAACTAGAGGGAATTGAAGATGAGACAGAAAACCAAAAACCCATTACCATAGAGTTGATTCCAACACAGAGCGACCTATAGGAAAGAGTAGAATTGCCCCCTAGGGTTTCCTAGGCTGTAATCTTTATGGAAGCAGATTGCCAGGTCTTTCTTCCATGGAGCAGCTGGTGGATTCAAACCATCAACATTTTGACTAGCAGCTGAGTGCTTAACTACTGTACCACCAGTGTTCCTGACTCAGAAAACAGAGGGGCATAAAATTGTGAGACAGTAGCCTTTCAATCATGGTAGAAATAGAATCTATGAGGGCAGTTGCAACAAATAGTAAGTAACTATAGACTGGCTGTATAGAGTCTATATATGAATAAAAATAGATTAATACCATAGAATTACTTCACTCTGCATATAGGCACATAAGCTGTAAATACAGCTAGAAACTGTAATTAGAAAACATTTCACATGCTCTTTAATATTTAATTAGTCTCCCCACTGGAAATCAACCACGTAGAAAAGAAACGCTTTCTCAATAGGTTAATATTAGTTACTTAACAACCCTGACATCGATATTTATGGAATACTTATGAACAAGCATTCATGAAGTGGAAGCATGTTCATCTGTCTACTGGGAGGTTTACAGCATTTTTCAAAGTGTCAGATTCACTTTGCACCCTGCCTTTTATGTTGTGAAAAGTTGAAATTGCTGTTGATTTGAAGGCTCTTCAAAAGGTTCTTTTTTATATCCCTAAAAAAAAATACATAAATCATTGCCATCAAGTTGATTCCAACTCATAGCAACCCTATAGAACAGAGTAGAACTGCTCCATAGGGTTTCCAAGGAGTGGCTGGTGGATTTGAACTGTTGACCTTTTGGTTAGCAGCCTAGCTCTTAACAACTGTGCCACCAGGGGCTCCTTTTTAATCCCTAGATGAGAGACAGAAAAAAAAAAATCTGAATAGATTAATCTCGTATTCTTTCCATATGTTGTTTCCCACTCTTGCAAAAGGAAGATGATAATCACAGGAGGAAAAAATCTAGAAGCTAGAGAAGTAACAGCATCAGTGTATGGTATGTCACTGAAATTTTACAAGAAAGTAAAAAATTATTTAAAGCCGTCAACCACCCTTAAGAAATAGAGCAGGAAGGTGAGTATCTCATGTCATCTGAAGAATGTTAAACACCTCACCAACAGAATAACTTTGTTCAGGACCATGAAATTATGGTATCCAAGATTCTATCCCCCATGCCTGGTGGTCATTCATTTGTCAATTCATTCTTTCAGGAATATATATTGAAAGCCCACTCTGCCCTGCCTTGGCCTGGGTGCTGGGATACAATGATGAATACAGCCCATTTCCCATCCTTGGGGGCTCAAAGTGCAGCGTGGGAGACAGAGAAGTAAGAAATGTTTACAATACTCTGCGCTAAGTGCACTATAGAGATACATACTGATAAGAATAAGAATTCTAAGCAAGGAATAACTTTGCATGTAAGCGTGTGTTGAATATTAAGATGAAAAAAGAATATTAAATAAATACATGATTCAAATTATTTCTTTCGCCTCTTAACCAAAAAAACCAAACCCGTTGCCATCGAGTCAATTCTGACTCCTAGCAACTCTATAGGACAGAGTGGAACTGCCCCATTAGCAGTCATAATTCTTAACCACTGCGCCACTGGGGTCCTGAAAATCCTTTTAGGAATTATGTCATGAGAAGATTTGCGTAGTGGTGCAAGGTGCACTAAATCCCAATATTCTGGTCCTGGCTCTGCCTCCAGCATGTCCCGTGAGACCTGGGAGCCTTGGTGCCCTCCTTTGTAAAATTAGTGCATTTGTCCTGATGATCTATAAGCTATTTGCTGAGCTTGACAGTCTAGGAAGCTTCATTTAAAATGCAAATATTAGCATCAAGGAGTGATGCATGAAGCCAGTGGGACTCTATTGTACATTAGTTAATTAAATTAACTAGCCAGTCACCTTGTAGAGCCCCTGAGAAAAAGGAACAAAGGTAAAGAGTCATCTCAAAAGATGGGGAGAAAGAGCGCTAGATTTTGGGTGGGTCAGTGAGCCTCTGGGAGAAGCGTCAGGGAGAACCACAGACCAATTTTTTTTTTTTTAAACACATTATAGGAAAAGTGTTTTTCAATTTTACTTTCAAAATAAAGCATTAGAACATGTATATATGTTTTTATATGATCAAAAACTGACTCCAGATTTTCTACATAGGAGATGCTTGAGGCAGTTTTCTCATTGAAAAGGTAGTTTAGAGACCTTGAGTCTATGTTTGCATTGCATTTGAACAAACCAGTTTTACTTGGATTGTAGGTTTATTTAGGATAACGAATGTGTGTAGGGAGGAGCGAGGATGGAGATTATATGGGCCAGTGTAGGGCCTATTTAAACCAGTCTTTGATACGAAGACTGACCGTAGAAGAGGGACAGGGAAACTTTCAGAATTCTCTTATTTCTTCTTGGAGAGCTCCCTTCAAATCACCACTGGCCTCAAGCAGCCTGCCAAAAATTCACCCCTCTGCTGACCCACCTGGGAAAACCCTGTCTCCATCACAATTATAGTGAGAGAACTGGCTTACTCTGCTTCCACTTTTGCCAACAAAAGCCACCTGCCCAGGTTCTTTAAACCTAGCAAAAGACAGGTGTGAAATCATCTTGCGTTTTGTTTGTCTTTTTGTATAACCTTGTTCAAAGTTTTTGTCTTTACCGTATTCACTTCTAACAGTGGGATATAACTTCATTGTTGCATTATTTTTGCCAACTGAAACTAATTTATTTTTCGGGACTTACAAAGGACCACCTCAGCCATGGCTAGAGTTTGAAGGCTGACAGAATGGAGGACTCTGTAATATACCACATTTTAAAAATGCGGTAGTTATATAGTTACATATAGTTATATAGTTCTTGTAGAGCTAGACCAAGTAGAGCAGTGTTGAGTCCTGAGTGGTCCATTGATCCAATGTTGGTCAATTTCACACATTTACCTGAGTGCAGAATAACGCTTGGATTGGTTGTGTACCATAGTTTATATTTTATTCAGTACAAGATGGATTTTATCTGTTCTAAGTAAATATCTGGGAAACCCTGGTGGTTAAGTGCTACGGCTGCTAACCAAAAGGTCGGCAGTTCAAATCCACCAGGTGCTCCTTGGAAACTCTACGGGGCAGTTCTACTCTGTCCTATAGGGTTGCTGTGAGTTGGAATCGACTCGATGGCAGTGAGTTTTTTTGGAAGTAAATATCTGACAGCAACCAATTTAAAGTATCTGAAATATGAGATGCCCCAAAAGTACATTGAAAAGCTGAAACTACATGCTCAAGTAGTCATCTACAATGAGCTCTTTTATGACAGAAGCAACCATGTGTTCGTCTATGATCATGCTTCCCAATTTTTCACATCTGCAAGGTCCTTGCATGTTCAAGATCCTGGCATATTCCTAACTCTCCTGTTCCTCTTCCTTCTCTGTTTGGGTCCAACCCTGACACCTGTAACTTTGATCCCTGCCTTCTTGCCTCCTCCAGATCTTAGGATAGACCTCTAAGGCCCTATCCTAGATCCTCAAACTCTCCTTCTACATTCTTCCTTGGTCTTCAGTCCATAAAAGCTTAAATTTCTTACATCTAAGTAGAACTGTCTCTTTTCTTTGTTTTCTCCCACATCTCATCTCTCTTCTTATATAAACTTCTTTAAAAGAGTATTTCATATTTGCTGTTTCTATAGCCTCATTCCCTACTCACTCTTCACCGTACTACATTTTATCTCCCATTTTACATTAAGCAACAGAAACTGACTAACGTAAGTATCCCCCACCCTAAATAAAAAAATATATTAATTTTTTTGGTGGCTACTAGGTAAGCTGGACAGCATCCATTCTCAGTTCCTTGGAGAGTCTTGAAAGTTAAAAACTACATGTCCCAGATTCTCTCGCAGCTACAGTTATGTATGAAAATTAGGTTCTGCTAGTTAATGCACTCACAAAGTTTTGAAAGGCAGACATGGAACAAAGGCTATCACCGTTTTACTATTTCTGTTAACAAGCAAGCTAATGAAAACATGAACATCAAAGGCACCTATGGGACAATGATGAACAGACTCAGTGTGCCTGGTTAACATATTTATGGTATCAAGAAAAAGTTTCAAAGGTGACAGGCTTCTGTCTCTGAAGAGCATCTATGATGATGCACACTAAACAGTTCCAGTGGTGGCCTTGTGATTCACACTACTCTAAAATTTCCAACCATTTTTTTAAAGCATCTCCTTTTTTATATTATTTAGTGCTTAAAATACCTAGAGTGTTGTCTATGTTCCATACTGTTCCCTGACCGATATAATTTGTGAAACTGGGAGTAGTTGTATAACCACTCCCAACTCTCAAACTTAGGAGTGGTTATACTATTTGGCTAGTTTTTTGTTTTCGTTTTTTTTTTTTTTCTTTCCCCAAACTAAATGAAATTTTATTCTTGAATGAATTGTCAGTATCCGCTTTAAAGCAAAACTGGTAAAGCATTTAACTGGCCATTGCTCAGGGAAATGTCTATTTTGCTTCTGTCTCATTTGCATTCTGTAAATATTCACGCTTTGCAGCATCCATTGGTCATCTTTTTGCCCTGGGCTTTGCTTATATGCATTTCTGCTTAGAGCATTGTCAGTCTCCCCATCTCCACTTGTTCAAAATTCAGATTTTTTTTTTGCTTTTTTTATATTTTATTTTTATTTTTATTGTGCTTTAAGTGAAAGTTTACAAATCAAGTCAGTCTCTCAAACAAAAATTTATCTACACCTTGCTATGTACTCCTAATTGCTCTCCCCCAATGAGACCGCACACTCCTTTACTCCACCCTGTATTTCCGTGTCGATT
The DNA here is from genome assembly GCF_030014295.1 of Loxodonta africana. Lineage (NCBI taxonomy): Eukaryota > Metazoa > Chordata > Mammalia > Proboscidea > Elephantidae > Loxodonta > Loxodonta africana. Next base: position 101,708,810 of record NC_087344.1, read on the forward strand.
CAGCCACCTTCTGTCCCCCTCTGCCTTCTCATCTCCCCTCCAGACAGGAGCTGCCCAGATAGTCTCATGTGTCTACTTGAGCCAAGAAGCTCACTCCTCACCAGTATCATTTTCTATCTTATAGTCCAGTCCAATCCCTGTCTGAAGAGTTGGCTTTGGGAATGATTCCAGTATAATTTGGCTAGTTTTGAAAGCAGAGATGATTCAGTTTCCAAGGAAGGATAGGAAACTGGCAGTACATGGTACAGTAGCTGTTGTTGTTAGGCACCGTCGAGTCCGTTCCGACTCATAGCAACCCTATGTACAACAGAATGAAACACTGCCTGGTCCTACGTTGTTCTTACAATTGCTGCTATGCTTGAGCCCAGTTGAGTACAGTTAGACTGTACTTAAATTATCACACTTTTTGTAGACTGGAATTAAGTTCCTATTGAAGGCAAGGCTTTTAATGGATCACTATGGAAACCCTGGTGGTGTAGTAGTTAAGAGTTACCGCTGCTAATCAAAAGGTCAGTAGTTTGAATCCACCAGGCATTCCTTGGAAACCATATGGGGTCTTTCTACTCTGTCCTATAAGGTTGCTTTGAGTCAGAATTGACTCCATGGCAATGGGATTGGTTTTTTGTTTTTTATGGTAAGATCAAAGCAAACAAAGACTATGGGGTGGGCTGGACACTCCTGAAGTCCTGGAGAGCTTAAAGAAAGAAACCATAAGCTCATGCCTTTAAATTTATTTAAATTCTAAGCTCTAGGCAAAATTAGAAGATTGGAGTGTTTCTGTTAACTGGCATCGACCAATCTCTAATCTCTTAAAATCAGTGGAATGCCATGTCCAAAAATAAGATGTGAAGGCTGGTCATGTGAATTGTTGAATTACAAATTAAGTTAAACACACTGCTTCAGCAGGTCTTTTACGCTCAAGACAGGCATTGATTAGGAAAGGGTGGAAATTTGAGAACTGAGATGAGGACCATTTTGGGTTCAGATGAATATGATTCCCTGTAGCTCCCTAAATCCACTGAGATGTCCTTGTCAACAGAAGGAGTCCTTCTGCCCCTGTCCACACACTGCCTTGTGTGGAGACCCTGTAATGGCCTCACCTGAGATAATTACCTTCAAGTGTATGCCTGTTATCTTCCTGTTCCATTATAACAATTTTTATTTTCTCTTAAGCTACAAAAAAGAAGTCAAATCCCATCATACTTCAGGGAGACAAGTAAAGAAAGTTTGTTTAAATACCTATTTAATATGTGCAATTTCCTGCTTATCTATATCTGTAGAACTCTAGGAAATATGTGTGGGAATTGACTTAGGTAGGGGAAAGGCTATATCAAAGAGAAGGAATTACCAAGATGAATGCAGTTATCAGAGATTTTTAATTCAATGATCTAGTTCAACAAAATGCATCTATTTGATCAGTTGATCAATTGAAACCTGGTTTCAACAGATCCTTATTCCAAGTGAAGTTGAAATGTCAAAAATTCATTGATATAATGTACAGGAAAAAAAATCTGGAGACTTGTGTAGATAAGAATGTTGAAATAGAATTATTAAGTATGACTTGGTCACTAAGCTTCTCATTATGCATTTTTGGAACCAAGAACTCCCCCAAAAGCAACAAGTACTCAGGGAAAGTGTAGCAGAAAATTTTGAGATTAGCAGTGGAAAGTTCAACAGTAGGTGAGTGTAAGGGGCCAGTAAAACCAAAAACCAAACCCAGTGCCATCGAGTTGATTCCAACTCATAGCGACCCTATAGGACAGAGTAGAACTGCCCCATAGAGTTTCCAAGGAGCGCCTGGTGGATTTGAACTGCCGACCCTTTGGTTAGCAGCCATAGCACTTAACCACTACACCACCAGGGTTTCCAAGGGGCCAGTAGGAAGGCCTAAAAGGGTCTAAAGCAGTCTAACTCCTTTGAACTCTGGAAATTAACCTGACATAGCTCCCTTCCAGGAAAGGACCCCACAGGAGAAATTGCTGTGTGTGGAATCAAACTTGACTAGAATAGAAGCAACAGAGATGAAGAAAAGACAAAGTCCAGCTATAAGCATGAGTGGGGAAGAGAGGCAGGAAATCGCAGAAAGCAAGCCAGCATATTTTTTAACACAAGCTAACAACAGAAGAGGGAGCTCTGTTGAAGTTATAAAATCTATCTGAAGCAAACTCCTTTTAAAAGCTCAAGAAAACAAATTTACATTAAAATCAATAACAAAAAAATTGAGATAATACCCTTTACAAAGTTACTATAAAAAAAAAAAAGAAGAAGAACAGTAAAGGATAACAATGGAGGGTCCTGGACAGAGCTGGAAAAAAATATAGAACAAAATTCTAACTCAAAAAGAAAAACCAGTCTTGCTGGCCTGACAGAGACTGGAGAAACCCTGATAGTATGGCCCCCGGGCACCCGTTTAGCTCAGTAAGGAAGTCACTCCTGAGGTTCATCCTTCAGCCAAAGATTGGACAGGCCCATAAAACAAAACGAGACTAAGGGGGTACAATCAGTGCAGAGCAGGGACTAGGAGGCAGGAGGGAACAGGAAAGCCAGTGATAGGGAACCCAAGGTTGAAAAGGGAGAGTATTGACATGTCATGGGGTTGTTAACCAATGTCATAGAACAATGTGTGTATTGACTGTTTAACAAGAAACTAGTTTGTCTGTAAACCTTCATTTAAAGTACAGTAAAAATTTTCAAAAAAAAAAAAGAAAGGAGCAGAGTAAGATCCCTAAAACAATGAAAGCACACCTAGAAAATATACTCAAAAACAAATCAGAATGTTAACTACTGTCATGGATTGAATTGTGTGCCCCCAAAATTTGTGTGTCAATTTGGTTAGGCCATCATTCCCAGTATTGTGTGATTGTCCACAATTTTGTCATCTCATGTGGTTTTCCTATGTGTTATAAATCCTATCTCTATGATGTTAATGAGATGGGATCAGTGGCAGATATGTTAATGGGGTAGGACTCAACCTACAAGATTAGAATGTGCCTTAAGTAAATCTCTTCTGAGACATAAAAGAAAGAAGAGGAAAGAGAGACATGGGGACCTCAAACCACTGAGAAACAAGAGCCAGGAGAATAGTGTGTCCTTTGGACCTGGGGTCCCTCTGCTGAGAAGCTCCTCAACCAGGTGAAAATTGAGGACAAGCACCTTCCTCCAGAGCCAACAGAAAGAGAAAGGCTTCCCCTGGAGCTGATGCCCTGAATTTGAACTTCTAGCCTACTAGATTGAGAGAATAAATTTTCTTTGTTAAGGCCATCCACTTGTGGTATTTCTGTTTTAGCAGCACTAGATGACTAAGACACATACTATTTGAAAATAAGTGAAGAGAAATTTAGAAAATGATAAGAAAAATAATATAAATCAGAACTAGATAAACTCGGTTTTGAAGCTAAAGAGAAAGAAGAAAACCAAAGACTCGAAGAAGAAACTAGTCTACAGAATCAATAGTCTACATGAACAACATCATCTACCTTGAGAGCATAAGAACTAGATGGTGCCCAGCTACCATTACTGACTGTTCTGACCAGGCACTCAATATATAGTCTTGGACAGAAGAGGACAAAAACATAGAACAAAGCACAAATTCCTAACAAAAGGCCAGACTTACTGAAATGGTAGAGACTAGATGAACCCCCGAGACTATTATCCTGAGATACTCTTTCAACTTGGAACTCAAACTACTCACAGAAGCCACCTTTCAGCCAAATGACAGATTGGCCCATTAAAATAAATAATATCACCCATGAATACTGTGATTCTCAAAATAATCATCTAGATGAAACCAAAAGGTTAACATTTACCCTAGACCAAAAATGAGAAGGCAAGGGGGAACAGAGAAGCTAGATTAATGGAAACAGAACAACCAAAGTGGAAATAAGGAGAATGCTGATATATTTTGAAGAATGGAAAAAAAAAAAAAAAAGAATTTGGCAAACTCAGAAATGATGTGACAGAACTCAAGAGAATTACCAATAAAAGGAAATAAATTAATAAAGATTTAAAAAGGAGAACAGTAAGATTACATAGATACCATGAGTACTGCCTTTAAAAAAAAAAGTTAAAAGTATTTAATCAAAACTAAATAAGGAAAAAAAAAGTCAAGAGAAAATGATGAATATTGAAGAAAGACAAAGAAAATGCAACATGTAGATAATAGGAGTCCTTGTAAACACCAAACCACAAAATCACCAAAGGGGAAGGAATCAAATACTAAAATCTTTCCTGAAATAAAAAATAAAAGTATTTGAAACTATACATTGAAAAAGCACACTGTATGCCTGAGAAGTGGCTGTGCCATTTAAGTTTTTGTCTTTCATCTCTAAACCCACCCTTCTATACTTGGCTTTGCAATGCTGGAACTGGAACTCTGCAAGTCACATTTCTGCTTTCCCTGACGGTTTTATGACAGATTTTCCTACAGAAAGCTATATGGCTGAAAGAAGGAAGAAGGGAGTCATTAGTAGCTGTCTGCATCCTGTAGGTTTCCTGTCTCTTTGCTGTTCCTATAAGAATCACTTTAGCAGCACTTCTTCATCCCAGCAGAGGAAATTTCTTCTTGTGTTGTTGTTGTTAGTTGCCATCAAGTTGATTTAGACTTATGACAACTCCATGTGTGACACAAATGATTAAGGTTAGTGGTTCAAACCCACCCAGAGGTGTTTCAGAAAACAGGCCGGCTGATCTGCTTCTGAAAGGTCACAGCCTTGAAAACTCTGTGGACCAGTTTTGCTCTGCACACATGGGGCCACCATGAGTTTCTTCCCCCAGCAGCAACTAATTCCAGTTTTCAGGTTTTCCAGTACTTGTAGAACAGCACCCTCTTAAAGACATCAGCACCAGCCACCTGGTGCCCTGTCCTCAGAGGTTTGGACTCCAGCCCCAAAAGACCCTTGTCATATTCCAAGCTCAGAGACATCAGGAACAGATAAGCAGTGTCCTCTCCTCAGAAGTATTGGGTTTAGCCCCACAGGGTTCAAGCTTCTAACTTTAAATAATTCCAATCTCTTCCCTTTGTTCTTCAGCCTAGGTGGTAGGAGTTGTTCCCTGTGGTTGTACTTCCATGATTCCTTAGTGTTCTCTTTGTACCCTTTCAGTTACCCAATTACTTTATAACTATTTAACTATCCTGGTGGCGTAGTGGTTAAGTGCTACAGCTACTAACCAAAAGGTTGGCAGTTCGAATCCACCAGGCACTCCTTGGAAACTCTATGGGGCAGTTCTACTTTGTCCTGTAGGGTCGCTATGATTCAGAATTGACTCGATGGCAACAGGTTTGGTTTTCTTTTTGGTTTATATTAAATTAAGCCTGTTCTGATTATTAGTTTCTGAGTGGACACTGACTGATGATAAAGAAATTGGTACCAAAAATGGCCCCAGGAAGCAGAACCTCAAAGATCTGATTTGCATGTTGGTTTGGTCAAGTCCTTGGGCCGGAACACAGTGTTGAGATTTTAACAATGGAAAAGGGAATGCTAGGTAATCCATGGCATGCAGCAGCATCACAATTAATATAATTAGCCTCTGTGGTTGATGGTGATGAAGTGTCTGCCGAAGCACTAAGACAAATTCTAATAAAATCACTGAGCTTTAAGAAAAAAGAAAAAATCTTGCAAAAAGCTCACTGGACTTTTAAGGGGAAAAACAGATCATCGTCAGATTTTTCTATAGCAATATTGTATGCCAGAAGAAAATAGAGTAATATATTTAAGGTCCTCAAAGAAAGAAGATGTGAGCCAAGGATCATATACACAGCAACACTCACCAGAAATAAGAAAGGACCAAACTGTCATCAACATGCAAGAACTCAAGGAATATTGTTCCAGTGATTTGTTCCCAAAGAATCTACTAAAGCTGAACAGATCACATGATAGCCACTAGCACATGAGGCTACTTAAATTTTTTAAATTTAATAAATTAAAATTAAACAAAATTAAAAGTTTAGTTCCTCAGTCAAGCTAACCACATTTCAAGTGTTCAATAGCTACCTGTGGCTTCTAGACAGTACAGATATAGAACATTTCCAACATGGCACTGTACTAGCAATGAGCATCAGATAACCAAAATGACTAGAAAATTGTTGACATAAGGACTGATAGTGAATATTAAATAGATACTTAATTGAGTAACTAAGACTAAAAGATTAAAAGAGATTATAATACATAATGGTTATGTAATCTGAAAATCCAGATAGAGTAAAACTAAAAAAAAAAACAGAGCAATGAAAATAGCATATGTAAAGTAAAAATATTTTAATTTCTATTTTTAGTAATCATAACTGATGGTGGTAGTATTAGTATTGCTATCCTGAGACTATTATATGTGTAATGAAAGACAAAGCAGAAGAATAATTATGAAATATTCTAATTATATCATTCCATATGTCCTTGAGAACCAGGATTCTCAGTGTGGAAGAAAGGAGATACAGATGTAATATAGAGAAGGTTAGGTAAAAACACTGTAGCCTGAATTTGAATTAGAAATATCAGCATAGCCCAGAAACCGTTGCCAACCCATTAGTAATGAACATACATAACATACATAGGGCCCAGATTATGGTTTGCTATACCATTTCTGACTAAAAGAAATCAAGGATTCTTGGAAAAATGGCTGACTCTAGGTCTGGGGCAAAATATATACAAGATGTGCCTGGAAAATCTTGATATAGTAGATAATGAAGATGATATCAAAGACTACTTTAAAAAATAAAGTAAACCCGTTGCTGTACAGTCGATTCCAGACTCATAGCAACCTTATAGGACAGAGTCGAACTATCCCATAGGGTTTCCAAGGAGCAGCTGGTGGATATGAATTGCTGACCTTTTGGTTGGCAGCCAAACGCTTATCTACTGCGCCACTAAGACCCCAAAGACTACTACGGTCATGTAAAAGAGATTCAGGAGCCAATATGAAGAAGCCAAAGATGAAACAAATTCAAAAATTGCAACAAATTGAAACCCATTAAATATGTTTAAGTCTGTGAGTTTATAATAATATTAAAAGAAAAAAGAGCTAATTGGTCACCTTCTGAGGATGACAGCAAACCAATTCACTTTCTTGAGAGCTGGGTATATTAAAAGAAAGAATCAAGCATTTACTTTACCTATCCTATATGAGGAAACCCTGGTGGCGTAGTGGTTAAGAGTCTGGCTGCTAACCAAAAAGTCGGCTGTTTGAATCCACCAGCCGCTCCATGGAAATCCTGTGGGTCAGTTCTACTCTGTTCTATAGGGTCACTATGAGTTGGAATCCACTTGATGGCAACTGGTTTGGTTTTAGTTTTGGATCCTATATGAACTGGCTAACCAAATAGTAGATAAAGGAAAGTGTCTTTTTAAAAAATTATTCCAGCTAATACCTGAAAACAAAATGATAGAATATCACTATTTTGAAGCCTCTGATGAATAAATGGGTCTAGCTCTTGAGCATCATCAGCTACTAAAATTATTTTTAAAAAGATAAAATTAGACGTTTATGTGCCTTCTGATGAAAACATAGTATCACCTACAGTACTGCCAAAGGGACTGACCCTGAGCCCAATCAAGCCTCTGGATCCAGCTGCCAATCTTCAGAACATACAAGGGGTAGATGAGCGTGTTGAACTGCAACATGAATTGCAATTTAAAAAATCCAGACTTCAGGAAATTCTACACGTCAAATGGACTGGAATATATTTTGTGGGGGGAGAAAAAAGGAGTTAGAAAGAGAACTTTACGTTCAAACTGACTTAGGACATAGAAACTAAAAACTTGGGCATGATTAGATTAAAATATGTAAAAATGCACACTTAAGGGATAGAAAAAAACATTAAAAATACAAGGAATTGATCACCATATAAAAGTCAGGGTAGCTGTTGCTTTTGGAGGGAAGGGAGAAGGCTGTGATTAGGATGAGGTACATGTAGAGGCTTCTGGGAAGGCTTACGAAGTTCTATTTCTTGACTTGTGTGTTGGCTACAAGACGTCCGCCTTAAAATAATTCACTAAGCTAATAAAAAGTAGTATTTGAAAGATGCCAGAGTGGTGATTTTTACCAAGGCCCATTTTAATTCACCCCTTTGTCCATTGCAGAAGATGTATGGTCTTGGAGAATGATATGGATTCTCTTCAATTGTCAGGTGGCAGTACTTCAATTGCAAATGTTTTTTCAAATATGGCCTCTTTACTAGAGCAAATCAACACAGACCCATGCATTTGGTATGTAGGTATTGATCTGATAAATGCTGTGTTCTCTATCCCAATAAGCAGAGAATGCCAAAGAGTTTGCTTTCATCTGGCAGGAAAGTAGTTCACCTTCAGTGTCTTACTTCAGGGTTATAGCAAATCTGGCTGTCTGTCAAAATGCAGTCAACAGGACATTGATGGTCTTACTGTCTTAAAGAGCATCATGATAAGTCACTGTATTGATGACATTGTGTTTGTAAGAAATAATAAAAAAGAAGCAGCAGTTATTCTAGTTGCCTTAATAAAACACATGTGCATAAAAAGGTGTGAGATAAAACTTACAAAAATCCAGGGCTCTTCTATCTCAGTACAGAGGTACTTAGAAGGCCTCTTAGAATTTTGGAGATAGCACATATTATATTTGGGTAAGCTGCCAGACTCGTTTATCAAATAACACCTAAGACTGTCAACTATGATTAGGAACCAGAGCAAGGGATAATTTTCCAACTGGTCCGGGATACGGAGCAAGCAACTGGGATTTATAATCTAGCAGATCCACGGTGGGCAAGATGTGTACGGCTGATCAGAATACTGGAGAGATAGCCTGTGGCCAGCCCCCAGTAAAAGAATTAGAATACAAGCAAAACCATACACTCTTCCACAAATATTCACTGTTTCGAGAGACATCTCCTGGCTGGTCAAATGCTTGGCCACGGGACACCAGGAGACCATGTGACCTGGACTGCCCATATAAACTGCGTATTATCTAATACATCTAGCTATAGAATTGGACATGCATAGCAACCCTCCAAAACTGAGTGTAAATGTGGAACACGAGATTTTACTAAAGCAGGTAGTGAAGGCCGTGTTGAACTGCATGGGAAGATGACTCAGGCTCACAGCGCACCTACTCCAGCTGTCCTGCCACTTCTTCTTCAATTCACCATAATAGTTTTGTGGGGAGTTGCCTATGAAAAGTGGTTAAAGAAGCAAAACATGCAAGAACATGCACCAGCTAAAAGCAGACTGCTGGAGCATTACTGCCCTACTGAAAGGTCATCCTGAAGGATATACCAAAAAAAACCCAAACCCACTGCCATCAAGTCCATTCCAACTCATAGCAACCCTATAGGACAGAGTAGAACTGCCCCATAGAGTTTCCAAGGAGCTGCTGGTGGATTCAAACTGCAGACCTTTTGGTTAGCAGGCGAGCTCTTAACCACTGCACCACCAGGGCTCCCGTAGTGGCAAAGCTGCTATTATTTATGGGTTCAACAACATAGATTTCCCCTCACCATGTTGACTCTGGATACTACTGCAGCTGAGTGCCCACTCTTACAACAGTGGAGACCCAAGCTTAGCCCCCTGTATTATACCATAACCTGGGCAGACCAGCCAATCACTTGGTGGCAGATTAATTAATTGAAGCCTTTCCAATATGGGGGTGGGAGGAAGCAGCAATTGTCCTCATAGGAATGTAAATTTGTTTTGGACATGTACTTATCTTCCCTGCCTGCAGGAAATATGAATAATCACATAGTGATATATAAGGAAGGGACTAGAGATAGGAAGATCAAGTATAAAGCATTGTAAATAAAAATTGGAATTACAATTCCTGTAATTCCTCTGCTGTAGTACTTCTCAAGCTGCATTATAACTGGAGCTCTGTGAGGGCAGTGGCAGTATCTAGGTGGCTCTCCATCATATCCCTAGTACCTAGTATTGTGCCTGGGACATAGCAGAGTTCCATAAACCAAACCAACCTGCTGCCGTCAAGCCAATTCCGACTCATAGCAGCCCTATAGGACAGAGTAGAACAACCCCGACAGGTTTTCCAAGGAGCGCAGCCGGTAGGTTCCAACTGCCAACCTTTTGTTTAGCAGCTGAGCTCTTGACCACTGTGCCACCAGGGCTTCAGAGTTGGATAGATATGTGTTAAATGTTTGTTAAGGAGCCCTAGTGGTGCAAATGGTTAAGAGCTCTGCTGCTAACTGAAAGGTTGGTGGTTCGAATACAGCCAGCGGCTCCACAGGAGAAGACCTAGTGGTCACCATCCATAAAGACTGCAGCCAAGTAAACCTTATGGAGCAGTTATATTCTGTCACGTAGATCACCTCTGAGTCAAAATGCACTGATGAACCTGACAACAAACGTTTGTTGAATGGCTGCATATCTTACTATGCATCGTAATGCTTTAAAAGTACTTTGCTCAATGTAGGTGCTTAACAGACATTTGTTAACTGGAAAAAAGTTATAATCAACTGGATCAGGAGTCAGCAAACCATAGCCTGTGGGGCAAATCCAGTCTTATTGCCTGTTTTTATATGGTTGAAAAATAATCAAAAGAAGAAGCTAAACGTAGGCTTACCATATGATTTAGGAGCTGTGTGCCTAGGTATATACCCAAAAGAGATGAAAACATATGTATGTATGTACACATAAAACGTTCACACAAATGTTTAGAGTAGCTTTATTCACAATTGCCAAAAATTGGAAGCACCAAGATGTCCTTCAATAGGTGAATGAATAAACACACTGTGGTACATCTGTACAATAGAATATTATTTAGCGATAAAAAGAAATGAGCCATCAAGTCACAAAAAGACTTGGAGGAACCGTAAGTACACATTGATAAGTGAAAGAAACCAGTCTGAAAATGCTGCAAAAAGTATGATTCTAACTAGATGACATTCAGGAAAAGGCAAGACTACAAACACAGTAAAAAGATCATTGGTTGCCAGGGGGTGGGAGAAGGGAGAGGGGTGAATAGATGGAGCACAGAGCATTTTAACGGCAGTGAAACTCCTATTCTGCATGATACTGTAAGGGTGGGGACATGACATTATGCTTTTGTCAAAACCCATAACACTGTATAACACAAACAGTGAACTCTAATGTAAACTGTGGACTTGAGTTAATAATAATGTATCAATATTGGCTCATCAATTGTAACAGAAGATTTTAATAATGAGAGAAACGATGTGTAGGGGGAAAGGAGGGCATATAGGAACTCTGCACTTTCTGTAGAATTTTTCTATAAACCTAAAACTGCTCTAAAAAATAAAGCTTATTTTAAAAGATCAAAAGAAGAATAATATTTTATGACATGTGAAAACTACATGAAATTCAAATTTCAGTGTCCATAAATAAAGTTTTATTGGAATACAGCCACACTCATTCATTTACATGTTGTCTGTGGTGCTCTCTCTATACAAAGCCAGAGTTGAGTAGTTGTGATAGAGACCATATGTGGTCCACAAAGCCTGAAATATTTACTACCTGGCCCTTTACAGCAAAAGCTTGCAAACTGAAACTGTCTTCCAGAGTACAGAACACAACAATTTTTTTTCAAAACTAGCTAATAACGATCTTTTGTAGAAGTCACTCCTTCATTTCAATTTCTTCTAAAGAAAACAAATTATGCTTCCTGTATTTCATGGAGGAAGTTTATCTCAAGACTTGCCAGAGCCCTGAGACTTGTCTTTGCCATGTTTGAGACAAAGAGCTATATAGTACCGAGATAGATACATAAATACACCGATAAAGAGACATGGGAGAAGAGTGATACAGAAAATCAAAGGGAAAAGACTGGATGCCACATTTTCACACTAAATTCACAAGGGAGATTTTCCTTCTGTTGGGATCAGTTCAAAAGTATATAATGTGGCCTTTTCCAAAGCCCCCCAAAAAACCTCACTGCCATCAAGTCAATTCTGACTCACAGTGGCTCCATATGTTACAGAGTAGAACTGTTCCATAGAGTTTTCTTGGCTGATGTCTTTAAGGAAGCAGATTACCAAGCCTTTCTTCTGTGGCACTGGTGGGTAGGTTCAAACTGCCAACATTTAGGACAGTGATCGAGTGCCACCCAGAGACCTGCATTTCCCAAATTCTGGTGCTCTTTTCATTACAGTAAAATGTTAATTGAGATTACTAAGAGAATTGTCATCTTATAACTCATATTTACCATAGTAGGGTTTGACCACAAAAGACAACGTTCCTCTGGAATTCATAAAGTTTTGATTTCACTGGCCATTTTTCTCAGAAGCAGACCAGCAGGTCCTTCCTCCTAGCCTAATTCTGGAAGCTCCACTGAAACCTGTCCACCATGGGTGACCCTGGGGAAAATATGATCAGGGAAGAGCTACCTCCTCAAAGTAGAGCTGACCTTAATGATGTGGATGGAGTCAAGCTTTCGGGACATTCATTTGCTGATATAGCACAACGCAAAATGAGACGAAATAGCTGAAAACATCCATTAATAATTGGAATGTGAAATGTATGAAGTATGAATCTAGAAAAATTGGAAGTCATCAAAAATAAAACGGGACACGTAAGATCAATATCCTAGGCATTAGTGAGCTGAAAATGGACTGGTATTGGCCATTTTGAATCGGGCCATCATATGGCATACTACACCAGGAATGACAAATTGAAGAGGAATGGCATTGCATTCATTGTCAAAAAAAAACTTCAAGATCTATCCTGGAGTACAACACTGTCAGTGATAGGATAATATCTATATGCCTAAAAAGAAGACCACTTAATATGACTATTATTCAAATTTATGCACCAACGACTAAGACCAAAATGAAGAAATTGAAGATTTTACCAACTTCTGCAGTCTGAAATTGATAGACTATGCAACCAGAATGCACTGATAATTTCTGGTGATTGGAATGTGAAAGCTGGAAACAAAGAAGGATCAGTATTTGGAAAATATGGCCTCAGTGATAGAAACGACGCCTAAGATCCCATGACAGAATTTTGCTAAACCAATAACTTCTTCATTGCAAATACCTCTTTTCAACAACATAAATGGCAACTACACATGTGGACCTTGCCAGATGGAATACATAGGAATCTGTGGAAAGAGATGATGGAAAAGCTCAATAACATCAGTCAGAAAAAGCCCAGAGGCTGAGTGTGGAACAGGCCATCAATTGTTTGTCTGCAAGTTCAATTTAAGCTGAAGAAAATTAGAGCAAGTTCACAAAAGCCAAAATATGACCTTGAGTATATCCTATCTGAATTTATAGACCATCTCAAGAATAGATTTGACACATTGAACACTAATGACCAAAGGGCAAATGAGTTGTAGGATGATGCTAAGGAATTATACATGAAGAAAGCAAAAGGTCATTAAAAAGACAGGAAAAAAAGAAAAGACCAAAAAGGATGTCAGAAAAGACTCTGAAACTTGCTCTTGAACATAGAATAGCTAAAGTGAACAGAAGAAATGATGAAGTAAAAGAGCTGAACAGAAGATTTCAAAGGGCAGCTCAAGAAGACAAAGTAAAGTATTATAATGACAGGTTTCAGCAGAGCTTCTAGACTAAGACAAGCTAGGAAGAAGGACCTGGTGGTCTACTTCTGAAAAAATTGGCTAGCGAAATGAAAACCTTATGAATTCCAGCGGAACATTGTCTTTTGCTGTCAAACCCTACTATAGTAGATATCAGTTTTAAGACAACAATTCTCTGAGGAATTCCGACTACAAGTAAAAGCATAATTAAAGCAAAGATCTAGGAGTTAGAAACCAAAAGGGAAGAACACTCTCGGCATTTCTCAAGCTGAAAGAACTGAAAAAAAAATTCAAGCCTTGAGTTGCAATATTGAAGGATTCTATGGGGAAAATATTGAATGACACAGGAAGCATCCAAAGAAGATGAAAGGAACACACAGTCACTGTACCAAAAAGAATTGGTCAATGTTCATCCGTTTCAAGAGGTAGCATGTGATCAAGAACCAATGGTACTGAAGGAAGAAGTCCAAGCTGCACTGAAGGGAATGGTGAAAAACAAGGCCCCAGGAACTGGCAGAGTACCAGTTGAGATCTTTCAACAAAGGGATGCCGTGCTAGAGGTACTCACTTGTCTATGCCAAGAAATTTGGAAGACAGCTACCTGGCCAAATGATTGGAAGAGAACCATTTGTGCCCATTCCAAAGAAAGGTGACCCAACCAAATGCAGAAATTACAGATCATTCAAAAGTGGTTGCAGCAGTACATCGACAGGAAACTGCCAGAAATTCAAGCTGGATTCAGAAGAAGATGTGGAACCAGGAATATCATTGCTGATGTCAGCTGGATCCTGGCTGAAAGCAGAAAATACCAGGAAGATGTTTACCTATGTTTTGTTGACTATGCAAAGGCATTTGACTGTTTGGATCATAACAAATTATGGACAACATTGTGAAGAATAGAATTCCAGGACACTCAGTTGTGCTCATGAGTAACCAGAATGCAGTCGCTCAAACAGAACAAGGGGATATTGCACGGCTTAAAGTCAAGACAGGTGTGCAGTGTTGTGCATTTTCACCATACTTACTCAATCTGTATGCTGAGCAAATAATCCAAAAAGCTGGACTATATGAAGAAGACCTTGGCATCAGGATTGGAGGAAGACTCGTCAACAACCTGCGATATGCCGCTGGCACGACGTTGTTTGCTGAAAGCGAAGACTTGGAACACTTACTGATGAAGATCAAAGACTACAGCCTTCGGCATGGATTATACCTCAACAAAAAGAAAACAAAAATCCTAAACAACATCATAAAAAACAGAGAAAATATTGAAGTTGTCAAGGATTTCATTTTACTTGGATTCACAACACCCATGGAAGCAACAGTCAAGAAATCAAACAACGTATTGCATTGGGCAAAGCTGCTGCAAAAGATCTCTTCAAAGTGTTAGAAAGCAAAGATGTCACTTTGAGGGCTATGGGCGCCTGACCCAAGCCATAGTATTTTCATCCGCCTCATATTCATGTGAAAGCTGGATAATGAATAAGGAAGACCCAAGAAGAATTGATGTTTTTGAGTTATGGTGTCAGCTAAGAATATTGAATATACTATGGACTGCCAGAAGAACAAACAAATCTGTCTTGGAAGAAGTACAGCCGGAATGCTCCTTAGAAGCAAGGATGGCAAGATTTTGTCTCATGTACTTTGAACACGTTATCAAGAGGAACCATTCCCTGGAGAAGGACATCACGCTTGATAAAGCAGAGGGTCAGCAAAAAAGAGGAAAAGCCTCAACAAGATGTACTGACACAGTAGCAAACAACAATGGGCTCAAGCATAACGAGGATTGTGAGGATGGCACAGGTCCGGGCAGCATTTCACTCTGTTGTACATGGGGTTGCTATGAGTTGGAATCTACTTGTTGGCACCTAACAACAACTGGGTTGACCTGTATTTGGTCAAGCTGAATGCACTGAAGTTCATAAAGGAACCATCAATTCTTCCCAAAGAGAAAACCTGAAGGTTTTCTATTCCTGACATAATAATTTAATTAAATTAGAAAATTTTATATGTTTTTATTTAACTTCTCCATCACCCTCTATAAAACATATTACTCCATTTTTTCTACCACTCATCTGGAGTGCTGGTGCCTCACTTTCCTTTATTTTTCTCTCCACTCCAGAAATTCTTTATCATTTCAGTGTATTACAGGCAGGCAAAGCCTGGCCCTTATTAGAGTGACAAGGACTATTTCCTTAATTACTGTTCATAGATAATAGCATTTATGCTGGCAGCTCTCCATGCTATTCAATCAGGCAAGATTCAAAAAAAAAAAAAAAAGCTGGTTTGCCAAAAGGGAGATTAGCATAAATGCCTGCAGTCCCGTTGTATTTTTTGAAGTTTACAGCTTTCTTCTTCTTGGAAGTTCTATTTTAAAATTACAAAAGGAATAGATATACACAGGGAAAGCAAAGTTCTTCGATGGTTACCAGGGATGGGAGGGAGAGGGAGGAGGAATCACTATTTAGATAGTAGACACTTGTTACTTTTGGTGATGGGAAAGGCAATCCCAAATATGGGCGAAGTCAGCACAACTTGACCAAGGTACGTAAAGATACTAAGAAGTATACAAGATAAAGGGGCAATTTCATTAAATGCTATTGTTTTGTTGTTTAGGTGCCATCCAGTCAGTTCTGACTCATAGCGCCACCAGGTATAACAGAACAAAATGCTATAACATACAATTGTGTAATCACACACAAAAAATATGTGTGGTTACGGAGGTAGATACAGGTGCATATATGTATATAGGAAGGCATATGCAAGTAAATGCATGTGCACGTATAGGCATACTGTGAGCATATGTATAAACATGTTTGTACACATACATACATATATATATATATATATAAACACCCATAACCCATCCCATAGAGGGCACAGTTACAGAGCCTTCCTAGACATACTGAAACAACTCAAATGATTGGTAGACTGGGTCAAAAGGCTTGGGACCGTGATCTCAGAGAACAGCTTAGTCAATTTGCATAATATAGTTTTCAAAGACAATGTTCTACATCCTAGTTTGGTGGGATCTCAAAAGCTTGTGAGCAGCCATCTAAGATACAACTATTAATCTCTACTCCTAAGGAGCAAAAGAAAATGAAGGAAATCAGAGGCTAAAAGAAGAAACTAGTCTAGGGGACTAATAGCCCTCACAAACCACTACCTCTTCTAACCTGAGACCAGAAGAACGAGATGATGCCTGACTACCACTATCAACCGTTCTGACCAGGATACAATAGAAGATCTCAAAAAGAATGGGGGAAAAATATAGAACAAAACTCAAATTCCTAAAAAAAGGCCAGACCTACTGGACTAATAGAGACTACAGGAAGCCCAAAGACTATTGCCCCAAAATAGCCTTTGAAGTTACTTGCAAAAAACACCTTTTGAACTTGGAATTGAAGCTATTTCTGCAGGTCACCTTTCAGCCAAATAATAGATTGGCTTATAAAATAAACGATACCATCCATGAGTAATGTGCTCCCTTGAACAATTAACTGTATGAGACCAAACGGTCAACAGTTACCCAAAAGCAAAGATGAAAAGGCAAGGAAGAGAAGAGAAGCTAGATCAATGGAAACAAAACAAACAGAATGGAAATAATGAGAATGCTGACACATTATGAATATTGTAACCAATGGAACAGAACAATTAGTATAAAAACTGTTAAAGGGGAATCTAATTTGCTGTGTAAACTTTCATCTAAAACACAATAAATACTATTTTTAAAAATTTACAAATGGATTACAATAGTAGCATCCACCTGATGGAGGAAAACAAGGCAAGCAGGCCATTTTAAAAATCACAGCTTTTAAACTAATTTCTAAAGTAAACCTAATGGTACCATAGAGAACAAGAAGAAGGTCTCCAGTCTAATCCTGGTAGCACTGTGATTTCTCACTGCTAAACCACCCAGTGTATTCACTTTTCCTTTGTGTGGGCTGGCATATTTACCTTCACCAAGGACCTTTCTCTGTTCCTTGGTTCTGTGTTATAGCACTCATGATCGATGAATTATCGTCAAGGACAAACTAAGGCTTCTGCTTCTTACCAAAACAACTTTTACAGAACACAACATTTTTCCAGGGAAGAAATGAAGATTTCAACATTATTCATTTTTGTTAACAGGTTAGGCAGGATGGTTTAATACAAATGGTGAATAAAATGAGAACTTGGAAAAGTAACTGCAAAAACGGTAGACTTGAATTAACAGTAAATACATGCAAATTACCACAGCCTTAAAGCTGTCTTCTGAGGAAAATGCCAGCTACTGATTACTTTTTAGAAGTTTAAAATGGCAATCACCCAATTATTTGCCCTTTCCTTCTGACTTCTAACCCAACCCAAAATGTTACTTCTAAAGAAAAATTATGTACATATGGCCATGATGGCCCCAAAGCATAGGAACTTTTTGTTTGTTTTGTTTTTAATCCTTTCTGGCCTGTTTCTCCCCATATGCCCAACAACCCTCCTCCCCTGTGGATACACCAACTTTGTGATCTCATCTACGATATAGACCAGGAATGCTCATTGAGTCCATTTCAACACCAGAAAAGACTTAACAACCTACAGGTACTTCTCTATCATGCAGTATACATCCTCTTGGTTCTAATATGTTAAAGTATCTCAGGTCTTAATTTACAAATCTCTTAAATATCGTGGTTTAATAGATGGTGGTCCACCTTTGGTCCCAAGCAGCAAGAGAAAGGACACATAAAAGACAAAGACAAAAGAGCTATTGAAAATAAGGGAAAACGTTATTTATTCATTCTGTCATTTTCTCTATTTTTCTGTATCTGAAATGCTTCACGGGTTTAAATATTGCTTTTCTAAGGAAAAAAAAAAAAAAAAAAGCCAGAGAAGTTACCAGGTGCTCAAATTCTAAAAGAAGAAAGAAGGAAAATTGCACCGTGTCTTCCTTTTTCAGGGGTAGTAAGTAAGTTGAAGAAAACTCTGAACTGCAGTTGCATTGGAGGGACAGTGATCTAGGGGGTCCCTGGGAGCAATATTCCTATCCCACTGAAGGAGGTGAGCCAAGGTACTTATAAGCTCTAGAGAACCTTTAACACAGGAAGCTATTTATCATAACAAGCTTGGTTGATACTGTTCCCATACTGAACCAATTAGGTTCGCCTATTTCGTCATACTTCATAACTTGGGATGATAGGTTTCCAAGTATGGTACAGTGTAGTAATTGAATTTTGATCAAACACACATGGCCCATAACCCAGTATGTGAAATTTTCAGAACAGTTCACAGCTTTTAAATATCCAGTCAACATGTTGCCAAAAGTACAGGATGTACTTGAGGCAAGGGGGAAAGAAAAGGGAGGGCTGAATCTTGGTAGAGCTGTAAAACAAATATTTTTGTTCTTTTTCTCTTCTTATTTTTCAAATAGCAGTGGAGAAAGGCCGTGGGATATCATATCATAACTCAAGTCTTCCCCTTGCTTGTTCCATGTGCATAAACATCTTTGAGTCTCATTTCAGATTACCATTTTTTTTTTTTTACATGAAACTATTTTCATGTCTTGGGCCTGTTACGCAGGACCTGCTAGCATTTCTCATCACAACACTTGTATGTTCAAAAAATATATCTTGAGGACCTACTATGTGCTAGACACCGGGTATACAAGCAAACTCCTTTGAACAACAACAACAAAAAATGACCCCTGTCTTCATTCGACCTACTGTGACTGAGGAGATGACATAAAATGAATAAAAACATCATAACTTTATGATGTGAGCTCAGACCAGGTGTAAAAAAAAAAAATTTTTTTTTTTTTTTTTATTGTAGAGACCCGCTAAATTTAAGCATATTAGTCATGGAGGAAAAGAAACTAGCCAGGATTCTCTCAATAACGACGGGTGAACACGGAAGACCCCAGTGCAGAATCCCGCCCCAAGGTGGGTGGGAAATGTGGCTTAGGGAAGACCGGCTCCCCAGTGCTGCCTGTGGGGGGTCCACGCCCTTCTGATCCAGGCCCAGCCTGTGGATAGTGTGAGGCCGGTAGCGGCCCCAGTGTGTGGGCCTAGTCTTCCCATAGTTGGGTTGCTTGGGAATGCAGCCCACAGTGGGTGGTAAATCCCATCTAAGGCTAAGGCGCTAAGTAACATGAATGAAAAATAAGGCATCAGAAGAAACAATAATGGGAATCTAATTCATCTAGGAGTGGTGAAGTGCAGAGAAGAAGCAGGGAACACATCTCCAAGGAAGTGCCATTTAAATTGATTTCTGAAAGAGGAGGAGTGATCCAAGAGAGCGAGCACTGGGAGAAAGAATATTCCCAGGAAAAACAGGTATGTCAATAAGCCCTAAAGTAGGCAAGAGTTTGACAAATTTAAGGACCTGAAGCAAGACTACCAGTATCAGTTGCCATGGAGTCAGTTCTGACTCATGGTGACCCCATGTGTGTCAGAGTAGAAATGTGTTCCATAGAGTTTTCAATGGCTGATTTTTCAGTAGATTGCCAGACCTTTCTTCTGAGAATCCCACTTTACAGGGTAGAAAATTGAAGAACTGGTACTGTGATTTACTTAGCCAACATGACAGTTAATCAAAAAAACACTCGAGCAGTTTAAATCTGAATTAGCCAACCAGTTGCTGTTGAGTCTATTCTGACTCATGGCAACCCCATGTGTGTCAGAGTAGAACTGTGCTCTATAGGTTTTTCAATGGCCGAATTTTTGGAAGTAGATCTCCAAGCCTTCCTTCTGAAGCACCTCTGGGTGGACTTCGACCTCCAACCTTTTGGTTAGCAGCCAAATGTGTTAACTGGTTGTACTACCTAGGAACTCTGAAGAAGGGCTAGAGACTAGAATAGAAAAAAAAAAAAAAAATTTTTTTTTTTTTTTAGAATAGAGAAAGGCTAAAAAGGTAGCTTGGGACGAGACGAAACAAGGCCATGTAAAAGATTATTCTAAATGCAGTCCATGAAGTGTGTTAAGCCAGGGAGCAGCATGATGGGAGATAAGATTAGAAGCAGAAAGACTAACTAGAAGGCCTTGGCAGTTGCCAAGTGGGAAGTGATAGTGGCTTGGAATAGGGCAATGGTAGGAAAGGAGAAGTGGACAAATCTGACAGGTATTTTGGAGTAGAATTGACATGACTTGGTGAAAACTGGATATGGGAAGTGAAGAGAGAGAAGTTTCCAAAAACATTTCCAGGTTTCCAGCTTGAACAACTTAATGAATAAAGTGTAGAGAATAATAAGTCATTACTGTAACTCTTAAGCCTACACCAAAGCAGTATGAGAGCTGTATCACTCTCACAAGTTCCTGTTCTGCTCTCTTTGGATTGTGTAGGAACAGATACATTAATCAGGTTCTGGGATACAGAAATTTTCCACTGCACGTGCTCATCGAACTTTCCTTACCATAAACCAGAAGAACGTCTCTAAGCTATGAAATTCAGGCTTTAAAATAAACTTTAAAATTTTACTCTCAGCTCTGTAGACACAGTCATAGATGCTTGGCAATTGAACTAGGAGAACCTGAAAGAAAACAAATTGCCCCTTTAAAAATGCTTAAAACCCAAGCATTCACTCAACAGATTTTACTGAGTGTCTTTAGTATGGGGGGTATGAGGTAAATAAGATGTCTTCTCTGTCTTGGCAAAGAGTATATCCTATTAGAAAAGCATAAAAATATGCATAGTACAGTGTAATAAATCACATAGATCAAGCAATAGAGCTACCTTTAACGAAGACAGGTCTCAATTCTGCAGGGGCTAGCGGGGATTGGCATGGGGGCACTGCTGTGAAAGACTTCAGAGAGATTGTAGACATACTGGCGTTGGCTAAGCAGAGAAGAGGGGTGGGGGAGAACTTCCAAGAGAAGGAAACAGCACAAGCAAAGGCATGAGTTTCTGAAAGATCACTAGGTATTTGAGGTTGAAGCCCTCTGGGTGAAATAGTAGGGTGTCTAATTCCAGATTGGGAAAGTCATCCTTCTATTCTGAAATCTGAAAACACAACCAACCTGATTTATCTATCTCTTGACCCAGGTAGAGAATTCTAATTTGGTAAACCTAAACCAAAAAGGACCTGGTTGTTGTTTGCTGCCATCAAGTCAGCCCTGACTCATAGGGATCCCAGACACAATGTAACAAAACACTGCCTGGTCCGTTTGCAGATCAGATCATTGTGACACATAGGGTTTTCATTGGCTGATTTTTGGAAGTAGATTACCAGGCCTTTCTACCTACTCTGTCTTATTCTGGAAGCTCTGCTGAAACCTCTTCAGTATCACAGAAACACACAAGTCTCCCCTGACAGACAGATGGTAGCTGCATATCTGGTACATTGACCAGAAATCAAACCCAGGTCTCTCTTGTGGAAGCTGAGAATCACAGCTTTGAACCAGTTCATTCTGGTTCAAGCCCTGCTGAGAATTTGCATTTTCACCCCAGATACACTGAATCAGAATCTACATTTTTAAAAAATCCTCAGGTAATTCTTACGTGTAATAAATTTTGAGAGCCACTGTTCTACTAGTGGAAACCCTGGTGGCTTAGTGGTTAAGAGCTACGGCTGCTAAGCAAAAGGTCGGCAGTTTCAATCCACCAGGTGCTCCTTGAAAACCCTATGGGACAGTTCTACCCTGTCCCATAGGGTTGCTATGAGTTAGAATCAACTCGGCAGCAGGTTTTTTTTTTTTTTTTTTAACTAATGGTTCTCCCCCATGTGTCTGGCAGTTTGTCATACTGCAGGGGCTTGCGTGTTGCTGCGATGCTGGAAGCTATGCCACCAATATTCAGATACCAACAGGGTCACCCACAGAGGACAGGTTTCAGCTGAGCTTCCAGACTGAGACAGGCTAGGAAAAAGGACCAGGCAGTCTACTTCTGAAAAGCATTAGCCAGTGAAAACCTTATGAATAGCAGTGGAACATTGTCTGATATAGTGCTGGAAGATGAGCCCACCAGGTTGGAAGGCACTCAAAAGATGAGCGGGAAAGAGCTGCCTCCTCAAAGTAGAGTCGATCTTAATGATGTGGATGGAGTAAAGCTTTTGGGACCTTCATTTGCTGATGTGGCGTGACTCAAAATGAGAAGAAACAGCTGCAAACATCCATTAGTTATCGGAACCTGGAATGTATGACGTATGAATCTAGGAAAACTAGAAATTGTCAAAAATGAGATGGAACACATAAACATCGATATCCTAGGCATTAGTGAACTGAAGTGGACTGGTATTGGCCATTCTGAATTGGACAATCATATAGTCTACTATGCTGGGAAGGACAGCTTGAAGACGAATGGTGTTGCATTCATCCTCAAAAAGAACATTTCAAGATCTATCCTGAAGTACAACGCTATCAGTGATAGGATAATATCCACATGCCTACAAGGAAGACCAGTTAATACGACTATTGTTCAAATTTACACACCAACCACTAGGGCCAAGATGAAGAAATAGAAGATTTTTATCAGCTGCTGCAGTCTGAAATTGATCGAATATGCAATCAAGACACATTGATAATTACTGGTGATTTTAATGCAAAAGTTGGAAACAAAGAAGAAGGATCAGTAGTTGGAAAATATGGCCTTGGTGATAGAAACAATGCTGGAGATTGAATGATAGAATTTTGCAAGATCAACGACTTCTTCATTGCAAATACCTTCTTTCACCAACATAAACAGCAAATATACACATGGACCTCGCCAGACAGAACACATAGAAATCAAACTGACTACGTCCGTGGAAAGAGACAATGGAAAGCTCAATATCATCAGTCAGAACAAGGCCAGGGGCCGACTGTGGAACAGACCATCAATTGCTCATATGCAAGTTCAAGCTGAAACTGAAGAAAATCAGAGCAAGTCCACGAGAGCCAAAATATGACCTTGAGTATATCCCACCTGAATTTAGTGACCATCTCAAGAATAGATTAGACTCATTGAACACTAGTGACTGAAGACCAGATGAGTTGTGGAAAGACATCAAGAACATCATACATGAAGAAAGCAAGAGGTTATTGAAAGGACAGGAAAGAAAGAAAAGACCAAGATGGATGTCGGAGGAGACTCTGAAACTTGTTCTCGAACGTCAAAGAGCTAAATCAAATGAAGAATTGATGAAGTAAAAGAACTGAACAGAAGATTTCAAAGGGCATCTCGAAAAGAAAAAGTAAAGCATTATAATGACATGTGCAAAGAGATGGCGATGGAAAACCAAAAGAGGAGAACACACTTGGCATTTCTCAAGGTGAAAGAACTGAAGAAAAAATTCAAGCCCCGAGTTGCAATATTTTCCATGGGGATAATATTAAACAACGCAGGAAGCATCAAAAGAAGATGGAAGGAATACACAGAGTCATTACACCAAAAAGAATTAGTCAATGTTCAACCATTTCAAGAGGTGGCATATGATAAGGAACTGATGGTACTGAGGAAGAAGTCCAAGCTGCTCTGAAGCCATTGGCGAAACACAAGGCTCCAGGAATTGATGGAATATACATTGAGATGTTTCAAGAAATAGATGCAGTGCTGGAGGTGCTCACTCGCCTACGCCAAGAAATATGGAAGATAGCTTCCTGGCCAACTGACTGGAAAAGATCCATATTTATGCCTATCCCCAAGAAAGGTGATCCAACTGAATGTGGAAATTATAGAACAATATCATTAATATCACACGTAAGCAAAATTCTGCTGAAGATCATTCAAAGACGGCTGCAGCAGTACATTGACAGGGAACTGCCAGAAATTCAGGCTGGTTTCAGAAGAGGACGTGGAACCAGGGATATCATTGCTGATGTCAGATGGATCCTGGCTGAAAGCAGAGAATACCGGAAGGATGTTTACCTGTGTTTTATGGACTATGCAAAGGCATTCAACTGTGTGGATCATAACAAATTATGGATAACATTGAGAAGAATGGGAATTCCAGAACACTTAATTATGCTCATGAGGAACCTTTACATAGATCAAGAGGCAGTCATTTGGACAGAACAAGGGGATACTGATTGGTTTAAAGTCAGGAAAGGTGTGCGTCAGGGTTGTATTCTTTCACCATACCTATTCAATCCATATGCTGAGCAAATAATTGGAGAAGCTGAACTATATGAAGAAGAACGGGGCATCAGGACTGGAGAAAGACTCATTAACAACCTGCGTTATGCAGATGACACAACCTTGCTTGCTGAAAGTGAAGAAGACTGGAAGAACTTACTAAGGAAGATCAAAGACCACAGTCTCCAGTATGGATTGCACCTCAACATGAAGAAAACAAAAATCCTCGCAACTGGACCAATGAGCAACATCATGATAAACGGAGAAAAGATTGAAGTTGTCAAGGATTTCATTTTACTTGGATCCACAATCAATAGCCATGGAAGCAGCAGTCAAGAAATCAAAAGATGCATTGCATTAAGTAAATCTGCTGCAAAGGACCTCTTTAAAATGTTGAAGAGCAAAGATGTCACCTTGAAGACTAAGGTGCACCTGACCTAAGCCATGGTATTTTCAATTGCATCATATGCATGTGAAAGCTTGACAATGAATAAGGAAGACCGAAGAAGAGTTGACACTTTTGAATTGTGGCGTTGGCGAAGAATATTGAATATACCATGGACTGCCAGAAGAACAAACAAATCTGTCTTAGAAGTGCAATCAGAATGCTCCTTAAAGGCAAGGATGGCAAGACTGCGTCTTACATACTTTGGACATGTTGTCAAGAGGGATCAGTCCCTGGAGAAGGACGTCATGCTTGGCAGAGTACAGGGTCAGCGGAAAAGAGGAAGACCCTCAATGAGGTGGATTGACACAGTGGCTGCAACAGTGAGCTCAGGCATAACAACAATTGTAAGGATGGCTCAGGACCGGGCAGTGTTTCATTCTGTTGTGCACAGGGTCGCTATGGGTCAGAACCAACTCAATGGCACCTAACAACAATGGTTCTCAGAACTGGTCCCTAACCAACAGCATTAGCATCACCTGGGAACTTGTTAGAAATCCTCAGCAGGGGTTCAAACCTGAACAAACGGGCCTGGTGAGAATTCTGCCATTGAACTATCCCTGCCCATGTTCATATGAGCTTTGGAAGGGCCAACTATTGAGTTAGAAGGTCCTATCTCCCAAGATTCATAATTGGTCTTACAACTTGGCCAAGGCTACAGGACCCAGCTTTCTAAGATCCCTAGAAAGGTGAGACAGTAGCCCAAGGTAATGCTTCTGTGGGCTGGAGAATGCAGACAACAGAATGACCGTGACATTTAATCTCAGTCTGGCAAATTGGTACAGCTGCCCGTGTACAACAAACAGGCACAGTGAGTGACTGCCACCAAAAAAAAGTGTGTGTGATCTTTAAATTATAATAGCTATTCAGACAGTCCTTAGAGAGAGAATTGGCTGCTCTGGCCTCGCCTTCGAGGCTTCCCCACCTGTCTCCAGGCACTGCAAACACAGCTGTGTAAGAAGGAGACAGACAGTCAGAGCTTCCAAGGAAAGAGATGGTGCGGTCTGGGAAGGAGAGGAGGTTGAAGTGAGGGTGGAGATGGGACTGCCTTTCTTACAAACCCGCTTGGGATGGGGTCTGTCTAGCAACTGCAAAAAATAAGCAAGAAGGACATGGTCAGGCTTTTTATAAAAGTTCATGTGAAGTAAAATCATTCAAGACCCAACTTGATGACCACTTTAAAACCGTTTTTTAAAGGGATGAGACAGCACACGGTTCCAGCTCAGGGGAGGACTAGGTAACATGCATTCCTGGCAAGGCCCACATTCAAGTTTTTTCCTTGCATCAAGATGAAATATAAAGACAATTTATGCACTGTCATAGAACTTGTAGTTCCTTACACAAAACACAGAACTTCCTGGTAATGTGCCTAGAAACTTCTGTCTCTGTCGTTCTCCAGGCTGAAAAGTGCACACATTTTTAAAGTTCAACTCTTTAAAAGTCAGCAGAGGCAAGATTTCAACAGACCCTGATCCAAATGTTAGCAATTCTAGAGTGGTCAGGGGTTTGCCGCTCCCAAAAGCAAGGGGAAATTAGAGGAGGGAAAAACACCAGCCGTTTTAGAAGATGAAAACCAAAGCAAGGAGATATTTTCGGTATCATTTTAATCACAAAATAGCACGAATGCGGTCTCTGCCTTCGTGCTACCCAAACGTCAATTTGAATACCACTGAACGCTAGTTTGAAAATTTCCATTTTTGTAATTTGCTTTCCTTTGTTAAGCCAAGATTTGAGAAAAACCTGGCAGCAGCCTCCAAGTCTGGCACGATTTCACCTCAGACGCACTTGGTTGGTTTGGATGTGAGGGAGACCGCACAAGAGAGAAGGAGGAAGGGAGGAAAAAGAGGGAGAGAGGAAGCGACTCCTGGGTGGCTACAGAGAGAGCAGGCCCACAGCCTTTCAGCCAGGGGGTTTGGCTCCACCTACAGGAATCAAAAGGCAAACAAATTAGATATCTCTGCATCTGCAGAAACAAGGGGGATTTTGACAATGGCCTAAAGAAATTTCCAAGTGAACAGGAATCTGAGCGGCCTGTAGGGGAGGCAGGGGGAGAGTGGTGAAGAGTTGGAAGTAGGGATCTCATCACCAGATCAAGAGAGGCATATCAGATTCAGCACTGTGATTCATATTTGGGGGAGAAAAGATACCATGCCTCCTACAGCCTATGAATTTGTGTAAGTGGGTAAGGCTAAGCTCCATGCTTGATGGCAAAGACAGTGTCTGATCCCAGCAGAGTTCCATCACACAGTATCACACAGCTCAACAAATTATGAATGAATGAAGAACGTAGCCCACTGAAAAGTCCACTCTATTAAACCACTGAGACAGTGTGATAAAATCAGACAAACAAAGCCTACTCTTTTTCCTTTTTTTCAAGTACACAGACACCCACCAAGTGTATCTATGCACTGTCAGGCATGTTGTTCATGGTTAGTAATTGCTACAACAATCTTGCACCATCTAGGCTTGTGCAGTGTTCCACTTCCAATGTGTGTAGAACATTGAGAACCATTAATTTCATCCAACATCCTCATTTTGCAGATGAGCAAAGAGAGGATTGGAGAGGTTAAATTCCTTTTCTTGGGTCCACTAGTCTATTGGTGATAAAACTCATTTGGGGCTAAATTTTCCCAAGCTTCTTTCTGGTGTTTATTTTCTAAGGCAAAAGGATCATTTTGCCTTAGTATGAATTGTCCACACGGATACCCTTAGGTGACTGACTCTCCCAAGTGGAACTTGGCTTCCCACCTACCTGTTGTCCTGTTCCTGAGCTTCTGCCCCAACTTCTGCTCTGGGCCAAGGCAGCTGCTCCTGCTGCTTTGCTCCAAAAATCAAATGAGGCTTGTAGCTGATGCCACCTGGTTGCTAAACTTTATTAATTCATGTCTTAGAGCCTAAAGGAGAGAATCTTTGAACTTGTGGGTTGGTGAGCTACAAACAGGCAGGTGCTTAGTTTTAGCAACACAGGTGTCTTATATCCAATATCTAGGACATGTACTTACACAAAGTGCCTAATAAGTAGTTATTGAGTTTCCTAATGATAGTAACTATGAAGATGATATTTACCAATTGAAAAGGAATTTTTGCTGTAGGCAGTTAGCACTCAGTTTTCTAATAAAAAAGTGATCTTTCTCATAAATGAGACACCACTGGCATTATGTCAGATGAATATGATCCAGTGAGAAGCTGAGAATCAGAGGACTAGATTCTAATCACAACTCATCTATAAAATGGAAATAACACTTTCATGACCTTTGAAAGGGATAGAACTGAAGCCTTATTATTATTAATCATGATATTAATAGTAGCTTTGAGCTGTAATTAAGTGCTTACTGCACTCCAGGCTCTCTACTAACTACTTCATGTGCATCATCAACTGTAGCCTCACAACAACCCCATGATGTGGGTTATAATTATTATCTCCGTTTTACAAAATGAGAGAACTGAAGCTCAGAGAGATTAAGACACTTACCTGTGGTGACAGCTTGCTATGGTGAGACCACTATTAGAACCCACTCCTGTCCAACTTCAAAAAAAAAAAAAAAACCGTTGCCTTCAAGTCTATTCCAACTCATAGCGACCTTATAAAACACAGTAGAACTGCCCCATAGGGTTTCCAAGGAGGGACTGATGGACTCAAACTGCCTACCTTTTGGTTGACAGCCAAACACTTAACCACTGCACTACCAGGGCCCCCTTCTGGCTCCAGAACTACTAAACATTATGCTACACAATAAATACCTGTTCATTGATTCTCTGGAAACCCTGGTGGCATAGTGGTTAACTGCTATGGCTGCTAACCAAAGGGTTGGCAGTTCAAATCTGCCAGGCGCTCCTTGGAAACGCTATGGGGCAGTTCTACTCTGTCCTACAGGGTCGATATGAGTCAGAATCGACTCGATGGCACTGGGTTTGGTTTTGGTTTGGTTTTATGATTCTATGCCGGTGGCATCCAAATCTTTATCTCCAGTTCTGAGCTCTCACTGGAACTCTATACTTCTACTTCCAATTTCTGAAAGCGTTAATTACATATTCCACTGTTAGCTCAAACTTAAAATGGCCTAAGCCAAACTCTTTCCTCCCTTCCTTCCTCCCTCCTTCCCTTCCTTCCTTCTACAAGCATTTACTGAGAACCACCCATGTTCAAACCTCCAAATTTGGTCTAGGGTAGTGGTCCTTACTGGGGGCGATTTTGCACCCCAGAGGAAATTTGGCAATATCTGGAGACATTTTTGGTTCTCACGACTGGGGTTGGAGGTGGTACTCCTGACATCCAGTGAGTGTAGGCCAAGGATGATGATAACATTCTACAATGCACAGGACAGCACAGGGCAGGCCAAAGAATTATTTGGTTCGAAATGTCAATAGTGCTGAGGTTGAGAAATCCTGACTTAGAAATATGAATGTGTTCAGACATCACTATCATCAATCATCTGAAATGGAGATGTATGTATAGATTTCAGGCAGTCTCTGGGTGGTGCAAATGGTTAACCAAAAGGTTAGAGGTTTGAGTCCACCTGGAGGTGCCTCAGAAGAAAGGACTGGTAATCTACTTCCAAAAAATCAGGCATTGAAAACCCTGTGGAGCACAGTCTACGCTGACACACTTCGGGTCGTCATGAGTCGGAATCAGCTCAATGGCAACTGGTTTTATGTATAGATTTTAAGCACAAATTTTACACAGATGCCCATGTGACAGCAAGAGTAAGTCCATAAAGAGCTGTGGGGGGTTATTATGGGCTGGCGAAGGCTTGGTGGAGGAGGTGGCACTTGAGCCAGGCATCAAAGAAGAAATACAATCTGGATTCCAGAGAGAGGAACAAACAGTGTGCAGGGTGCGGATATACGTTAGGAGGTCGGCTTATTTTAATTGGAATGGAGGAGGTGAGACATGGAGTGACAGAGAAAAGGGGCAATGTTTTGTTGGGGCCAGATCAAAGTGCCTTGAGTGCAAAGAGAAGGACTTCAGACTTTAATTGCAAGTAATAAGAAACCATTTAACATGTTCCCATAGGGGAGTAATATGACCAAAATGTTCTGGGAAGATGAATCTAGCAACTAAATGAAAAATGGATTAGAAAGAGTAAGAGTTTAGAGAGAGGAAGACATAACCCTATTGCCATATATTTTACTATTTTTTTTTGTAAAAAACCACTTAGCTAATTTTGCTATTAGTAGTAGCAAACAATAATTGAGTGATACTTATGTATATTAAGCTAAACACTTAATATATATAACCTTACTTAATGACCTCCACTATTATAAGGATTTCCTCATTTTACACATAAGGAGATAGAGTCTTAGAATGGTTAATGTGGATAGTAAGTGTCAGAATCAGAGTTGGAGCCCACCTCTGGCTACCAAAGCCTTTGCCCCTAGTTGCTTTGGTGCTGGGTACGTGGGTGGGATTCTTAATCTGACCAGACCAGACTGTTCTCATTTCTAAGGTAGGCACAGCACCAAGCAGCCCAGATCTCCTGTTGGAGTGGGAGTGCCTAGGAAAAATGATCTCAGGAAACTTGTCTCTCCTTGGCAGGCTGGAAGGACAGAGGGATGTTTATCCCACTGCACTGCCAAACTAATCTTGGGAGTGTGGGGAGCAGAGGCATATGCTCTACTACAAAGTCACCTACAGACTTTATTGTTGCTGTTAGTGGCTGCAGAGTCAGCTGTCACCTCGTGGCCACCCCATGCACAATGGAACGAAATGCTACCTGGTTGTGTGCCGTCCCCATGATTGGTTGTAGATTGGAGCATTGTGATCCACAGGGTTTTCATTGGCTGATTTGAGGATGTAGGTTGCCAGGCCTTTCTTCCTAATCCTTCTTAGTCTGGAACCTCTGCTGAAACCTATTCAGCATCAGAGCAACACACAAGCCTCCACTGACAAACGGGTGGTGACTACACACGAGGTGCATTGGCTGGGAATGGACCCTGGCTGCCTGCCGTGGGAAGGGAGAATTCTACAACTGAACCATCGTTGTCCTTCACCTGCAGACTAGTTTCCCTAAATCCACTTGAAGTTAAGTCACATAGATAAATGGTAAATGATAGCAAATATGGGGCACAGTCTAGGACATCTAAGCCAAAGACTGGGCTCCTTGTTTGAGGTCTTTCCTGCCTGATGAGGTAGCAAGCAAAAGATATGAAGTAGGGCATAGAAAGTCTGTGATTCAGAAATTGCTAACTGGATCCAGCTGTGTATTCTGGTTTTCTTTTGAGACTTTTGGCCACAGGCAGGGAAGGAGAAGAAAGGGCTGGCAATCCACTTCCAAAAAATCAGCCATCGAAAACCCTGTGGAGCACAGTTCTACGCTGACACACTTGGGGTTGTCATGAGTCGGAATCAGCTCAATGGCTACTGGTTTTATGTATAGATTTTAAGCACAAATTTTACACAGATGCCCATGTGACAGCAAGGGATAAGTTCCCAAGGAGTAAGTCCATAAAGAGCTGTGGGGGGTTATTATGGGTTGGTGAAGGCTTGGTGGGGGAGGTGGCACTTAAGCCAGGCATCAACCACATGGTTAGAGAGATTGGATGGCAGCACTAGAATTGGTGGAGGTGCTGACAGAGGAATGGGCATATACTCCAGCTGGCATATATTTGGCGTGGACCTGAAACTAGACTGTTTTTGGTGACCAGCTTGCCAGCTTTTGTCGTGAAAGCAAGGTATCATTGCAAAGACCTAGAGAAGCAAATG
This sequence comes from Loxodonta africana, assembly GCF_030014295.1. Taxonomy (NCBI): domain Eukaryota; kingdom Metazoa; phylum Chordata; class Mammalia; order Proboscidea; family Elephantidae; genus Loxodonta; species Loxodonta africana. The sequence goes on from NC_087344.1 coordinate 101,740,441, forward strand.
GTCAAAATGGTGGCCACCGCCGAGTAGCCAAGGACTAGTAGGTGTAGTACAGGAAAGAACCTCCTGGAATACTTCCAGGACTATCTGCAAGGAATCGAGAGCAGGGAGATTCTCACAGAGCAGGCAGGGGAAGAGTCAGAGGGACAGTGTTTGATGGCCAGTTGTGACACTCCATTGCAGGATAATCTTTAAACTATCTTGGAGAGTCTGTGATTTATAATTTAAAGGTCAAAGGCTCAGGATATAGCCACTCTTCTTTCTAAAATCCTACAGCTTTAAAGAAACATAAATTTTTGCTGTGGCCTCTTAGATTTTGACATTCTAATAAAAAGAATTTTTTTTTTTAATCAGTATACAATCTTCCTCTCTACACTTGAGCTCCTCAAAGTCTGAATCTGCAGCACCAAGCTCAGAAGATTCTTGAGAAATGTCTGCTGGGTTAAACTCAGTGTAACTTTTGCCCAAAACATCAAGAGTATTCATTAAATGCATTAATATAGCTTTAAAATACAAATTTGCTTTTCACCTAGTTAAAAAAAAAAAAGCCAAAAAAAAGCCTAACCTTATGCATCAATATGCCTGTTTTCACAAAGCCTTTGCCCACAGTCTGTAAGTTGTCCTAATACTAAGACCAATGCCAAGAGCAAATGTTTTATCCTTGAGAAAATCTGGAAGAGGCAGTTAAACTAAAACATACCACTCAGAAGGATCTGTTTCACTGCTTTTGCTTGTGTAAATGGCATAATTAGGCCTCTTTAAACCAAACCAAACCAAAACTAAACCCAGTGCCGTAGATTCCGACTCACAGCAACCCTATAAGGTTTCCAAGGCAGTAAATCTTTACAGAAGCAGACTGCCACATCTTTCTCTTGCAGAGCAGCTTGTGGGTTCAAACCACCAGCCTTTCTGGTTACCAGCCAAGTGCTTTAACCACTGCACTACCAGGGCTCCTTTTAAACCAAACAGTGTCCTGGAAAAAAATGAAAACCAAAAATCAAACTTCCCATTGCTCTGGCTCCCTCAGTTTATTGCCCTAACTGGGAAAATCCTTATGGAAATGAGGTTTGGTACTGAGGCACAGACATCAGGGCTTGAGGGTCTCCAGACAACTCAAAAAAATCCCTGGTCGCTTCACACACACCCCACGCTTCAAACTCTGTTGCTTGAACCCAATCTGGTGTACAATATATTACTTAACATTGAAGCATCAAAGGACCAGGCTGGCTTCATCAATCCCCATGTCTTTGTGGAGCACATACTATGCCCTCAATGCAGAGTTAGAAGTTACGGGGGTTAAAGAGAAAGGGGGGGCAAGATATGACTCTGGCCCCCAAAGTTTGGCTTATCAGCAAGTTGAAGAAGAAACGCAGCGAATATAGAACAATGGAAAACAATATTCATTCCTCTAACGCTGAGTGTCTACTTTGAGTTAGGCCCTGTGCTAGACCATGGGGATTCTGAGCTGAATTGGTTCCATTTTGTTCAGTTCAACCCTTATTATTCTCTCAGCATATATTTACTGAATCTGAATCTACAGTTTAACAAGATCCCCATGTGATTCTTATGTATAATAAATTTTGAGAACCACTGCTCTACTAGTGGTTCTCAGAATCCGTCCCTAACCAGCAGCATTAGCATCCCTTGGGAACTTGTTAGAAAAGCAAATTCTCAGCAGAGGTTTGAACCTGAGCAGGTTTGAAGCCCTGGTTTGAAGGCCTAGAGGCGAAAGAAAGCTTAAGACAGTCAACAAATACTTTTTTTTTACTATTGCCAAGATCTATGCTGGGTATAAGATAATGAATGTCCTGAAGGACAGTGCAGTAGAGGAGACAAACATATAAAGAAATGACTTCAAAATAATGTGGTAAGAGTTCTAATGGTAAGTGGTAAGCACAGGATGTGAGACAAGTACTGAAGAGGACTACCTAATCCAGTCTGGGAGAGACAACATCTGAGCTGAGTTTTGATAGTTGACTGGGAAATAGGCAAGAGAAAAAGATGTGGCAAGCTGGAAGCCCTGGTACTCTGAGGAAACATAGTCTAATGGGGAAGTTATACTGTATCATAATACGGTATGATAAGTGTCTATGAACAGTACCTGGCACATAGTATGTACTCACTAAATATGTGTTGAATGAATGAATACATAAATGCTATGCTGGTGGTGAAGTCCCTGGGGGATGCAAACAGTTAACCTGCTTGGCTGCTAACCGAAATGTTGGGGATTTGAGTCCTGCAGAGGTGCCTTGGAAGAACAGCCAGGTGTTCTACTTCTGAAAAATCAGCCACGGAAAACCCTATGGAGCACAGTTCTACTCTGACACACATGGGGGCTCCATGAGTCACAATCAACTCAACAGCGACTGGCTTTTATGCTAGTGCTAGGCGTAAGATGTCAAAGATATAACTGAGTACTAAATCGAGTGGCACCAACTTCGAGTGCCCTAGGAGTTCAGAGAGAAAAAAGAGCTCCAAAAGGGTGGAACCTGAACTGAGCTTGAAGAAAGCGTAGAATTTGTGGAATGTAAGGGAGATCCCTGATATCCATCCCGAAGAGGAAAGACTACCAGTGTCACTGCTAGGAGTGAAGCGGGGAGAAAACAGGAAACGAGCACAAAGCAAGGTTTCTTTACCTAGGAGCCACGGAATTTCTGGAGCATCTATGAAGCTCCTGAGACTATATGCAAAATCCTGTGTGTGTATGTGTAGGGCCGTTTTTCTAGGTAAGGAACTAGAGCTTTCATCAGATTCTCAAAGGGGTCCAATGACCCATAATAGGTTTAGACCCTCAGGGGGAGGACAGGTACCTTATGAATCACTTACCGATGACAAATAATTATGCCAATGGAATCCCAACACAGAAAATCTTGGGTTTGAGTAGCTGGAATGGTTTCAGCCCTGTCTTTAAGTGGCAGTTTAGCATTTCCTTGCCTTGCCGAACAGTCAGAATCTGTCTATGTTGTCAGGGTATCCTTAGCAGCTGATGGAAATACCTCCTTCCAAAGCTATTTATATGCTCCAAAGTCCTTCCTCCTAATGACTTTCCAGTGGGGACAATGCCCTCCTGTTAGAATGTCAATTGTTTACATTTCTTTGATCTTTTCTCACAGTTTCCATTGAGCAGCAGTTGCTGCAGCCACCTGAGCATTGAATGGGCGATTAATTGGAACAGATTTAATAAATGTACTGAAGAAGAAAACTGTATGTTTACGGACTACAGTGCTTTCATGGCCATGCGTAATGGACCAGGCACTTTTCCACCCACCTGCTTATGCTACCACAGTGAACACAAAATTTACATACTTGGAAGAAAACACTAGTTTCTGAAACATTAATAATAAATGCAAGAATTTTGTCTATTGTGGATAGACGTTGCCATGGCTTAACTTTGCACTATTCTATTTTGGTTTAAAACGTCTACAGTACTACCCCTTACCACCTTCCTTCTAAGGTGTACTGGTGATAACTGAAATGGCCCCATCTCAGGAATCTGAGAAATAACGATGACCTATCCTCGTATATGAGGGCACAGGCAACGTTTAAAGTTTTTAGAATAAAATAATTTCAAAGCAGAAACCTTAGCAACCAGGTTGTGCTAACAGAAATACAATGTTCAGATGAGGTAGCTGATAGTCCCTGTTTCCTCAGAACTAGACACAACACAAAAAAATACTTTTTTACTCACTACTTGATCCTTTTTTTTTACTTGATCCACATCGTAAGAGGGATAATAGTAGGTACGTGAAGTTGGTAAGTGGTCTTAAAATGAAGGCAAAATGGTAATTGCTTACATTCATGGGGTCCTCACTAAACCTTGTGCACTGTACTAGGCATCTTATATTTAATCTTCGCAACTACCCTATGAAAGGCGCTGTCTTATTATCCCCATTTCACACATAAAGAAACTCAGGGTCACACAGATAGTAAGTGGAGGAACCGGGAATAAATCTCAGCTCTGTCTGACTCCAAAGGCCCCTTAGTGCAGGAATTTGGTGTATTGTCAGTTTTTTTTTTTAATAATATATTTTATTTAGCCAACTACATTCAAAATATTATAATTTCAACACATAATATAAAAATTATGAGTGATATATTTTTCATCCTCTTCTTTGTACTAAGATGTGAAATCCAGGGTGTTTTCAATTATTCTTGCAATAAATGATTGATTATTATGGCATGGAAATCATTGCCCCGTTAGTGTGTATGCATGTGTGTGTGTGATTGTGTGTGTGATTGTGTGTGTATCTGGTTTAGTCTCATCTCACCAGTCAGAGCACACACTGTCTGAAGGCGGTGGTCACATTGATTATGCACGTATTTACTTTGCAGCCCTGGCACCGAGTTGGGCTAAGGCAGGTCTTCTTTACATCTTTCACTGAATAAAATAACTAATTTCAAAATGTTTCAAAAACCAACTCATTCATCAGATTACTGAGAATGCGTGTGGGTGGGGTGGGGAGGACACTCTCAGAGTATGAATTGTTAGATCTGTCTTGTGGGACACTTCGGCAATAATTACCAAAATGTGAAATGTTCATTCACTTGTACTTCCAGAAATTGATTCAATCTATCGGTAGTGCAGTGGTTAAGAGCTACAGCTGCTAACCAAAATGTTGGCAGTTCAAAACCACCATCCGCCACTTGGAAACCCTATGGGGCTGTTCTGCTCTACCCTACAGAATCGCTATGAGTTGGAATCGACTCAACAGCAGCAGTTTTTTTTTTTTTTTAATTATTCTACAGAAATATTGATACATATATACAAAGATACACATGCACCCTCATTATAGTTCTGTTTGTATTAGTAAAATAAAACAATCTATATGGGATCAAATTGACAACAGCAACTTGAAATATTAGATAGGAACCTTAGGGAGCAGTGAGTTTATGTTAATGGGGGAGGAAAAGCTCAGATAAGGAGGGTGAGAATGGTTGCACAATTCGAAGAATGTAATCAATGTCACTGAATTGTACATGTAGAAACTGTTGAATTGGTGTATGTTTTGTCGTTTGTATTCTAAAAACAAAAACAACAAACCCTGGTTCTCATATTTTACTCTATATAGTTCTGTACTGTTTGCTTTTTTTATAATGAAAATTTTTGTGCAATTTCTCTTTTAAAATTATTTGCTACAACTGCTTTTAATGCATTTTTACGTTTTGTAAACATTTTTTTCTGCTCTCTAAACTCCCAGGAACTTACCCATGGTTCTCCACTGGCACAGAGAAGGAGAGTGTTGAAGAATCGTGTTAATTATGAAGGCAAAGAAACCCAGATCATTACAAAAACAAGGTAAAAAGCAGAACTCTGGCTTGGATTATCTCAAAACAATTGCCTACAAATGCCCTGCTTACTTTTCCTGTTTGAACCTGGCTTTTTAGATTAATGTGAGGTGATCTGTTTTCTTGTGATTCAGAACCTCATAGAACTTGGCAGGCAAAGGAATATAAAGAAGGGGGGGGGGAATGCAAGGGGAAAGTGGGGGAAGGAAAGAAGATGCGCAAAACCTGAGAAGGCTTTATAAAGTAATATAACACACCCGTGCCATGTGGGAACAAAGGAACAAAGTTGATGGAAGACAACAGATGTTCTCCTTCCCAAACAATGAAAACATAACATTCTACACCCAAAATTCCTCCTCACTCCGAGGAGCGGCTAATACCTTTTACTTGGATATCTGGGCCAACAAAGAAATTTTTTTCTGTTTCCTTGGAGTATGAGTATTGAAAGAAAAATCACTGTTACCAGGTGCTGTCGAGTTTAGATTATCCAAATTGTCCATTTCTCTTGGCTCTTATTTTTTCCTAACTTAACTTCATTGAGGTACAATTGACATATGATAAAATGCACCCCTTGTAATTGTGCGTATCTATGGAGTTTTGAGAAAGTGATGCAACCATGTAACCACCACCACGACCAAGATATAGAACATTCCATCACCCAGAAAAGTTCCTTTGTGCCAGCCAATGCCCCTTCCCATCCCTAGGCCCAGGTAACAACCAATCTGCTTTTTTGTCACTATAGAGCTGGTTTGTCTTTTCTAATACTTCGTATAAATAGAATCATGCAGTATGTACCCTTTGTGTCTGGCTTCTTTCACTCAGCATAACGTTTCTGAGATTCATCCATGTGGCTGTGTGCATTGATAGTTCATTCCTTTTCACTGCTGACTAGTACTCTATCGTAGGGGTATACCCGCAGCTTATCCATTCCGCTACTCACCCCATGTGGACATTTGGGTTTCTTTTAATCTTTGGGTATTTTGAATAAAGCTGCTAGGAACATTTGTTTGAATCATTCTTGAAGTGAAATTCAAAACTGTCCATTTGGTTGGGACATGGAGATGGGAGATAAAACTAACATTTTTACCCACCTACTAAGTGCTCATCAATATAAATATATTATCACAGTAAATCTTCACAAGAACACTAAACCGTGAGGTGGGTATTATTTTTATTTTACTGATGAGGAAATAACAGCACCAAGAAGTTAAGGAACTTGCCCTAAGTCACAAAACTAGTAAGTAGTAAAGACAGGAATTTGAAAACATGTCAGTCTACCTCCTGCTTGACCCTCTGCCACACTGCTGCTGATTGCTGCATTTCTCATAGAAGGCTTGGTAAAGAAAGCTTCAAAGGCAGCAGGATCGTGACTAGGGGCATTGTGATGCCATAAAGGGAGAACACTGAAGGGGGAAGAGGACAGTGACTGGAGAAAAGAGGGCACAAAGGTAGGAAAAAGGGAACACCTCCACATCTCTAAAGAAAGCACAGTAAGAAGGATTCTAAAAATCAGGCAAGGAACTAGGCTCCCCGGAAATGGCCTAAGGCCTGAAATACTTCTGTTCACCATTGTGGGAAAACCTCATCCAGCCTTTTTATCACAGTCCTAGATCACTACCACATAGCTCACAGGATGCTAGAAGGGAGAGGGGGACACCTTTCAGTTGGACAACACTGCTGTTTTGCATGGAGTCAATGCCACTCACATTTGTGTTTGAGGTCAAGAAAGAAGTACTGTTTGGGATTAGAAAAATAGAAAAGAGATAAGATAGTTCTTTGAAACAATTCGAAAACTATAAACCAAAAAACTCACTGCCGTCGAGTCGATTCTGACTCATATTGACCCTATAGGACAGAGTAGAACTGCCCCATAGGGTTTCTAAGACTGTAAATCTTTATGGAAGCAGACTGATACATTCTTCTCCCTTAGAGCGGCTGGTGGGTTCGAATCACCGAGCTTTTGGTTAGCAGTTGAGCATTTTAACCACTGTACCACCAGGGCTCCCTCTTGAAAACTACAGGAAGTTAAAAAAGTTTAACTCAAAAATAATTGAATGCCTAGAAAGAGAAAAAGGAGGTAAAAGCAAAAAAAAAAGAAAATCTGTTTGCTCAATGTGTATCAAGCACTGAGCTAAGAGTTTTACCTATACTGAGTTGATCTTCATAATCCTATGGGCAAGTAACTTTTTTATTCATATATATATATACATATATATGTAGGTCTTCAGAGCGGTTAAATAACCCACCCAGAATAAATGACAGAGAGTCAGGAGTCCACTGCACTAACCATTACTCTATCCTGTTCCTAGGTGCTACATGTTGGGACTGTGGTGGGGGAATCAAAATATATAAAACATAGTCCCAACCTTTGGGAAGCTCATAGGTTAACAGTGAACAATACTTCACTTTGGGCAAGTGATTTAAAATTCCTAAATAAAGTGAGAATTAATTTTTTTTTTTTTCTTACCCTCCTTACAAGGATCATTTATTCATTCCACAAATTCTTACTGAACACGTATTATGTTCCAGGCAAAGTGCTGAAAGTCCCTCTTGGAGTCTATATATTCAAGAAGGAAGAAAAGGCAATAATCTTGTGAAAAATAGATATATATGTGTCTTAATCACCTCCTTTCCTTTTATCTCTTGTAAGATAAAAAGTGGTGCAGGCCACGCCCCAGGGAAACTCCTTTTACATTGGATCAGGGATGTGATTTGGGTAAGGGTGTTACAATCCCACCCTAATACTCTTTAACATAAAATTACAATCACAAAATGGAGGACAACCACACAATACTGGAAATCATGTCCTAATCAGTTTGACACGTATTCTGGGGGGACACAATTCAAGCCATAACAATATGGAAGAAAGAAAGGAAGGGGGAGGGATGGAGGAGGCAGGAAGGAGATTGTCTTGGTCATCTAGTGCTCCTATAATAAAAATACCACAAGTGGATGCCTTTAACAAAGAGATATTTATTCTCTCACAGTCTAGTAGGCTACAAGTCCAAATTCAGGGCGTCAGCTCCGGGGGAAGGCTTTCTCTCTGTCGGCTCTGGAGGAAGGTCCTTGTCATCAGTCTTCCCCTGGTCAAGGAGCTTCTCAGCACAGGGACCCTGGGTCCAAAGGACATGCTCTGCTACTAGCCAAGTTGACAGATATTTTGGGGGGACACAATTCAATTTATGACAGAGATTGATGTTTTGGATAGTAATAAATGCTATGAGAGAAAGGAAATTAGATAATGGGATAAAGTGTGACTTTAGGTTGAGAAGTGGTAGTTACTTTAGAAAAGGTGGTCAGAGATGTTCTATGTAAAGGGATGACGACTGACTAAGATCTGAATAATGAGAAGTAGCTGGCCATGTGCAGGCCTAGAGTTAGAGAGTTCAGGAGAGGAAACAGCAAGTGCAAAGACTATGAGACAGAAAAGGTCATGGCACATTTGAGGAACAGCAAGGAATCCAGGGTGGCCAAAACATGGTGTCATGGATTGAATTGTGTTCCCCCAAAATACCTGTCAACTTGGATAGGTCATGATTCCCAGTATTATATATGATTGTCTACCATTTTGTCACTTGATGTGATTTTCTTATGTGTTGTAAATCCTATCACTATGATGTAATCAGATGGATTAGTGGCAGTTACGTTGATGAGATCTATAAGATTAGATAGTGTCTTAAGCCAATACCTTTCGAGATATAAAAGAGAGAAGCAAGCGAGCAGAGAAACATGGGGGCCTTATATCACCAAGTAAGCAGTGCCGGGAGCAGAGTGTGTCCTTTGGACCTGAGGTTCCTGTGCTGAGATTCTCCCAGACCAAGGGAACACTGATGTATCACAAGGACCTTCCTTCAGAGCTGACAGAGAGAAAAAGCCTTCCCCTGGAGCCAGTGCCCTGAATTTGGACTTCTACCCTAGTGGACTTGGAGAGAATAAACTTCTCTTTGTTAAAGCCATCCACTTATTTCTGTTACAACAGCGGTAGATGACCAAGACACATGGTAACCAAAGGGGAGAGTGATAAGAGATGAAATCAGAGAATTAAGCAAGGGAAAGATCATGGCCCAAACCAAACCAAAGGAAACCCTGGTTGCATAGTGGTTAAGTGCTATGGCTGCTAACCAAAGGGTCAGCAGAAAGATCATGGAGGAATTTGGAATTTGGATTTTCTTGTTATTCAAATGAGAAGCCATAGGAAGATTTTGAGTAAGGAAGTGACATGATTTGCTTTTAATCTTTTACAGATCATTCTGGCTTCTCTCTGGAGAATGGAGTCGGAATCGACCTGGCAGCAATAGGATTGGGTTGGAGTTCTAGAGGGGAAGTAACAGAGCTCTGGTGGCTCAATGGTTAAGCTCTTGGCTGCTAACCGAAAGGTTGGTGGTTCGAAAGAAAGACCTGGTGATCTGCTTTCGTAAAGATTACAACCAAGAAAACCCTATGGGGCAGCTCTACTCTGTCACGTGGGATCTCTATGAATAGGAATCAACTCGACACCATCCAACAACAACAGAGAGGAAGCAGAGGGCACAGTGAGGGGTTGTTGCAGTAAAAAAAGCTGGACGAATGGAAATGGGGAACCCAAGGTGAAGAAGGGGAGAGTGTTGACACATCTCAGGGTTGGCAACAAATGTCACAAAACAATACGTATATTAATTGTTTAATGAGAAACTAATTTGCTCTGTAAACCTTCATCTAAAGCACAATAAAGTTAAAAAAAAAATTATGTCTATAAAGCCAGCATCACTTCTCAAAGGGTAAGTAGTTCCTCAAAATATAAGAAGCCCTCAAAACTGAGACCACAACTCCCACCTGCTCCTTGAAACCTTTCCAGACTTAAGAACCTCAAGGTTGGGAGAAAGTGTGACAGTCATGCCGTTCAGTTCCCCCTGCAGATGCCTGAACCCCTCACAGACTGCCATGTTCTCCTGCTTGAACACGTCCAAGGAGCAAGCATGGAGACAGACAGAACTGATTCTAAATCCTGGCTCTGTTTCCTACTACCTGTCGATCACGGGCAACTTTCTTAACTTCCCCGAGTCTCGGTTTCTTCATCTGTAAACTGAACACAGTAATACAAACCCTGGTGGCATAGTGGTTAAGGGTTTGGCTGCTAACCAAAAGGTTGGCTGTTCAAACCTACCAGGTGCTCCTTGGAAATCCTATGGGGCAGTTCTACCCTGTCCTGTAGGGTCACCACGAGTCAGAATCAACTCGACGGCAGCGGATTTGGTTTTTGGTTTACTTGAGAGTTGTTTTGAGTGATTTGGCATATATGAAAGGAGTCCCTGGGTGAAGCAAATGATTAAGCACTCAGCTACTAACCAGAAGTTAGGTGATTCAGGTCTACCCAGATGTACCTCATAAGAAAGGCCTGGTGATCTACTTCAGAAAAATCAGCCACTGAAAGCTCTATCGAGCACAGTTCTACTCTGACACACTTGGGGTCACTATGAGTCAGAATCGACTCAAGGGCAACTGGTTGTTTTTTTGTTAACATATGTGATGCACTTGGCCCGTTTCTCTCTCTGTCGCCCTCTAGTGATGATTGTCTCCCTTCTCTGAGTTCTCTCTCTCTTTAACAACAATTTTGACATCTAATCATATCCTATGTTTTATTGTTCTTCAATTACTTGTATGCATGGGTCATGACCTCCCAAGGAGGCTGAGGACAGGCAGCCATATTTTATACTTCGTGGGGTCCCCCAAAGGATTTCAGTCAATCCAGGGCACACAGCAAGCATTCAGTAAAACCTGCCAAATTAAATTAACGATCCATCATCATCAGAGTAACTTAAAACTGGCTATACTCAATGAACTGTCATTTAATTGGAATTTCTCGTAAAAGGGCCCCCTTTCTACAATATCCATTTTCAACTTAAAAAAAAAAATACTGACTGCAAATGCCTTTGCTTTTAAAAAGACATATTTCTATGCACCTCACGTCTGCATTTAAAACACAACTTCCTAACCAAGCAAAAGAGAGAAACTAAAAAAAAAGCAGAATCCTAAATCTAACAATTCAGGTGTTGTCCCTTACCCCTCAGATCCAGACATACTGAACCCCAAATTTGCCTCTTCCCTTTCCCATCTGCCTATCATTTGCATATCCCATAGTTAAGATTGTAAAAGTCTGATTTTTAAAAGAAATGAATCCCAAATCTACATATGAACTGTAAGGTCTTCATTTCAAGTGGATACAGGTTAGGATATGTTTGACCATAAAAGCAGAAAGGCTGGGCTAAAGTGCCATGAGAAATCTATTGGAAGAAATGGGATCAGATATATGTGATGCACTTCTCCTAAGTGCATATCACTTAGCTGCATAATCAGCTAGTGCTCCCAAGAATTATGCAGTCTCTGTCTGGCCCCCATTAGATTGAATGTGTTGCTACTCCAGTTAATTGCATATCGGCAAATTGCATAATTCAGCTATATGCACCCTGAACCGAGTTCCAAATGCCATCCGGTACAATGTAATCAAACTAGGGAAGTAAGTGGAGAGCCGGAATACTTATGAGATGCTGACCATTTGTCACATTTGGTTTAGAAAGTGTGTGTTGTAAAGAAGGCAGTCCCTTGGTCTCAGGCCTGTGTGCTTTTTGGATTTCCCCCCACCAACAACACAACCTCATGTAGTCCCCACTCCAAAGTTAATTGAAATGCATCCGAAAGAAAACAGGATGTCAGCATGTGAAAATCTGATTAAAAAAATAAAAAATCTGACTCAGAACCGTGATGGTATTCTTCCCAGGATACCATTACTTCTGTGTGGCAGAGTACAGAAAGCACAGACTAATCTTGGCTCTGCCATTGACTAGCTGGGCATGTCTCTTCATTTCTTCTGGGATCAGTTTCCTCTTCTGTAAGACAGGGGTAGTATCACCAGCCTTGTGTACCGCACTAAGCTGATATGAGGGTTAAATGCGATATGCTTGGTAACCTACAAAGTAATGCACCAAAAAACCAAACCAAACCCATTGCCGTGGAGTTGATTCTGACTCATAGCAACTTATAGGACAGAGTAGAACTGCCCCATTGAGTTTCCAAGGTTATAAATCTTTATGGAAGCAGACTGCCACATCTTTCTCCTGCGGAGCAGCTGGTGGGTTCGAACCGCCAAACTTTTGGTTAGCAGCTGAGCACTTTAACCACTGTGCCACCAGGGCTCCTACAAAGTAATGTAGAAATCCATGAATAGATGCAGTAGGGTAAGGATAAGAAGTTTTGATACATGCTACAGTATGGATGGAGCTTGAAGACATTATGCTCAGCGAAATAAGCCAATCATAAAAGGTCAAATATTTTATGACTTAACTTACATAAAAAAAAAGGCAAATGTATAGAGACCAAAGTTTATCAATGGTTACCAGGGGTGGGAGGAAGGGGAGAAATAGGGGTTTTTGGCGATGGAAAAATCGCCTTAAGGGTAGGGTTGTACAGCTGATTACTCTATTTTTACACAAATAAACCGCTACTACTATGTTTGTTTGCCAACTGTGCCCTCCCCCTAAGAAGTATTTTTGTAAATGTGCTACGCTATTCTTTTTTTATGGCAACAGGCAAAAAAAATTAGCATAGTAGCACTTATGAAAATACCTCATGCAGGGAGAGCAGTTGGCAAACATAGAAGGCCCGTGTTATTTGCGTAAAAATATGATATAGTAATTGCTGTCAATAAGTTGTACACCTGTGAAAAGTTGAATTGGCAAAAGTTGAGACAAATATATTCACAACAATGACAAAAAAAAAAAGTAGCTGCTGAGGCTGCTTATGTATAACCAAACACTGCAACATGGGATTTGGTTCCTTTGTTCAGAGGTTTAGGGTCATGATTTCATGAGACACCCCAGTTAATTGGCCTAGGTCAATTGGCATAAAAAAAAAGTTTATTAAGAAAATGTTCTGCACCCCACTTTGGCGAGTGGTGTCTGGGGTTTTAAAAGCTTGCAAGTGGCCATCTAAGATGCATCAGTTGGTCTCAACCCACCTGGAACAACGGGGAATGAAGAACACCAAAGATGCAAGGAAAATATCAGCCCGAGACAAAAGGGCCACATAAACCACAGACTCCATCAGCCCACCAGCAGAACTAGATGGTGCCTGGCTAGCACCAATGACCACCCTGACAGGGAACAAAATAGACAGTCCCTGACAGAGCAGAAGAAAAGTGGGGTGCAGAACTCAAATTCTAGTAAAAAGATCAGACTTAATGGTCTGACTGAGACTAGAAGAACCCTCAGAGACATGGCCTCTGGACTCTCTGTTAACCCAGAACTAATACCATTCCTGAAGCCAACTCTTCAAAGGTTAGACTGGACTATAAAACATAAAATAATACTTGTGGAGGGTATGCTTCTTAGTTCAAGTAGATACATGAGACTAAATGGGCAGCTTCTGTCTGAAGGCGGTATGAGAAGGCAGAAAGGGATAGGAGCTGGTTGAACGGACTTGGGAAACCTGGGGTGGAAAAGCAGAGTACGCTGTCACATTGTAGGGATTGCATCTAGGGTCGCATAAAGATATGTGTATAAATTTTTATACAAGAAATTAACTTGAGTTGTAAACTTTCACCTAAAGCACAATTTAAAAAAAACTGAATAAACATTTCACTCAAAGCTTTCCATTATATGGCTCTTTTATTCATCACTATATCCCTAGCACCTAGCGTAGTGCCTGGTAGATAGTACATGCTCAAGAAATACTAAGTTAATGAATTAACTAGTAATTTCAACCATTGTCTTCAGCCTTATCTTTCGCTATCTTCCAACATGAGCCCTTCACTGCATCCAGGTTGATCTATGCATGGTTTTGTAAACACTAACTTATTCTTACCTTTAAACCTCTGCTTGCAAAACGCCCCATATGCTATGTTCACTCTTTCTTCTTGTATTAAAATTTGTCCCACTTTTGAAGGTGTGATGTTTTGAACTATGTTGACTTGGCTAAGTGTGCACCTACATTTCCCAGAACCTCTTTTCCTGCATTATTCTAGGTTAGGGTTGAACCAAAGAGAAATTTCCAAGAGTTCTGGTAGATTAATGCGAAGCAGCAGTCATTACCCTCTAAAGCCCTTATTGATTAAATAGAGTAAGAGACAAAAGTAGAGATACTGGCAGGTTTTGAACTTCCCCTTGCTCTCCTCTGCTCCTTGACCAGCTCTTCTTCCCAACTGCTGGCCATGACGACCATCAACTCCCCCAGCCCAGCAGCACTTATGAAAATATCTCATGGGGGGAGAATGCAGTTGGCAAATGTAGAAGGCCCGTGTTATTTGCATAAAAATATGATATTGTAATTGCTGTCAGTAAGTTGTACACCTGTAAAAAGCTGAATTGGCAAAAGCTGAGACAAACATATTTAAACCAACGACCAAATAAAAAAAAAAAAAGCAGCTGCTGTGGCTGCTTATGTACAACCAAACACCTCATGGGGTTTGGTTCCTTGGTTTCGAGGTTTAGGGTCATGTTTTCACGAGATATCCCAGTTAACTGGCCTAGGTGAACAACCATACACAGAGTCAACAACCTCCCATAAGCTTCTCCATCAGTTCCCTTTCGGGGTCCCACCCAGCACCTGGATATATCTGGCTTCCCAGATTTCTTTGCAAGCTTCTATTTATACACCTTTGCCAGAGTTTAAAAGGGCTAGAGAGTGATTTTTTTTTTTTTTCCTCATCCTCCATCTCCACTTTCTGGACCTCACTTCTCCATATTCTTCCACAATAATGTAACATCTAATTCCTATAATAAATAATATTCCATAATACTATTTATAGTTCTGCTTCCCTGGCCAAACCCTGACTGATACACATAGCTCAGTTCAAGTATCACCTATTCCTTGAAGGCTTCTCTGACCAATCTAGAACAATTTCTTTCCTTCTTTGGTATAATGTGTTTGTGATCCTCTATACAGATTAATGATACAGTGGTTAAGAACTTGCCTGCTACCCAAAAGGTCGGTAGTTTGAATCTACCAGCCGCTCCTTGGAAACCCTATGAGGCAGTTCTACTCTGTCCTATACAGTCATGATGAGTCAGAATCGACTGGAAGGCAGTGGGATTTTTTATGCACATTGGTCACATACCGTCTTGTATCACACTTGCATCCGCATATGCCTTCACAGTGCTCAGTACATGGTTGGGATTCGGTAAGAGTTCAATGTGAAAATAAAAGTTTATGCTTATCATGCTACCAGGGTTGGTAAGTATGTGTCATCATTCTCCGCTTTCATACTTAAAACAAACATTATTGATCCCAGAACTCTTTCCCATCAAGCTTGAGCTAAGCCTCACAATCATTCTCAACATAGTGTTATAGACAGGAAATTGGAGCAGACATGGAAGGAGAAATCTACTTGCCGTACTGAAAACCTCTGAGTATAACGACTTAGACTTCCTCAGTAAACAGTAGATGTTCACAGTACATGCGCATTCTGAAGCTCAACAGATGTTAATTCCTTTCTCTACTTCCCACCCTATTGCACTTAAGTTTCACACAGTAGTTACTCAATAAATATTTGTTGAGTGATAGAATGTCAGCGCAACCTTCACAAAATGAGCTTTTGAATTCTACAAACCAAAAAGCCCCCCCTTTTAAAATAATGAATAAACAATAGGGCGGCAAGAGTGAACCTTCTGTATTTTAAGAAGGCCACTCCAGCTGTTAATGGTCCTTGATGAGCTAAAGAAGACAAAGTACAAACAAGCCCAGGCCCCATCCAACAACAACAACAAATACGTGACATATTGCCAAGTACTTGAAAGAAGGAAGATCTTTCTAGCTTCTCTTCTTCCCGTGTATTAGCCCACATCTTGGCAGTCATATACGAGGAAGATTGGGAAAGAGAAAAGAAGTTTGGAGGAAAGGTTTGGGTTTAAAAGAATCAGGTACGATTATTAGATAGGAAATATAGAGTCTAGTGAGGAACACTTTTTATTCATTTCTGAAAAGAGAACAAGAACAGAGACATGATTGATTTAACACTTAGAAATATTATTTTTGGTTTATTCTCTTTGTCTTGCCAAGTAAGGCCCATATCTCTAAGAATTCTGGCAGACACTTCCCATTCCTGTTCTCTTTCTCCCATTTCCTGTTCCTGTTCCCTTCTTCATGCCCACTCTCACTCCTATTGCCCATTCTGCCTTTGGTCCACTCTTGTAAATGTGCTCAGGATGAAGATGCCACTCATGATCCTGGCAACCAATAATCAAAAGCATAAACCAAAAAAACCAAACCCATTGCCATCAAGTTGACTTCAACTCGTGGCGATCCCATGTGTGTCAGAATAGAACTGAACAGGGTTTTCAATGGCTGTAATCTTATGGAAGTAGATTGCCAGGCTTTTGTTCCCCAGCACTACTGGGTAGATTCAGTTAGTGTTCTTGTTGTTGGGTGCCGTTGAATCAGTTTTGACTCATAACCACCCCACGTGACAGAGTAGATTCAGTTAGTAGTCAGCCACAAAAAATTTGTGTCACCCAGGGACCTTATAAACAAACATGTAGATGTGAGAAAAACAAAGCCAAAAAATGTGTTTGCTGACGAAATAAATTAAAAAAAAAAAAACACTCTTATAGGTGAGGGGATAAATGAAATAAGCTTACTCTATTGCGTAGACAATGTCCAAAGAAAATCCTTCTCCCTGTCCTCGAAGCACATGCATGCAGCTTTGGTGCTAAACAGGAAATAAAGGGCAATACTTTCTTTCCATGAGGTCTTTCTTGTTTGAAAATTGTGTGTCTAGTGTCTATTTGTTTCTCATTGGGAGAGCAATTTCAAGAATAGCTCAATTTAATTGGCATGTATTCACACATTCAAGTCCAGGGCCTGCATAAACTAACAAGCAGTATTTTGCAACTATTTCTGCCTCTCCATCAGCCAAAATGGCACACAAATTTGGGCAACTGTTAAATGTGAGATACTTTCATTTCCCCTTCACATTTTGGAAAATACTATCATAAAATAGATCCACTGTAAACATGGTTTCTCCACTAGACTGAAAGCAACATGAGGACAGAATACTATTTTTATCCGTGTTTGCAACCCTGGGACTGAAACAATGCCTGGAGCAGAGTGGGTGATCAGTAAATGCTTGTTGAATTAATGGATGCATTTTACTACATTAGTGTACAAAAACCCAAACCTGTTGCTGTCGATTCCAATTCATTGTGACCCTATAGGACAGAGAAGAACTGCCCCATAGGGTTTCCAAGGAGCTGGCTGGTGGATCCGAACTGCCAACCTTTTGGTTAGCAGCCAAGCTCTTAATCACTGGCCACCAGGGCTCCGTATTAGTGTAGTAGACAGAATAATGATGCCCATGTCTTAGTTTCCAGAACCTTTGAATAATTACTTTTTGTGGTAACAGTGACTTTGCAGATGTGATTAAAGATCTTAAAATGAAAGATTATCCTGGATTATGCAGGTGGACCTAATGTAATCACAGCCGTCCTTATAAGTAAAAGAGGGAGGCAGGAGAGTCAGAGAAAGAGATGACAACAGAAGCAGAGTTTCGAGTGATAAAGGGCCATGACCAAGGTATGCATGTGGCCTCTAGAAACTGGATAAGACAAGGACACAGATTCTTCCCTAGAGCCCCCAGAGGACATAGCCCTGCTGATACTTTCATTTTTGCCCAAACCAAAAAAAAAAAAACCCAAACCCATTGTAGTTGAGTCAATTCCAACCCATAGCAACCCTATAGGACAGAGTAGTACTGCCCTATAGGCTTTCCAAGGCTGTAATCTTTATGGAAGCAGACTGCCATATCTTTCTCCCATGGAGTGGCTGGTGGGTTCAAACGGCCAACCTTTCGATTAGCAGCTAGGCACTTAAGCACTGTGCCAACAAGGCTTGTCTATTTTTGCCCAATGAGACACAATTTGAATGTCTGACCTCCAGACCTGTAAGATAATGAATTTGTGTTGTTGTTGTTGTTAATTTGTTACAGAGCCAATAGGAAACTAATACAATTAGCATTAACAAGTCATTAAAACATGTAATTTTTTAACGTATGTAATCATAATAATAGTTGACATTTATTGAGCACATAGGAAGAAGCTTGGTACAAGATACTTTATAGATCTAGCTCATTAATTCTCAGAACTATATCGCTTATCGCAGGCAGATATTATTATTATTCCCAATTTACAATTACAGAAACTGGGCCTTGGAAAAGCTAAATTACATGATCAAGGTCCCACAATTAGCACGTGGCAGAGCAAGGATTTGAACTTAGGTAACTTTTCTTTTTAACCTGACTCCTAGAAGTCCTTCTGGTGCAATGGAACCCACCAAGCGGCTCCAAGAGAAAAAGAGCTGGTGATCTGCTCCCGTAAAGATTACAACCGAGAAAACCCTATGGGGCAGTTCTGCTCTGTCACATGGGGTTGCTATGAGTTGAAATTGACTCGATGGCACCTAACAATAACAATCTGACTCCATGCCATACTGCTGCCCATGCCAGTGCTAAAAATATGGAAAGTAATGGAGAGCTATAAGGCACAGTCCTTACAATAGAATGAGAAAGACCAGTCTAACATAAGAGAGTACATCACAAATTCCAGATGACATGTGACCTACATATAGTAAGAAGAGTATGAGAAAGCTGGAATACTCAGGACTGGATGGAGCTGGACCTTGAAGGGAATTTGGGATATAAGTAGACAGTGCATAGTGGAGCTCCCTTCCAGGCCGGGAGAAGGAAATAAGCAAAAGAATGAAGGTGAAAATAAGCACAGAAATGTAGAAAGAAGATCATCAACAAAGCCAGTGATGTTAAAAAAAAAAAAAAAAAAAAAGATAAACTACTTAATATGATAACATTTATTGAGCACCTATTCCACCAAACAGGACACGTTCTCATTTGTTATTTTCTTTAATCCACACACACACACACAAACCTGCCAAATAAATATTATTAGCCTCATTTTTACAAAAGAGGAAATTAACATCCAGAGAGATCAAGTAATTGCTGAAAGGCACATGGATAGTTAGTTTGATGTAGAACTCATGCTCTTGCCTTGATTTGTTTTTGCCCCACAATCATCTCAGCCCTTCTCTGAAAAGGAGCAAATTTCCATTAAAGTAAGAATGACAGGCAGAGCTGTCTAAAAAAAGTGGAAATGTCTGCTTCACGGAGGTGGCAAGTTAAAGGCAATCAAAGGGAGGCTAGATTTAGTCAACCAGTTGTTCAACAAACATTTATTAACAAGTCCTGTGCTGAGCACTGTGAATGGAAACCCTGGTGGCCTAGTGGTTAATGCTATGGTTGCTAACTAAAAGGTTGGCAGTTCAAATCCACCAGGTGTTCCTTGGAAACTCTATGGGGCAGTTCTGCTTAATAGAGAGATCAAAACAAAATGACCCTGCTAGCCTCATAATGCGTCCACAGTATTGTGAGGGAGACATGTGAGAAAAGAATTTTCAGCACAACTTCTGGTTAGTGTTTACCTTTAGGGAGGGAAGCCTGAAAAATATTTGGGAGGGTGGAGCTTTAGTTATATCCATAACCTTTTATTTCTTAAGAGAAAAAAAGAAATCTGAAAGAAATGTGACAAATCACTAACATGTTTAATCTTCATTTTGACAATACAGGTGTCTATTACATTATTTTTGTACATTTTAGTTGTTTGTAAAGTATCTTCAAAGAAAAGAAGAAATGTGTGCCATCAAGTTCATTCCGACTCATGGTGACCTCATGTGTGCAGAGAAGAAAGACCCCATGGGATTTTCAAAGCTGTGACCTTTCAGAAGCAGATCGCCAGTCCTGCCTTCCAAGGCGCCTCTGAGTGGTTCTGAACCACCAACCTTTTGGTTCGTAGCTGAGCTCTTAACTGTTGGAGACACTCGGAGCCTTCTAAGGTATCACAATAAGGCATAAATCAATAAATTTCAGAAGTATTGTTGCTATTTTTTAAAAGAAATAATTATAATAACAAAATCTGTGCCATGCTAGAGGAAAGCGTAAGAGGAGGGGCATCTCATCCAACCTAGAGAAATGAAGCCACATCTTCAAGAATCTGCAGGAGATATTTAGGAGTGAATAAGTAGTATTTTAGAAAAAGAAGCAGCAGTGAGCAGAATTCTCAGGGTAAGAGAGATCAGGGAATATTTCAGTAGTCTTACGGGGTCATTTCACCAAGTATGTACAGGGGAAGTGATCCACGGTGGCTAGGATTCAATCAGAAAAAAACCTTTTAAGCCAAGAAAAGGGAGAATGTGCCATCAAAGATAACTTCTCGGTTTCTTTCTTGATGGATTTACTGTCATTTTCTGCCATGGATTTACTGTCATGTTCATGCATGAAGAATAAGTTTAAAAATGAAGATGAGAACAATTTTGAAAAGGTTGTGTATGAGGTCCTGGAGAAATATAAGCAGAAATATTTTAACGGGTAATTTGGTGTTACTACTTCATGTGCAATTTATAGATGAGGAAACTAAAGCTCAGAAAGGTGAATTATCTTGCCCAAGGCCACACAGCACATTAAGTGGCAGAGGGTAGAATTTGAATCCAGGAAGTTTGACTCCCAAGCCCACACAGGTAGCCATGTGCAAAGTGAGATTCTGAGGTCAATATTAGTTTCTTACTGCTGCTGTAACAAATTGCCACAGATTTAGTGGCTTAAAAGAACACAAATTCATTACCTTAAAGTTCTCGAGGTCTGAAGTCTAAAATGGGTCTTACTGGGCTGAAACGAAAGTGTTAACAGGGCTGTGTCTTCTGGAAGCTCCAGGGAGAATCTATTTCCTTGTCTTTTCCAGCTCCTAGAGGCCACCCACATTCCTTGGCTCCTGGCCCCCTTCTGTCTTCAAAGTCAGCAATCACATCACTCTGACCTCTGCTTCTGACCTCTGCTCCTCCTCTGATTGATTCTCCTGCCTTCCTCTTCACTTACAAGGACCCTTGCAATTACATTGGGTCCACCTGCATAATCTAGGATAATCTCAAAATCCTTACTTTAATTACATCTGCAAAGTCCCTTTTGCCATGTAAGGTAATATATTCAAATGTCCTGGGTATTAGGACATGGATATCTTTGAGGGGCCATTATTTTGCCTAGCCCAAGATGTTATGCAGACATACTAGGCAGACCAATGATTCTTGCACAAACATAAACTCAGTATGAAGGCTGTAGTCTGATGTTGCATCAGGCACTCATGGGACTAAATCCTTCCTAAGGATCAGTGTTCCATGGGGATAACAGATACGACTGTTTCTTGGGGAGAGGTCCCTAATCCCTTCCAGGTCTGGTTTGTTTGGGTAGAGCTGGACCTGCAAATGGCAGATTTTATTACAGGCAGCACAGGCAGGCAGGAGCCGATACTCCCAAAGTTAGATTCCAAGTGACTGGGCAGAGATGGGAAAAACCTGACAGGAATTGTTGTTGTTGTTGTTGTTGTTGTTAGGTGCCGTCAAGTCGGTTCCAACTCATAGCGACCCTATGCACAACAGAACGAAACACTGCCCAGTCCTGCACCATCCTTACAATCATTGTTATGCTTGAGCTCATTGTTGCAGCCACTGTGTCGATCCACCTCGTTGAGGGTCTTCCTCTTTTCCGCTGACCCTGTACTCTGCCAAGCATGATGTCCTTCTCCAGGGACTGATCCCTCCTGACAACACGTCCAAAGTATTTAAGACGCAGTCTCGCCATCCTTGCCTCTAAGGAGCATTCTGGCCGCCCTTCCTCCAAGACAGATTTGTTCGTTCTTTTGGCAGTCCATGGTATATTCAACATTCTTCACCAACACCACAATTCAAAAGTGTCAACTCTTCTTTGGTCTTCCTTATTCATTGTCCAGCTTTCACATGCATAGGATGTGATTGAAAATACCATGGCTTGGGTCAGGCATACCTTAGTCTTCAGGGTGACATCTTTGCTCTTCAACACGTTGAAGAGGTCCTTTGCAGCAGATGTGCCCAATGCAATGCGTCTTTTGATTTCTTGACTTCTGCTTCCATGGCTGTTGATTGTGGATCCAAGTAAAACGAAATCCTTGACAATTTCAATCTTTTCTCCGTTTATCATGATGTTGCTCATTGGTCCAGTTGTTGAGGATTTTTGTTTTCTTTATGTTGAGGTGCAATCCGTACTGAAGGCTGTGGTCTTTGATCTTCAGGTCCTCTTCACTTTCAGCAAGCAAGGTTGTGTCATCTGCATAATGCAGGTTGTTAATGAGTCTTTCTCCAATCCTGATGCCCCGTTCTTCTTCATATAGTTCAGCTTCTCGTATTACTTGTTCAGCATACAGATTACGTAGGTATGGTGAAAGAATACAACCCTGATGCACACCTTTCCTGACTTTAAACCAATCAGTATCCCCTTGTTCTGTCCGAACGACTGCCTCTTGATCTATGCAAAGGTTCCTCATGAGCACAATTAAGTGTTCTGGAATTCCCATTCTTCGCAGTGTTATCCATAGTTTGTTATGATCCACACACTCGAATGCCTTTGCATAGTCAATAAAACACAGGTAAACATCCTTCTGGTGTTCTCTGCTTTCATCCAGGATCCATCTGACATCAGCAATGATATCCCTGATTCCACGTCCTCTTCTGAAACTGGCCTGAATTTCTGGCAGTTCTCTGTTAATATACTGCTGCAGCTGTTTTTGAATGATCTTCAGCAAAATTTTGCTTGTATGTGATATTAATGATATTGTTCTATAATTTCCACATTCGGTTGGATCACCTTTCTTGGGAATAGGCATAAATATGGATCTCTTCCAATCAGTTGGCCAGGAAGCTATCTTCCATATTTCTTGGCACAGACAAGTGAGCACCTCCAGTGCTGCATCTGTTTGTTGAAACATCTCATTTGATATTCCAACAATTCCTTGTTTTTCGCCAGTGCCTTCAGAGCAGCATGGACTTCTTCCTTCAGTACCATCGGTTCCTGATCATATGCCACCTCTTGAAATGGTTGAATATCGACTAATTCTTTTTGGTATAATGACTCTGTGTATTCCTTCCATTTTCTTTTGATGCTTCCTGCATTGTTTAATATTTTCCCCATGGAATCCTTCACTATTGCAACATGAGGCTTGAATTTTTTCTTTGGTTCTTTCAGCTTGAGAAACACCGAGTGTGTTCGTCCCTTTTGGTTTTCCATCTCCAGCTGTTTGCACATGTCATTATGATACTTTACTTTGTCTTCTCGAGAGGCCCTTTGAAATCTTCTGTTCAGTTCTTTTACTTCATCAATTCTTCCTTTTGCTTTAGCTGCTTGACGCTCAAAAGCAAGTTTCAGAGTCTCCTCTGACATCCATCTTGGTCTTTTCTTTCTTTCCTGTCTTTTCAGTGACCTCTTGCTTTCTTCATGGATGATGTCCTTGATGTCATTCCACAACTTGTCTGGTCTTCGGTCATCGGTGTTCAATGCATCAAATCTGTTCTTCAGATGGTCTCTAAATTCAGGTGGGATATACTCAAGGTCATATTTTGTTCTTGTGGACTTGCTCTGATTTTCTTCAGTTTCAGCTTGAACTTGCATATGAGCAATTGATGGTCTGTTCCACAGTCGGTCCCTGGCCTTGTTTTGACTGATGATATTGAGCTTTTCCATCGTCTCTTTCCACAGATGTAGTCAATTTGATTTCTGTGTGTTCCGTCTGGCGAGGTCCATGTGTATAGTCGCTGTTTATGTTGGTGAAAGAAGGTATTTGCAATGAAGAAGTCGTTGGTCTTGCAAAATTCTATTATTCGATCTCCGACATCGTTTCTATCACCAAGGCCATATTTTCCAACTACGGATCCTTCTTTGTTTCCAACTTTCACATTCCAATCACCAGTAATTATCAATGCATCTTGATTGTATGTTCGATCAATTTCAGACTGCAGCAGCTGATAAAAATCTTCTATTTCTTCATCTTTGGCCCTAGTGGTTGGTGCATAAATTTGAATAATAGTCATATTAACTGGTCTTCCTTGTAGGCGTATGGATATTATCCTATCACTGACAGTGTTGTACTTCAGGATATATCTTGAAATGTCCTTTTTGATGATGAATGCGACACCATTCCTCTTCGAGTTGTCCTTTCCAGCATAGTAGACTATATGATTATCCGATTCAAAATGGCCAATACCAGTCCATTTCAGTTCACTAATGCCTAGGATATTGATGTTTATGCATTCCATTTCATTTTTGACAATTTCCAATTTTCCTAGATTCATACTTCATACACTCCAGGTCCCAATTATTAACGGATGTTTGCAGCTGTTTCTTCTCATTTTGAGTCATGCCACATCAGCAAATGAAGGTCCTGAAAGCTTTACTCCATCCATGTCATTAAGATCGACTCTACTTTGAGCAGGCAGCTCTTCCCCAGTCATTTTTTGAGTGCCTTCCAACCTGGAGGGCTCCTCTTCCAGCACTATATCAGACAATTTTCCGCTGCTATTCATAAGGTTTTCACTGGCCAAGGCTTTTCAGAAGTAGACTGCCCGGTCCTTCTTCCTCGTCTGTCTTAGTCTGGAGGCTCAGCTGAAACCTGTCCTCCAGGGGTGACCCTGCTGGTATCTGCATATCGGTGGCATAGCTTCCAGCATCACAGCAAAACACAAGCCCCCCCAGTATGACAAACTGACAGACACGTGGGGGGAAAACCTGAAAGGAATACCTGTCAGATATTTTTACAGGCCCTATGGAAAAGCCCAGTGTGGAAGCTTTCTCTTGACCCAAGATAGGAACCACTCCCGAAGCCAACTCTTCAGACATGGATTGCACTGGAGAATGGGTTGGAGAGGGATGCTGGTGAGGAGTGAGCTTCTTGGATCAGGTGGACACTTGAGACTATGTTGGCTTCTTCTGCCTGGAGGGGAGATGACAGGGTGGAGGGGGTTAGAAGCTGGCGAAATGGACATGAAAAGAGAGAGCGGAGGGAACTAGCGGGCCATCTCATTAGGGGGAGAGTAATCGGGAGTGTGTAGCAAGGTGTATACGGGTGTTTGTGTGAGAGACTGACTTGATTTGTAATCTTTCACTTAAAGCACAATAAAAATTATTAAAAAAAAAGACTAAATTTAAACAACAAAACAACAAATAAGTAAAACCATATATACACAAAGCAGAACATGAAATTACTCATTTTAGGAAACCAAAAACTAACCTTTCCACATGAGGCTAGTCTGGGACTCAGGTAAGTAAGGCAGGCCACTCTAACTTCTTAAAGGAAACCCTTGACATTGTTTACATAGAAAAAAATAAATAGCTAGTAGGAGGTGTTACGAAAAGAGCACAGGGACAGGCATCAATAACTTCTACAAAATGAGGAAGAAAGCCAACTTAGAAGTTTCTTCCAGGTCATGAGTATTGCTAGTCCAAACTCAGAATCAAAATAGTATACATTGCATCCACGGAAGTTTTATAAAACAAACTTCGTTGATGCCAGGGAATCTCCTCTAAATTGTTCTTGACAAACGGGCCTCCAGCCTCTACTTAAGTTCTAGCGGTGGGGAGAGAACCTATTCTATTTTACGGGACTTTTAGTGGTAATTTTAAGCTTTAGTTTTCTCATTCTTAAAATGAAAATATTAACACCTTCCTCACATGGTGTTGTACAGATTACATAAGATAGTTATTTGTTATACTTAGCACAGTGTATGGCACATAAACAAAAAAAAAAACTAAAACCCCTGCTGTTATGTCAATTCCATATAGTATGCCTTAAAAAAATGGCAAGAGCTTTTAAGGCTTTTTACATTTCTCAATTCATGTAGTGCTTACAACACTCCTATGAAGTCAGTAGTATCATTTATCATCATTTAATACATAAGACAACTGAGAATTAAAAAACCCAAAACCAAACCTGTTGCTGCTGAGTCAATTCCAACTCATAGCAATCCTATAGGACAGGAAAGAACTGCCCCAATAGGGTTTCCAAGGCTATAATCTTTACAGAAGCAGACTGCCACATCTTTCTCGCACAGAGCAGCTGGTGGGTTTGAACCACCAACCTTTTGGTTATCAGCTGAGTGCTTTAATCACTGCACCACCAGGGCTCCTAGCTCAGGATTAGAGAGAGTAAATAACTAGCTAAACTTACACACAGATAGCAAGTGATAAACTCAGAGCTCTTCTTTATGCTGAGCTAAAACTTCTCTCCATCTTCCACCCATTAGTTTAATTTTCCTTTTTCAACCACACTGATAGATCCATCTTTCTCAAATATGAAAGCCAGTTAGTACAAAAAAGACTGATACTATCAAATGTTGGTGAGTATGTGGAGCAACTGGAGCTCTCATATTTTGCTGATGGGAGTGTCAACTGCAAAACCACTTTGGAAAAGTGTTATACGTTTAGCTACAAAAGCTAAATGTATGCTTACCCTATGATATGAAAATTCCACTCCTGCACATATATCCAAGAAAATAAGTGCACGTGTTTAACAAAAGACATAACACAAATGTTCACAGCAGTTTTAAGCATAACAGTCCCCAAATAGAAACAAGCTAAATGTCATACAGCAGTATCACAGATAAATACTTTTTATGTTCATACAATGGACTACCCCAAAATAATGTTGGATAAAGAAGCCAAACACACAAGAGAGCAGACCATGTATCCATTCATATGAAGTTCAAAATCAGGCAAAACTAATATATGGACATTGAATCATGGATGAAAGAATGGTTATCTATATGGGGCGGGAATAGCACTGACTAGGAAGGTATCTTAGTTGTCTAGTGCTGCTATAACAGAAATACCACAAGTGGATGGCTTTAACAAAGATAAATTTATTCTCTCATGGTCTAGGAGGCTAGGAGTCCAAATTCAGGTCACCAGCTCTAGAGGAAGGCTTTCTCTGTCAGTTCTGGGGGAAGGTTCTTCTCATCAGTCTTCCCTTGGTCTGGGAGCATTTCAGTGCAGGAACTTCAGGTCCAAAGGATGTGCTCTGCTCCTGGCACTGCTTTCTTGGTGGTATGAGGTCCCTGTGTCTCTCTGCTCACTTCTCTTTTATATCTCAAAAGAAATTGGCTAGCCACCATATCCCTGATACCAAAACCAGGTAAAGACATCACAAAAAAAGAAAATTACAGACCTATATCCCTCAAGAACATAGATGCAAAAATCCTCAACAAAATTCTAGCCAATAGAATTCAACAACATATAAAAAAAATAATCCACCACGATCAAGTGGGATTTATACCAGGTTGCAAGGCTGGGTTAATATTAGAAAAACCATCAATGTAATCCACCATATAAATAAAACAAAAGACAAAAACCACATGATCTTATCACTTGATGCAGAAAAGGCATTTGACAAAGTCCAACACCCATTTATGATAAAAACTCTTACCAAAATAGGAATTGAAGGAAAATTCCTCAACATAATAAAGGGCATCTATACAAAGGCAACAGCCAACATCACTCTAAATGGAGAGAGCCTGAAAGCATTTCCCTTGAGAACAGGAACCAGACAAGGATGCCCTTTATCACCGCTCTTATTCAACATTGTGCTAGAGGTCCTAGCCAGAGCAATTAGGCTAGACAAAGAAATAAAGGGCATCTGGATTGGCAAGGAGGAAGTAAAATTATCTCCATTTGCAGATGACATGATGTTATACACAGAAAACCCTAAGGAATCCTCCAGAAAACTACTGAAACTAATAGAAGAGTTTGGCAGAGTTGGGTTAGTTGGGTTATAAGATAAACATACAAAAATCACTTGGATTCCTCTACATCAACAAAAAGAACATCGAAGAGGAAATCACCAAATCAATACCATTCACAGTAGCCCCCAAGAAGATAAAATACTTAGGAATAAATCTTACCAAAGATGTAAAAGACCTATATAAAGAAAACTACAAAGTACTACTACAAGAAACTAAAAAGGACCTACTTAAGTGGAAAAACATAGCTTGCTCGTGGATAGGAAGATTTAATATACTAAAAATGTCTATTCTACCAAAAGCCATCTATACATACAACGCACTTCCGATCCAAATTCCAAAGACATTTTTTAATGTGATGGACAAACAAATCACCAACTTCATATGGAAGGGAAAGAAGGCTCGGATAAGTAAAGCATTACTGAAAAAGAAGAAGGAAGTGGGAAGCCTCACTGTACCTGATTTTAGAACCTATTATACAGCTACAGTAGTCAAAACAGCCTGGTACTGGTACAACAACAGGCACATAGACCAATGGAACAGAATTGAGAACCCAGATATAAATCCATCCATATATGAGCAGCTGATATTTGACAAAGGCCCAGTGTCAGTTAATTGGGGAAAAGATAGTCTTTTTAACAAACGGTGCTGGCATAACTGGATATCCATTTGCAAAGAAATGAAACAGGACCCATACCTCACACCATGCACAAAAACTAACTCCAAGTGGATCAAAGGCCTAAACATAAAGACTAAAACGATAAAGATCATGGAAGAAAAAATAGGGACAACGTTAGGAGCCCTAATACAAGGCGTAAACAGAATACAAAACATTACCAAAAATGAGGAAGAGAAGAAACCAGATAACTGGGAGCTCCTAAAAATCAACACCTATGCTCATCTAAAGACTTCACCAAAAGAGTAAAAAGACCCTACAGACTAGGAAAGAATTTTCAGCTATGACATCTCTGACCAGCGCCTGATCTCTAAAATCTATATGATTCTGTTAAAACTCAACCACAAAAAGACAAACAACCCAATCAAAAAGTGGACAAAGGATATGAACATGCACTTCACTAAAGAAGATATTCAGGCAGCTAACAGATACATGAGAAAATGCTCCCGATCATTAGCCATTAGAGAAATGCAAATTAAAACTACGATGAGATGCCATCTCACTCCAACAAGGCTGGTATTAATTTAAAAAACACAAAATAATAAATGTTGGAGAGGCTGCGGAGAGATTGGAACTCTTATACACTGCTGGTGGGAATGTAAAATGATATAACCACTTTGGAAATCCATCTGGTGTTTTCTTAAAAAGTTAGAAATAGAACTATCATACAACCCAGAAATCCCACTCCTCGGAATACACCCTAGAGAAATAAGAGCCTTCGCAAGAACAGATATATGCACACCCATGTTTATTGCAGCTCTGTTTACAATAGCAAAAAGCTGGAAGCAACCAAGGTGTCCATCAACGGATGAATGGGTAAATAAATTGTGGTATATTCACACAATGGAATACTACGCATCGATAAAGAACAGTGACGAATCTGTGAAACATTTCATAACATGGAGGAACCTGGAAGGCATTATGTTGAGCAAAATTAGAGGCAAAAGGACAAATATTGTATAAGACCACTATTATAAGATCTTGAGAAATAGTATAAACTGAGAAGAACACATACTTTTGTGGTTATGAGCGGGGGAGGGAGGGAGGGTGGGAGAGGGTTATTTACTGATTAGTTAGTAGGTAAGAACTACTTTAGGTGAAGGGAAGGACAATACTCAATACACGGAAGTTCAGCTCAACTGGACTGGACCAAAAGCAAAGAAGTTTCCGGGATAAACTGAATGCTTCAAAGGTCAGAGGAGGAAGGGCGGGGGTTTGGGGACTATGGCTTAAGGGGACTTCTAAGTCAATTGGCAAAATAAATTCTATTAAGAAAACATTCTGCATCCCACTTTGAAGTGGGGCGTCTGGGATCTTAAATGCTAACAAGTGGCCATCTAAGATGCATCAGTTGGTCTCAACCCACCTGGATCAAAGGAGAATGAAGAACACCAAGGTCACACAATAACTATGAGCCCAAGAGACAGAAAGGGCCACAGGAACCAGAGACTTATATCATCCTGAGACCAGAAGAACTAGATGGTGCCCGGCCACAACCGATGACTGCCCTGACAGGGAGCACAACAGAGAATCCCTGAGGGAGCAGGAGATCAGTGGGATGCAGACCCCAAATTCTCATAAAAAGACCAGACTTAATGGTCTGACTGAGACTAGAGGAATCCCGGCGGTCATGGTCCCCAAACCTTCTGTTGGCCCAGGACAGGAACCATTCCCGAAGACAACTCATCAGATATGGAAGGGACTGGACAATGGGTAGGAGAGAGATGCTGATGAAGAGTGAGCTACTTGTATCAGGTGGACACTTGAGACTGTGTTGGCATCTCCTGTCTGGAGGGGAGATGGGAGGGTAGAGAGGGTTAGAAACAGGCAAAATTGTCAAGAAAGGAGGGACTGGAAGGGCTTACTCATTAGGGGGAGAGTAAGTGGGAGTATGGAGTAAGGTGCACATAAGCTTATGTGTGTCAGACTGACTTGATTTGTAAACGTTCACTTAAAGCTCAATAAAAATTATTAAAAAAAAAAAAGAAGAAATTGGCTAAAGACACAATCCAGTCTTGTAGATTGAGTCCTACCTCATTAACATTAACATAACTGCTGCTAATTCCATTTTTTCAACATCACAGAGATAGGATTTACAACACATAGGAAAATCACATAAGATGACAAAACAGTGGACAATCACACAATACTGGGAATCATGGCATAATCAAAATGATACACATTTTTGGGGGGACACAATTCAATTCACGACATGCCACCCTTTGGCCCCCCCAAAATTCATGTCCTTGCCACACATAAAACCTATTCACCCCATCATATTACAGCAAAAGTCTTAAATCAACTCCAAGTTTAAAATCCAAAACTTCTTCCTCATATGTGAAATCTAGAATATAAGTTATATGCTTCCAAAGTACAATGGTGAAAACAGGCACAAGCTAGGCATTCCCATTACAAATAGGAGAAATTGGAGGGAAAGAAGGGATAACACGCATCAAGCAAGTCAGCAGAACACATTACATTACCACTCAAGGCTTGATTATAATCCTCAGTTCTCTGAGACCATTCACACAATGGCCCTGCCCTCCAGACTCTGGGTGTTGGCCACACTCTCTGGATTTTGAGTGTAGGCCCCTCAGCCCTGGGCTTCAACCCCACCTTCCAGGCCCACTGGAATGGCAACTTGGCTCCAGTGGCTTTAGGTGCACCATTCTCCCAGTCCATATGAGTAGTGACTCCACCCTTAGAAATTCCAGAGGCCATGGCTCCACCCTTTGAGAGCCCAGAGGTCGTGGCCATACCCCTGGGGACTGAGGCAGCTCGGCTTCCCTTGTTCCTTGTCTCTTCAGCTTCTGCTTCCTGGTTTCTTGGTCTCTTGGCCCCTCAGGCCTCACCACTTGCCTCTGCCCTGCTGGCGTAAGTATTCCAAAGCCCTGTAGCACCACGGATAAGTGCGTGGAGGCATTCCTCTCTGCCAGTAAATCTCAGTCAGGAGGCACTCAGCTCTCTTACTCCGTGGGTCGGCAAGCCCGGCTCCGCCAGTAAGTGCCCAGAGGCACCCCACTCTGCCAGGAAGCCTCCTGCGCACAGGCACTCAGCTCTCTTGCTCCGTGTGCCGCCTCCAGCGCTGCGTCACACTGGTCTCCTGGTTCTGGTGGGTTCAAACTGTCAACCTCTCGGTTAGCAGAAGGGCACTTAACCACTGTGCCACCAGGACTCCTTATACCTTAGTAGAGCATTTTAAAAAAAGAGTCATTAAGTCCTCGCAAGTTTGTCTTTCCTTCTGGATAAACAACTCCAATGTGGCAGCTCTAAAGAAGTTAATATATGGCTAGTTGTACACCTAGAACCAGTACCACTTGCCATTGAGTTGATTCCAACTTATGGCAACCACATGCGTTTCAAAGTAGACCTGCCATCCATAGGATTCTCACGTCTGTGACATTTCTAAAATAGATCATCAGGCCTTTCTTCTGAAATGCCTCTGGCTGGATTCAAACTGATAACCTTCTGATTAGTACTCAGTGATTAACTGTTTGCACCACCCAGGGACTCCTGGTTGTACACGCAGTCAGGATTTAATAGGGGAGGCAGTATAGTGTAGTGGTTTGGAAAACAGACTTAGGAGTCACAGACCTAATTTCAAGCTCTGAGTTCACCAGTTGTTACCTGTGTAAGCTTCGTTGGGTTATTTGATCTCTGTTACCCTCAGACTCATTATGCATAAAATGGGGATAAATGATAGTACTGACCTTACAGGAGTGTTAACATAAGAAACGCAAAAACTAAAACTTAAAAACAACCATCTTTCATCTATTGAATATGTATTGCCACATGGACCCCTGGTGGTGCAGTGGTTAAACGTTCAGCTACTAACCAAAAGGTCAGCAGTTCAAATCCAACAGGCGCTCCTTGGAAACCCTAAGGGGCAGTTCTACTCTGTCCTATAGGGTCGTTATGAACCGGAATCGACTCAGTGGCAATGGGCGTGGGTTTCTTTTTGTTTGTTTTTGTATGTCCCACACACTATGCTAAGCATAACATATAAGCTATTTTATTTAACCCTTACAGTAATTGTATGAGGAAAGTGTTAATATTTCCATTTTGAGAACAAGGAAACTAAGGTTTAAAGAGGTTAGCTTGCCCATAAAAAGTTGCAGGTGTGTCTGATTCTCAAATCCATGAGCTTACATATTACTCTTTATAGCCATTGGTAATAATTGGATGAACAGGGGGGTGGACAGTGAAAGGCTGAATGAGAAACTTGCTTGAGTCCTGCAGAGGAGCACAAGATTTAGCTAAAGCTTCGTGTTACATCTTAAAGGCTTGCAGTTTCTATCTATAGCATAAAAAACCTTTATCACTGAAACAAGATAATTGCCTTGCCTTACAACACGATTTTGAGGATTAAATGAGGTAAACAGGTCAGAAAAGTACATAATACATAATAGATAAATTCACAGTCCTTCTTCCTCCTCTACCTATTGTTTCTAATAATCCACTTGCTGGTCTTTTTTCAAGAATGACCTGTAGCAATCACCCACTCCAGGGTAAGGACTCAGTGTTTATAAAGTTCCCAGGCTGTGCCAGGCACTGGAGTTCTAGGTGCTGGGGACTGTCAAGGGCTTGAATGAATCAGCATAGGCTCAGTCCCTCACCTACCCCTACTAGGCAACAATTGGGGTCTGAACCATGTTTGAAAGGATGCCAACTCCTAAACTATATTATCCAAAGCAAAAGGTTATTTAACCTCAGATGAATTCATATTCCTATTAACTCATTCTACTGTTCCCATCAACAAATATTTTTTGAGCACCTATTGTGTTCTAGGAACTGTTCCAAGCACTGGGGATACAGCAATACCCAAGACAAAGTCCCTGCCCTCACAAAATTTATATTCTAGTAGAGGTGGCAAATAGAGAATAAACATATAATTTCAGGCAGCAGTAAGACTTGTGAAGAGAAATGATGCAAGATAAGGATTCAGAGTGACCAGTGAGAGGCCGGAGCAATATTTTAGAAAGGATGGTCAGGGATATTTGAGTAGAGACCTGAAAGAATGAGGAAGCAAGCCATGCAAAGAACTGGGGAAAGAGCATTTCAGGCAAGGGAAAGAGCAAATATAAAAATTCTGAGGTGGGCACCAATTTGGCATGTTTAAAGCATGACTGGAAGCCATTGGACAGTTTCTGGCAGAGAAGTGAAAAGTTCTGATTTACTTTTGAAACATTATGCTGGCTGCTGTGTGGAGAATATATTCTAGGAGGGCAAGAGCAGAAGGGGTACATAGTAGGTCAGTAAATAGTTGAGAATTAATAATTAATACTTTCCTAATGCAGTTTTAAAGGTTTGCCGTACTTACTAAAAGCAATTTGTATGTCTCAGACCGTTTCCCTCCACCAATTTGCCTTAATCATGTACCATACAGAGAAGACATGGTTTTCTTCCTGAAGTTTCTTATGTTGCAGTAATAAATGAATTTCATAGTCCATTCATATAATTAATCAAATTTTGAGGTTCTGAAAATCAAAGTTGAAACCTTGAGCCTTCATCATCATAACCTCTTAAACATAAAATTAGCTCACATTTAAAAAAAAAAAATTAGCTCACATGATTAAAAGTTCCAAACATCACATGCTTTAAAGTGTTACTGGTAAAACATTTTTCTTTGGCATATGCAGTCCAAATAGCTCTAACCTTGATCATTTTTCAAGTTTTAATCTCCACATGCTTGGCATATTCTGATAACACTGACAGGTTAAAAGCAACATTCCGTTGTATGCATAGTGATTGCTTGCAATTAACCTTAATTTAGGCTGAAAGGAGACTGATCAGCTGCCATCACAGCAACATTTCTAAATTTATTAGATAAATATCTCCAGAGAACTTCAGATTCAAAAGGAACAAAAACAGAATCTGCAACACTTCAGAGTTCTTCAGGTTAGTGCACCTGGGTTTAAATCTCGGTTTTAAAACTTACTTTTTGACCTTGGGTAAGTCACTCAACCTTTCTTGAACTCAATTTTCTCATCTGCAACATAATTCTTCCAGAAGACGCTTCAGAAATGTTGTGAGGATTAAATAATTTAAAGTATATGAAGAGTTTAGCACAAGGCCTTGCATACTGGAGAGCACGTAGTATGTACCAGGAACTTCTAACAGTTAAACCATCTTGAAGTTTTAAGATTTTAAAGCCTCAATATTATTTACAAGTTTTTTTTATTAAAAATATCTTTTCTAGGAAAGTAAATTATATTCTTCCTCCATCTAATAACGACTTAGCTTTAGGAGTCTTTTTTTTTTTTTTAGGAGTCATTGCCACATTTACTAAGAATTAAGATATTAGGCCCTTTTTAAAAAGATACAGGAATGACTCTTACCATACTCATTACCTCAACCAGAAATGAATTATTCTAGAAGTACCTGGGCAGAGGTTTAAATCCAACCACAGGTGCCTCAGAAGACAGGCCAGGCGATCTGCTTCTGAAAGGTCACAGCCTTGGAAAGCCTGTGGAGCAGTTCTACTCTGTACACATGGGGTTACCACGAGTCAGAACAGACTCAAGGGTAACTAACAGCTGGCTTCAGTTGGGTACTCAAATGCTGTTCAAAATTCTCTTATTCATTCCTAATTAGTAACTTCCGTTTTCCACATTTATGCACTTCTCTTTCCCTCTTGTGTGTTAAGATTGTGTGTCAATTTGGCTGGGCCATGACTCTGTGTTTTGGCAGTTGTATAATGTTGTGATCACTTCCTGTGGCGATCACCCCCATGATGGGATCTGCCGAGTGGTACTGGCAGGAGTAGGGCCTGTGGCGGCTCACTGCCCCCTCAGCCTTCATCTCTCTGTCCTCTGTCAACTAGTCCTTCTTGTTCTCTTTGCTGGGGCTTTTGCTTGTTCCAGATCCTGCAGCTGGTTCCTGTTCCTCTGACCTCCAGTTCTTGGGACTTGGGCTAGCAGCTTACCAGTGGTCTTGCCTGCCAGTCTTGAGATTCGCAGATCTTCACAGCCTGCAACAGCACTGCTCTCCTGTCTTGGGTTCACCAGCCCCTGCAGCTACATGAATCCAGAGAAGCCTCTTTCCTGTCCCATGGACTTGGGAGGCTATAGCCTCTAAACACTGCGTGAGCCATTTCCTTGATATAAATCTCTCTCTCTCTCTATATATATATGTACTTTACTGATTTTGCTTTTCTAGAGAACCCAGCCTAAGACACCTCTCAATATGGGAGAATAAACACCATTACAGATGAGCTTCCTACTTACTCCTTTCAACTCTCCTCCTCCCTTGTCTTGAAGTTTTCTGGAGGACAATTTAATGATGTAGTCAATAATTTGATATCCCGTGCCAAATAGATTTGCACCTTCCCCAATACCCACGGCCGTATTCCCTTCCCAACAGCTATCCCGGCCTCAAAGTTTTGCTCTTTTCCTCTAGCTCCTAGAAAGTGAGGGCAGTCATTAGCACTAATCAGCAAGTAGCCTAATTACCCAGCAAGGGATAGTCTCAGGTCCCTGCAGTGCCTTATCCTCAATTAATTTGCAAGAGGATAACTGAGAACTGACCACGGCTTTGTTTAAATTTGCGTCTGGGTTATTTGACTTCATTTCTTCTCCATTACCCTGCCTAACTAAAGCAGTATTATGTACCAAAAACATTAATATATGATTATTCTTGGACTAAGAATGATACTTCTAGAGAAAAAATCAGAAATGTACAATATTTATTCATTGGAACAATTTAAACAACAAGTAACAGGAATTGCATAAATTATGATACAGGCATGGAATACTCTCCAGCCATTAAAAATGATTTTGTAAATGAATATTTATTGAAATATAGATATCTTTACAATAGAAAAGGCAGGCTACAAAATAGTATGGATATTATTTTTGTAGAGAAAATGTATATACAAGCACAGACAAAATACTAGTAAGACATATATAAAAACATTAAGAATGTTATCTTTGTGTGGTGGAATGAGATTATTTTTTCCTTTGCATTTTTTGCTATTTTCCCAAAATTTATGCATTAAGCTTGTATTAATTTATAAATGCAAAAAAGCACCTTTAAAGAGGGAAGAGGAAAGAGAAGAAGCCGGAACCCTGGGAAATTGCTGCATTTAAGTGTCTGAAAGAGGGATCAATAACTCAGATTGAATTTTTTAAGAACTAATATTCCCTCTCACTAGTTCCATGTTTTTAGATCTGTTTAGCTTCCTCACTACCTCTTGATACTATAGTAATTACTTAGCCTTAAGCATCTAGGTTAAAAAAAAGGGGGAAAGACACAACTGAATTTTTTTTTGTAAATCAAAACATACCCAAAACTACTACTTCTTACAGATCTAGCTGTTGCATGAACAAATGCTGGCTGTAGACATAACAGAATTTTTGAAGACTTAAAGAAGTCCTTTAGTTTAATACAGTTTAGGTAAGAAATCTGCCTGAGTCTAAGGAAGTACTTCTGAAACTGCATTAATCTTTTTAGGCTAAAATAAGTACCATTGGTAAATGGCTGTTGCAGGCACTGAATGTGTTGGCAGAATTGAAAGGACATTCCATTTTACCCTAAAAGGGATTAAGAGGAACCCAAGGAATGACTGAGCTAGTACATTTTACAATTTTGGCCACTGCTGTAAAAGGACAATTTTTTTTTTTTTGTGTGCTTTAGAGGAAGATTTACACAGCAATTAGTTTCTCATTAAACAATTACTACACATTGTTTTGTGACATTGGTGTCCAGCACCGTGACATGTCAACACTCTCCCCTTCTCAACCTTGGGTTCTCCCTTACCAGCTTTCCTGTCCCCTCCTGCCTTCTCATCCTTGCCCCTGGGCCAGTGTGCCCATTTAGTCTCATTTTGTTTTATGTTGTTGTTAGGTGCTGTCGAGTCGATTCTGACTCATAGCGACCCTATGTACAACAGAATGAATCACTGCCCAGTCCTGCGCCATCCTCACAATTGTTGTTATGCTTGAGCCCATTGTTGCAGCCACTGTGTCAGGCCATCTCGTTGAGGGTCTTCCTCTTTTTCACAGAGTTTTGTTTTACGGGCCTGTCTAATCTGTGGCTGAAGGGTGAACCTCAGGAATGACTTCAGTACTGAGTTTAAAAGGATGTCCAGGGGCCATACTCTCAAGGTTTCTCCAGTCTCTGTCAGACCAGTAAGTCTGGTCTTTTTTTTTTTTTTTGAGTTAGAATTTGTTCTATATTTTTCTCCAGCTCTGTCCAGCACCCTCTCTTGTGATCCCTGTCAGAGCAGTCAGTGGTGGTAGCTGAGAACCGTCTAGTTGCGCTGGACGCAGTCTGGTGGAGGCTGTGGAAGATGTAGTCCATTAGTCCTTTAGACTAATCTTTTCCTTGTGTCTTTGGTTTTCTTCATTCTCTCTTGTTCCAGAAGGGGTAAGACCAGTGGAGTGTCTTAGATGGCCGCTCACAAGCTTTTAAGACACCAGACACTACTCACCAAAATAGAAGGTAGAACATTTTCTTTATAAACTATGTTATGCCAATTGAGTTAGGTATTCCCTAAGACCATGGTCCCTAGCCCTCAGCCCAGTAATTCAGTCCCTCAGGAAGTTCGGATGTATCTATGAAGTAAAAGCAAGACAACTACTAAAAAAAAAAAATTTTTTTTTTTATACAAAGGCCTTAACATATAATTAGTACTCACACTATGAACAAAGAGCTGTAATGAAATAGTGCACCATGAAATGAAAAAAACTGACAAACTTAAACAGAACTTAAATGCATTCACATAGGTTTGTTAGAAAATAAATAAAACACATGCAAAAAAAATCATTTGTTAAAGTATTATGTATGTTAGGTAACAGGGAATTAGGCAAAAAAGGAAAAACCGAAGTGTTCTTTTCGTGTAAGTTTAAGAAACTATAGTGAAAATAAAGCCTAAAAGTTATTGTAAAGAGACTTTATTTCCAGGCTTTATCAGCATCCTTTCTGAAGTATAGCTCATTTGAATAAATACTTTGAGAAGCACCTGCTTTGAAACAAACTTCCCACCTTGCCAAGTTAATAACTGTAACAATTATGCAAGAATCAAAATTACTTTTCAAGATTTGACTGCACGTATTATTTAACTGAACTTACGTGACTATGAAAACATGACTTTTAAAATCTGGGCTTAGATGATACTGAAGTAAACGTCAAGGTGCTGTCTGCAATCAAAAGGAACTAAGGAATGCTAGAGAGTGGGAATCTATCAGTTAGTGTAACTGTGGCCAAAAATATTCTCACCGTGAGAAAGAAGAATCCATGAGAATATAAGCTCCCCAAGGTCAGGGATTTTTACCCTTTGTTTGCCCCAGCATCTAGAGTAGTGCCTTACACATGGTTGGTGTTGTTGTTAGGTACCATCGAGTCAGTTCCGACTTATAACGACCCTGTGTACAACAGAATGAAACACTGCCCAGTCCTGTGCATCCTCACAGTCGTCGTTATGCTTGAGCCCATTGTTGCAGCCACTGTGTCAATACATCTCGTTGAAGGTCTTTCTCTTTTTCACTGACCCTCTACTTTACCAAGCATGATGTCCGTCTCCAAGGACTGATCCCTCCTGATAACATGTCTAAAGTATGTGAGACGTAGTCTCGCATCCTTGCTTCTAAGGAGCATTCTAGTTTTACTTCTTCCGAGACAGATCTGTTTGTTCTTTTGGCAGTCCATTGTATATTCAACATCCTTTGCCAACACCATAATTCAAAGGAATCAACTCTTCTTAGGTGCTCTTATTCACCATCCAGTTTTTGCATGCACATGAGGTAACTGAAAACAGCATGGCTTGGGTCAGGTGCACCTTAGTCTTCAAGTTGACACCTTTGCTTTTTAACACTTTAAAGAGGTCGTCTGCAGCAAATTTGCCCAATGCAATGCATCATTTAGTTTCTTGACTGCTGCTTCCATGGATGTGGATTGGGGTTCCAAGTAAAATGAAATCCCTAACAACTTCAATCTTTTCTCTGCTTCTCATGATGTTGTTTATTGGTCCAGTTGAGAATTTTTGTTTTCTTTGTTTCTTTATGTTGAGCTGTAATCCATACTGAAGGCTGTGGTCTTTGATCTTCATTAGTAAGTACTTCAAGTCCTCTGCACCCTCAGCAAGCAAGGTTGTTATCTGCATATTGCAGGTTGTTAATGAGTCTTCCTCTAATCCTGATGCCCCGTTCTTCTTCAAATAGTCCATATTCTCGGGCTATTTGCTCAACATACAGATTGAGTAAGTATGGTGAAAGGACACAGCCCTGACCCACACCTTTCCTGACTTTAAACCATGCAGTATCTTCTTGTTCTGTTCAAACAACTGCCTCTTGATCTATGTACAGGTTCCTCATAAGCACAATTAACTTTCAGGGATTCCCATTCTTTGCAATGTTATCCGTAATTTGTTGTGATCCACACAGTCGGATGCCCTTGCATAGTCAATAAAACACAAGTAAACATCTTTCTGGTATTTTCTGCTTTCAGCTAGGATCCATCTGACATCAGCAATGATATCCCTGGTTCCACGTCCTCTTGTGAATCTGTCTTTAATTTCTGGAAGTTCCCTGTTGATAAACTGCTGCAGCCACTTTTGAATGATCTTCAACAAAATTTTACTTGCATGTGCTATTGACGATATTGTTCAATAACTTCCGCATACAGTGAGATTGCCTTTCTTGGGAATAGGCATTAATATGAATCTCTTCCAGTCTACACATGGTAGACATTCAATAAATATTTTAATTAACAAACGAATCAAAGAGGCTGTTCCTGGTGTACATTAGGAGCCAACCCAAACTCACTTCATATAGTAGTACTTAATCTCCTACCAATTAGAGAAGCTGTTACTGAATGACTACTAAAATATGAAGCTAATTGTACTACAATGTACACATGCGAGTAAAATGAATGATAAAGAAATTATGTTTTTTACTTTTGGGGAGTTCAGGCTCTACTGATTTTAAAATTACTGTTACTAAGGAAAGACCATGATAGTATTATGGGGACATAACATTTCATGTATTTCCATTATCTTAAATCTCATAACACCGTACGCAAAAACAGGGATGACTGTACAGGTGCTGCTTCCTTCAGGCACTGGTACATCACTTAAGGCACTTGTGCTGGAATCTGCCTGGGAGTGCTAACAAATATAAGACATTAATCATCTGTTTGGTGTTCCCATCATCTCCATCTAGCTTCGAATATAACTGCACTGAGCTAGATGAGTCAGCATCTGGTCTTCCAAAGGCTAGTGTATCACTCCCAAAGTAAAAAGGAAAAAGTTCACAATTCGCAGGCCTGAATCAATGCCAGAAGATTCTAAGTTGCCTCAAGGTTGTCCAGACTCATGACTGATGATCTTTAGCTCTCTGGATGCTAAGGCAAAGACAGATCTGAAAGCTGCAGAAAAACAGGTGGGCTGTCATACACAAGACTGCAGGCCCAGGCAATATAAATGGTATTTGCTCACACCATGGATTAATGGCTTCGAAAGATCAAAATGCATAAATTTGTATAAATTCAAATATAAGTGCAGAATACCATTTAAGTGTCTGTATAACTACATTCAACATTTAGGACTGTTTTTATAATAATAAAGCACTAAAAATGTGAGTAAGTCATACTTTTATTTTTCAGAAGCAAAAATGACAAGTGGCAACTTGTCTTTGGAAAAGACATTAAAGCATATCAGGGTAATAAGCTATCTATCTCACAGAGATAGTAGACTTAGAAAGACTTTATTATCATACAGCTCTCAAAGAAAGTCCTATTAAATAAATCTCAGAAAAATACGTTTTTAACTAAAACAATAAAACAAAATTATCAACAGCAGAAAATTATGGAGAACTCATAAAGTGGTATGTAAAGAAGGAAAAAAGACAAATTTGGAAATTCACACACTGGGAAGGAGTTCTCTATTATAATCAAGGAGGCTCAAATCCTAAAACAGAAAAAAAGAAGTTAAAATACGATATTTTAAGACTTCAACCGCAGATGCACATTTTAACACCTCATTTACTCAAGACTTTTTTTCTTACTCTTGGAGCCCTTCTATCTACCACAGAGAAGTCATATGGATGACAATGTGAATATCTTCCTTATCAATGGGCCCTTCCTTCAAGTTTTAAAATTCAAATATCAGTGTGGAATACCATTTAAATGTTTGTATAATAGGCTACAGAGAATGGAATTCTTTTTTATTGTATTTCCTTTTTTACACATTTATTGTTTTAAAACTCTATTTTTGAAAGAGACACAATACTTTACAATATGAGTAATAAAGTTATGTAAAACTATACAACTCTTCTTACAAAGTAAATGACCAAACCCATTGCCTTGGAGTCAATTCCGACTCAGCAATCTTACAGGAGAGAGTATAACTGCTCCATAGGGTTTCCAAGGCTGTAATCTTTACAGAAGCAGACTGCCACATCATTCTCCTTTGGTGCATCTGGTGAGAAACCGAGTTTGGTGAGAAACCGAGTTTGGTGAGAAACCAAGCACTTAACCATTGCTCCACCAGGGCTCCTTTCTCACAAAGTAGGGCTAACAAATTCTAACATGAAGATGCCTACTACAAAATGGTATAGTCTGGGGAGTGAGCAGGGTGGGTGGGAAATAGAGAACAACTAGTGGACTATGCAGAGACGTGGATTTTAGTTTCAGTTCTGCACTAATTAGTTAAGTGACTTAGTCACAACTTCCTTAGGTCTCAATTTGTTCTCTGGTAGGAAGAAGCAGATGGATGTCTAAGCTTCATTTCAACTTTAAAACTCAATGACTCTCTACAGTTTATAAGAAAAAAATCTGAAAAACATTTTGGACAATCAGTTGAATAAATTCCTTACATCTTGACAAGGTCTGTCACTGCTCAACAACCATGATAATAATTATCAAGGCATATCCCAGAATTTTACTGTACGACAAGAGAAAATAAGGGCAAAATTCTACTTCATATCCTACT
This sequence comes from Loxodonta africana, assembly GCF_030014295.1. Classification (NCBI taxonomy): domain Eukaryota; kingdom Metazoa; phylum Chordata; class Mammalia; order Proboscidea; family Elephantidae; genus Loxodonta; species Loxodonta africana. Next base: position 101,782,944 of record NC_087344.1, read on the forward strand.
TACCCCCTGCAACATAGAAAACAAATGTCTATTCCCTTACTGGCCTCTAGAAGCACTATCTGAAATAAAGTCAACTGAAAACCTAAGCGCTCAGCTGCTAACGAAAAGGTCAACAGTTCAAACCCACCAGCTGCTCTGCAGGAGAAAAGACCTGGAGATCTGCTCCCAGCCTAGAAAACTCTATGGGGCAGCTCTACTGTCATATATGAATCGGAATCGGAAACCCTGGTGGCACGGTAGTTAAGTGCTACGGCTGCTAACCAAAGGGTCGGCAGTTCGAATCCACCAGATGCTCCTTGGAAACTCTATGGGGCAGTTCTACTCTGTCCTATAGGGTTGCTATGAGTCGGAATTGCTCGACGGCACTGGGTTTGGTTTTGGTAGTGGTATGTGTCCGAATCAAGTCAACGGACAGCAGACAACAACATGATGGTGCCCAAGACATCTAGCCTGTCTCTCTCTCTCTTCCTCGCTCCAAAATCTGGTAGGTTAGTTCCAGTTGAACTTTCACCTAAGAAGTACTCTGCACTCAATATCTAAACATGTTATATAACACTTCTCTACTATAAAGAATGATTATATCAAGAAATTGTTTTCCTGACAGCTCACCAAAATTCTTTCTAAGAAAAATCTAGCATTATTGGAGATTATTAGAATAAAGTAATGAAAATAAAATGCTTGTACAGTGAAACCTGTGAGTGCTGGAGCTCGACAGGAGTGCCTTGTTTTTCTGAGTCTCACAAGTTTTCTGCCTTTAACAGTGTGCGGTCTTATCATTTTTCTACTGCTTGTTTTAGTGGAAAATATTTGAGTTTTCTTTCTCTGACAAGTTTCTGCCTTACACAGGTTCCAGCTTTAGTAGGTTGTACTATAGTGGCAGAGTCCTAGTCAACCAGGGAGTTGATTTGGGAAGACTGATGGTATCTTTGACTTATCCATGCTCATTACCTATTTAAAGCTAAGGTACATCAAGAATTCTTAAAAGCACGGCCAAACTTCAGGTTAGAACAAGTACAGGTAGTTCAGGGTTTGGACTCTATCGACTTTCAGGTTAGAAAAGGAGAAGAGAAGAAAAAGCATGGCTTAAAGATCATACTGACTCTAGGAGAGAGGGACAGCAAAAAGTATCTGCTGTATTGAACTACCTACAACATATACTTTCATCGTAACCATCATAATAATACAGAATATTCTTTTGGTGTTATTTTTTTCTTGTGAACTTTGTCCTATAACCATATTCACTGCAAAGAAAGAGATTCTGAATTGAGAATGGCAGGAGCAATAAGCAGACATAAAAACACCTTTCAAAGGATTAGAGATCTTTCTTAGGCATATGTAGACCCAAGTTTCCTGACAAGCAAAATCAGAGATTTACACTAAATAATCTCTTAAAATTTCCTATAGTTCTAAAATTCTTATAATTTTATACAGAATAACATGCAAAAATAAGATTGGATATAAATATCACTTACTTTTTTAAAAAATATTTAGGGATACAACTGTGTTTTTCTAAATGTTTCATTAGTAATACTCAATCTTGTAAGTCTGGTTCCATAGTAATCTATAATGTAACTACTTCCATCTGAAGGTCCAACAATCTAGAACAGAAAAATTTCAAAATTACTCATTTCATAAAAGATGGTATATTCCCAATACTTTGAGTCTACCTTTCTTAGCTGTTAACTACATTATTTCAGTAGCAATAAAAATCCAACTCAAACCAATTTAAGGAAAAAAAAAGTAATTTAGTGGGTCCTGTAGCTGGAGAGGATGCTGGCATAGCTCACAGGATCAAAAGAAGAACTGCAGAAACCAACGCCTCACGGGCTGAAAGGCTGCCCCATGAGGCCCTTGGTCTGACCTTTTTCCTTAGCTCTGTTTGTCTTAATTCTGCAGATACGCACTCTCCACTGGTATCATGACGATGGTTGTGAACAACTCCAGATTCCCATCTTCCAAGCTTAGCAGTCCCCAGGAGAAAGAAAGCAAAATTTTCGTAACCATTGTTTATTCACCAATTCCAGGGAAGGACTCTGACTGATTTGCTTGGTTTTTATGCCTATTGCTGGGCAAATTACTGTATCTAAGGAAATAGGGTTGATATGATTGGCCAGGCTTGGTTAATGTATCCATCTGTCCTTGTGGGAGATGGAGTAATAGGGTGGAAAGCCCTACCAGAACCATGTGGAATGGAAAAGGAAGAGACAGGAAAAAAAAAAAAAGTTCACTACAATAACTTACTCACTTAATCACATTTGTGACAGCCCAGTTAACATGATCTCTACAAACTACCTTTAAGGAAGCAATCTTTAAACTGTAGCCATGGGGTGAACAAAGATTTATCAAGGTTATGTTAGCCTAGAGAATTTTAAGGAAATCAGTTTTGAGATCCTTAATTCCCAGTAACACTCTTTGTAAATTTGGTTTTCCTGACATCAAATTTACATGGTGGAGGCATCCTGCTAATTTGTCTTCCCACTTCACCTTCACCGTGGTCCTTTCTCCAAATTGAAAAGGTAAAACACATCTGCCATCAAACAATATCTTGAGTTTTATGATGGAACATTGCCCTGAGGTGTAAAAACTTCTGAAGTCCCAAACAAAGGGATAATTCAAAACACTGGCTTTAGGAAATCTCCTTTAATAATGGCTCAAAAAGTATGCTCCCTCCACATCTTGTTTAAAAGATTCATTCTCAATAACATCTTACTTATTTTTGTTTAAAAATAATTTGCTGAAAATTTTAACATTTATGCTGTTTTGATCAATTGTGTATCATTATGATAATTTAATTCAGAAATCAGAAATTTTTTTAATATTTTAATTTTAATGAATAAGATGCTCAGTAGAAGATTTTCAAGCATAAAAATATATTACATTAGGATAAAATCTGTGGGAGAAGGGGAATAGAAATAAAACTTCAAGGAGAAAAATAAACAATGTAAAATTTATAATGATTAAAGTTTTCATTCACATCCTTTTAAGTGGATACTATTTAAAATGCTACAATATTTACTAGTATTTACAATATTTATATTCTTTTGGATACATTTAAAAACTGATGCAACAGTTTTAGTTAAATACGTCAATATTGGCAAACCAGAATTACATTCTTTCAACTATTTAAACTTATGACAGAAAACAAATGTCAATTTAAAAATGTATAGAAGGTATAAAATATATAGGCTTTAAAAAATATATATATTAGGGGTGATGTAATCAAGAGTGTGAAGAGTAGTGTTTCAGAGCATTCCTGATTTAGAAAATGAATTTTATTTTAAAAACTATCCAACAAATATTTAATTTCTACAATAGTCCAGGCACTGTACTAGGCATTATACAATCTAGGCCATCAGAGAGCTTATTCTAGTGAACTACAAATGTTAAATACTCGAATAATACCTATAAAGCACTATGTGCCAGACACGACACTGGGTGCTGTCAAGTACTTTGACTTATTTTCTAAAGATGAAATTGATTTGAGGTTTATGAATATTTATTTACCTTTTTAGTGGCCAAGATCACAAAGGAAACTACAATGAGCATAAAGACCAAGAAAAAGATTGATGGCTAGAAATTACATATTTTGAGACTATATGGAGGAAACAAAGAAAAGGTTAAGTCCATCCAGCAGTAATAGGACAAATAGTATGGTAAAAAGTTCCCTAATTTGACATATGTGTATAGACTAGACCTGGGCCTTTCGTCCTATTATTTTTTTCTTCCCACACCATCTCTTTATTTCTGATGAGAAAAATTCCAGAAGTTGGAAATAAGAAAAGTATATGATTAGATGATCTTTTAATATCATGCTTGAGCATTTCTTATAAGATCACCTGACTCAGGAAACGTAACTGTTTAATAACTGGTTAGAACGTAGGCGTTTTACAATTATGTCAAGTTAGGAGTTAACTTAGAAAAACGATAAGGGGCTTTTAATTTTCCTGTATTGTAGAGAAGACAGACCCAAAGGTTAGGGTCTAACTGCCTGGTAATACACGATTCAGTTTTGTATTTAAATTAGCAATCTTATTACAATATTTCTTTTCCCCTCTAACTATATAATTCTGGTTTCTCAACAAGTTCTGTAATGGTAATTCCATTCCCCTTTCCCAGAATTTGTTTAGGTCTACTCATAATAGAATTTTGGCCAATCAGCTATGAGAAAAGTTTATTAGGGGACTTGTTTACTCTTATGATATGTTTGAAAGGAAACCAGATCTTTTTCTGCCTCTGAAAGTCACTATTAAAGAAGTGATGCTAAGCTAAGGACTTGAAAATGGTAAGGGAGGGAGGGAAGGAGAAAGGGAGGGAGAAAGGGTTCTTCATTATCTCCTTTAGCCCGAAGTTAACAAATCATAGAACTACCCTAGCTCCAGATTATTCCGATATGATATAATGAACTACCATATTACTAAAGCCAACTTAAGTTGCAGTTTTTGTTACTTGTAAGCAAAAACTCCTGACAATGCACTTGTCCAGTGTTTCCTACACACCACTGTCAGACCACCAACGCACAACACTGTTTGCTATTCTCTTCTAAAATGATTTGAAGAGCTGCCCCGAAGATGACCAAATTGCTCAGGGTGATAAAGCGTTAGACTCAAAGAAATATTTTGGCTTGCGGTCCCATTACTCCAGTCTCTGCCTCCATCTTCACAACTGCCTTCTCTGTCTGTTTTATAAAGGCACATGTCATTGAATTTAGGGCCCACTTGGATGATCCAGGATGATCACATTTCAAGATTCTTAATCACATCTACAAAAAACCATTTTTCCAAATAAACTAATTTTCACAGGTTCCAGGGGTTTAATGTGGATATCTTTTGGGGGATAATTTTTGGCCTACCATACCCTCCTATGGGATGGTGGTTTGGAGGGACTGAGTGGCATTCAGTTTCTTCTTTCATGTCATTCCTGATTGTTTGCATCATGAAACCGTATTCGCAGTCTGAATGCAAAAAAAAAAAAAATCTTGACTTGTTTATAGCAAGAAGAGTAAATCAGAAAACAGACAAAAACACATATTAAAATCAAGAATGTTAAGTGGTCACCAAATTTACTGTTGTTTTTCTGTCCTTTATCCTTGGTCCCCAATAGGTATCCACAAAAATAATGGGCATATACTTAATTTGGTATATGACTTGGATATATATATATATATATTTTTAAAACATGTAAATTGTTTAAAAAATTATTTTTAATTTATATGAATAGTGTTATAGATCTTGTTCAGCTGTAAACTATTTTCACATCACACTGTATTTTAAGATGTTTCCATGTCGCTGTATGTATATCTAGGTTAAGTACTTCTAATTGCTGCCTAGTGTTACAGAGGATGTATCAATTACCCTAGTATACGTCTAGGTTGATTCCAACTAACTGCTACCATCTTTGTACATGTCCTCTTATAGACAGGACCATGATTTTTCTGGGGTAAATGTCCAGAGTACCTTTTAATTTATTTATTACTTATCTGGATAACCTATTGGTTTGCTTTGCCCATTTAACTATTAGGCCGCCTACAATTTTCTGCCTTGGAAGAAGTACAGCCAGAATGCTTCTTAGAAGCGAGAATGGCAAGGCTTTGTCTCATATACTTTGGACATGTTACCAGGAGCAACCAGTCCCTGGAGAAGGACATCATGCTTGGTTAAGCAGAGGGTCAGCAAAAAAGGGGCAGACCCTAAATGAGATGGGTTGACATGGTGGCTGCAACAATGGGCTCAAACACAGCAACAATTGTGAGGATGGCGCAGGACCAGCAGTGTTTCGTTCTGTTGTACACAGAGTTGCTATGAGCCGGAACCAACTAGATGGCACCTAATAAGAACAACAACACAATTTTCTTGTTGATTTGCAGGAATTACTTGTATATTCTAGATATCAACTCCCGCTGTTTTTTAATGTTTCTAGTGTCTTTTTACTCAGTCTGTTAACTCTTAATTTTGTCTATTTATCCTTTTAAAACAAAATTTAAAAATTTCAATGTAGTCAAATCCATTGATTTTTTTTTACTTTATAGTTTACGCTTTTGGAATCTTCTTTAAGCCTTGATCCATTCAAGGTCATGAAGATAATCCCTCCTATAAGCTTTATATAAAAGTGTTACCTTAGTGAATTTTATTAATGTTGTGGTTTTGTCTATAATTCATAGGCTTATTTTGACTTTGTTACTGTAAAGTGTATTTTTGTTTATACATATTTAAGAAGTATTCTAATAGAACTAAAAGAAAAACAAGTGGTTCCCAGTAAGTACTTTAACACCTAAAATTCAGCAATAGATATAAGCCCTCATTAATGGCTCTGCATTATCTTTGAAATCACACTAATAGGTAACTCAGTAAGCATTTTATAAATTTAAAATGTAATGAGCGAATCAAGGAGTAAAAAGAAAAAATAAGAACACCTTATACAACTCTATCCATGCACCTTTTTCTATCTAATCCACTTCTGAGTTTCTTCATCTAAAGAATGCAAATATTAACACTGGCAAGATTAAATCATTTCCTGAAGACCTACCTAACCTTGTGACAAAAGTAAAATGACTCAGCTTTCTGTAATTAGAGGATAACAACGCAACCTGGGAAACCCTGGTGGCGTAGTGGTTAAGACCTATGGCTGCTAAGCAAAGGTCGACAGTTTGAATCCACCAGGCACTCCTTGGAAACTCTATGGGGCAGTTCTACTCTGTCCTTTAGGGTTGCTATGAGTCAGAACCGACTTGACGGCAGTGGTTGGTTGGTAATGTAACCTCTGTTCATCCCAATATCCCCAAAGAAGTAAATTTAGCACTTACAGTCTCTTAAAAGTCATATCACGTTTTTGTGTCCATAGTTGACTTTTGTGAGTGGTTAATTTTAAGATGAGGCTATTAAAACCTCCTGATTGGTCACACTTTAATTAAGCATCAAAATTCCTACACAGTGCAAAAAGTTATGCGTTCAGAGCCTCTGACTTCATTTGATTTAAAGATTGGTTAGTATTAACCTTAAAAGACCAATATAAACCTCAATCCTAAAGAAATTACTAAGATTCACCTTTAAGTCTTCTGAGGAAAATATAGTTTGGGATTAATCTCAGAGCCAGATTAAGATAATTACTGTTTTACAAATTTCTTTAATTCACAAAATAACCATCTGCCCACAGGGTAAGTGAACTAAGTGAAGTCTACCAATTAAGGTGACATGACAGAGCAGAGGCTACCCAAATTAGCAGCTACTTCGGTTTTCCAGGTTGTTTATTCACTGATAAATCACACCAGGATCAAATAAATGAAGGTAGTTGCTGCCAGTCTGCTCCAATTCATAGCAACCTTATGTGTAACAGAACGAAACATTGCCTGGTCCTGTACCATCCTCACAATCATTTGGTATGTTTGAGTCCACTGTTACAGCCACAGTGTCAATCTACTTCATTGAGTTCCTCTCTTTTTTACTGACCCTCTATTTTACCAAACGTGATATTCTTTTCTAGCAATTGGTCTTTGAAAGGTTTGATATCTATAAAACGTTCACTAGTTTTTATATATTGCAATCCTACATGAAGGCGCCCTGGTGCCCCAGTGGTTAAAGCACTGGACTGCTAACCGAAAGGTTGGTGGTTGGAAACCACCAGTGGCTCCACGGGAGGAAGATGTGGCAGTTGGGTTCTGCAGAGATTTACAGCCCTAGAAACCCTATGGGGTCACTATGAGTCAGAATCAACTCAACAGCAGTGGGTTTTCCTCCTACAACTGGAGTCCTGGTGTTCCAGTTGTTACGAGCTATGGCTACTGACAAAAAAGGCTGGCAGTTCAAACCCACCAGCCGCTTCTTGGAAACCCTATGTATGGAGCAGTTCTACTCTGTTCTATAGGGTTAGAATTGGCTCGATGGCAATGAGTTTTGGTTTTTTTTTAATATGTAATTTAGCAACCAACTTGCATTTTTATTCATTACCTCTCAAGTGACCCTGTAAAATTTAGAACTTCATCTGAGGTCCTAAATAAAAGTGATGATTTTTCAAAAACTATCATTTTTAGCCTCTCCTCTTCCCTTAATTGGCACACAGCCACATTTTTTACAAGGTATACTATATTCAGTTCAACTCAGCAAAAATTTTTGAAGGGATGCTCTTTTAGCACATTACTGGTGTCATAGGGGATTAATAAAAATCTCTTTTTCCTCAAGACATTTATGTCTGGCAAGTCAAGCCCATGTATGCAAAAGTTAAAAAATAATTAAAAAACAGTACATAACAGTGCTAAAATGAATGGCATCTAAAAAGTGGCAACATAAATGAGACATTTTATAAATTTGATAAATGTACTAATAATAATATTCCTAAATGTCTTGGAGGTTGTGCAGCTTTTGTAAATTTCTGCTGCTTATATAGTTATTAGTCCTTTAAGGAAATCCACTCTGTAAATTTAATAGGAATGAAAAAGAAAGTAATACCTTCATGGTGCACAGAATCTATGTAAACAAATGAAAAATCCAACATACTTCCTTCTGTCAACTTTCTACATTCCAACTCATATGTCTGTTGTCCCACTGTGCATCCTCATCTTTCTGGTTTGTAGTTGTCTTATCTCCACTTAACAGAAGAAACTTTCTTTTCTTTTTGTTATGCAGATTACACATCATAGGTTTCGGTACAATTAAAAATGTTCAGATTGTATGACCGAGGAAGGAGGTTTAAAGGAATTCAAAATACTCTTAAATATTTTTCTGATAAAAAAGGAACTTACATGGTCTAATCTGTCCATGATGTACATAAAATTGTACTAGCACAAAAGAATGAGTGTTATAAAATCTTCAGAACTACCATATGATAACTACATATATGAGTTATATACCATAGATATAAACAGTTGAAAGAGACTATATGCTACACATGTATCATTGGCTTAGATTTTTTTGAATGCACGGAAGAACTGAATTAATTCTAAGTTTTGTTTCTTACCATTCATCATTCATGTTATTTTCATATATTTTTCTTTTTATAATCACTTTTTTATGTTGTATCATATACTTTTAAGTACAAAGCAACAGAGGAAACTTTCAAAGTTTATTAGCAAATAGATAAAATTCATGAAAGTATTTTCATATAAAACAACAACATATATTAAGTACTTTAGAAATGTACACAATTAGACTTTATATTGTTTTGGTCCAAAGATGAAGTAATTAGATCTATTTTTTCTCCAAGAGGATTTTCTTGAATTTTTGTTATAAACACTGTGAAGCAAAGTATGTTTCTACAGGTCACAAGCCCATGTACAATATGCTTCCGGCATCACAGCCCAACAGAATACATTGCTATTGCAAGTCACCAGAAAGTAATACTTAATGGCAAAAGAGAAAAAGAAGCAGCAGCAGTACTAGCAGTAGCAAAAAAAAAAGCAGCAGAAGAAAAAGAAGAGGAAACCCGCCTTGAGAGAATGGGAAAGGAAAGAGGAATACATAAAAAAGATGATGGATAAAACATGCAGGGTTTATGAGAAGTTAAAAAATATACATTCAGGACATAAATATTAGTATAGCTTGTGATATTTATAGTAGAAACATTAGATTTTCTGAAAAAATAATTCACCTCTAAAACTGATATAATCAACATCCTAATGTCATTTAATATATTTAAATGCAAATCCAAGTATATTAAATGACATTAGGGTAAGGCTACATGTCGTATTTGGTGACTTTTGAAAACTTCTATTTTTCCTCCAGTTTGAAAGCAATCTAAGACAAGCAATACCTACTAAAATGCTTATTTAGGAAAATTTACTACAGAGATTTAAACACTCTAGTTCGTTCTATCTCAATAATTTCAAAACATGGTAGAATCTCAATCCCAGGAGACCTTTAAGAAAAGAACTATCTGCTCTGAAAAGTTCAGGCATTCTTGTACCAGAAGGCAGTGACTGAATCAAATCAGTTCTATAATTTTATATAAATAAAGCTACAAAGCAATTAAAATATCTCCCCAAAAAAGAACCTAGCCTCAAGATATTAACTAAAAGGCTGGGTTTCAAAGATACTGAATCCTTTTTTTAATTTATTTTGATTTAAGTGAAAGTTTACAAATCAAGTCAGTCTCTTATACAAAAACTTATTATACACACCTCGCTATGTAACCCTAGCTGCTCTCCCCCTAACATGACAGCACACTCCTCCTCTCTACCCTGTATTACCCATGTCCGTTCAGTCAGCTCCTGTCCCCCTCTGCTTTTTCATCTTGCCTCCAGACAGGAGCTGCCCACATAGTCTCATGTGTCTACTTGAGTCAAGAAACTCACTTCTCAGCAGTATCATCTTCTGTCTTATAGTCCAGTCCAATCCCTGTCTGTAGAGTTGGCTTCGGGAATGGTTCCAGTTTTGGGCTAACAGAGGGTCCGAGGACCATGACCTCCAGGGTCCCTCCAGTCTCAGTCAGACCATTAAGTCTGATCTTTTTACAAGAATCTTAGGTCTGCATCCCACTGTTCTCCTGCTCCAGCAGGAATTCTCTGTTGTGTTCCCTGTCAGGGCAGTCATAGGTGACAGCCAGGCACCATCCAGTTCTTCTGATCTCAGGCTGATGTAGTCTCTGGTTTATGTGGCCCTTTCTGTCTTCTGGGCTCATATTTACCTTGTGTCTTTTGTGTTCTTCATTCTCCTTTGTTACAGGTGGGTTGAGACCAATTGCTGTATCTTAGATGGCCACTTGCTAGCGTTTAAGACCCCAGAAACCACTCACCAAAGTGGGATGCAGAACATTTTAGTACATTGTCATGCCAACTGACCTAAATGTCTCCTAAAACCATGGTCCCCAGACCCCCGTCCCTGCTACTCTGGCCTTCGAAGCGTTTGGTTGTATTCAGGATACTGAATTCTTGATATCTTAACTTGAAGAATCTCAGTAACACATGAAATTCCTTGTATCTTCATTTAAAGTGAGAAACCCATTTCTAAGCATATGTGCATATGTACCTTAGCCTCTTCATGCCTGCTTGCCTGTCCCACAGAGAAGGCAGGGTATTTAGTTAGGCATATGTTTGCGAATGAAGACAGGAAAATTCCAACTTTAAAACTAAATATTTTCCTTGTTTAATTCTGGTATCTCATTGGCCCATATGCTGCCTCCTCCTCACAGTATGGTACCCTGCACATTTATCATCCTAGTTTTGACTTTCTTTTAAAGTATACAGATAATATCAAGCAGACAGAACTGAGTGGAAATGCAGTATGGGAAAGCAGAGCAAAACTGATGACAATTTAAATGAATACAGACAAACCTGAAGACATTAGGTGCTCTGTAAATGCTCACTGAAAACACTATTTTGCAACTTGAAGTAATAAATTCGTCCCTTTCTCTAATTTAAGAATCCTCATGAGTTAACCACCAGAAGTTCAGTATAATCAAATGGAAAACATCTGATGACACTTTTAAATGCTTAGGACAGCATTTCACAAACTGTGCCTGCCCTACATCCACTGCAGCAGGGGAGAATGAGACTGATGCAGACAGAGCAGCAGAGCTTCATATGAGATGAGTCCTGAACACACCATCTGATAATAGATTTGGTCTTGCCCAAGGCCAGCCCCACTCCTAGATTTTCCACAGAAAACCCACACATTCCTTTTTTCTCTTTTTGGCTTAAGCTAGTTGGATTTCAGTTTCTGTAGTTTGCAACCAAGAGAATACTAACAAAGGGTTTCTGTCCCGCACAAAGGAAAACTTTATTTCAGCCTCCATAATGTTTATATAAGGAACAGTGGTGGCACAACAGTTAAGTGCTCAGCTGCTAACTGAAAGGTTGGTAGTTTGAACCCACCTAGCGGTTTCGTGGGAGAGAGATCTGGTGATCTGCTCCTGTAAAAATTACAGCCTAGAATACCCCATGGGGCAGTTTTACTCTGTCACATGGGGTCACTATGAGTCAAAATCAACTCACATGGCACCTAACAACAATGCTTAGATGTATATCAGAGTCTCATCACTACCTTGTCATAGTAATCAACAAAGTGGCTGTGATTATCAGGAAAAAAAACAAGTTTGGGAAATAATATAACCACAGTATCCTTAGAAATTTGTAATACATATAATAAATGTTCTGAGTATTTATCCAGTAAAAAAACTTTTCTAATTCAGTTGAACTCATGTTTACAAATCATATTTGTGTATGGAATCCTTCTTTAGGAACTTATGTCTTTTAGAACCACAAATTGATAGAACACAGTTTGGGGAATGTTACTTGAAAACATGGCTTTGATCAGTTAGATCTAGCACCTGAATAAAAATGTGAAACGTGCATTCCTATCTACTTTCTAATTAAAATTTAAAATGCACCAGGAGAAGATTAAAGTAAAATTAGTTCACCTTCTAGACAGAAACTACTAACTTACCTGCATTGAAATAAGAATGAAATCAATTAGGCTTCCAATTCCACAAAACCCTACAGTGCAAAACTTTAACAAACCTACAAAAGAAGATAACGTTACTTACAATTTGGAAAGTCTTACAAATAGTAACAAAAATCTTTCAGTTTTCCAATAAACCATTGTATCTACTACAAAATTTTAATATAAATTTTAAAATTAACACTTTTAAAAATCAAATGTTCATTTAAAAATATGATAAAAATTTAAAGAAACTTCTATATAGAAAAATCACAAAATAACTTCCTAATTCACTTAATAAATATTAGGAAACAAAAGGAAAACTCAATGTAATCTTACAAATTTTAAAAGAAAAGGCTTAAAGAAAGAAATCTTTAAATCTCAGCACACCAGAGTTAGAGAACATCTTTTAGTGCTAATATCCTTATTTATTTACTTAAGACTTAATACACTAAGAATCCAATTTTAACATACATTTACAGTAGAAAGTTCAAATAAAGAAAGATTGTCATCCCCACAGGAAATTAATCAGGGAAAAACACTGATTTTGCAGTAAAATTATAAAATCTTAGTAGTAACCCAATTACCTTGAATTTATTGTATACCTTTTTTTCTAAAGCGTCCCATGTTTTTCAGCTCTTTAATCAAAATCAACAATTCTGTACTGGGTACTATACACACCTCTGTCCTTGGTGCTAACCCAAGACCTAAGATACTAAAATGGATAACAGAGCATAGAATCCAGGACTTATGCAAAAATATAACCCCAAAACATGATGATGGAATTAGAATAGGCAGATTTGGGGGGAGAAGGATGAGTAATCTCTCTTCTATATTTAAACTTGAGATGCTTTCAAGAATCCCACTTAAAATAAAGAAATGGTACAAAACTAGATTCTTCGTGAAAGGGTAGCCCTGAGTATCAACTACAAACAGATGCCAGCTGAAATGACAAAGAGTAGATAAGATCACCTCCTGCATACAACTTGGAAATACACAAATGAGACTGAAATATGTAGGTCAATTAGATGATTTTTTCTCTTCTTAGTATTAAATATAGAGCAGAATAATAAGTACTGGCATAGCACACGTTGGGAATAATTACTAAAATACAGATATGAAGTTTTGCTTTTAGTTTTCTTCAAAACAGTTATTATCTATCCTAAGACCAGTTGTCATTGACCAGATCCTGACTCATGGCAACCCCATGTGTATCAGATAGAACTGTGGTCCACAGAGTTTTCAATGGCTGACTTTTTGGAATTAGATTGCCAGGCCTTTCTTCTGAGGTGCCTCTGGGTAGATTCAAACCTCCAACCTTTGTGTCAGCTGTTGAACATGTTAACTGTTTGCACTACTCAGGGACTCCATTACCTACCTAACATTTTACATTTATTTATTACCTGTCTGATGGAAGCCCCATGAGGGCAGAAAATTTTATCTGCTGTATTTACTGCTGTGTACTAAGTGTTTTGAATAGTGGCCGGCACATAGCAGATGTTCAATATTTGTTGAATGAATGGATGGATTTTCTCAGCTTTTGCGTTTCCTAAAGAACCTTTTTATTCATATTTTATCCATTATGTTATACAATAACTCCTTTGTTTTTTGTTTTGTTTTGTTTTTCATTAGGCTCATTTTATTATAGTTACCCAAGGAAACTTTCCTGAGATTTTATCCACTCCCTGTATATATTTCCGAAATGTATCCCCCTTCACATAGTACTTTAGTGTAAATTTGGAAACATCGATGAGTATCCTTTCCTTCAATTTGTTTATCAAAACAATGTTAAGAATGGTCTAATTAACTTTTGGTCTGTGAAGAAAAAGGAACCATGTGAGGGCCTTTGAGGCTGCTGTGCCCTCTCTCAAGGATGTTCTTCTCGTAGCTCGCCTCATTTTTCAGACTACCTCTTCAGAGATGTTGTCCCTAATGTGCCTATCTAAAGCAACATGCTGCTCCCCCCACAGCTCAGCTACTCTAGTACATCTCCCCTATTTCCTTTATAGTGCTCACTGTAAATCTGGAAGTCTCATTCATTTGTTCATTGACTCTATCTTCCTCTGAAATGTAAATTCCTAAAGGCAGGGGCCTTTATCTGTCTTGTTCAAGTTGATGCCCTGAACAGTATCTGACAGACAGAAAGAATTTAATAAATATTTGTTGGATGAACACAAAAAAACCGAAAACAATTTACATGTCCAACGGGGAGGAACTGCCTTGAAAAATTAAGGTACATCTAGCAATAGGATAGAACACTACGCAGACATTTAAAACCACGACACAGAAGTATATTTTGGCAAAGTAATGTGATCACACCCAAAACAAAGATAAAAATAAAGAGTTCATTACAATCTAGATATTCTGCTGATGAACCTGTTTTTGAGGGTTCTTCAGAAAAATGAACATTAGAGATTCCTATTAAGATAAAATATTAGATAAGGAATAGTATGTTTGGAATGTTGGCTAATGCTACCTGATTCTAGAGTATATATTTTTAATAAAGAAACTATAAAACAGATCCAAGATAATATTTCAAAATTTAAGGAACTTGCAAACTACTCTATAGTGACAGTACTTCAGAAAAAGGAAGTGCGGAGGACAGAGAGGAAGATCACAAAGAGCTAGAAGGAAACTTCTGAGAGTGATGGGTATGGTGATTATCTTGATTGTGGTGATGGCTTCACAGGCATAAACATATTGTACATCTAAATTTTGAAAACCCTGATGGCGAAGTGGTTAAGTGCTACGGCTGCTAACCAAAAGGTCAGCAGTTCGAATCCACCAGGTACTCCTTGGAAGCCCTACTGGGGAGTTCTACTCTTTCCTATAGGGTCTCTATGAGTCGGAATCAACTCGACGGCAATGGGTCAACAGGTTACTGCTCAATTTTACATTTCAAATTTCAAATATGTGCACTTTAATGTATGTCATGTATACCTCGGCAAAGCTACTTAAGGAACTGATCAGTTAACTGTTAAAAAACAAACAAAAACTTGAATGTCTAAGCTCATTTCTGTGATATACATCCTGTCTTACTCCAAACCTATGATGTCAACTATGGTCTATCTATTTCTATCAAATTAAGGTAAAGGATGACTTCTCTGATGACATTTCTAATAATGTTATCTTATACTTGTTCTAACTTTTCAAATATAAAAGTTAATATAAAAGAGAGAAAGTAAAGAACAGTGCATGGGACCTGGTAAGCATTTGATAAACAACAGCCCTGCTGCTACTTTTGCTTCTCCTATTCCAATTATTTTTATTATCGAGAAATTTAGACAGTATAAATTCAAATTCCTTAATGTAGCATCATCTAACCTAGCCTCATCTCTTGCTACTTCCTTTTCCCTGTAGGGTCAAACAAACTACCTGAAGTTCTCTTCCACTGGGCCATCCTCTCCTGTCTCCTTCATCCATCTCTGAACTTAAACTACACTATTCTCTGCCTGAACTCCTCCTCTGCCCTCTGCTCTTTCCTTGCTAACTCCCAATCACCTTTTAAAACTTAGCTTAGATGTTCTCACTTCTGGAAAACTTTCTCTGATATCCCCAAGATGAATTCGCTGTTATTCCTAGATGCTGGAGAAGCATCCTGCCCTTAATTCTCAGAATAGCACATATCCCATACATGATTTATTATATATTTATTTGTCTGTCTCCCCCTAACCTTCTGTGAGCCAACTAAAGTCAGGGCTGTCTCATTCTCACAGCTAATATAATACCTCGTATAAAATACGCACTCAATTTGACTACCGAAGGGAAAAAATTACATCAACAGGAAACCACCTTATTTGTAAACAAACACTAATCAACTTGAATAACACAAAGCAGCACACATTCTATACAGCCTCTATCAAAACCAACACCAACCATTATTCTTGTGGGTTTTATTGTTTTGAGCATCAATACTAGTTTTTGAAAAGTAGAGATTTGTGAACTACTAAAAGTAGACTTTTTTTTTCTTTTTAATAAAAAAGTATTAATCTCTTTGTACAGACCCCATTTACTAACTTCTTATTGTGGAAAAGAGAATCAGCTACAGATTCAAAAAAAAAAAAAAAATTAAAGTTCCCAAAACAATGTTACTAATTCTCATGGATTGAACTATGTATCCCAAACATGTGTGTCAACTAGGCTAGGCCATGATTCTCAGTATTGTGTAGCTGTCCTCCATTTTGTGATCTGATGTAATTTTCCTATGTTTTATAAATCCTAATCTCTGCCTGTGGTTAATGAGGCAAGATTAGGTTATGTTAAAAAGGATTAGGGTGGGATGCAACACCCTTACTCAGGTCATAGCCCAGATCCCATGTAAGGAGAGGTTTCCCTGAGGTGTGGCCTGCAAGAGATAAAAGGAGAGAGAAGCTAGCAGAGAGAAGGGACCTCATGCCACCAAAAAAAAAAAAAAAAAATACAGGGAGTGCATTCTTTGAACCCAGGGTCCCTGCACTGAGAAGCTCCTAGACCAAGGGAAAACTTACAACAGGGACTTCCCCCAGGACCAACAGAGACAGAAAACCTTCCCCTGGAGCTGGCACCCTCGGACTTGTAACTTCCTAGACTGTGAGAGAATAAATTTCTGATTGTTGAAGCCATCCACTTGTGGTATTTCTGTTACAGCAGCACTAGATAACTCAGACATTGATCAAGAAATACCCATTTTTATTCTGAACCACTATTATTATATTTTCTTTAAAAAAAAATTATACTGCCAAATGGCTAGATTAATAAGGCTCATATTTTGTGTGTACTTTATTTTATATCTGAGTAACTTAAACTTTACATTTTAAAAACACATTAATAGTAGGATTTATATAGGTATAAAATACAAAGAACGGATTAATTTTTTATATTTCTTGCTTCACTACAGGTTGGGTCTTGCAAACATTTTTCTGTCTGGATAACTGCTTAAAAGAATGAGGACTATTTAATATTGAGGCTGTTGTTCACCAAGCCACAAGTGTTCTGCAATAATTTTGTAATTATTTATTACTATTCCTATTGTGTCTATACCTGTATTAAGGAGAGCTTTCAAATCTTAGAAAAGTTGAACCTGCAAATCCCTCTATTTGTCCTACAATATATGAATATCATGGAAACCCTGGTGGCGTAGTGGTTAAGTGCTACAGGTGCTAACCCAAGGGTCGGCAGTTCAAATCCGCCAGGCGCTCCTTGGAAACTCTATGGGGCAGTTCTACTCTGTCCTATAGGGTCGCTATGAGTTGGAATCGACTTGACGGCACTGGGTTTGGTTTTTTTTTAGTTTTATATGGATATCGTATACCAGTTCAAACTGGTACCTTCAAACCTAAAGAGACTAATATAACCAAAGGTTTTTAAGATTTGGGCTTAAAAACACACAACACTTTTGTTATTCTCACAATAAAAAAATTTTACTTTTTAAAATGAATACCACTAGGAAAAAGGGGTATCTTTCCTGTTAACTGCCTCCTCCAAAAGAGCTATTATCTTTGAGAATCCATAATCTTTCAATACTACAGATGGGCAAACAAAATATGCTAATTATTATATATCAAAAAAACACATGTTAACACAGAGTTAAAACACAAAAACAGAATATTATTAGAATGAGATTTTACAATGAAAAAAAGCTTCCAGATAGAACAGCATTAGTATATTAAGGAATAAATCAATTAAAGGAAATAAATAAATACATATGTGTGTGCATATACATGTTTTATATAGTAGGTACGTGCTAAAAAGGAATTTGAAATATCTAGAAAGGAAATTTTTCTAAAAGCAATTTTTAGATCTTATCGAATTTTATTCACCCTACACTCCTTCCCCTGCTTTCCCTTGTTTAATCGAGAAGGAGAATCGGTATAATGAAGTATTACATTAAACACAAAATTCCTGAAACACAGTAAGTTGCACACCTGCATGATTTACATTATTTATACTGTTCTTATGAAATTCCAATGACTAAAAACACTATTAAGGAAATAAACATAAAAAAAGCTGTATACAAATACTACCACTGCTTTTCATAAACATGAAGAAAAACTTTAAAAGTTATTAGAAAAACGGAATTTTTGACCCTATCTGTGACTACTTCAAACATTACATTATCCAGTTCAAATTTTTTTAATGACAGTAATCATTTTAATTGAAAATATCAAAATTTCTTAACCTTGACTTCTTAGCAGAATTTAAAAATTAAATTAAAAACCCTTTTTGAATTTTAATTAACAGTGTAATTTTTACATATTGGACTAGTTTAGCTGATAAAACATACTAAAATTCTTAATACTAAAGTAGTTTAAATGCAAGTAAGGTGTTCAAAAAAAAATATCTGAATGCTTAGAAAGATAAGAGGATTTTCAATTAAAGTTAACATAATTAACATGTCCCCAAAGCTCCTCTTACTCCAGGAGTCCACTAAAACACAGCAAAGGGATTTTTAAAAAGCCATAAACCCAATAAAGAGAATGGAAGATAAGACAATAGGAACAAAAATTTGGAAGCTATAAAGCAGATGGATAAGAGGTAACAGAATTCACAACTCTGAGAAAACTGAATCCGAAATCATTAGTCAAAATATTTGTTGAATTAATGAACACCTCAAGGTTGCTGTAGGAATAAAATATGTAAAAGTTTTCTTTTTTAATTTACACTGAAGCATAAAGCCAAATATGAAAAAATTAAATGTGTAAATTTGTGAAACCTCAACCTCAAACCAAAAGATTCTCTTTGACCCATGCTGATAACAGATTGGAGAAGCAGTGTCAGGGAATGGTAGCTCCTGGCAGGAAACTAACATTTATAACCAGAGCCACTACACCTTTACAGGTTTTCATTACCTAGAGTTTTATTTTGCAGGGGAAAAAAATGCACCAACATATTATCACGTGCTACAGTAAGTCAAAAACATTAACTTTATATAACATGACAGCCCATCTGGCACACATCTCTGGTAAACAAGATAAAAAGTCTCTCACTAAGTAAATATTTAAAAAATATCTACGTGGTGTCCGGGGTCTTAAATGCTAGCAAGCAGCCATCTAAGATGCATCAATTGGTCTCAACCCACCTGGAGCAAAGGAGACTGAAGAACACCAAATACACAAGGTAATTAACAGCCACATAAAACAGAGACTACATCAGCCTGAGACCAGAAGAACTAGATGGTGCCTGGCTCCAACCAATGACTGCCCTGACAGGGAACACAACAGACCTGAGGGAGCAGGAGAGCAGGGGGATGCAGACCCCAAATTCTTGTAAAAAGACCAGACTTAATGGTCTGGCTGAGACTAGAAGGACCCCAGTGGTCATGGTCCCCAGACCTTCCATTAGCCCAAGACAGGTACCATTCCCAAAGCCAACTCTTCAGACAGGGATTGGACTGGACAATGGAATAGAAAATGATGCTGGTGAAGAATGAGCTTCTTGGATCAAGTAGACACATGGCACTATGTTGGCATCTCCTGTCTGGAGGTGGGATGAGAGGGCCAGAGGGGTCAGAAGCTGGCAGAATGGACAGGAAAAGAGAGAGTGGAGGGAAGGAGTGTGCTGTCCCATTAGGGGAAGGGCAATTAGGAGTATATAGCAAGGTGTATACAAATTTTTGTATGAGAGACTGACTTGATTTGTTAACTTTCACTTAAAGCACAACAAAAAATTTAAAAAAAAACTACTATTCATCACTGAATAAACTGTCCTAAATAATAATGTTTCTCCCTCCCCTCCCAACCTTTTAAAAACTTTTAAAAAATCAGAAATCTTTCTAAAAATTATATATGGTCCTGTTGGCTTAAAGAGAACATACAAGAAAAGGCAAGGACTAAGTCGGAAAGCTTAGGATGTATTCTACCCATCACCAAGCTATGTTACATTCTCATTATGAACTTAGTTTCCCCTTCCTTCCTCCCTCCCTCCTTTCCTTCCTCCCTCCCTCCCTCCCACCCACCCATCCATTATCTGAAAAGAGTTTCAGAACTCTGTACTTTCTGTGCAATTTTTTTGTATACCTAAAACTGCTCTAAAAAATAAAGTGTATTTAAAAAAAACAAAATTGTGTCAGACTATATCATTTTCATTTTGGCAGCTCAGAGGCCTTTTGAGCATACTATGGGTTTGGCTCTGTTATGGTTGCTATAATGAATAGCATGAAAGTGCAGTAACACTATCATTCGTATCAGGACTGTGGCATCAACCTTTCAGCTTACTCTGCCACCAGCCTTTCTCCATTCTAAGTCATTTTCCACAATTCCTCAATGTTATCTTCTTGAAATATAAATCTGACCATGACATTCCTCTGCTTAAAAACTCTCGTGTAAAGGGTTAGGCCTAAATTCCATGGAAAGACAGTCAAACTCTTTCACATCTGACCACTGCCTCCCTGTCCAGACAGCTTCATTTCCTAAGATTGTCCTCCCTATAAAAGAAACAAACAAAGAAACAAACCCTTTACCATTGAGTTGATTCTGACTCATAGTGACCCCATGTACTACACAGTAGAAGTGCTCCATAGGATTTTCTTGGCTGCAATCTTTACAGAACCAGACCCCCAGGCCTTTCTTCGGCAACACGGCTGGGTAGGTTCAAACAGCCAACCTTTAAGTTAGTAGCTGAGCACAAACCATTTGGGCTACCTAGCGGCCAAATTTTTATCCACTATTCTTTCAACACACACACATTCTCTTTCTTCATACTCCTGTGCCTTTGTACATGCTGTTCCCTGGAACAATCTCTTCATCCTTCAAAATCTAGCTCAAATGTTGTCTGATCTGAGAAGTCCTCCCTCACAACCCCAGAGAGACTGAATTAGTCCCTTTTCTGTGTTCTCGTACCACTTAGTTATGCTTCCGTTATAGTGCTAGGCCATAAACTGGCCTAGCAACATATTTTATTTCATATTTATTTTCTTCTTAGCCAATGTGCACAGTGATCTTCATGATCATTTTCACATTAGTCATTAATATGTAATTTAGTTACTTATTTAGCATGCAGTAAACATTAAAGAAACCGTTGATTGAATAAATCAGTATACATATTTGACATTACAACATTGAGTTCCAGGTAAGGCTGTCAGAAGCACACCTCCCACCAACCCCGAGTGAAGATTCCTTTTGGATTCCTGGGGTGGGTAGCAATATGGGAGAAATAAGGTTAGCTGTCTCCTAGCTAGAAAGGAGAGGATCTATAAACTTTAAATTTGCTCAGTGAGGGCTAATACAGAGGCAGGGGATTACAGTAAATAAAGCATGATCTCTGGAACCAGAAAATGTGGGTTCAAATTCAGGTCACTAGCTGAGTGTCCTTGGGTAAATCTCTTAATCTCGTGACCATTTCCCTATCCCATAAAACAAGCATAACAACACATATGTCACAGAATAAAGCAAGGCCTCTAGGGTGAGTAAATCACTTAACTTCTTCAGTGACAATTTCCCTACCTATTAAAGAGGATGATAAAACTCAGTTGTAAGGTCTAAATAAGGTTAGGCATGTGAAGGTATTGTTTAAACAAAGGCTATAGCTAAATGTAAATAGTTTTTATAATCATTAGTAACTGTGGTAAATGTGAAGATTACAGCTAGGAGGAAGGTATGTGGGAGTGATGCTAAAGGGATAAAATCCAGGTTCCCACACCTGCTCGTCCTGGCAGTCATAGTTCCAATCCCAGCTTGTCCTGAAAATAGTAGTTTCTATTCACAAGGTTACAATGATAGAGGTTCAGGTAGAAAAAAACATTAATTTTGAAGGGATATACATTTATTCATAAAATATTTGAGTACCCACTATGTGCCTAGCACTAGCAATAACAGCTCAAGATTATTATCTTAAGTGAATGCCTACCTACATGGAGTATGTTTTCATATAAGTAAAAATCTAGGAAAGCAAAGTCAGTATTTCTTACCGAAGTTGAATTGTAGAGCTAACTACTACCTCTGTACTCACAGAAGAATGTCAGCCATTCGACCCCAGTTACATAGAACTTCTAAATGTTAATAATATGCAGAGATCTAATCTGTAAGAATACACACATTTACCTGGAACACAAGTTTTACAAGGATTTTTTTTTTCTTTTAATAAAAAAATACTCACCCAAGGCTGGGTACCCAAGGTAAAATCGATCTGCTCCCAACCATCCAAGAAAAAGAGACAGAGCAACTGCCACTTTGTATGAATATCCATTTCTGTACAAAATTAAAACCTGAGTGTCAAAGTCATAAATTTCCAACATGTGAACATTTTAGAAAACAAAATAGTTAATTATTATTTATTTGTTTATTCATTCATTCATTCGATTAATGTTTTTTAGGTGCCTACTATGTGTCAGGCACTGTTCTAGACTCTCGGGATATATTAACGAACAAAAGAGACAAAGATCCCTGCCTTTGTGGAGTTTATAATCTAGATGAGGCAAGCAATAAACATAAACATATTAAAAAAAGTAAATCACTTCCTATGTTAGTAAGTCATAAGCTAAGGAAAAAACAAAAAATGAAGCAGGTTGTACAGGAGATCCAGAGTATCAGCGGAAGAGATAAGGGACAGGTTGTGATTTTAAATGGGTGGTAAGGGTAGGCCTCATTGAGGTGATATCTGAGCAAAGAAATAAGATGAGTTAGTTATGCCTAGCCACTGAGGGAAGAGTGTCCCAATCAAAAGAAAAAGCAATGCAAAGGCAGCGTAACTGGTACTATTGCTGTTGTTGTTAGGTGCCATTGAGTTGGTTCTGACTCATAGCAACCCTATGTACAACTGAACAAAACACTGTGTAGTCCTGTACCATCCTCACAATTGTTGCTATATTTAAGGCCATTGTTGTAGTCACTGTGTCAATCCACCTCATAGAGGGTCTTCTACCTTTTTGCTGGCCCCCTACTTTACCAAGCATGATGGTCCCTCTTGATATCATGTCCAAAGTATGTGAGATGAAATCTCGTCATCCTCACTTTCAAGGAGCATTCTGGCTGTACTTCTTCCAAGACAGATTTGTTCATTCTGGCATTCCACGGTATATTCAATATTCCTCATCATCACCATAACTCAAAGGCATCAATTCTTCTTTGGTCTTCCTTATTCACTGTCTAGCTTTCACACGCATATGAGGTAATTGAAAATATAATGGCTTGAGTCAGGCTCACCTTAGTCCTCTAAGTGACATCTTTGCTTTTTAGCACTTTAAAGAGGTCTTTTGCAGCAGATTTGCCCAACGCAATACGTTGTTTGATTTCTTGACTGCTGCTTCCATGGATGTTGACTATGAATTCAAGTAAAATGAAATTCTTGAAAACTTTAATCTTTTCTCTTCTTCATGATGTTGCTTATTGGTCCAGTTGTGAGGATTTTTGTTTTCTTTATGTTGAGATGTAATCCATACTGAAGGCTGTAGTCTTTGATCCTCATTAATAAGTACTTCAAGTCCTCTTCACTTTCAGCAAGCATATCATCCAGCTTCTAGGATTATTTGCTCAGCATATATACTGAATAAATATGGTGAAAGCATACAACCCTGACCCCTACCTTTCTTGATTTTAAACCACAGAGTATCCCCTTGTTCTGTTTGAACAACTGCCTCTTGGTCTATATACAGGTTCCTCATGGAATTCCCATTCTTCACAATGTTGTCCATAATTTCTTATGATCCACACAGTCAAATGTCTTTGCATAGTCAATAAAACACAGTAAACACTTTTCTGATATTTCCTACTTTCAGCCAAGATCTATCTGACACCAACTGTGATATCCCTGGTTCCATGTCCTCTTCTGAAACCAGCCTGAATTTCTGGCAGTTCCCTGTTGATGTACTGCTGCAGCCGCTTTTGAGTGATTTTCGCAAAAGTTTACTTATGTGTGATATTAATGATATTGTTCCATAATTTCCACATTCTGCTGGATCACCTTTCTTTGGAATAGGTACAAATATAGATCTCTCCCAGTGAATTGGCCAGGCAGCTGTCTTCCAAATTCCTTGGCATAGATGAGTGAACACTTCAGTGTTGCATCTATTTGTTGAAACATCTCAGTTGGTATTCTGTCAATTCCTGGAGCTTTGTTTTTCACTAATATCTTCAGTGCGGCTTAGACTTCTTCCTTCAACACCATTGGTTCTTGATCACATGTTACCTCCTGAAATGGCTGGACATCGACCAGTTCTTTTTCGCACAGTGACTATGCCTATTCCCACCACTTTTTTTGATGGTCCCTGCGTCATTCAATATTTTGCCCATAGAATCCTTCAATATTGCAACTTGAGGCTGAATCTTTTCTTCAGTTCTTTCAGCTTGAGAAATGCCACTATGTTCTTCCCTTTTGGTTTTCTAACTCCAAGTCTTTGCATATTTTGTTATAATGCTTTACTTTGTCTTCTCGAACTACCCTTTGAAATCTTCTGTTCAGCTCTTCATCGTTTCTTCCATTTGTTTCAGCTATTCCATGTTCAGGAGGCATATTTGAGAACTATTCAGGAGGCAAGTGTAGTAGGTGAAGGGAAGACGATTAGGAGATGAGGTTGGAGAGGTAACAGAGAGAAAGAAGGGCAGATTATGCAGAGGAAAAGCTAAGGCTTTTAAGTGGACAGAAATGTGAAGCTATTGCATAATTTTAAGTAGAGGTATGATATGAATTGATTTAGACTTTAAAAGAATCACTCTGACTCTTGCACTGAAAATAGACAATTTGTCAGCTATTGCCACAATAATGCTATGTAACAAATATCCCAAAACTTTGTGGCTTAGAACAATATTTATTCTCACACTTGTAGATTACAGAATAGCTCATTTAGGCCAGCTTTGGCTAAGAGATTCTGCTTCAGGTTGAGGTTTGGCTGAGCTTGAATCTAGGCTGCATATTCAGTTCAAGTCAGCTCCACGTAAGTATTTCTAGGGCCCAGGCTAAAGAAGCACAGCTACTTGGAGCAAGTTCTTTTCAGGTCACATCATTAAAGTACAAGAAGAAAGCCAAAGCCCACAAACACATTTAAGCTTTTACTTGTGTTTGTCTCACACCTGTTAACAGCATATAGGCCAAATTAAGTCACATGGTCATGTCCAAATCAATGGAGTAGGGAGGTATACACTGCCCAGTCGGTGGGAGGAAGAGATAAATTACTGCCAAACAAATTCAAACTACCACAGGGGACAAGAGAGTTAGGAGGCTATTATAACAACCCAGGTGAGAAATAGTAGTGGCTTGGTCCAGAGTAATAGCAAAGGAAGTAGTGAGAGGTGATCAGATTCTGGATATATTCTGAAGTACAGCCAACTGAATTTCCCGATATATTAGACATAGGGTATGAAAAAGAGAAAGGAGTAAGAATAATGCTAAACTCTTTAGCTGAAGCAACTAGAAGGATGAAGCTAGCATCGACTGAGTTGGGGCAGGCTAAGGGTAGGTTAGATCTTGAAAGGAAGACTGGGATTTCAGTTTTGGACTTGTTGAGTTTGAGATGCTTATTAGACATCCATACAGAGTTGTTGACAACTTTGGAGTTAGGGAGAGAGTTCTGGGCTAGGGATATAAATTAGGGAGTTATAGACATAGTGATAGTATCTAAAGCCACAAGATTGCCATGTGAGGCTAGATAGAAAAAAAGAAAAGATCTAAGGACTGAGCCCTGAGGTATTCCAATATTAAGAGGACAGGGAGAAGGAAGAAATCAGAAAGGAGACTAAGAAGAAGGTAATGGTAAGGAAGAAGTAAAATTAGAAGAGTGTAGTATCCTGGAAATCAAGTGAAGACAATGCAGAGTGACCGTGTCCAATGTGGTTGATGGATAATGGCTGAGAGCTTACAACTAAGTTTAACCAAGAGGAGATTACTGACGACCTCAACAAGAGCAATTTTGGTGATGTGGTGAGGACAAAAAGATAGAACAGAGTAGATTTAAGAAAGAATGGGAGGAGATGAATTAAAGAAAAGAAGTATTAGACAACTCTTTCAAGCAGCTTTGTTGCAAAGATGAGTAAAAAAATAGTTAGGCAAAGTTACCATTCTAAAGTCAAATTTGATCACGTTAGTCCCTGCTTACAATCTTTTAATACTTTTGCATTGTACTTACAAATAAGATGTTTGGAGGGATTTGGGAGCCCTGGTGGCACAGTGGTCAAGGGCTCAGCTGCTAACCAAAAGGTTGGCAGTTCAAATCCACCAGCCACTTCTTGGAAACCCTATGCAGCAGTTCTACTCTGTCCTATAGGGTCACTACGAGTCAGAATCGACTCCACGGCAATGGGTTTTTTGGTTTGGGGGGATTTGGTGGAAGTAGCAAATGGCCCAGAGATAAGAAAGAGCTTGGAACCTACAATAAATGATTAATAAACTGAAACATAGGCCAGAGATACTGTTTTTGTGTCTAATATTATAAGGATGTCATAATTTATGCAGAGTGGTGCCCCATTTACCTTGAAGCAGGGCAGCAGACTGGATGTAGAGAAATAACTTAGGGGGCTTTATAGAAACTCAGGCTCTAATCTGATGGACAGAAACAGTGGGAGAGAGGACCAAATTGGGAAATATTAAAAAAGTAGAGGAAACCAGAATAAACATGGGGAATGAAAGAAAAGGAGAAGCCAAGAATGATTCTAAAATTTCTGGCTTACAAAACTGGGTGGGAACAAGAATGAACCTTGAAAACGCGCTGAATGAAGTAAGTCAATAACAAATGGAAAAATTTCATATGATCTTACTTATATATCTAGAATAGGGAAATGTATAGAAACCAAAGCTTATTAGTGGTTACCAAGAGCAG
Source organism: Loxodonta africana (assembly GCF_030014295.1). Lineage (NCBI taxonomy): Eukaryota > Metazoa > Chordata > Mammalia > Proboscidea > Elephantidae > Loxodonta > Loxodonta africana. The sequence continues at coordinate 101,810,028 of NC_087344.1, forward strand.
GAAGGAGAGGGAATGGGGGTGGGGGAGAGCTTATTTAGGAAGCACTGAGTTTCTTTCATGGTGATGGAAAATTTGGCAAGGGAGATGTTGGTAATGGTGTGGCACAACATGACTAAGGTAACAGGTGTCACTAAATTATACATGTGAAAACCACTGAATTGGCAAATGTGTTATATACATATTTACAACAATTGAAAGAAAAAAAACAGATGCCATTCACTAAGATAACAGAGAAAATGATTTGAAGGAAAAAATGATGGATTCAGTTTTGGACCTTAAAATATATAAAGACTGTGAGAGAAACCAAACTGGTAGATGCATGAGAAAGTGAAAACAACCAAGGATATAGTCTTGGGGATATCAAGAGTTAAGGAACAAGCAAAGCAATAGGAATCAAGGGAAATACAGGAGTGTTACATGTTTATCAGTCCAGGAAAGAAAGTATTTTGAGAAGAGAATAGCCAAATGCTTTAGAAAGATGAAGACATGCACTGTAAATATCCATTTAATTATAGTAACTTATAACAAAGATCACTGGTAAATCTCAGTATAACCAAAACCCACACATACTGCACTCAACAAAGAAATTCATGAAAGGTAAGTATTACAGAAGCAACTCTTTCAAGAATCCTGGCTGGAGAGGGGAATGAAATTAGAAAAGCAATTATCTACAAAATCAGTCTGATGAATAATCTGAAAATTAGTGTGGAGGAGACCATCTAGTTACTCATCAAACCATCTCAATTTTTCTTCTGGAATACAGCTAGACTACATTCCCCAGCCCATCTTGCAGTTAAGTGCGGCCATGGCCAAGTTTTGCCCAATGGAATAAAGATAGAAGCGATGTATGCCATTTCCATGTCTGGCCCAAGAAATCTTCCTGTAAGAGGTTTTCCCACCTGCTGCTGAATGGAAAGGACTCCAAGGAATAGAGGAAGGAAAGCCACCCAATGAAAAGAGCAGGTTCCTGCAAGACTGTACGGAGTAACTATCATCCTATCACCCTATCCTGACTCCTGAATCAAGCCAAATTAAACTGTGATATATGTGAGAAATAACTTATGTTAAGTCACTAAAATTCTGGAGACATCTGTTATTGCAGTTAGCTTACTCAAATAAATAAGTGGGTGCCTTGGTAATCAGATATGGTTACCAGGCCACAATTTCCAAAGAATGCATTATAGGATGGCCATACTTGCAATATTAAAGATGGAGTTTTAATTAAGTATTAATATTATATACAATTTGAAAAAGAATATACTAACAGGAGTAGAAGGATAATATGTAAACTGGAAAGGGGACACCCAAAGAATAATCATTTGTCAGTGGATCTTTATTCAGTAGTGTTTATAGGAGACTAGATCACTGGCCAGCAGCTGGCCCTTTGGTGGCCATGCACTGAATATCCTGATAAAGGAAAAGGATATATCAGGTCATCTTAGTTTTGTGACTCTTCCCATTAAAATTATCCATGAGTCTAATTCCCCTTGTTCTGATTCAACTCGTATCAAGCAAATTCTACTCTGGAATTGTAGATTTCAAAATAGAAGGAGAAAAAGCTGACCAGTAGACAGGGAGTATCTGGTTTCCTTGATGGTTATATTTCTTATCATAATTGACATCAATGTCTTATAAGCATGATTATGATTAGTACAATTCAGTAGCACTAAGCTTAATCTACCCTGAGACAGTGTAAGAAAAATCAGAGTTACCTTGGAAATTAAGTAACAGACAATTGAACTGCAGTGACCCAACAAATGCAATATGAACCTATAAAGGTCCAACCTGAATGGCTAGCTATTCTCAACACATGATTTTCTTAAATGTTATATTATGACCTCTGGTATCTTGGACCAGCACTTAATTATTACTTGTAGTTTGGAATATTGAAGGTAGAAATATCAATCCATAAATTTAAAAATTAACCAAATCATCTAAGTACTTTGAAAATAATTCCTTTTAACAATTTTTACTTTACTAATGAGAAATCTTGGACCCAAAAAGCTTAAGTGATTGGTTTAGGATTACACAGCAAGATACAATCTAAAATCCCTCACTAACTCAATTAAGTAGCATCCAAAAAAAAAAAAAAAAAAAAAGGACTCTAAGAGCTCTTTCTAAGAATTCTAGTAGAAACAGCAATGATACAAATAGTGATTAAAAAAGTACCATCAAATAAAATGTAACCATATACAGTAATAAGATAAAAATATGGCTCTAGCAATTAATAAGAATGGATAAAACTAAATCATATTTTTAGTACAAAGTAGAAATTTTACTGTAGCAAAAATAAAGCAAACGCAAAAGTCCTTTAAACAAGAACATTCCTAACAAGACAGAGCCATTTGTTAGAATATTCCAAACTGGTAACTTTTGAATTCTGTTTAACATTGCCACTCATCATCTGCATCTATTACAAAGTATGAAATGGAGTTTGCAAAATGACCTTAATGAGTGAATGATTAACAATAGTTGGCACTCCTCTAATACTACAACTACACAATTCCTTATCCGCACTCTAGAAATCCCCCAAACTCTGAGAACAGAATTTTTAATGATTCGCTTGGTGACATAAACTGATCTGAACTGACAAAACATGTGGCCGTTTACAGTCTTTATTCATCTCAGCTCTACTTGGTTGGGGAATCACATTTATTAACAAAAAAATACGCACACTTAAAATAGAAGGTTTCTGACATAAGCAGGAAGTTCTATTAGTGCAGGATGTTCCCCACAAGTTAACTCTTTATCTCTTCACTCCATGCAATCAAGATATCACATAGGCAAATAATCTGAAAATTTAAACTACAGCAATATACTTACACATTTCGGCAAGATATGGGCTTAAGAAAACCAACTTCGTTTCCGGTAAAATGTGTTTCATTGCCACTGAAATCCTTACAAGTTATGTTCGGTGCTGGAAAACACAGAACTGAAGGCAGAAAGTCAAGAAATCATTATTATTATTTTTTTTCTGTATAAAGGATATGCAACTATGTTTTATCTAAGACTAGCAAAATACGTAAGGAAATAAGTGTTATGACAAACCACCTCCCCACACAGCATCTGACATGAGACTTAAATTTACACAGGAACAACTATGGTATAGGTATATTCACATACAAGATAGAGGTAATATTTTATGCTGGTCTCTTAACACTAAATATAAGAATTGCCACAGTGGGTTAGACTGCATGGCCTACCTAGTCCTACCTTCTGCCTCTGGCAAAGGTGGCGAGGGAAGCACTGTACAATCTTACTGCCCTTTGCTTCATCTCAGGAGTCTGTGGTACAAATGGTTAAAGTGCTCAGATGATAATCAAAGGCTGGGGGTTCGAGTCCACCCAGAGGCACCGTGGAAGAAAGGTCTGGCCATCTACTTCCGAAAAATCAGCCACTGAAAACCACATGGAGCACGGTTCTACTCTGACACAAACAGGAATGCCATGAGGCAGAATCGATTCAATGGCAACTGGCTTTCTACTTCACCTCAAGGATAAAGAATGTTTGCTGAGTTTTTATTGGTAACTCACTGGGTAATTTATCCATTATTTTAACTTTATCTGAATTTGTATTTCCAGTTTCTATCAACTCTTATAGATAACGGCTGTCATAAATTAAGGCTCTTTTTATTTACTCTAAATGTATTTGTTTCTAGATTTTCTCCAAGATTTGATGTAGTATATCATTTCAGCATTTAGCAATTCTGATCTTTATTCAGACCTCTGGTGACATGATAATAAGAGGAAGTAAAACTTATAGAACTTACTATGTGCCAGGCAAACACTATCCTAAAGAACTTACAGCCTCACGATGTAAAGAGCCAGAAGTTTGGAATGAGAATGATCTAGTTTCTTATCTGGGCACTGCCCCTTTCAGAACCCTGGGTTCCTTATAGGTAAAAATGGCACTAAAATCACCTATCTCACAGGACCATTGTGGGGATTAAATAAGGTATAATGTATCTAGTACAGGGCATAGCATATAGTAGGTATTCAGTAAATGGTAGAGCCTGTGACGGTTAATGCTGTGTCAACTTGGCTAGGCTATGATACTCAGTGGTTTGGCAAATCACCTTCCACTTTGTGATCTGATGTGAGCAACCAATTAGGTGAAAGGAGAGCTTCCTTGGGGATGTGGCCTGGTCCAGTACATAGATGGATGTTCTGGCAAAGCTCACTCTTTCTCATCTCTGCACTCTTCTCATCACCTGACCTCTGGTTCTCGGGACACAAGTCTACAGCAGTCTCTGGCTTGCCACCTGACCTGCAGATTTTGGATTTGCCAACCCCAGCAATCCCGTGACCTGATCTGCAGATTTTGGTTCCTCAGCCCGTGTAACCATGTGAACCAGCAGAGGTCTTCAGCCTGTTGCCTAACCCTTGGATTTGGGATGAACCATTTCCTCACAATTATGTGAGCCACTTCCTTGAAGTAAATTTCTCTCTCTCTATATATAGACATCTATATATATTTTTTATATACCCTTCACTGGCTTTGCTCCTCTAGACAACTCAGACCCAGACAGTGCCTTTTCCGCCTTTACCATTTCACACTGAAAGACGCTAATGTTTTTAGGTGAGTTTCAGCATATGCTTATCCCTTTGTTTAGCATCAACAATCTCAGTTTTTGTTTTGTTTTGAGAGAATGCAGAAATTATTTTGCTCCTCAGGAAACATTTGGTAGTATCTGGAGACATTTTCAGCTGTCAACACCGGGGAATGCTACTGCATCTAGGGGAGTAGAGGCCAGGGATGATGCTAAACATTCTATAATGCACAAGACAGCCTCCCACAACAACAAAATTATCCACATCAAAATGTCAATAGTGCCAAGGTTGAGGAACCTTGCTCTAGATTATCAGTCTTCAAACATTTTGTTCACACTTCCCTTTAAAATATTTTTTATGAAACTATGTATTCTCTTACACATTTAAATTGACATCTGTGATGGTTAAGATGATATGTCAGCTTGGCTGCGCCATGATTCTCAGTGTTCATGTGTGATCACTCCCATGATGGGATCTGCTGTGAGTAGCCAAGCAGCTGAAAGTGCGTTTCCTTGGAAGTGTGGCCTGCATCCGCATATAAGCAGACATTCTGGCTTTTTGCTCATTCTGGATCCTACAGCTGCCTCCTGTTCATCTGACCTCTGGTTCTTGGGACTTGAGCTATCCGCTTATCTGCCGATCTTGGGATTCATCGATCTTCACAGTCTGTGAGCAAGAGCTCTGCTTTCTGACCTGCTGATCTTGGGTTCACCAGCCCCTACAGCTACGCCAAACGGGAGAAGCCTCTATCCTAACCCGTGGACTTGGAACGTTCCGGCCTCTACAATTGTGTGAGCCATTTCTTTGATATAAATCTCTATATATATTTACACTCTTTACTGGTTTTGCTTCTCTAGAGAACTCAGCCAAAGACATTTGGTACAGAGAGTGGTTCTAGAGAAATAAAATTGTAAGGATGAGTTTTCTAAATCGGTTCTCAAGTCTGGCTAGTCTTAAAGATGTTGATAACTCTGCTTCCAGCAATAAAGAGGACACTGCTGATCCATGGCATGAGGTGACAATGCAAATACATAAAATAACACCACCAAAAGATGAGGTACTGGTGAAAGGCGAGGCTCTGGGTGAACACATGTGTGGTATCTTCCTACAGTTTTGTCAGAATGTTTGTCTGCTAAACCACCCTGCCCAGAAAAACCATTAGGCCCTCCACTTCCATCTAATGAGATTAGTCCTAGCTCAGCTGACTCTAAAGAACCCTTGCTTGGAGTCATTGCCTGGGGCATTGCCTGAAGCAGACGCTTTACAAGACAATGCTGAATGTTCTCAAAACAATTCCATACTACCAATTCTGGCTTCTAGACCTATAACTAGACTTAAGCCCCAGTGAGCCCCAAAAAGTAAAGTATAAAGTAGGACCCAGGAGGAGGTATGCTACACTCCAAAAGAACTGCTTGACTTTTCTAATATGTACAAACAGAAACCTGGGAAATATGTGTGGGAATGGCTATTAAGGGTGTGGGATAATGGTGGAAGGAACGTAAAGATGTATCAGTCTGAGTTCATTGATATGGATCCACTAAGCACAGATTCTTCATTCAGTGTTTCAGCTCAAGAAGTTAGGATCTAATATTTTATTTGGTTGGGTTGCTGAAGCATGGATGATGAGGTGGCCTACACTAAATCAAGTTGAAGTACCAGACGTGCGTTGGTACACTGTAGAAGAAAGTATTCAAAGGCTTAGGGAAACTTATTAGGTTAAACCCACAGACCCATACATGGAATGCCCAAAGAAAACATATTTTACCACAACCGTGAAAAGCAAATTTGTGAAGGGAGCCCCAGCATCCTTGAAGGCTGCTGTGATTGCTATTTTATGTAAATCAGATTTGAACAGCGGGAACTACCCTAACTGAATTAAGACACCTAACTACAATGGGGATGATTGGACCCTGTGGTAGTAAGGGCCAAGTGGCTGCACTCAATTAACAAAGACAAGGTGGGTGTGGTTACAGTAATGGACAGTGGAGTCAAAGCAGTAATTGGCTACTTAGTCATGGTGTCCCTAGGAATGAAATAGATAGGAAATCTACTATTCACTTGATCTGTACGAATGGACGAATTCTAGGTCAGGTGATCAGCAGTCTAACTTCAATCAACAGAATAGTTATGGTCCCTCAATCAATTCCCAGGCTTGAGCGAGTTTAAAGATCCACAACTCCCCGAATGAAGAGTAGGCCAGGTCCCCTTGAGGAAGGACTCCAATACACTGCCAAAAATTTATATTGTTAATTTCTCTCCCAGCCTTTCCCAAAAGGATCTATTGCTTTTTACAAGACTGACTATTCACTGGAGAAATGGAAATAATCAAACTCTCCAGGGATTACTGGATACTGGCTCTGAACTGACGCTAATTCCAAGAGACCCAAAACGTCACTGTGGCCCACCAGTCAGAACGGGGCATATGGAGGTCAAGTTATTAATGGAGTCTTGGCTCATGTCCATCTCACAGTAGGTCCAGTGGGTTCCCAAACCCATCCTGTAGTCATTTCCCCAGTTCCAGAATGCATAATTGGAATAGATATATTCAGCAGCTGGCAGAACCCCCACATTGGATCCCTGACAAGTGGAGTAAGGGCTACTATGGTAGGAAAAGCCAAGTGGAAGCCATTAGAACTGCCCTTACCTAGGAAAATAGTCAACCGAAAGCAATACCATGTTCCTGGAGGGACTGCAGAGATTAATGTCACCATCGAGGACTTGAAGGATATAGGGGTGGTGATTCCCATCACATCCCTATTCAACTCGCCTATCCAGCCTGTGCAAAACACAGATGGGATTTTGAAGAATGACAGTAGATTATCAAAAACTTAACCAGGCACTGACTCCAACTGCAGCTGCTGTTCCAGATGTAGTTTCGCTGCTTGAGCAAATTAATGCATCTCCAGGTACCTGATATGCAGCTATTGATCTGTCTAATGCCTTTTTCTCCATAACTGTTTCGAAGGACCATCAGAAACAGTTTGCCTTCTTCTGGCAAGGCCAGCAATACACCTTCACTTGCCTATCTCAGGGCTACATCAAGTCTGCAGCCCTATGTCATAATTTAGTCCACAGGGACCTTGATCGCCTTTTCCTTCCACAAGATGTCACACTAATCCATTACATTGATGACACTATGCTGATTAAAACAAGTAAGGAAGAAATGTCCATGACTCTGGACTTATTGGTAAAACATTTGCATGCTAGAGGGTGGGAAATTAATCCCACAAAAATTCCACCACAGTGAAATTTCTAGGGGTCCCGAGGTGTGTGGCGTATCAAAATATTCCTTCTAAAGTGAATGATAAGTTATTGCATCTGGCTACACCCACAACTAAAAAGAAGGCACAAAGCCTAGTGGGACTCTTTGGATTTTGGAGGCAACATATCCATCATCTGGGTGTGCTACTCTGGCCTATTTATCAAGTGACTTGAAAAGCTGCTGGTTTTGAATGCTGCCCATAACAAGAGAAAGCTCTGCAACACATTCAGGCTGCTGTGTAGGCCACTCTGCCACTTGGAACATATGAACCTGCTAATCCAATGGTACTTGATGTGTCAGTGACAGATAGGGATGCTGTCTGGAGTCTTTGACAGGACCCTACTGATTAATCACTGTACAGACACTTAGGATTTTAGAGCAAGGCACTGCCACCCTCTGCAGATAACTACTCTCATTTTCAGAAACTGCTTTTGACTTGTTACTGCACCTTAGTAGAGACTGAACACTTAACAATGGGACACCAAGTCACCATGCAGCCTAAGCTGCCTATGGTGAACTGGGTATTTTCTGACTCACAGACTCATAAAGTTGGACATGCACAGCAGCACTCCATCATTAAATACAAGATCAGGCCTGAGCAGGACCTGAAGACACAAGTAAGTTGCATGAGGAAGTAGCCCAAACGTCTATGGCCTCCACTCCTGTTGAATTACCTTCCATCTCCCAGTGTGCACCTACAGCCTCATGGAGTTCCTCATGATCTGTTGACTGTAGAAGACAAAACTGGTGCCTGGTTTACAGACAGTTCTATGCAATATGCAGGAACCACTTGAAATTGGACAGTGGCAGCACTACAGCCCCTCTGTGGGACCTCCCTGAAGGACAGTGGTGAAGGGAAATCCTCTCAATGGGCAGAACTTCAAGCAGTGCACCTAGCTGTTCACTCTGCTTGGAAAGAGATATGGTCAGATATGTGATTTATACTGATTCATGGGCTGTGGTCAATGGTTTGGTTGGATGGTCACGGACGTGGAAGGAACACAATTGGAAAACTGGAGGCAAGCATTTATGGGGAAGAGGTATATGGATAGACCTCTCTGAATGAGCCAAAGAAGTGAAGACATTTGTGTCTCATGTGAATGCTCACCAAAGGGTGACCTCAGTAGAGGATGATTTTAACAATCAGCTGGATAGGATGACATTTCTATGGAAAACTCCCATCATCACTCAATGGGCTCATGAACACAGTGGCCATGGTGGCAGAGATTGAGGTTATGCGTGGGCCCAGAAACACGGACTTCCACTCAGCAAGGCTGACTTGGCTACAGCCACTGCTGAGCATCCAGTCTCCAGAGACCAACACTGAGTCCTTGATATGGCACCATCCCTCAAGGTGATCAGCCAGCAACCTGGTGCCAAGTTGATTACGTCGGACCACTTCCATCATGGAAAGTGCAGTGTTTTGTCCTTACTGGAACAGACACTCCAGATATGATTTGCCTTCCCTACATGCAATGCTTCTGCCAAAACTACCATCCGTGGACTTACAGAATGACCTACCCACCGTCAAAGTATCCCACACAGCATTGCCTTGGATCAAAGGACTCACTTCACAGCAAATGAAGAGTGACAGTGGGCCCACGCTCAAGGAATTCACTGGTCTTACCATGTTCCCCATCATCCTGAAGCAGCTGGCTAGAGAGAACAATGGAATGGCCTTCCAAAGACACAATTACAGGGCCACCTAGGTGTCAATACCTTACAGGGTTGGGGCAATGTTCTCCAGGAGGCTGTATATGCTCTAAACCAGCATCCAGTATATGGTGCTGTTTCTCCCATAGGCAGGATTCATGACTCTAGGAATTAAGGGGTGTAAATGGGAGTGGCACCACTGACTATTACCCCTAGCCACCCCCTTGCAAGATTCTTGCTTCCTGTCCCTGCAACCTTACGCTCTGCAGGTCTAGAGGTCTTCATTTCAAAAGAAGGAATGCTCCCGTCTGGAGACATATCACTGATTCCGTTAAGCAGGAAGCTAAGAATGACACCTGGCCACTCTGGGCTCCTCATGCCTCTGGATTAACACACCATATTGGCTGGTGGGAAACCCTGGTGGCATAGTGGTTAAGTGCTACGGCTGCTAACCAAAGGGTCGGCAGTCTGAATCTGCCAGGCGCTCCTTGGAAACTCTATGGGGCAGTTCTACTCTGTCCTATAGGCTCGCTATGAGTCAGAATCGACTCGGCAGCACTGGGTTACTGGCTGGTGTGATTGATCCTGACTACCAAGAGGAAATCGGATTGATACTACATAATGGAGGTAAAGAAGAGTATGTCTGGAATGCAGGAGATCCCTTAGGGCATCTCTTAGTACTACCATGCCCTGTGACTAAAGTCAATGAAAAACTACAGCAACCCAATTCTGACATGACTACTAATGACCCAGACCCTTCAGGAATGGTTTGGGTCATTCCACCAGGCAAAGAACCATGACCAGCTGAGGTATTTGCTGAGGGCAAAGGGAATACGGAATATGTGATAGAAGGGAGTTCTAAATACCAGTTAGGGCCACATGACCAGTTGCAGCAACACGGACTACAACTGTTATGAGTATTTCTGCTTTGTATGTGTGCATCAAATATTTTCGTTTTCTTCATTTATAAAATACAAGATGTAAATGGGAGTAGTGTGTTTTTGGTTATACACGTTAGCTGTATCATGTTTGCAGCAAGTTTGACTTTATAATTGTCTTTATTCAGAGATTATGTATGGTTTAAGGAGATGTGTACATGTGCCAAGTTGACAAGGGGTGGACAGTGATGGCTAAGATTGTGTGTCAATGTGGCTGGGCCATGATTCTCAGTGTTTATATGTGATTACCCCATGATGGCATCTGCTGTGAGCAGCCCGTCAGTCGAAAGGGAGTTTTCTTGGGGGTGTGCATCCAAATATAAGCAGACGTTCTGGCTTTTTGCTCACTCTGGATCCTGTGGCTGCCTCCTGTTTGTCTGACCTCTGGTTCTTGGGACTTGAGCTATATAAGCTTATCTGCCAATCCTGGTATTCATGGATATTCACAGCCTGTGAGCAAGAGCCCTGCTTTTCAACCTACCAATCTTGGGCTCGCCAGTCCCTGCGGCTATGTGAATTGGGAGAAGCCACTATCCTAATCCACAGACTTGGGATATTCCAGTCTCTACAAATGCGTGAGCCGTTCCTTTGATATAAATCTCTCTCTATAGATATTTATACACTTTACTGGTTTTGCTTCTCTGGAGAACCCAACCTAAGACAACATCTAAAAATTTTCACCATGGATTTCAACAGTTGTAAAAAATGTAATTTCCAGCATATTATAAATATTGCCATTATATTAAAAAGCTTATAGCACTTTACTAAATGTGTTCAATGCAATCTAAATACTACAACAATTTGACAGTAACCATCACCCATTTGAGAAAATATATGAACAAGCTCTTCTTTAAAATTCAGAAACTTCACATTTTTCTCAGGAGATCAATTATCAGAAAGAGTACATGTCTAAAAATTAATTTCCTTAAAGACATCTGTAACTGTTTACCTCTTAGAAAACTTGTCTGCCGCCACAGGCACATGTACCCCAGGTTGAATATCAACGGTTTACGTATCAGGCAAGTAAGTCAAAGAAATGTCTGTCTAAGAAAGTTAAAATTTTTGCCTTGATGAGGACAACCCCACATCCATAAAAAGAAGTGAGCTACATAATATCTATAGGTAAATACAGATTTTTCCTCAAAAAGCAGCTTTAAATCTTTTTGAATTATCAAACCAGCAAGTTCTGGGTTAGAAATCTATGCTATAAACATAGAATTACATTACCGAAGTTTGAATAATTTTTCTTTAAGAGTATTACCTTGCACTTGCTCAGTATGGAGCTGTCATACAAACTTGTCAGATCTTCCTTCAGACTATCTAAAATCAGGTCTTAAAGAGATGGTTGCAATACAAAACATTGTAATAACAGTCGGGGCTATTACCCAATCAACCTTGCCTAATAGAAATGTACTGTTCTTTGAGAAGTTAAGTTCCGGTACACGATTTTTTAAAAAACAAACATTCATAGGTAAGCTGTAAAAAGTCTTGTAAAGATATTAAAAAATATCTTGGAAAGATATTAAAAAATATTTTGTAAAGATATTAAAAATATCTTGTAAAGATATTAAAAACCAAGGAATCATATCCTTCCATTTTTTTAAATTAGATACTATTAATTGTTCAAATCACCATATTTTGACAGTTTTTTTTTTTTTTTTTTGGTAATTATACTTTAGATGGTTTGCAAAACAAACTAGCTTCTCATTAAACAGTCAGTACACACATTGTTTTATGACACTGGTTCACAACTCCACGACATGTCAACACTCTCCCTTCTTGACCCTAGGTTCCCTACTACCAGCTTTCCTGGCCCCTCTGGCATTCTAGTCCTTGCCCCTGGGCTGGTGGGCCCCCTTAAACTCTTTTTGTTTTACAGGCCTGCCTCATCTTTGGCTCAAGGGTAAACCTCGGTAGCGACTTCATTACTGAGCCAAAAGGGTGTCTGGGGGGTCATACTCTTGGGGTTTCCCCAGTCTTTGTCAGGCCAGTAAGTCTGGTCTTTTTTTGTGAGTTAGAATTTTGTTCTACATTTTACTCCAGCTCTGTCCAGGATGCTCTATTGTGATCCCTGTCAGAACAGTCAGTGGTGGTAGCCAGGCACCATCTAGTTGTACTGGACTCAGTCTGGTGGAGGCCATGGTAGTTGTGGTCAGTTACTTCTCTGGACTAATCCTTCCCTTGCATATTTAGTTTTCTTCATTCTCTCTTGCTCCCAAAGGGGTGAGACCAGTGAAGTATCTTAGACGGCCGCTCATAGGCTTTTAAGACCCCAGACGCTACTCACCAAGTAGAATGTAGAATGTTTTCTTTATAAACTATGTTAGGCCAGTTGAGCTAGATATTCCCTGAGACCATGGTGTCCACACCCCTCAGGCCAGCAATTCAGGCCCTCAGTGAGTTTGGATGTGTCTATGAGGCTTCCATGACTTTCCCTTATACAAACTGTGCTGGCTTCCCCATTATTATGTACTGTCTTACTCTTCACCAAATTGCCACTTATCTGTTGCCTATTTAGTATTATTCCATCCCCACCTTTACCCTCCCTCATATCCATCAAAGATTGTTCCTTTTGAGAGGCAGGGCCAAGAAGGCAGACTAGGTGGATGCTACCGCAGATCCCTCTTGCAACAAAGACTCGGAAAAACAAGTGAATCGATCACATACATAACAACCTACGAACTCTGAACAACAAACACAGATTTAGAGATGGAGAACGAACAAATACGGGGAGACAGCGATTGCTTTCAGAGCCAGGAGCCAGCGTACCAGGCAGGTGACCTTCGGAGCCCGATTCGGGGCAGAGCCCAGGGGGGCAGACGGCACAGACAAGGGGCCCAGCCCTAGCCCCCGAACTCATCCCGGAAGAGAGCCCCGCCGGTTGGCGCAGGCGGAGAGGCGGCGCAGCCGGTGGGAGAAGTCACCGGGAGGCAGTGACCGGTCTTGGAGCGGGGAGAGCAGCGTCCCAGCCGGGGAACCGTCCCGCCGGCAGTTTGGCAGGGAACGGGCGTGGCACGACCGCGGCGACCAGCTACATTTCCCCAAATTGACCCCGGGGGGGGGCCCAGTCGTTCGTGCGGGCGGCGCCCACCCAGTTTGCGCAAGCGGCGCGGCGCACCGGAGGGAGAAGTCCCCGGGAGGAAGTGACGGGTCTTGGAGCGGGGAGAGCAGCGTCCCAGCCGGGGAGCCGTCCCGCCGGGATTTGGGGGGGCATGGGCGGGGCGTGAGCGTGGGGACCAGCTACATTCCCCTGAATTGACACCGGCGGGGGGAGCCAGCAGTTCGTGTGGGTGGCGCCCACCCAGTTCACGCGAGCGGCAAGGTGCGCCGGAGGGAGAAGTCCCCAGGAGGAAGTGACTGGTCTTGGAGCGGGGAGAGCAGAGTCCAGGCGGGGAGCCGTCCTGCCCGGATTTTGGCGGGTGCGGGCGGGGCGTGAGCACGGGGATCAGCTACATTCCCCTGAATTGACCCCAGGGTGGTCCCAACCAGGTCGCGCGGGCCCAGCCGGTTCGCATGGGCCCAGCCGGTTCGCGCGGGCAGTGTGGCGGAGCAGCCAGTGGAAGAAGTCCCCGGGAGGCAGTGGTTGCTCTTGGAGCGGGGAAAGTGGCGCCCCAGCCGGGACGCGCAGTCGCGACTCAGGCACGGGGACCTGCTCCGCTCTCCTGAGCTGACCCCGGGGCGGGGGAGCCCACCCGGTTCGCTGAAGCGGCGCGCGACGTGGCTGGCGGGACGGGGAGTCCCCGGGAGGCAGCGACTGATTTTGGAGACGGGAGTGCACCGTCCCAGTAGGGGAGCCTTAACCTTGGGGGTGGGGCTGACAGCAGAGGATCTGACCATGACGCCAGCAGGCCAGAACCCCCGGGGGGCAATCTCCACACGGCCAGTACATATAGGCGACGCGCCCCGCGGAAATCTCAGATGTAAGAGTCATTCCAAGTAAGACAAACAATTCTGGCTATATTCTGAGGTGCTACTCTCCTAGCTCTCTGATCCCTCCCCCATCCTCCCCAGGCGGCTCCATTAACATCTGAATAGCCTGAGCCAGAGGGAGAACTCTGATAGGGATCTGACTGCATTTTTTTTTAGCGGATTTTCTGGAAAAACTAGTTTCCGAGTGATGGCTCGGAGACAGCAGTCCATATCAAACCACATAAAGAAGCAGACCATGACAGCTTCTCCAACCCCCCAAACAAAAGAATCAAAATCTTTCCCAAATGAAGATACAATCCTGGAATTATCAGATACAGAATATAAAAAACTAATTTACAGAATGCTTCAAGACATCACAAATGAAATTAGGCTAACTGCAGAAAAAGCCAAGGAACACACTGATAAAACTCTTGAAGAACTCAAAAAGATTATTCAAGAACATAGTGGAAAAATTAATAAGTTGCAAGAATCCATAGAGAGACAACATGTAGAAATCCAAAAGATTAACAATAAAATTACAGAATTAGACAACGCAATAGGAAGTCAGAGGAGCAGACTCGAGCAATTAGAATGTAGACTGGGACATCTGGAGGACTAGGGAATCAACACCAACATAGCTGAAAAAAAATCAGATAAAAGAATTAAAAAAAATGAAGAAACCCTAAGAATCATGTGGGACTCTATCAAGAAGGATAACTTGCGAGTGATTGGAGTCCCAGAACAGGGAGGGGGGCTAGAAAACACAGAGAAAATAGTTGAAGAACTCCTGACAGAAAACTTCCCTGACATCATGAAAGACGAAAGGATATCTATCCAAGATGCTCATTGAACCCCATTTAAGATTGATCCAAAAAGAAAAACACCAAGACATATTATCATCAAACTCACCAAAACCAAAGATAAACAGAAAATTTTAAAAGCAGCCAGGGAGAAAAGAAAGGTTTCCTTCAAGGGAGAATCAATAAGTTCAGACTACTCAGCAGAAACCCTGCAGGCAAGAAGGGAATGGGACGACGTATACAGAGTACTGAAGGAGAAAAACTGCCAACCAAGGATCATATATCCAGCAAAACTCTCTCTGAAATATGAAGGAGAAATTAAGATATTTACAGATAAACACAAGTTTAGAGAATTTGCAAAAACCAAACCAAGGCTACAAGAAATGCTAAAGGAGACTGTTTGGTCAGATGACCAATAATATCAGATACCAGCACAATACAAGGTCACAAAACAGAACGTCCTGATATCAACTCAAATACAAAAAGCACAAAAACAAACAAATTAAGATTAATTCTAAATAAATAAATAAATAAAATAATACACATAACAGGGAATCATGGAAATCAATAGATAAAAGATCACAATAATCAAAAAGAGGGACTAAATATAGGAGGCATTGAACTGCCAGATGGAGAGTGATACAAGGCGATATAGAACGATACAAGTTAGGTTTTTACTTAGAAAAATAGGGGTAAATAATAAGGTAACCACAAAAAGGAATATCAACTCCATAACTCAAGAAAAAAGTCAAGAAAAACGTAACGACTCAACTAACATAAAGTTAAACATTATGAAAATGAGGATCTCACAATCTACTAAGAAAAACGTCTCAGCACAAAAAAAGTATGTGGAAAAATGAAATGACCAACAACACACATGAAAAGGCATCAAAATGACAGCACTAAAAACTTATTTATATATAATTACGTTGAATGTAGATGGACTAAATGCACCAATAAAGAGACAGAGAGTCACGGACTGGATAAAGAAACACGATCCATCTATATGCTGCCTACAAGAGACACACCTTAGACTTAGAGACACAAACAAACTAAAACTCAAAGGATGGAAAAAATATATCAATCAAACAATAAGCAAAAAAGAAGAGGAGTAGCAATATTAATTTCTGACAAAATAGACTTCAGACTTAAATCCACCACAAAGGATAAAGAAGGACACTATATAATGATAAAAGGGACAATTGATCAGGAAGACATAACCATATTAAATATTTATGCACCCAATGACAGGGCTGCAAGATACATAAATCAAATTTTAACAGAATTGAAAAGTGAGATAGACACCTCCACATTTATAGTAGGCGACGTCAACACATCACTTTCGGAGAAGGACAGGACATCCAGTAAGAAGCTCAATAGAGACACGGAAGACCTACTTAGAACAATCAACCAACTTGACCTCATTGACTTATACAGAACTCTCCACCCAACTGCTGCAAAATATACTTTTTTTTCTAGTGCACATGGAACATTCTCTAGAATAGACCACATATTAGGTCATAAAACAAATCTT